>NC_072490.1:54412621-55033005 GCF_027574615.1 Eptesicus fuscus | reverse complement strand
TCGGGGCTCATGGAGGGTAAGGAGAGTACCCGCTCCCTGTGCTTTGGCTTTTCACTCTGTCACTTAACCTCACTGAAAATCAGTGTCCACAGCCCAGAAAGGAACCAGCATGGCCCTTTTGTGATGTCCTGTGGAATCCAAGCCCAGTTTAAACAAAAATTATCATTTTTAAAGCAGATTCTATGTGCCAGGCACTGTTCTGAGTGTTTGACATGCTTTTTTTAAAAAAATGTATCTTTATTGATTTCAGAGCGGAAGTGAGAGGGAGAGAGAGATAGGAACATCTACACTAATAAAAGAGTAAGATGCAAATTGACCATACCTTTGTGACACCCACCAGCCAATCGGGAGTGAGTATGCAAATTAACCAAACAAAGATGGTGGGTTAATTTGCATACACAAGCTCCGAGCAGCTGGGAGCAGGGAGGGATGCTTGCATTCCACACCGCCCTGGGCCACTCCGGGCCTCTGGGTGGGAAGGTGAAAAGGTGGCTCTGGCCCGAGCGAAAGCGGTGCCAGCAGCCAGGGGAAGGAATGCCCATCCTTGCACGAATCTTCATGCATCAGGCCTCTAGTCAATGATAAGAGAGAATCATTGATTGGCTGCTCCTGCACATCCCCTATGGGGGGATGGAGCCTGTAACCCAGGCATAGGCCCTTGACTGGAATTGAACCTGGGACCCTTCAGTCTGCAGGCCAATGCTCTCTCTACTGAGCCAAACCATCTAGGGCTGACATGCTTTATCTGACAGTATCCATATGAAACCCCTAAGAGGTAGTGCATCATTTAGGACCTGAATAAGCTGCTAGTGCAAGAGTAACAGAGGCTTAGAAAGACATTTAGTTTTCTTGTAAGGAAATAATAAAATCAAACAGCCCAGGGTTTGGGTGGTGTCATTAGGAGTTCATCCATCACGTGTGACTTCCCTTTTCAAGATTATTGCATAATCCAAGATGACTAGTGGTGTCTTCACATCTGTTTTCTGGCAGCAAATGGTAAAAGGGAAGAAAGTTCTCTGGGAGATTTATCTAAGATCTACAACTTACATTGAAAAAGCCACACTTCTGTGATGGAGTTAGTGTATTTGTTAGCTGTGCAATTTGATACTTGACATAGAAACTGATTGGGCAGCAGCTACAGACAAGGACCCAGATGGTCCTTGTGACTCTCTTTGTTTTGTGGAGCAGGGAAATGAAGTTCATCAAGGTAAGATCTTGATCACCAGAGTAGTGACAGATCTGACATAGAGACCAAGTGTGGTGTTGTTTAACCCTTACCACCAACCTAGCAAGGTTGATCATAGCTGTCCTAATTTTTAGGAGACTCAATTTTAGAGAGGTTAGCCCACAAACAATTACATGTAAAGTAAGATTAGAGACTGTAAGGGAATCCTGGTTTACCAGATCCCGAGGTGGAAGCTCCAAGCCAGTATACTGTTGTGGCTCCACTGGGTGCTTCTGGGAAGAGTGGACAGAGTCCAGATACAGCCTCATCCTTCTGTGCGTGAAGCCCCCAGGCATGTTGCTCAGTGCCCTAAGTATTACACATTTACAATATGCAATTAGCAATATGGCTCATCCCCCTTAAACCTATTTTCAAGCTTTCTAATCACTAAGTATTCAAATTTGCCTGATCATAAAAATCACTAAAGTATTTGTCAAAAAATAAATTCCCAGGTTCCCTCCTCCCCCCTCCTCAGGATTATAGTCAGGAGATCTGGGGTAGGGAAATCTATATTTAAAAAATGCCCCAGTTTATCCTTATGATAGGCTAATGTGGGAAATATTTACATGGTTAATCAAATTCTGTCTCTGTTAGTGCTGAGTTCACAGGGAGCTTGAAGGTTTTTTGTTTTTTTTTTTAATGTTTTTCCTTCCAACAAAAACAACAACAGCACATTGTTGCTTATTATTTATCTACTGTTTTACCAGTAGATAAATGTGGAAACATCACAAGCAAGCTATAGTTCCAATTCCAAAGTCACTTATGTTGAAACTTCAGGATTAAAAAGCCATCCATGAATAAAATAAAACATGAAAACCTACAACGAAACAACAGAAAACTCGAGCAAACCCTCTTTTCTGATTCATTCATGGGTTTCTTCTTTCATTCCCGGAGAAACCAGAAGGACCCGGGAACAAACTAGGAACCGCAGACTTAAGCACCACTTCACTCAGGAGTTCTCCCCGAAGCCTGGCTTCCCTGACTCACCGCCTTCCCTTTGAGGAGAGGGTCCCAGCGGCAGACACCTGCTCTGAGGGCTTTGGAAAAGGCTTCATGCAGAAGAAGAAGGCTGCTGGTCGGAACAGAAGAGGGGCGGAAGAGGCAGCACTTAATTCATCGAGGCTTAGTCACCAGAGGAAAGTTAGTTTTTACACCTTTCCAGGGAGCAATGCAATTGTAACAGGAGGCCCACGTGGACCTGGCTCTACAGAGCAGGCAATACACAGAACAGAAAACATATCGCCCTCTAATTTTATCTTTTGTGCATGTTCCTGTTTTTTTTTTTTAATCTAATGTTCATAAAATATTAGTACCAAAGTATATAGTCTACTAAATGTAGACTGAGTAAATGAGGAAGTGTATGTAAATTGAGAGTATGCTCTCGAGTTTGCTAACTGTGATGTAGGTGATCAACTCAGTTGGATACAGAACAATGCTTCATCTTTGAGGAGCTTCTGAACCACATGGAAGGCTTGTTAAAATGCAGATTTCTGGGACCCACATCCAGAGATTCTGATTTGAGAGGTCTAGGGTGAGGCCCATGAAATTACATTTTTAACAATTTCTCAGGGGTGTTCTCACTGCTCATCCATAAACAACACTTAGAATAGCAGGATTCTGGAGCAGTGCTTACCATAGGGTTTGTTCTCAGGATCCTTTTCTATTTTTAAATTGGTTGAGGAACCCCACAACTTTATTTATCTACTGAAATCTATTGATACTTACTGAATTAGAAATTAAAACTGAGAAAGTTAAAAATATATTTATTTGTTAATTCATTCAAACATAACAATAATAAACTCCCTATGTTAACATAAATAACATATTTTAAATGACAAATAACAATATTTTCCAAAACAAAATAATTAGCAAGAAGAGTGGCTTGTTTTGAAGCTTGTAAATCTCTTTAATGTCTGCCTTGAGAGAAGAAAGGTATTGTTACATATCTGCTTCCATACTCATATGCTTTGATATGTTGTTTAGCGTAAGGTATATGAAGAAAATCTGGCTTCCCATAGATATGTAATAGGAAAGAGAGGGAATATTATCTGATGATATTATAGTATCGTAGGGCCTTAAAGGTGATTGTGGATATTCTTTGATGTTCAGAATGCAACAGGGTGTCGTTTCTTAAAGTTTAATTGCAATGTAGCTGTGAAACCATATCAATAAATTTGAGAATTTGTTCAATGTCTCACTTTGAATGACCTCTTCATGAAAAATTCTGTAATATCATGAATCATTCACTGGAAAATATTGGTTCACTGAGTTAAAAAGATTTTATAAATGTTGACTTACTATACTATACTATATTAAAAAGCACAATAGTTAATATCTATACTAATAATAGAGGAATATGCAAATTGTCCAGGATGCTGTCACAGTAACAGTAAAGACTGAACAGCAGGCTGCATGGGATGACCAGGTCAGCAGGGGGGTTAGTGAGGGATGACCAAATGACTGCAGTTGGGGGCAACCAGGCTGGCAGGGGGGCAGTTAGGGGCAACCAGGCCAGCAGAGGGGGGCAGTTGGGGACAACCAGGCTGGCGGAGGGGGGGGGCAGTTAGGGGCGACCAGGCTGGCAGAGTGGGGCAGTTGGGGGCAACCAGGCCAGCAGGGGGGGCAGTGAGGGGTGATCAGGCAGGCAGGGGGGGGAGTGAGGGGTGATCAGGCAGGCAGGCAGGTGAGCAGTTAAGAGCCAGCAGTCCCAGATTGTGAGAGGGATGTCCGACTGCCGGTTTAGGCCCAATCCCCAGCAGTTGGACATCCCTGAGGGGTCCCGGATTGGAGAGGGTGCAGACTGGGCTGAGGGGACCCCCCTCCCTTCCCGTGCATGAATTTTGTGCACCGGACCTCTAGTTGCATACCATAAAATCTTTTAAGTATTGGAAATCTCTCAAGTTTAAGTTTTCAAAAATTTTAATTTTTCACTTGAAACTTGAACTTTGTCATGGGCAGAGTGTTATCAGTTGTTTTCCTTGGATGTGGTAGGCTCACTTTTTTTCTGGAGAAAATGTCTGCCCAATACCAAACCAGAGTAAGCATGGTTTGTGAACTTATTGCTTAAATAAAAATGGCATTCCATAAAAAAGGTGTTACTTCAGTCCTTCTCCTAGAGAATAAACTTTGTATAAACTTACCGTTTTATCACACTTAAAAGATGTATGTTCAAAGGTTTAGATTAAATAAATGAAAACTTTTTACTGCTTTATTGATGGCATTCTTAAATAAAACTGGCATTGTTTTATTTTTACCATGAGAATGTGGTAGTGAATAAAGCAAAGGTTAGTGATATATTTTGGAAAAACTGCCTGAATTTATGCTAAAGCATCAGCATTTCTACCCAACATTGCTTTTGCATCGTTGGTGCAAATGTCAACACAACATAAAACGTATTTTGTTGTTATTGTGAAATTAGTGTTGAACACGCAGAAACACATAGTCACCATGAAAGGGTCGTAGGAGACATCAAGGATCTACAGATCGCACTCTGACAACCACTAATCTAGAGAATAATAGTGAGGTGACATTGTAAATTGAACTTGGCTTGTAGACATTTGCTTTGGTTATCACAGTATTTAAAAATAAACTGAATTAGCTATAAACATTTACTAATCAGGAGGCTTCCTATTAAAATCTGGGTTCTAGACTTTTCTTCATAGATAACACAGCTGATACCATTGGTTCCCCGTTCCTTCATGGTGATGAGTGTTGGCTACCACTTTACATGAGGCAGGCTCTTCCAAGGTGCCATTGTTTCCACTCAGCTTATTTCATTTATTACATTCACCTCCCCGGCACAATGCAATCTGAGTCTGTAAATCTGGTATGATGATAACATGGTGAAAAGCAAAGGCTTTGAGGTTAGATATACAAGAATTAAAAACTCAACTTTTCTACATACCATATTTTCTGGCGTATAAGACGACTTTTTAACCCAGGAAAATCTTCTATACGCCCAGTTGTCTTATACGCCGGAAAATACGGTACTAGCCATGTGACTTGTGAAGTTAGCTCACTCTTTCTTAGTCTCAGTTTTCTTATCATCTAAATGGGGTTGATAATATGATAACATGAAAGTTGTGAAGATAAAAGGAGATTAGGAAAGTAAAGAATTTTCTCAGTCTGTCAAATCCATAGTGCACACTACATATTAGTTATGTCACTAATGCCACCTTTTTTGGTAGAGAAAGAGAATAGTTTGACATTGACAAAAGTTTCAACATATAAAGGAATAAACATACACTTCTACCTTCACAAATATGCCATAATTTGTGAACCTTTTATAAGAAAGCATAGTTAATTGGCTGTGAAAAATTAAAACCATGGACATAGTTATGTTCCTTTTGTCAAATTTAGAGGTTTTAAATAATAAAAGAAATTCACAGTGTGTTAAAAAAAATCTTGCTGGTTTCTGACTGTAATTAGAATAACCTGAACTTTTCTGTAGAGCACTATGAAGCTTCCAAAATCTTCCCTGACATTATAATGTTTTGGATTTAGGTCACATTTCTGGGCAATTGACATTCTCTCTTATTTGCAATTAAATTCTGAAGTTTTCAAACACTCTGTGTCTTCATAACATTTCCATCTTTTCATAAGTTTAAGAATGACCTTGCTTGGGTTAATTGGATCCCAAAGGGCTGTGATTTCTGGTATTAAACCATTTCGTCACTGGTTTATTGTCAAAACTTATTGGAAATAAAGCACCACAATAACCTCATATTTAGTTTTACTAGTAAATGGCTTCAAAAATAAACATACCAACAACACATAAGATGATGCCAAACCGCCTCTGCAAAGCTGTGTAATGCATGGGCTATGATGCCCAATGGCAGTCGGATGAGACACAGGTAACTCAGTTGTCCAAATGCCCAGATGTCAAGACACCTGGGTATCTAATGTACTGCTTACCTTTTATAAGGGTTGTTGCTATGTTGACAACATTAAACAAGGGTTCGTTGCACGGATTTGAGAGGTCACCATTGTTAAGTGCTTTGCTATGTGCCATGCATTGTCTCTGACAACAACTACCATACAAACAGCCTATAAAAAGGTGAGTTACTATCCTCATTTGATATATGAGAAAACTGAGGCTTAGAAAGATTAAGAAAGTTTCTGCAAATCACTGAGCTAGTAAATGGCAAGGCTGAGATTTGAGCCCACGTCTATTCGATTTCCAAGCCCAGGCTTTGGTGTGGCTTAGGGGCTGTAAATGGGAACACTTCCAGGGGTGAGGCCAATGGCTTGCATTTGTGAACTGTGTTCTGTCTCAAACCACAGGGAGAGGCCAGACTTGTATGAGGAACTGGAGGTTGCGTGCCTTGACTGACAGCTTTCAAATCCAAAATTCTAAAAAGCACTGTGTAGGCAAAACAAAACAGAATCTCCTATTGTTCCCAGTTTTTTACTTTGCTGCTCTGATATAAATAAAAACAGAGCAAAAAAATACCATACATATAGGTTTCTCTTTTCATTTAGCAGCTAGTTGTTTAGGCAGCTGAAATCTGTGTTAATAAGAACTTAGTAAAGGAAGGAAGGAAGGGTTTCTGGTTACTGACTGGGAATGTAACACAGGCTCAACTTCTTAAAGCAGTGCCTGGAGTGGAATCAGTGGAATCTCCTCTTAAATTTTTACACTAGCTTTGCACTGTCTGAAATGCGCATCTCAGTATTTAAAGTTTCCCAGAAATTATAGTCCAAGGTGCTAACCAGTGGAGAAGTGCCCTCAGGCAAGCGGCCAAGGTGGAGGTCTGAATCATCTAATGAATGAACAATTGGGCATTAAAATTTAATTGACTTGATATACAATTCTTTATGAGATAGACACAAAGGCCTTTTACAAAGCTATCATTTGCCTACATTTATTGGAGTGTCAAGAGACAGAGAAGAATAAAAATATCTTAGACACTAACTGGTAAATGTGGGGAGTACAGACTGGGTTTTCACATAGAACCTAAGAGTGGTCCAGTAATTTTCACCAGGTAACCAGTTTTGTTATTCAGACCCTAACTTTGTCAGTAGGGGAAAATGGATCGACTGACTTTTTCTAATTCTCTAAGGAAGCCAGTGGCAAAGTAGGAAAAACATTCAGATTTATTGAGGCCACTGTTACATATGTACTGTGGTTTGGGATAGAGCAACTTAATTCATACAAGTGGTTATTTCTTAAAAAAACCCCACAAAAAACTGTCTAGAATTAAGTTAAACATCTGGTAGAGCCAGCTGGTGAGTTACAACATTTACGTTCTTCTCCAGCTGGCTTCTGTGTGATAAGGTCCTGGAGTTGACTATCAAGAGAGCTTTTGTAGCCTGTGGAAATCGTTAGGAGAGGACAGTTATTGGTTCTGGGTGGATTAGAAGCCCTACAGGCTGGGGCTGCAACCAGTGAGCCTTTCACTGCTGCTTCTTCAGTGTACAGAGAGAGCCTCCTTCACCTGGAAATTTCCACAAGCCCTGGCTCTTTGCAAGAGCATGTGTTCTCAGAGAAAGGAATGAAGGGAGGGGTTTAATGACCCGGGGTATAATTTCTGCCTTGTAATGAAACCCCAGCAAACAAATTGTTTCTCTTTCCCTGAGATTTTAAATCCAATTTTATTTGTGGTTTCTATTTAAATTGAAAATCCTGTAGCATCTCTTGCAAAGTGAAATCAATCTCTTTAGAAACAGGAGGAGGAGAAGGGAGAAGGGGAGAATGGGGCCAAGTATATGTAGATTAAAACTTGTTTCTTCAAAGATTTTGAAATATGAAAATGTAATACTGCCTTTAAGATTAATGATGGTTCATTGGGACAGACCCACGCTATTTAGCTGCTTTCCTGGGTGTCTAATAGGCATCTCAAACTTAATATATCTAACCCCCAAATTCCTCCTCTTGCTTCTGCCCAGCTTCATTCTCTCCTCAGCTTTGCTCACTCAGAAAATGAAACCAACAATCTGGTTGTTTGACGAACCCAATCCAATCCAGTAGCCCTTTCTCCACCACACACCCTAGATTCATCTTGCTGCTGCTATGACCCTGGGCCATGCCCTTCCATCCAGATCCCTGAAATGGCCTCCTGTCTGGTCCCCTTGCTTCCACTCTTACTTTTGACCAGCCATTCCCTACCCAGTAGTCAGAGGCTCTCTCTAAAACTGCACTGTCCAGCATGGTGGCCACTAAACATAAGCGACGACCTAGTCATGGAAACGTGGCTAGTTCCAAATGAGAAGTGCTGTACTCATAAGTATAAACTATCTACTGTATTTCAGAGACTTAGTGCAAAGAAAAAGTAATGTGAAATATCTCATTAATAATTTTTATACCAATTACACGTTGACATAATATTATGTATGAGTTTGGATGAAAGAAAATGCAAGGTGCAGCAAAAGTAGGTTTACAATTGTTTATATGGAAAAAATAATAATACATAATAATACAATAATAAACTGTGTTTTGCATACTGTGAACTGTAAACCACTTTTGCCTCACCCTGCATATTATTCAATTTCACTTACTTCTTTTTGCTTATTTCTTTGGCTACTAGAAAATTGAAGATCTTGGGTATGACTTACATATTTCTATTGGACAAACATTATTATAAAATATGTCAGATCATGTTACTTAAAAATCCTTTAATGGCTTTCCATGGCATGAAATCCAAGCTTCATACTACAGCCCATAGACCCGTAAGTGACCCATCCCCTCATCCTGTTCTCCTCTACAAGCGCTAGGCTCTAGTCACACTGGCCTCTGGCTTGGGTTTTCAGTATGTGAAAGACATGCTCTTCTTAATGTCTTTGCTTTGCGATTCCTTCTGCTTAAAAGGCATCTCTCCCAGGCATTCACCTCTCTCAGGCCCAAAGAACTTTCTTTAGAGAGGTATTTTCCATCCCAACTATAGTAACCCCTGACTCCTCCAATCTCACCACCCTGCTTATCCTTCTTCATAACAACCCGCATTATCTCAGATTATCCTGTTGATCATTTGTTTTATGTCTTCTTTTCCCACCCAGTCACACTCCACCTCAACTGAGTCAGAAAGCAAGGCAGTGTGTGCTAATTAACTTCATATCCAGAGGCTACACCACAGCCTATTGTGTGGCAAGTGATCAACAAGCACTAGCTGAACAGATTAATGGCCAATCTGTGAGAGAGGCCTGTGCCCCTGAAGCATTATAGACCAGGTGTGGGCAAGCTATGGACCCCACCTACCCATTTTGTATGGCTCCCCCACACAGACATGCTTATTTGTTTACATATTATTTATTGGTTACTTCCATCTTACAAAGGCGGAGTTGAATATTTATGAGAGAGACCATATGTGGCCTCTTGGCTGATAAAGCTGAAAATATTTACCATCTTGCCCTTTAAGAAAAAGTTTGCTGACTTACAAGATCCTTTATGAGCTAGACATTGTCTCACCAATATCTGCTTAAGTCACTTTCTCTGTCCCATTGTGTGCTGCAGCCAAGCCAGGTCCCAGGCTGAGCACTATACTCACCATCTTCTCCCATGTTCCATTCACTGGAAATGTTTTTCTTTCCTACATCTGGCAAAGTCCTATACTCATTGCAAGAGACAACAGAAATGAACCAAACTAGTTTAAGAAAAAAGTTGAATTCAGTGATTTTGTTAACTAAAAACTTTGTAAATAAGACTAATATTTGGTACCACCAGGACCAGGGTTCAAACTATGTCAACAAGATCTGGTTTCTTTCTTTCCATTGCTGTATTCTTCCTCTGTGTTGATTCCAACCTCAGGTAGATTTTCCACTTGTGCTGCAAAAAGGCTTCAAAGAGATCCCAAAGCTGTGAGGTTCCAGAAGTCCAAGGAAACTGTACTTATTGGTTCCAGTTGGACTATATGTCCATACCTGATCCCATCACCCTGGCCAAGAACTAGGTTAAATGGCTCAGAACTAGGTTAAATGTCAGCCAGCTGAGTGTAGACAGTTCCACCAGAAGGCAGAGAGTAGGGAAGGTGATCCTCCCGAGGAAAGTCAGGACTTTGTAACCAGGAGAATCAGGAAATGAAAACTGTGTGGCAGAAATCATGGATGCCTACTCCCTTGTCCTCTAAGTCTTAGTGGAAAGGTCATCATCTTCTCTGGGTTCTTCACTGATTCCTTCACCACTATTGTAGCTGAGTCCTACACCCATTCTTGTCTCCCGAGGCCCTGGACCTTCCTCTCCATCAGGACGGCTCACACTACATGCTAATAACTGGTCAACTTGCTTCTCTTGAAACACAAACTTCCAGCTTCTTGAAACAGGACTTTGCTTTTTGTATTCACAATATCCAAACACAGTGCTTGGTTAAAAGGAGTCTGAAAAATTCTGAACAAATGTTTATAAATCTGTACTTTATCCACTCTTTTCTTGAGTAAGGAATAACTCAAAGGTGTTACTTTAGGAAGGTTACTATGGTAGTGATGTGTAGGGTAAATATGGGAAGATTGCAGCTACCAGGCCATTACTATGTTCTGGTGTGAAATGAAGAGGATGAGAGCAGGGGTTGGGTCATGGCAATAGGAAAAGAGATGAAGAAACTTGATGTCTATAAATTTAGAAGTTAGTTTCTAGATCAGTGATACACAGAGAGATTTTCTAGACATCTTCTAAATCATTGATCAAAAGCTTAGACTAAATGTAAAATGCTACTGTTTATTGATAACTTGCCTATGGGCTAGCCACTATGATATATGCTTTATATAAATTAACAAATTAAAGTCTCTTGATACCCTTCAGGTAATTGTTATTCTAATTTTAGAGATAAGGAAAGAGTTTCAGCAGCATTAAGCAAGCTGTCCAAAGTCATGCAGTGAGTTCGAGTAGAATCTAGATCTGAATGAATAGCTGTCTCCAAAGGTTACACTGTTGATAAAGCCAAAAGAAGTGTGTATATGTAGTCACCCAGTTCTTCTTAAACTCTTTTAGGTCCCAAAATGAGTGGCTTTGGAATTAAGAATCCATACTAGTTTTAACCATTTGAGCAAGACATCAGTTGTTTCTGGTAATATTTTTCAGAAAAACCAACTGACTAAGACACACACTGTTTATAGACTCCAAAAGGTCTATTGTCATATTAAGGTCTCAGGAGATCTCCCTGATGGCAACCAGTAAAATCAAATTCAGATCTGGTCATGAGTTGAATAAAAAGTCATTACTTCATTGTCATGGGACATGAAAAGAAGTATTAGGTCCAGCAATCAAAGAGATATTAGAACTCAATCATGAAGATTCAAAAACCTAACTGTTTATAAGGTGGACAAGCTTATAAGGGATTCTTATACTAGTAATACTTATGTCCTCATTATTTGCTATAGGACGTAATAGTTACTGTCCATTGATTGGATTTCTGACTCATTTATTGTTCTCAAAAAGTTCACAATGTAAAAGGAAGAAAAGAGATATCTGGAATCTTGAGGATTTCACAGGTTCATAGAATGTAAGAGCTGGAAGGGGCATTCCAGGTAAGTTATGTTCTCAAACTTCAGTCTGCTTCAGAAAGACCTGAAGGACTTTGCTGAAATATAGTTTACTGGACCCTAACTCTAGAGTTTCTGACTCAGTTGATCCTGAGCAGACCCTGAGAATTTGCATTTATAACTACTTTCCAGGTGATGCCGCTGTCACTGGTATGCAGAACACACTTTGAGAGTATCTTTTTGCAAATGAGAAGTAGAAAACTTGTCCTAACCACGTTAACTAATGTCACAGCTGAAAATGAGGCACATGATAATTTGTGGGTTCCTCTCTAAAGTGGACATGAGTCTGTATGAGCTCGTGTGTATGTGCACGTGTGTGAATGTCTATGTGTGCTCCTAAGTATGCATTTACTTATGTTTTTGGCCTGTGAAGCATCCTTTACTCCTCTTTTCATCACATGCTTCCCCTCCTCTTAGTTCCCATGATTTGAGTGGAGGTGATATCATGCCCACCTGCAGAGACAAGCATGTAAAAAAGCCTGGAAATATTTTCAGAATTTATGTAGCCCCTCTGATTGAGCATGTACATTTTTCAGAATCTATCCTACAAATATAATCTCATGTTATATAGTAAATATATTGAGTATGGATGTTTATTCCAGCATTGTTTTAATAAGAAAAAACAGCAAAGAACCAAAATGTTCATCAAGAAGAGAGTGTTTAGCTGAATTATGGTTGATGCTCCTGATGGAATTTTATGGAGCTTTTTAAAAAAAATAACAAGAGATGAACTGACATTGAGTCCTGAAAATCTTGCAGATGCTGAAAGAGCTATAATATCTAAGTGAGAAAAAGCAAGATATAACACAATGCATAGAACTGCCATTTATATAGAGTACAGCAATAATTGTATTCACATAAATATATACATAACACAAGCATACATGTGTGTATTGCACTGTGTCCTTGTAGGGTTTAGTAATATAGATCTTTCTCTCTATATATATGTATTATACATATATAAACATACATACACAATGTATGTGGTTGCATATTTAAATACTTCATAAAACTATTTTTTGGACTCACTCATAATATAGAAATACAGATTTTGGAATTTGCATATATGACATGTATGTATTCTTCAGGAAATCATTCACTCACCTAAATGATATGTTTAAACTACTCTATACTTACATGTTATACTTACAGGTTGTCCTGGGCTTAAAAAGTCTAGTTGCTTCAAAGTGGAACAGAAGTTGAGGACCACTTGTAATAATGTCTTAGAATGATAGGGACAATCTACGTAAACTTATATTTATTAATCATTTATCATAGCTTATAAACTACCATGGTACAAAGATGATAACAGAATTTGAAGGAAGAATTATTTTTTCAGCTTTCAGCATTTTATAGGAGGTGATTAAATATTCATTGAGAAAAAATTCCATGTTTTGCAGCCTCTAAACCTTACTGAAAATAATTTTTACTTGTCTTTCTTTTTACTTCCCTCTCATTCATGTTATAGACATTACTAGATTTTTTTTTCCTCAAACAGATTACTGAAAGCCTTGCCAATCTGTCCTTTAGGAAGAGACTGCTGACTTTCTGATCGAAGAGTGCGAGAACACCAAAAAAATATTCGCAAGTGTCCTGACCTCATTATATGCATTGCTGAGAATTTGCCTCCACTCCTCTGCCAACTTGCCACACCGCATTCTGATTTGTTAAACCAAGACAGCAACAAAGTGGGGCATATATATGGAATTACCAACTGCTGCCACTGTCATCTATGGGAATTCAAGAATCAAAGAGAATGTGCTCATACCTCAAGGACCAGCTTCAGTCTTGCTTCCTATGAGAGCCCTTCTAGCTCTAAATTCCATTCTATGATTGAACCCCCCCACCCCCCCACCCTTTTCTTGTGAATAAAGCATAAGATCCAAAGCTCATGAATAGACAATCCCCAAGCCACAGGCAGAACTGTTAAAACTCAAATTAAAATGAGACATAGACACAATCATATATCAATAGGATTAAAAAGAAATCCCAATCCTGATAATACCTTGTATTAGCAAATTATGTGGAGCAATTTGAATTCTCATTCATTGCTGGTAGGAGAATAAGTTGGTAGAACCTCTTTGTAAAATTATCTAGTAGTGTCTTCTAAAGTTAAAAATATGCATATTCTTTTACTCGGAAATTTCACTCTTAGATTTATATCCAACAGAAATACTCACATATGTTTGCCAAAAGACATGTATAAGAATGTTTATAAATGTATGATTTGTAATAGTCCCAAACTAGAAGCTACTTGAGTCCCCATCAAACTTATAATAAATCAATAAAATATGCTATGCTTTTTCCTGTGGAATACTATGCATAAATAAGAATAAAGAAAAAAAATTATTATGCATAACACTAGGGATGGATCTCACAAACAAATTAAGTTTAAAATGCAGACATAGAAAAGTGTATAGTATACATATTCATTGATATAAAATTCAAAAAACAGTAAAAAACTAATATATGGTGTTAGCAGTCAGAATAGTCAATGTCCTCGGGGACAAGTAGAAGTTGAAAGGACACATAGAGGGATCTGGGATGCTGATAATGTTTCTTGCTGTGAGTGCTGCATAAGTGGGTGTATTCACTTTGTAAATGCCAGCAGCTTTTTAGTATGTATGCTATACACTGATGACAACCACACAACACAAAAACAACAATAAAACAGTAGCTATTGCAATAGAATTTATTCATTTCACCATATTTCCAATATTTAAAATTCTAAAAACTATAACTATTCTAATAGCTATAACAATTTCCAGGTTAGAAATGTTTTACACCTCTTTTGCAAACATGCGATCCTCCCAATAAAATCCTATGAATTTGAAAAGACAGATGTTAGGAAATAGTTTACTCAAAGCTAATTTAGGTGGGGCCCCAGGTTATACCATGTATTATAGCCTTAACTATCCAATGAACATCGGGCATGTAAGCTATCCTAAGCCAACTTAGAAAAATTGCATTTATTGGGTTTCATTAATTATTTGAAAATATTCATTCTTATGCCACCTCTTCAGATATGTAGTGAATGGGGAATAGATATAAAATTTAAAATGGTTAAACCTGAGTTATTCACACATTTGCATACCACTTCAACTTCTCCAGTGCCTGGTCTCTGTATTTTTAAAGTCTAGTTGAGTTACATGCTCCCTTTTTGTAACTTTTATGCCAATAGGACCAGTTCCAAGCACTTTCTCACTGAGTAAAATGGCTATTGGTTTCTGAAGCCCATGGCTATCAGACTAAACAGCTTAAGACCAGACCCTTCAAAATGATGAGCCAGTTGCCCAGTCCAAGTGGCTCAGTTGGTTGAGCATTGTCCTGTATAACAAAAGGCTGCTGGTTCGATTCTGAGTCAGAGCACATACCTGGGTTGTGGGTTTGACCCCTGGTTGGGGCATTTATGGAAGGCAACTGATCAATGTTTTTTTCTCTCTCTCTCTTCATTCCTTTCTCTAAGCATGCCCTCAAGTGGGGATTAAAATTAAAAAATAAATAAAAAATGACAAGCCAAACTTAAAAAGTTGCTCTAGAGGGTTAGCTAGAACCTTTACACATTTGTTAGGGGATTTTCAATTCCAACGTCAATGGTAAACTCAAAGGAAAAGAGCTTCTTTGATACAAAGTAGGACCTTGGCTAGTCAGTTCAGCAGAACTCCCAGCTGCGAGAAACTCTCCACGTTCCTAATATTCAACAGGACAAGTATAGTCATATTGACAGAACAGAGCCACACTAATGTGATAAACAAGAACTTTGTCCCAGGAGTCAAAGTTACCTTTGTCATTTTCAATGCTTCTCTTTCTTGTACTATTTTCCCCCTCTGCTGGAGACGGTATCTTAGTGATGATTTATTTGGCTCCCTGTGTCTTAATCTCTTGCATGCCTTTCTATTTATGACCTCTTTCTAAAATTTTTCCCATAAAAAAGTCATAGTAATGATTGGAAATATAGTTAGGGCAATAATTTTCAAGGATTTATGAAACCAAATGCCAAAGCTGCATTATATCTATGTAAACTCGGTTCACTTGACAACCGCTGCTTTCCAGAATCTGCCTTGAACTATTTCTAGTTCTAGAGACCAAGTCTGCACAATGAGTCCAAACCTTACTTAGTGTGACTCTGGTGGCTCCTGCCAAATAGCCTCTAAAGCATCTGGATGTGGAGAGCCTTCTGACCGCTGAAGAGCTCTGTCTTGATTCCATGGATGGTGCAGCCAAGCTGCCATAATTGTCAGTAATGAGGCAGGGGTGTGGACAACCCTGAGGCAAAGCCTCAGGTCCTCAAATGATGGAGCAGACAACCCCTGTTCCTAGTCCCTTCCGAGAAGTGAAGCAGCTTGGAAAAGTGATGAAAATACAGTTTCGGGAACCATGTAGATATAGATCCTAAGTAATTTTGTCACTTAATCTCATTAGCTTTTGTTTCATTGTCTATATATCAGATCAATAATACCTCCATATTAGCATTATTATGTTAGAAAGCACCTATGTCAAGTGCCTAGGAAATGGTTTGGCACTTAAATTGCAGTCCAGGCTTGTAATGATAGATCGGCATTTTATTTCTTTAGGATGATACGTTTTCTTGAAAATGCACCATTTCATGTTAGGCTATAAGCTAATCCACTTGCCCACGGTGACTTTCTTCTCCATTAAACCCTTCTTCATTCAACAAATATTTACCCCACACCCTCCGTGTTTCAGATGCTTTATGTCTGGAGGTTTAGAGTAGAACAAATTAGAAACTAGTGGAGAGGAGGTAAAGAGTAAATAAGCACACAAGTAAATAAATGAAATGATTGAAGATTATGATAAACTCAAGGAAGAAAATAAATAACAACAATAGCAAACTCTTTGATAGAGTAACTGGGGTTGAAGAACGAGTATGCTAACTCAAGTAGGGAAGATCTTTCTAGAGTCTGTTCTGTGCCTGTAGCAAACTGGAAGCCAAGCGATCAAGACTTAGAATAACATTTTCTTTGCTTGGCGTTACTTGCTCCCCTAGCCTACCAAGGCAGACAGACTGCAGACCTGATCTCAGGTCACCATTCTACCTTTGGTCACTCCTAGTTGATAAGGAGGCAAACCAAACAAGTGAGGCTGATGCCAGCTAGTGGCAAGTTTCATTATGGAAACAATGCTACCCAGTAATAAGATCACTGGATCCTTAGTGTGAGGTGATAAATGCTTTACATGAAAATAGATGGGAAAATAAAGAAAATGCAGCTGAGAGTTGTATTTCCTGGAACCCCATTCCCCATGTGTTTCCTGGTTAGCTACAGTCAATGAGAAGCATTTGAGAGAGTTGGGGAAAGTGGAAGAGAAATAGAAGCCAAGGTTCTCTGATGGCAGTTTCAGATCAACAGCTTTCCTGGGATACTGGGATACTGAGGGTCCCATGCAGCACGATCATGGACAGTGGGTTTCTTTATTGTCTGTGGATTCTTCTGGACATCAGCAACATTGATCTTGAAAGCAGCTGGTATCATTGGCTCCTATATATATATATATATTATTTTGCAATTACTTTATGATTTCCTGAAAGTGGTCTCCTAACCATTTCCTCACTTTTTCCACATGAACCCTCTTGTCAGTTATGTAAGCCTGTAATTCCTGTATGAAATGACCAGCTAATCAAAATATCTAGAGTGGCTTTTCTTTTTCTTTTCAAAAATTGAATGATATACCATTCCTCATTTTTATGCTATTGATTTCCATAAAATTTTATTATTGAAAGTAATTTATCAGATCAGTAGGCATTTGCTTAAGAGTAGCTATCATTCATTGGGGATATACAATGTCCCTAGGCATTGAACTACTTGCTTTACATGCATTTTATTATTTTTTAATTGAGATAATTACATATTAACATACAGTTGTAAAAAACAATATGGAGAGATCCCATGTACCTTTTAACGTTTTGCCAAACTATAGTACAACATCACAAACAGGATACTGATGTTGATATAATCCATTGATCTTATTTAGATTTTCCCCAATTTTACTTGTATCCGTGTGTGTGTGTGTGTGTGTGTGTGTGTGTGTGTGTGTGTGTGTATTTTGTTCTCAACCATTTGAGCATGTTATAGGCTCATGTATCCACCACAGCCGTCAGGATACCAAACAGTTATTTCCATCATCACAAAGACTTTATATGCCATTTTAAAGTTCGACCCTTACAGTGGATCTAAAGATGCTATTATTATCTCCATGTTCTAGGTAAGAAAACTGAGGCTTAGGCAGCATAAATCAATGATCCAAGGTTATGTAACCAATAAGTAGTAGGGCCAGAATTTCAATCCCAGTTCTTTAACAGCTGGCCCAGTAGGAGAGCTGACCTGCTTCTGTAAGACAGCCAGAGAAGCTTCTAGTATCTCGCTGAATGTCTCTGCCTTTTCAAAACAGAAAATAGCAGAAACGGCCTTCAAAAGCAGCCAACAAATGGTGGATGAATTATGCTTCCCCACGGTTAATCTGCTTCTTTTCCGTTTGAAGAGCAATTGAGTCTCCTGACCATGTCTTACCATTTTTTTTTTCTTTCAACATCCTATAATACTAAAACAAGTCAATACTCCAAATGCATTCTTCTCTCTGACTTCTTAAACCTTGGCCAATTCTTAACAATTGCTTGGAAAATAGCTCTAATTTGAGGCATTGTGGCATATTTCTCCCTCCCTCTTTCTTCTATGCTTTCTAATGAACCACCACTTTGAAAAGCAATAATTTGACACCTTGTGGAATTAATTTCTTACTAGAATGATATAGCAGTTGATGAGTTGGCAGTTTTTAAAGTCACGTAGGCAGCAAACATATGTCTTTCTTAGAGACCAGATCTGAAGATAATAGGAAAGTGCTGATAATGTGGTCCCATGCTGGATGTAGCTAACCAGTGAAGACGCCTCATAAATCTCAACAGTGTTGCCAACTCTCAGCTATTGATAGTAATAGGGGTCTAGAGAGCACAGATACTGTAATTGAAATCCACTGATAATCTAAAAACTTCATTTTATCCAATAGTTTCAATGCCCTCTTGGGCCAAGCTCTTGACAGGAATGGATACTAAGAGATGTGAGTTTCATCCCTTTCTTCCTGTCTTGTCACAGCTGGCAGTGGAGGCACCCAGCCTGGGAAAATGCAAAATTCAGGAAGCAGAGCCTGTCATTGAGAAGATGGGAGTGTAATTTGGCTCATGTCTCATAAATACAAAGAACCTCAATTTAGACTTATGAAAACATCTCTAAATAAAGTTTTATACACATAATCACAGAGGCACAATGTAGGATTGAAAGAAAAATATGTTGTTCATACATAATTACACTTATATGCCATTCCTAAATCACCATCTCCCTAATCTAGATACCATGCATTATTTTTTTTTATATTTCACATTGTTATGGTGTGAATAATGCAATTTTACTGTTTCTTTCATTTTGCATCAAAAACTAAAATTTGTTAAATATATCTTTAAGCTATTATAAATATTTGAAACCCTGTTTTAGTATCTCCTGACTTTTTTATGTATCAGGGATATCAAAAAGTGGCAGTGGCCTGTAGTGCTAGGAGAAAATGTAAGAGAATTTATGAGGAACTGGATAATCATTTCTTAACATCACAGTAAGGTATATAGTTATTTTTACTTTTCAAAAGATAGAGGATATCCATTATATCTTTTTTTTTTTTTTTATATTTTTATTGAGGTATTATATGTGTACATATCTTACTATTACCCCCCCCACCCCACACCCACACATGCCCTCCCCCCCAGAGTTTTGCGTCCATTGTTTATGCTTATATGCATGCATACAAGTCCTTCGTTTGATTTCATAACTCCCCCACCTTTCCCAAACTTTCCCCCTGTACTTTGAAAGTCTGTTTGATGCTTTACTGTCTCTGTATCTATCTTTTTGTTCACCACTTTATAATGTTCTTTACTATCCCTAAATGAGTGAGATCATGTGGTATTTTTCTTTCATTGACTGGCTTATTTCACTTAGCATAATGTTCTCCAATTCCATCCAGGTTGCTGCAAATGATGAGAATTCCTTCTTTTTTATGGCAGCATAGTATTCCATTGTGTAGATGTACCACAGTTTTCCGATCCAGTCATCTGCTGATGGGCACCTAGGCTGTTTCCAAATCTTAGCTATTGTAAATTGTGCTGCTATGAACATAGTGGTGCATATATCCTTTCTGATTGGTGTTTCTAGTTTCTTCGGATATATTCCCAGGAGTGGGATTACTGGGTCAAATGGGAGTTCCATTTTCAGTTTTTTGAGGAAACTCCATACTGTTCTCCACAGTGGCTGCACCAGTCTGCATTCCCACCAGCAGTGCACGAGGGTTCCTTTTTCTCCGCATCCTCGCCAACACTTGTTGTTTGTTGATTTGTTGATGATAGCCAATCTGACAGGTGTGAGATGGTACCTCATTGTTGTTTTGATTTGCATCTCTCGGATAATAAGTGACTTTGAACATGTTTTCATGTGTCTCTTGGCCTTCCTTCTGTCTTCTTTTGAAAATATTCTGTTTAGGTCTGTTGCCCATTTTTTTATTGGATCATTTATCTTCCTCTTATTGAGTTGCATAAGCTGCCTGTAGATGTTGGAGATTAAACCTTTATCAGTGATAGCATTTGCAAATATGTTTTCCCATGCAGTGGGCTTTCTTGTTGTTTTGTTGATGGTTTCTTTTGCTGTAAAAAAGCTTTTTATTTTGATGTAGTCCCATTTGTTAATTTTCTCTTTAGCTTCCATTGCCCTAGGGGCAGTGTCAGTGAAGAAGTTCTTGTGGCATATGTCTGAGATTTTGTTGCCTGTGGATTCCTCTAGTATTTTTATGGTTTCCCGTCTTATGTTTAAGTCCTGTATCCATTTTGAATTTATTTTTGTGTATGGTGTAAGTTGGTGATCTAGTTTCATTTTTTTGCATGTATCTGTCCAGTTTTCCCAGCACCATTTATTGAAGAGACTGTCTTGACTCCATTGTATGTTCATGCCTCCTTTGTCAAATATTAATTGAGCATAGTGGTTTGGGTCGATATCTGGGTTCTCTATTCTGTTCCATTGATCAATATGTCTGTTCTTGTGCCAGTACCAGGCTGTTTTGAGAACAGTGGCTTTGTAATAAAGCTTGAAATCTGGTATTGAGATCCCACCTACTTTATTCTTCTTTCTGAGGATTGCTGAGGCTAGTCGGGGTCTTTTTTTATTCCAGATGAATTTTTGGAGAGTTCTTTCTAGGTCTGTGAAATATGCTGTTGGTATTTTGATGGGGAGTGCATTGAATCTGTAGATTGCTTTGGGTAGTATGGACATTTTAATGATGTTGATTCTACCAATCCAGGAACATGGTATGTTCTTCCATCTGTTTACTTCTTCCTCTATCTCTTTTTTCAGTGTCCTGTAGTTTTCTGCGTATAGGTCTTTTACCTCCTTAGTTAAGTTTATTCCTAGGTATCTTAATTTTTTTGGTGCGATGGTAAATGGGATTGCTTTTTTAGTCTCTCTTTCTGTAAGTTCATTATTGGTGTATAGAAAAGCCATAGATTTCTTGGCGTTAATTTTGTATCCCGCTACATTGCCGAATTCATTTATTAAGTCTATTAGTTTTTTGATGGAATCTTTTGGGTTTTTTATGTACAATATCATGTCATCTGCAAATAAGGACAGCTTCACTTCTTCTTTTCCAATTTGGATGCCTCTTATTTCTTCTTCTTGCCTAATTGCGATAGCTAATACTTCCAGTACTATGTCAAACAGGAGTGGTGAGAGTGGGCATCCCTGTCTTGTTCCTGTTCTTAGGGGAAATGGTTTTAGTTTTTGCCCATTGAGTATGATGTTTGCTGTGGGTTTATCATAAATAGCTTTTATTATGTTGAGGTATGATCCTTCTATTCCCACCTTGTTGAGAGTTTTTATCAAGAAAGGGTGTTGGATTTTGTCAAATGCTTTTTCTGCATCTATTGATATGACCATGTGATTTTTATCTCTCAGTTTGTTTATGTGATGTATCACGTTTATTGATTTGCGGATATTGTACCATCCTTGCATTCCTGGAATAAATCCTACTTGGTCATGGTGTATGATCTTTCTGATGTACTGCTGGAGCCGATTTGCTAGAATTTTGTTGAGGATTTTGGCATCAATGTTCATGAGGGATATTGGCCTGTAATTCTCTTTCATTGAGTTGTCTTTATCTGGTTTTGGTATTAGGGTGATGCTGGCTTCATAGAAGGAGCCTGGAAGTGTTCCTTCCTCTTGAATTTTTTGGAATAGTCTGAGGAGGATAGGTTTTAGTTCTTCCTTGAAAGTTTGATAAAACTCTCCTGTGAAGCCATCTGGCCCCGGGCTTTTGTTTGCCGGAAGCTTTTTGATGACTGCTTCAATTTCTTCCATAGTTACTGGCATGTTGAGCTGTTTAGAATCTTCCTGATTGAGTTTTGGAAGGTTGTATTTTTCTAGGAATATGTCGATTTCCTCTAGGTTGTCCAGTTTGTTGGAATAGAGTTGTTCGTAGTATTTTGTAACAATCCTTTGTATTTCGTCGGGGTCTGTTGTTATTTCACCTCTTTCATTTCTGATTTTGTTTATTTGGGTCCTCTCTCTTTGCTTCTTGGTGAGCCTGGCTAGAGGTCCATCAATCTTGTTTATCCTTTCAAAGAACCAGCTCTTGGTTTTGTTGATCTTTTGTATTGTTTCTTTGGTCTCTATGTCGTTTATCTCCGCTCTGATCTTTATTATTTCTTTCCTTCTGCTTACACTGGGCTTATCTTGTTGCTCTCTCTCTAACTCTTTGAGTTGTTGGGTTAGGTAATTTATTACCATTGTTTCTTGTTTTTTGAAGTAGGCTTGTAGAGCTATGAACTTCCCTCTCAGGACTGCTTTCATTGTGTCCCATAGATTTTGGATTGTTGTGTTTTCATTGTCGTTTGTTGCCATGATGTTTTTTATTTCTTCCTTGATGTCTTTGGTAACCCAGTCATGGTTTAATAACATGCTGTTTAGTCTCCAAGTGTTTGATTTCTTTGGGTTGTTTTTATTGTAGTTGATTTCCAGTTTTATGCCACTGTGATCTGAGAAGATACTTGATATGATTTCTATCTTCTTGAATTTGGAGAGACTTTGCCTATGTCCTAACATATGGTCTATCTTTGAAAATGACCCATGTGCACTTGAGAAGAATGTATATTCTGTGGCTTTGGGGTGAAATGTTCTGAAGATGTCGATTAATTCCATCTGTTCTAGTGAGTCATTTAGGATTGATGTTTCTTTGCTGATTTTTTGTTTAGAGGATTTGTCCAATGGTGATAGTGGGGTATTGAAGTCTCCTACTATGATTGTATTACTGTCAATCTCTCCTTTGATATCTTCCAGGAGTTTTTTAATGTATCTTGGTGCTCCTGTATTGGGTGCATATATGTTTACCAGAGTTATTTCTTCTTGTTGGATTTCTCCCTTTAGTATTATGAAGTGGCCTTCATTATCTCTTGTTATGTCCTTCACTTTGAGATCTAATTTGTCAGATATAAGTATTGCAGCCCCAGCTTTTTTTTCATTTCCATTTGCCTGGAAAACCTTTTTCCATCCCTTTACTCTCAGTCTGTATGCATCCTTTTTTTTGAGGTGGGTTTCCTGTAGACAGCAGATATCTGGGTTTTGTTTTCTTATCCAGTCTGTTACCCTGTGTCTTTTGATTGGGGCATTCAATCCATTTACATTTAAAGTTATTATTGATAGGTACTTATTTGACGCCATTTTTATTCTATACCCCTGTGTACCTTCTTTGCTTCCTATTTCTTTCTTTTTTTTTTTTTACAGCAGACCCTTTAGCATTTCTTTCATTGCTGGTTTGGTGGTGATAAACTCCCTTAGTCCTTTTTTGTCTCTGAAGCTCCTGATTTCACCTTCAATTTTGATTGATAGCCTTGCTGGGTACAGTATTCTTGGATTTAGGCCCTTCCTTTGCATGACTTGGTATATTTCATTCCATTCCCTTCTGGCCTGATGAGTTTCTGTTGAGAAATCAGTTGCTAGTCTGATGGGGGTTCCTTTGTATGTAACTGTCTGTTTCTCTCTGGCCGCTTGTAAGATTCTTACTTTGTCGTTGGTGTTTGCCAACTTAACTATAATGTGCCTTGGCGTCGGTCTTTTGGGGTTCATTTTGCTTGGAACTCTGTGAGCTTCTTGGATTTGTGTGGGTTTTTTCTTCCCTATATCAGGGAAGTTTTCTGTTATTATTTCTTCAAACAGGTTTTCTATTCCTTGCTCAGTTTCCTTTCCTTCTGGCACCCCTATTATCCTGATGTTGTTTTGTTTTGTATTGTCCCGAAGTTCCCTTACGCTCTCCTCAATCTTTCTAATTTTTGTTTCTAGAAGCTGTTGTAATTGGGTATTTTTTTCCATCTTGTCTTCTAGCTCACTTATGCGGTCCTCTGCTTCATCTAGTCTACTCTTGATGCTTTCTATTGAGTTCTTTACAGCAGCGATGTCATTTTTCATTTCTTCTTGGTTCTTCTTCATTTCTTCTTGGTTCTTACTCATATTGTCGAATTTGTCTTCCATCCTTTTCAGCCACTTTATGACCATTTCTCTGAATTCTTTCTCTGATAGGTTGTTTGCCTCTAAATCGTTTACTTCCTTTTCTGGTGATGCCTGCTTCTCTTTCCTGTTTGGGCTGTTTCTTTGTCTCCCCATGGTCTCTCTTCTCCGGATGTCTGGTTATATAGATTTCTCTCTCTGGCGTTGATTTAAAGGTATAAAATACAACACAACCAGGCACAACAGACAAGGCACTGAACAGAATTGTATTCACGATATTAATAACCTCCAATAAAGGTAACCACCAGAGAAAGACAAATTAGGGAATAGGAGTGGAAGAGGGAGAGTAAAAAGAAAGAACAACAACGAAGAAAAAAAAAAAAAAAAAAACAAAGAGTGTGAATCTGAACTTGGGAAAAGAGCAGAAAGAAAGAAAAGAAAAAACAGAAAAGAAAAAGAAAAGAAAAAAAAAGTAAGAGAGACAAGAATGATACTAAGAGAGAAAAGGGGAACAAACTATATATATGGGGAGTAAACTCCACTAGAACAACCACTATTCCCAGCAAATTCCAGCAACACGAGCCTGGAGATTAATACAAACTGCAACAGCAGCTAATATCAAGTGAGGCAAGGGAAAACAAAAGTAAAAAACAAACAAAAACAAAGCAAACAAAAGAACCAACCAAACCAACAAAAAGAATAATCAAAACAATCTCATAAAAAAGCATAAAAATTCAATCTAATCAACATTCAAGCAAACAACAACAAAAGGCCCGAGAGAAAAATAATTTTTTAAAGGTAACGTAGAGAGAGGTTTGTATGGATTTGGAGCAGGGGGTTGGGAATTAGATATATAAGTAGGGTGAAGTTTTAGCAGGGAGTAAACTGAAAAAGTAGGGAAAATCTAAAGCCAGAAAGGGTTAAGATAAACTGGGGACCAAAAGGGGAAAGGTTAGGAGGAGAGTGATGGCATAATTTTAGCTTTGAGATAGGGTAAAGCGATTGTAAGGGAAAGATGCAAATCGAATGTAGGACACTAATCCAAAAATAAAAGAAAGGGAAAATCTAATGACATTAAAAAAAAAAAAAAAAAGTAAAATAATAGTAATAATAGTGCTGATTGAAAATAAAAATGTAATAATTAAAAAGGTGAAAATCAAGTGAGGAAAAAGAAAAAAAAATATTAGTTTCTTAAGTAAAAGATGCAAAAAATGAAAATAAAAAAATATGAGAATAAAAAAATTAAAAAATTGAAAAAAGAATTGAAAATTAAAAAATAGGAAGACTAAAATGTGCTAGTAGCGGCTGTCATTCACTTCCTCTATTATTCTGTTTGGTACGCCTTTTTCCCAGTCTGGGCGGTATTTCAGTTCAGCTTCATTCCAGGGCTCCTCAGTGTTGGAAGCCAGTCCTGCTTTTTAAGCCAGCCCTGTCTTAATTTCTCGTATTTATTTTTGATTACACCAGAGACAATTAGCGTTTCAGCCCCTGGGTGGCAGTGTTTCTGAATTGACTTCCGGGCCTCTCTAGCTCTTTTTTCTTTTTTTTTTCCCCCTTCTATGGCACTCACTACCAGTTTGTGGAGGTGTGTGCCTCAGAGCTGCCTCTCTGATGGTCACATGCAGCTCTGGTCCCCAGGTTCCGAAAAAACACCTTCCCCCTGCAGTCTTTCAGGGTTTCCACCTGGGTTTACCTCTGTATTGGGCTTAGCAATCAGAGTCGGAAAGAGCCCAGGTGTGCGGACCATGGGTCTGTGCCCCAGACTAAGGAGCCTGCGCTCCTTTGAAAATTCTTAGTCTGACCCTCCTCGTCAGATTAAAATGAGTTGCTTTCAAGAGGTCACTTCTGTTAGCAGCTCAGAAGACCCCCCTCCTCATTCACGGATCACGGCAGTTCCAACTGCCGCCGATTTTTCTAGGCACAGACCTCCCGGCTCCTGCCGGTCCTGTGGCTGCCGCACTTCCCTCACCCAGTGCTTCCCTCACCCACCGCGGGGATCAGAAACCGCAGCTTATTTCAGACAAAATCTGACCTTTCCGTGGTGCAGTGAAGAGTTTCTTTGAATCCGAGTGTTTGCGCTGATAGGGGACCGGTGGTCTGGTGCTCCCAGCAGTTCAGTGTTTGCAGTTGTCGCGGAAAGTCAGGTTTCCCCTAAAATCCTCCTTTCCTTGCAAGATGGCGAGGCGCCCGGCGAGCCCTCAGCTCCAGGAGGGGACCCAGCCCCTGTGGGTGCTGCGCGGTCAGAGGAACACTGCCCAGCACTCCCCCGCCTTCTCCTGGAGTTTAGCTGTCCCTTGGCTTGCCCACATACACTCCCTCTGCGAGCCTCTGCTGCTCCGACTCTCCGCCCCAGGAACAGACTCCAAACCCGACTCTATTCCGTCGCCATTTTTTCCTCTCCCCTTTACCCGCTTTTCCATTATATCTTTACTATGATTAATATAAAGTTTATGGACATCTCTAGATTTTGAAATATTTACCCACCTATAAGCATGGCATTAGTATGGTTGTTTAATAGTCAAACAGGTAGTGTTAAAATAAAAATATTGAAATTAAGGCATGTGAAGCTTTGGTAAGACAAAAATATAAATATATTTTGTTCATCAGTATTTATCAATAGGATAAACAAGTAGCTCAACATTTTGGATTGAAGTATGAAGAACTGGGAAGACTCAAGTTTTCATCCTATATAATAAAAGGCTAATATGCAAATCGACCGAAAAGTGGAATGACCAGTCGCTATGATGTGCACTGACCACCAGGGGGCAGACGCTCAATGCAGGAGCTGCCCCTCTGGTGGTCAGTGTGCTCCCACAGGGGGAGCGCAGCTCAGCCAGAAGCCAGGCTCATGGCTGGCGAGCGCAGTGCTAAGGACCCCTCAGGGGATATCCGCCTTCCTGGAGTGGGCCTAAGTTGGCAGGCAGACATCCCTTGAGGGGTCCCAGACTACAAGAGGGCACAGGCCAGGCTGAGGGACCCCCTCCTCCGCAGTGCACGGATGTTGTGCACCAGGCTTCTAGTATTTAAATAAGATCCAATTTTCAAGGGTTGTGGTCTTTGCCATGTCATCTACCTTCTCTGACCATATGAAAAGTAGGGATCATAATATTTACATTTCAGGGTTGTAATTTAAGAGACTGCACATGTATTATTATATCAGTGAGGATTCCTGGGTTGCATAATAAAAACACACAATCTCCAAATCTCAGTGGTTTGAAAAAAAGGTTTATTTTCTCCCTCATGTGTCCACTGCAGGTGGCTGAGGTACCTGCTCCATGTCATTGGGCATTAGACCAACAGGGCAGCTACCACCTGGAACAGTGCCAGCCACAGTGGCAGAAGAGACACTCTCTGTAGAGTTACCTATCAGTAAATGATACTTTTCTGAAAAGTGAAACATGTCACTTCACTCACGCCTTTCTCACTTTGAGAGTACCAGGAAGTGCATAAACCTCCTATATACCCAGAAACAGAGGAAGAAGTGGAATATTTGGGAGCCATTTCAAGTGGAGAGCTTGACACACTCAACAAATGGTAGCTATTACCATAGCAATACACACTACAATCAATTCTCAATTCTATATAATAAAAGCCTAATATGCAAATTGACCGAACTGTGGAATGACCGATGGAACGACTGGTCGCTATGATGCACACTGACCACCAGGGACAGACGCTCAATGCAGGAGCTGCCCCAAGCCTGCAGGCTCCAGGGCAACCAATGCGGGTGCCAGCAGGGGCCCCCCAATTGCCCCACAGTCACCCTGCAGAGGGAGGCAACCAGCAGTGGCCATGGGGTGATGGGGAGGTGGGGCAGGCAAGTGGGAAGTGCCAGTTTGGCCAAGGCAGGTGCCAGCGGGGGCCCCCTGATTGCCTTGCCAGTTGCCCCACAGATTGGCCCTGATCACCAGCCCAGCCTAGGGACCATACCTGTGCAAGAATTTCATGCACTGGGTCTCTAGTAACTAATAATTGCCTGTCTTTTGATATAGTTGTCTATGCAGAAAGACTACCTGCTATTTCCCCCTCCACCAAATAGGTTATCCTCCTCTTCTTTTGGTAACCAATTCTCCAAGTCTTAATCAGCTACATAGCTTCCTAGCCAAAAGACATTTTCCAGTCTCCTTTGCAGCTAAGAGTATTCATCTAAGGGCAAATGGGATACAGTTGGAAATGGTTGTCCTTAAAACAAATGGTCATATCCTTCCCCATCTTTCCTCTTTCCCGCCGGGTGGACTATAGCCCTGGTGGCTGGAGCTGGAGCTGTTCCCTTGTCTCACAAGGTAACTATGTTGTTTTTAAATCCTCACCCAAGGACATGATTTTATTGATTTTAGAGAGAGAGGAAGGGAGAGGGAGAGAGAAAGAGAAACATCATTGTTCCTTTCACTGTCAATTATGAAGAACTGGACCAGTCTTAGCAAATTTACACACAGGTGCATCAAATTAGAATGCATTTGGCTGCAAGTAACTGAACACTCAAATTAATAGTGACTTAAACATAAAAGACACCTAGAGATGTCTAGACATCAATTTTGATGCTTTTTAAAAATCTGTAATCTCATCATTTTGGATTTGGTAACTGTATGGTTACTAGATGGCTGCAGCAATGCCAGTTACCCCTAATGGTACTCAAGGCATAGAGAGGAGATAGGACTCCCATTAGCTCTATTTTTTATCAGAAACCATTATCCTTTATAGAAGTTTATCACTGGTCTCTGCTCCTTTCCCTCTCATCCCACCCCACAAGGAATTTTCTTTAGTGTCTAGAAAAAAGCCACATGCCCTCCACCAAGCCAATAATTAACAGAGAGACTGGAATGACTATGGCTTAGGGCCTCATTACTCACCTCCTGGGGCTGGGGAATGAGTAGCCCTTCCCTTAGCAGACTGATGTAAAACCAGGCTCCTATAGATGAAGGAAGAGGGGGGAAGCAGAGTCTGTCTCACAGCTCACAAATCTGATTTATACTCATCCTGTACACTCAGCAAGTCATGTAGCTCCATGTTTAGTCTAAATACAGCAAGTCCTCACTTACTGTCATCAATAGGTTCTTGAAACGGGTGAAGCAACATATAACAAAACCAATTTACCATAGGCTAATTGACATCAACAAGAGCTAAGTTCCTAGACTTCTCTCAGCACTGTAATGACAGGACTTTGAACAAAACCATGTCAAGGACTTCTTGTATATAGAACCACATGAGGAGGTAGAGAGAAAGGATACTTCATAGCTGCTCTGCCAGACGCTGTCCATTTCTTTACCCACACAGCTCCAGCAAATAGACCAGTGCCTGGCACAGGGTACGGGCGCAACAAGCGAACAAACAGTTGGGTGATGGTCATGGTATTTGAAGCTCATCTCTACCTGGCTAAAGGAAATGGCATGGAATCATTTCCTTTGCCCATGAAAATGAAATGACATCCTACCTCATCCAGAGTGTGCTGGTCAAATTTATGAGTCAGGTAAAGCACAGTTGTTGAAATAAAGTAAAAAGCATAAGCCTATCCATTTACTGTTTTAATCCATTTAGCTCACTGAATTTGTCTTAAAGCCAATATCCTCCCCCCCTTTCTTTTGGTAACAATATGTATCTTATTCATGATGGCTATTCCAGAGGCTATGGAATTGCCTGTTAAGCTGTGGCCCATAATTCACCAGACATGGCTCAAAGAAATAAAAACTGAGTATCAATCCTACAAAAAAAAAATTGTCATCAGATTTTAACTTCACTTAGCATGTTACCCGACATCACCTGGCAAGGCTTGCTCTTGGGTATGAGGACATGCTCAGTATTTTTTATTGAACTCCTTCTATATAAATCTGCAAGCAGATTCAAACATGGAAATAGAAAAAGAGTTTTCAAGTGACAAGGATGGAGAAGATAAGTAATATAATTCAATTGGCAAGAGTAGTTGGGGACAAATCCAGGGACAAAACCAAAGTCATCAGACAACTAAAATTCCCATTTGCTTGTCAAGAAAAAGTGCTAATAAAAAAGCTAAGGAAAATGAAACCTTTGATAGAAACCTTGTAAATGTCTGCATTTGAAAATGCAACTTGTTCACATCAACCCCTGGATGACACAGAGGTTTCTCCATTATGCTCCAGGAAATAGATTCTTGCTAAATAACTTTAACTTTTCTCTGGCATCTATTGATTATATCCATAGAAATTAAGAGGAGAAGGCAATTAAGTTTAAAATTTAATAGTGCTCTGCTGCTGTGAATTTAGTGGCTGACTCAATCAATGCGTCACCCTGGTTGGAAATCTATGCTCCTTTCCATGCGATAGAAAGCTTTACGACGGCCTTCCAGCTAAAATTATAATAATCACAAGAAACCGAAGAACTAAGAAGCAGGCACCATACAAAGATGTGAGAGAGTGACTCCCACTGCCTGCAACAGTTTAATCCATATTTTTAAAGAGGCCACTTAAATGGAAAATTACAAATCTTTGTTGTTTTGTTTATCTTAGTACTTTCCAATTTTGGAATTAACTAAATGGTACATAAGTCACACTCATAACAAAAGGTACGTTTTCAGACCCATGAGAGCTAAAGTATATATGTGCTATACAATTTCAACTTGCTTGTCAGGCAATGAACAGAAGTTCTGGGTATATGCCATGATTTAATCTGAAAAATACATGGTTCTTTAAAGGGAGATTATTTCATTTGCCCTAAGATGTTAGTATATTAGATAAGCCCAAAGCTTAAACAGTTCAATCTATGACAATAAACTTTCCTCATGATACAATTCAAGACAAAACTAATGGTAATTAGATGTAAGTAACTAGAATATCTTACTTTTCACAAAATGTATCTGGAATCTGTTATCTATTAGATTTACCTAGCTTTTCTTTTACATTATATTTTATTAAAATTAAATTTATGTATATAAGGAGTCCCCCAAAATGTATACACACACTTTGAATAATTATAAAGGCAGTGTTATTAAAATAAAATTCATTTTCAAAATGGAGCTATCAGCTGTTAAAGTATGTACACATATTTTTGGGACACTCTGTGCATGTACATGCATTTATTAATATTCCAAAATACAAGAAAAGAATAAAACAAGAATCTTCTATTTCCTTAAGTTTCCATTTTTACCTACCAATGTATTGAGCGTGTTCCCAATGTCTTCACAAGTTCCCTTTAATGGCCAAGACCTCTTCTGCTATTAGTGCCTCATGACCCCAGACTCTCCTCCTGCAGCGCCCTGTGATCTGCCAGCTTTTGCTCCATGAACCTCCTTGTTGCAACCCAGAAAACAGCTTGAGGAGTGAGTGGTTCTTTCTTTTCTCCAAAGGCATTTGCCCATTATGCATTTACAGCCATAGGTGTCCCCAGAACAGGCTGTCACAGCAAAATTCACCAGAAAACCAGCAGAAGTGGGTGCATGTGTCCTGCCTGAGCCACAGAACAACACCCTGGAATTAGCACCATGTTTCCAGGGGAAGGAAAGCAAATGGGACCACAAGGGCGACTGCCTCCTGCTTGAGAACAGGTGAGCAGAATAACTGAGAGCGGTTTTCGTTTCTAACGACATTGTGATGACATGCTGTGGGAGGTGTGTGCTCTGTCTTGCACGAGAGTTCCACAAAACCACAGAGGCCATTGTTACGAAATGGGGATGTGGGGGTCAAGGCCTTGGTCCTTCTTCATGCTGCCACCCCCACCAAGACTCAGCCTTGAGTGGGAACAGCCAGGGAAACTGAGAGCAGACTTAATTAATGGTGATAGGAAAACAAATTGGGTCACAGCCAGGCCCCCTAGCTCCTATCTTCACTTGCACGTGTACATAGTGCAGCATTGCTAGCAGGGCCCCTTCAGGATATCCTGGCCGGGGTATTTGTCTTCTTTCTCTTCTCTATTTTGGGCCCTGGAGCAGCTCATCTTTTTGTTTTATATCTTGAATGTTGGAGAAAAATTTTATCTCAAAATGTCTCCCTCTTTTTAAATATCTATATTAAAATGAAAAGTTTCTGGTATGGTGGTTCTCCAGGTGTAGTTCCCAGACCAGTAGCATCAACATCATCTGAGAACTTGTTGGAAATGCGCATTCTCAAGCCCAGCCCACTCTACAGAGTCAGGAATTCTGGAGGTGGACTCAACAACCTGTGTGTTCCCAGCCACTCAGGGTGCTGCCTCCTCTTGTTCCTGGCATCTGTGTGTGTGAGTATCCATTCTCTGTTTCTGGGCTCCAGGTCAGGAAAGAGCAGGGGATGCTTTGAACCTAGAACGTGAGGAGGAAGTAGACATTCTCCCAGAGATCTTGCCTTTGAATGTTATATTTAAAACTCTAGGTCAACTTCCTTTCCTGGGCTGGGTAAGCTCCTGCTGCCATCTACCCTGTCCCTTATTATGCTAAAGGTCTGTGTCTTCTCTGGACCTGGATGACAATATATTATATAATAAAAGCTTAATATGCAAATTGACCAAATGGCAGAATGACTGATGGAATAACCAGTCACTATGATGCATACTGACCACCAGGAGGCAGGTGTTCAATGCAGGAGGGGCCCCCAGCCCGCAGGACTCAGGCCAGCCAAGGCGGGTGCCAGCGGGGGCCCCCTGATCGTCCCACCCTGATCGCTGGCCAGGCCTAGGGACCCTACCCGTGCATGAATTTTGTGCATTGGGCCTCTAGTTGAAAAATAAAACTCCTTTATTCATGGAGAAACCAGACACCAGGAAGAGAGTGGTGAGGAGAAATAAAGCCACCTCGAACCGAGTTCTTCCACAAGGGGAGAAAGTAGAGCCTTAAGTGCATTTATTTATACCTATGGTTAATTATTGTATGATCTTAACAATCAAATATTAAAAACACGGCCCAAATGGAAAGAGAACATCACTTTTCCGTGCTTTCTAGAGTTCTTGGTATCTCTAATTACACATGACAAGTTCACCGTTATTTATCATGTTCTTTTATTTTTATTACTTTTTAAAATCTTTCTTGTTGAAAGTATTACATATGTCCCCTTGTATCCCCCATTGACCCCTTATAGCCTGCCCTGCCTCCTGCTCCTGGCCTCCACCACTCTATTGTCTGTGTCCATGGGTTATGCCTATATGCATGCAAGTTCTTTAGTTAATCTCTTCCCACCCACCCACCCTCCCCCACTTTCCCTCTGAGATTCCACAGTCTGTTCCATGCTTCTATGTCTCTGGATCTATTTTGTTCATCAGTTTATTTTGTTTATTAGATTCCACATATGAATGAGATCATGTGGTACTTGTCTTTCTCTGACTGGCTTACTTTGCTTAGCATAACACTCTCCATGCTGTCTCAAAGGGTAAGAGATACTTCTTATCATTTTCTTTTATTTCACTGGGGATTATATTAGTTCTTGAGAATTTGACTGGGGCATCTTAAAATGAAAGTCTTATATGAGCAAATAGAGAATTAGGGAAAGAGCAACAATGAGATTTCTTTGTATTGATCTTATCACTCATTTAAAAGATGAAATAATACTTTCTATCAACTGCAAACACTTTCATTTAGCTCCCATAAAACAGTATTAGTTCCATTTATTTTGTCCTCAGAATCGGGATATTTATTCAATTCTCAGAACTTGCATTTTGTAAAAATGAACAGTCAAGGGTGAAGCATTGCTTACTTCTCTTGCATGCATTTAGAAATAAAGAGAACAAAAAAGTAATGTCTTTGAACTCAGTCCCTGTTTAAAAATTCTCATTTCTTTCTCTCTAAAATATAGATTCTGAACCCAAAGTCAAAGTATAATAATACATAAATTTTCCTATAATTTCAAGTACTCTTAATATTCTCAAACATGTCTATTATTTTTCGTGTGTTCTTATCGATTGTTGTCCTAAAGGGTGGGGACTTATTTCTTGTAGTGAATACTATAATGTGCCTCCCAGACCCCCTCAGGACCAACACACTCATACTCCCAGGTCTGTGCTGGCCAAAGGCTCACGGGGAACTTACTGGGAATTGCCCTCAGCTGAAGAGAGTTTCCTTGTCCAAAGTCAATGTCTGGCAAATGTGGGGATGAATGGGCCTGGTTCCTTGCCTAAGGGAGAACAACCCTGAAGGGCCCCCTTGTGGAATGGCTAAGGCTTTGTTCTTTCTGTACACAGCCCAGCTCCTCCCTCTGCCCACCTGGCCCCACCTCTCCCACAGGTGTTGATCCTGAGGACATCACCCATAGACATCCTGAAAGCAAAATTGCCTTAGAGCAGTGGTTGGCAAACCGCGACTCGAGAGCCACATGCGGCTCTTTGGCCCCTTGTGTGTTCTAACACCACTTCTTCAAAATAGACTCGCCCAGGCCGAAGACCGACTTCTGCGCATGGGCCACAAAGTTTCAATCGCACTGTACGTGTGCGCCCGCACATGGTGTTTTGTGGAAGAGCCACACTCAAGGGGCCAGAGAGCCGCATGTGGCTCATGAGCCACGGTTTGCCGACCACTGCCTTAGAGTATGTTTCCCAGGGAATCCACCCAAGATATTACTAAATATCAGGATTTACCCTTTCCTGTAGGAGAAGTGAAAGTTTTTAAAAACCAAACAACACTCTTTAAAAATGTCTCTACTACAGTTCTATAATATTCTCATGCTAGTGACCTACCTATAGAGGGTTGGCACATAAGACATCTGGAAATGTCCTCAGAGTAGTTTCCATTACATTATTTATTCCCAGTTGAAAAATCTATAGAGCCTCTTAGGAAGACTGGGTGAATGATAAACCTAGAATCAAAATCCTGATTCCTAATGTTGGATTCTGAGTTAATGACTTTGGACAAACCACTCAACTTTCCTGAGTCATCTTGGAAATGATAAAACTGTGAACAGGTGAGTGAATCTCTGTGCAAAGCAAAGCTGTAACTTTGGCTTAGCAAACAAATATCCATCTATTAATTCACACAGCGTGCTGCTGTTGTAGAATAAGACCAGATCATTAAATGCTTCATGGAGTCCTCTCCTTACCCAAGAGTGATAGGGAAAACTACTTTAAAGCACAGTCCATGGGAAAACATCACTCAGCCTGTTTGTTAAAAAGTGCCCACTGAGCCAGGTTGACATAGCTCAGTGGTTGAGCATTGACCTATGAACCAGGAGGTCATGGTTCGATTCCTGGTGAGGGCACATGCCCCAGTCGAGGGCTTGACCCCCCCGTGTGGGGTGTGCAGGAGGCAGCCGATCAATGATTCTCTCTCAGCATTGATGTTTCAATATCTCTCTCCCTCTCCCTTCCTTTCTGAAATAAAAAAAAAAAATTAAAGTGCCTACTGAATCTGAATCACTGGGAGGTGGCATTAGGGATCCAGCATGTTCAGTACACATTCTTGGTAATTCTCACTCACCCTGCATTGAAGAGTTGCAGAACAGGTTGGGTGTCAGGGCTCAAGGAGGGAAAAGAAGGCGTGAAAGACCACCTGTTTGGATTACCAACAATGGCAAAGGATCGCCACTAAGAGCTCCTGTGAGGATGGATCAAATTGTTGTACACAGCATGGGAACAGCCAGAGATTTACATACTTAGAAGCTCAGGAATGGGCTTGGAGGTAATAAACTCTATTCATTCAGAACTGGGGCTGTGTCAAACAGGATCCAGTGAAGGAATGCAGGTATTGGCTGCCAAGTTCACAGTAATGCAACAGCTGACATTGTGATCTAAGGCTGGGGGAAGGGCACTGAGACCAGTTGGAAGCTGATAGACTAGTGGAATTGGGAGGGACCAAAGGGGTCACAGTGGTGGTAAAATCAAGTTCAGTAGAAGTGACAAAGAAGATAAAAGGAACAAAAGTTTAAAGACAGACAAGAACATTTAAGAGACAAAAATACATATGGCAACTCAATTTCTTGTAAAGATAATATAATGTTAGAAGCCCGGAAAAGCTGCCACAATTCTTTTGCAATTCCTGGGTCAACTACAGTAGATCTCATATTTTGAAGCTGCAGAATATTCATTTAACAACACAATTGCAATCACTGCTATAAATTTACAAGTTGCAATATGTGCCCCATTGGTACCGAACATCTGTTAACCTGCCTTTACTTCTATGAGATGTGCAGACTTAACTTTTCATTTCAGTATTTCTCCTGAAGCTTTATTTACTCAGAGGCTCCCGAAAGTGAACATCATGTTTCCATCAGAGAGCCAAGGTGAAGAGCCACAGAGTCAGTGCATCTTTATCAACAAAGAATAAGCCCCAGGGGATTATGGGGAATGTGAATACTTCAACTGCAATGTAAACCTTGTAACTAATTATCATTTAAATCATGGGGTTGATAAACAACATCCTAGGAATAACGAATATTCAGTTTGACAACTAGTTCATTACATGTTATCTAACGCAATGTTGACATATTGCTTTTTGTCAAATTATTCGTATGCCAGATGCTTACTAAAAATCTGTTGCCCATTGCCAAGTGGCCTAGCAGCACATTTTTCTCATGCTAACTATCTGGTTAGCATTGGTAGTCTGTGCAGAGAATATATCATGTATAATGGAGGACAAAGAGATGCACCCACAATGCCTGTTGCCACCCCACACTTCCATTCACTTGCCTGTTCAAGCCAGCCCATGTACACCCCAGCCTCTCATTTGGGGAATCAGAATGCGCCCGTCTCTGAGTGTAGGACTGCAGCTTGCATTTGATCAGATGGGAATGAACAGTGGAGTGAAGAAGACTTACGTGTATAATGCGCACCCCTTTTGCCATTTTGGAAACATGCTGTATTTTCTGATTGGAGACATTTTCACATCCTAATATAGGACTTGGCACAAATTCTGTGAGGGTCTGCAATTCTGAGAGGAGTCTGCAAGGACTTTCCTGTCAAGACAGAGGGCTTGGGTCATCACCTCTGACCCACTCAAACCCCAGCATTCTTAAAAAGATTTTGAAAATCTTGAGTCCGGTAGCTCTCAAGGTTAGCAAGTACTTATGTCTCTAGAGATGAATGCAATTTTTCAATCGTAGTGAAAAAAGCAATGCCATAGCTGTGAGGAGAAAAAAGGGAGTATCCAGCTACATGTAGTATTTCAGATGAATTACATTATTCAAAAAGGCGAGCAGCTGAGCCCGTGATTGACAACTACAGTATTTGACATTTACAATTCCCTCCGCAGGGATATTCAGAATCGATTGAAAAAGAATGCAGTGTGTAGGAACTACTCAGGGGTACTTTCAGTAAAACGCTTTAAATAATGACTGTCTAAAGCTTGTGAAACACTGTGTAAATGTCAGAAACACATTAAATATGTTAAATGAACATGTTCGATATCTAGAAAAACACACAAGTGATTTACAATCAATTTCCCACTTGCGAGGAATGTCTCCTGATGGAAGACGAAAAGGTCCTTTCTGATGGGCACACCAACACAAAGCCTTCATTTTGGCCCAGGATTTAGACTCACATGGCTGCTCACACACAATGGGGCCATTTTCTAGAGCAAACTATGTGCTGTGGAGCTGAATAAGCATCGTGATGAGGATGCCTCCTCTGGCTGCGTGAAGATGGTGGCAGAGCATCCCACTAAAAGTGGGTGAGAGAAAGGAACTGGCTTCTGGAAGTTAAGTTTGGAATCTCTGCCCACAGTCTGTTGTCTTTCGGGCTTTCTCTGCTCTTCCTTCCACCTCCAGACTCTCCACCATCATCCATGCATGCATGCATTTTGTCCCTTTATTTGTTCCCAGCCCTTAGTCCCTCCTCTGGCTTCTCGTTCTTTCTTGGGTGACCATCTGAAGTACTCTCTCATAGGCCACCTGGAATCCTTCACAGTTCTCTCTGCCATCATGCGTGGCCAGAAAGCTGCATTAAATGCAGAAACAGCATTAAGCCCATCTTTTCACCATAAAATGTCTGTTCCCACCCCAGTTAGAGCTGTCCTTCAGTCTTCTTATTGGTTAGCAGCCTCTGCCTCCTTTTGGAGTGATCGCTGCGTATTCCATACCTCCCCCTCTCTCCTTCAGCCCTCACAACTCTCTTGACAGCTGGCTCTGACCTCTGTCTCATGAAAAGTGTGCAACTCTTTTGTCCTCTACAGAAAACTTCCTTTAAGTCTTATTAATATGTTCAAGTCTTTACCATTGTAGGTCCTAGTCAGTTTCTAGTCTCCCTTCATGAATAACATTTTTCATGTATTCATTTAAACAATGCTTCTTGAGAGCTTATGAACAGTGAGGCACTGTAGCTCAAAGAGCTATTTAGACTCACAATTTGTATTTCCCGACTGTCCATTCATTGCATGAATGGAGTGATCAGATATAATTTATATTTCAATCTGGAAAGGAAGTGCTCCTGGGACAGGATTTGGAACAAGAAATATAAACTTAGTCATCCTGTTTACTACCCACTGCAATCTGGAATGATGGTCTCAGAGCAATGAAATCCAGAGCCGGGACTCTGCAGCTCGAGTGAGATCAAACTGTGGCTCCATCATTTACTCGCAGTTTTTTCCTTGGGAAAATCATATAACCTCTCTGTCCCTCAGTTTCCTCATTGTAACCTGGTGATAGCCATAGTACCTATTTCATAAGGTTATTGTTTAAAGTAAATTAAAATGTAAAGCACTTTAAGCTCTGTCTGTCTATAGTAAGTGCTATAGAATTATTATTATCTGGCATTGTCCTTATAATTATACTATGATTGCTTTCAGAAAGATTTTTAATGAATCCCAAATATCCCAGTTGAATGGACTTTCTTCTCTTCATCTCTTATTGCATTTGATACTTTTTAAAAATTGACTTCTTTGACTTCCATTCTACTCTCATCTCTGGACTCTCTTCATTCATTCTGTGTTTCTATCCTGGCTTCATTTCATGAGTTCTACTCTTTAAATGTGCCATTCCCTGGGCTTTTGCCCATGAACCATTTTTGAAACTCGGGCTCTCCACAGTGATGGAATTCACTCTCATGGCTTCACCTACCAACCATCTGCTGCTGACTCATTAAATCTGAGGTTTAACTCAGATCTCTGCGGATTTCACACTTACATACTCAACTTTCTGCTCAATATTGCTACTGTGTGTTCCAAATTTTCCTCCAACTCAACATGTCTAAACCTGATATTTTCTGTACCATAAATATGTCATTTCTGTCCTATTCCTTTAGCTGATTGAACCACCAGCAGCCTCCCAGTACTAAGGAGAAAGCAGGGACACCATCCTTTTCCTGTTAGCCTCAGAGTCAATAAGTCATGAACCCTGTTATTGCATCGCCGGCGGACTGTGGAAATGCACCCCTCCTTTGGCATCATAGTTTCAACTCTCTAATTATTTCTTGCTTCGATCATAGTAATCACTCAACTGTTCTCCCTTCCTCCAGTTTTGCTCCAAGAAATCTGTCTCCATGAGTCCACCAGTCCATGCTGTCCATGGCAAGAAGAGCTATACACTCAAAATCAAGCTTCTGGTAAGTACTATGAGTGAGTGAAGCTGGTTAGAATAAGAAGTGAAATATTGTTTTTCCTATTTTTTCTCTAAATATGTGGTCTGACTTCTACTTTCCCATTTTTAAAAATATATATTTTTATTGATTGCAGAGAGGAAGGAGAGAGAGATAGAAGCATCAATGATGAGAGAGAATCATTGATCAGCTGCCTCCTGCACCTCCTACACTGGGGATCCCAGCCACAGTCCAGGCATGTGCCCTGATCAGGAATCAAACCGTGACCTCCTGGTTCATAAGTTGACACTCAACCACTGAGCCTTGCTGGCCAGGCCACTGTCCCACTTTTGACACAAATATGAGTACAGAGAAATGTTTATTTTCTCTAAGAAGAATGTACTGTAAGTCTGATGATAAATGGGCACACTCTTATAATTCATTGGGCATTGGCAAGGAAACAGAGAGTAGCGTAACTAAAGCTAGGTCCAGTCAGTCAGCTAGGCCAATAGATGCCACTCGGACTATAACTCCAAGATGTTGAATCTTTCTTTCTTTCTTTCTTTCTTTCTTTCTTTCTTTCTTTCTTTCTTTTCTTTCTTTCTTTCTTTTTCTTTTCTTTCTTTCTTTCTTTCTTTCTTTCTTTCTTTCTTTCTTTCTGGAAAGGTAGTCACCAGCTTTTTAAATATAGGAAGAATTTTTAAAAATTCAATATAATGGCCAAATATACGTAACCTAGATTTTTCCAGATGGTCACCAATTTGTAACCTTTTTCTAAAACATAAATTTGCACATATAAATCACCTAATCAGAAGGTATTTGGGCCTCCCATCTCCTATAGAATATGGTACAAGATTTTTAGCACTTCAGGTCAGAATTTTCATGTTCTGGCTCCTATCTCTCTCCTCTTATCTCTCAAAAATGTCTCTCATCTCTAGTACATCATGCTTTGGCAATGGCAAAATGAGTCTCATTTTCTGCATACATAAGCCTGTATCTTATTTCTATGCTACTTGTTATGCTGTCCCCTCTACGTGGAACATACGTATTCTTTCTTTGCATGACTAATTTCTATTCAACACTAAGGGCCAGGTGCATCACCTCCTACAGGAAGCCTTCCCTGAGTCTACCCTGTACATTTCCCTCTCACTGTGCTTCCCTCGTGATTTTGTAATGTGCTTGTCTTTCCCACAGTAGACGTCAACCTTCTTGAAGGTAGGGTCCTCTCTCATTCATGTTTATACCTTAGTATGGAACCTATCCCAGTATAGGCACATAATAGGCAATCAATAAAATATTGTTTTTAAACAGTATGAATGAAAGCTGAATAACAGGCTACTTAAATTTTTATACACTATTTTGCAGCAGGTTTTCAAATAATAATCAAGTTATCCTAGAATTAATCATGGTTTTTACACCTTATAGAATCATTTCCAACAATGTTTTTTTTTTTTCTGCTGCTTTATATCATCCCTGTAAGAGGTCTATTTCTATTTTGCAGTGCGAAAATGAAAACTCAGGGAGGGTAGAAGACTTGTTAAGGTTATACAATTACAAAGAAGTTAATAAATTCTACTTCTGCCTTTCACATCCACTTTTCCCTCTACAACATCAGAGCCACTCTTACTATAATTCAAAGATTCAGTGGGTAGACTTCAGAGGGTCTGTGACCTTAAATGGGAAAAATTACACCTTTACTTTCATTAACCTTTAACTAAAATTTAGCATTTCTTTCAATTATGTGAGGAGGCAACAAACCACAGTAGAATCAATAGAACCTATGACTGTCACCATGGAAATCACAAAGATTTTCGTATCCCAGGAAAAGGTGATGCAGTCTTTGAAATAGTATTTATGCTCTTCATTATTTCAAAACGATGGCTGCTCTCAGACTCACTGATGAATCTTGTTATTTGCTTCATTAATGAGGAAGCATGCATCTTTCTCTCTTAAAAATTTACTACCAATATATTTTAAACACTGGATTTCAATATATTTGACTTTCTACTTACCCCAGGTCTTTGGGTTTATACATTTACAACATTATTCTGAGAAGGGATCTGTGGGTGTTACAAGACTGCGAAACACTCTGCACGAAACACTCTGTAGCCCCGAGACTTCTTGTTGCGGTGCCGGTGCCTTCACCAGGAGTTGCCCCAGGGAGGCCGAGGCCTGTCCCACTCCCCTGCTCTCTCTCGCCCTCCACATGGGCTGCAGGCTGCGTGGGCTCCCGTCGAACCCTGCCACGTTCCCGTACTGAATGTGTGTGCCCGGCAAATCACTGAGCGCTGTGGGTTTCCTTCCCTCATTTGCACCTGTCTCGTAGGATTGTTGCAGAATTGGCCAAGTTAATATATTTAATGTGTTTAGGTCTGTGCCTGGCAACTTGTGCTATATATGTTGATTCTTCTGATTACTATTTATAACATTCTTTCCTTCCGAGGCAGAGCGCGGCTTCAGAATCCTGCTTAAAACCGCCTGCAACAGCCGCCAGCCCCTGAACAGAGGTGGCCGGAGAGGAGGACAGGGTTGTCAGTCTTGTTTTCATTCAGTTTTCGGCCGGGGCCTGCTGCTAGGTTTCCAGTTACACCACCCTATGCAAGCATACACGTTTTTATTCTCAACTACCATACACACTCATCTACCGTCGCCTCTATCTTTGAAGTGGACTTGGGCCTGTTAATGCTCAGACCAGAAACTAGAGCGCTTAGGAGCGCTGGTCGCAGGCACCGGAGCAAGAGCAGACCAGAGCCTCCCTGGGAACAAGCGCTCCAGAGCCAGGGCTGCATCGTGACTGGGTCCAGTGGTCACACCCAGAAAACTCTGGGGCCTTTGCGGAGGGCAGAGCAGAGCAGCTGGCAGTTAGGTCCTTAGTCCACAGCTCAGTCCTGGCGCAAGCGTTCATGAGTGGGTGAACTTAGGGAGTCCCCTTAGCTCTCGAAAGCTCAGTTTCCCTTCCCATCGAATTAAATCAGCCTTCTGGTACTGCCACAGGCGGCCAGGATGTGCTGGAGGTGGCACGCATCAATATAAGACCCTCTATTGCACACTTAGGGATACTCGGCAAATGCTCGTTCCCTCTTCTTTACCTCACCTTTAAAGTAGGGGACATTATTCCAATACCATATACACCCTTTAAAAATGTCTCATTTGATGGGACAGCAAATGACCCGCCACCACCAAAGAGAATCTAATCCGATTCCTCACCCTTTCCTCTTGGAGAGGCTCAGAGATGCAATAGACTGTGCTGAGTGCCGTGCAGTCATCAAGCCGAGAAGTCAGCGGAACGACACAGACCTCGCCCCGACGGCTTCCCTGCACCGGAGGGACCTCATCCAGTAGCGACTGCATCCAGGCACTTTGTTCTGTGCCATGGACGCCCGTTTCCCTTCTCGAGCTTCCGCGGCGGATGAGCGGGCATGTCTACCCAACTGGACACGCAGGGAACCATTCCTCGCCTTGGTGGAGCCCCTTTGTCATCGCAAAAGGGAAAGCTAACCACTGTGTCTTTTCGAAAGATTCGAGGTAAAAATTGACTTTGTGATTCTTTTTTAAATAGAAGTCTTCTATGTATCTAGTGGAAATTACACTGAAGTGTGTCATTCAATTCCCTTTAATGTTCAATCTTTAATGACAGAGATATATAAATTATTTGTCCTTATAATTGTGCTGCTGGTGAATCCCTAACTCAAGGCAATGAAGGGAGCTCCTAGGAGGTACAGATGGGAGGGAAGGGGCCAGGCCTCTTTCTGTTCCGTTTCACATTCGCTTCCCTATTCTTTAGTCAGGGGCCAGCAAACTTTTTTCCTGTAAAGGAAGATAATAAACGTTGTTGGCTTCGCAGGCCATATGGTCTCTGTTGGGATGCTTCATCGCTGCCACTGTAGTGTGGAAACAGCCACAGACATTGAATAAACAAATGAGAGTAGCTGTGTTCCAATAAAACTTTATTTATAAAAACAGATGGTGAGTCAGACTGGGGTGCAAGCTGTAGTTTGCCAACCTCTGCTTTAGGCTAGTGGATCTCAAGGTGGGGTCTCAGGGCAGCAGCTCATTTGGAGACTTTCGTAGAAATGCACATTCTAAGCCTCGATGTACAGAATCACACACCTTGGTGAGGAGGCCCCGCGCTGGTGGACTAAGAAGCCCTCTAGGTGAGTCAGATGCATGAGAGCCACTGCTTCGCCTGCAGGACCACGTGTTGGATCCAAATATAACCCCCTCAACCCAGTTTACAGCTAAAACTCATTTCAAAGGGTTTTCATGCTGAATGCTAATTTTAATGTCTGCGACTGCATCAGCATTTATATGTTTGTTCAATATAAATTATCCATGGATAATTCCTCAGAGAAAATTAGTTTGCCCATACTTCACTGCATAGATCACTTGTTCATTTGTTGACTAATTAAAACAATAATCTTGTAAAGCAGATAATCCTTCAGTGCTAAATCCTACAAAGGTGCACATAAATTTAGGTCAAATTATGCACTGTTTGGTACAGTCAGGCTTTCTTCCAAATGGATTGGGGTGGTTGCTATTACTTTCACAAAAGGCACAATTAAAAATGGCAGAAATAGATGATGTATTATACATATATTTTAGTAAATCAGCTACTTTTACAGTAAAGGAAATAAAATGCTCAAATGCAAAGTTTATAAAGCATAAAATGCCTTAAAGATATAAATATAAGCATGTCCAAGTCTTGTCTAATTATCACTCAATGACTAAAAAAACTAGACACAGATAATGACTACAATTATCAAAATAAATTTTAATTCTCATTTTAAATTACTGCACAGTTATTGGCTAGATAAACACATTATTTAAATATATCATTCATTATAACAACTTCATTAAACAGGTGCTCTCTCAATATCTTAAACATAATAAACTGAGAAGAAGCAGCATAATGTTTGAGATTATAGGAGCTGCAAATAATAAAGGTGGAATCTGAACCCAGATTCATCTTAATTAAAAAGAAGAGCTGACAGCAATAGCATTTTATACTATGTATAGATAGCAAAATATTTATATTCTTCCAAATATTCTCAGGGAGATGTAGTTCATTGGTCAGCTCCTCACTAAAGATCGGTACTCCCTTCCACGGCTGGCATTGTTACTGGGAAGCCCAGACAAGGACCACATTTCCCAGGCTCCCTTGGTTTTGGGCAGTCATGTGACTAGTTATGGTTTATGCCTTGTGAGCTGAAATGATGTTTCATATGAGGGTGAAAGCAAAGAAATAAAGCCGACTTGAAAATAGCTTCTAGGAAATAACACTGAACTAGATTAGTGGTGGGTAAACATTATGGGGAAAATAGGTCAGGAGTCTTTAGTGTTTTAGGAAACTGTATTGCCCCAATGACAACAAGCTCAGATTAAAAAAAAAGGATTTAGCTGTCTGAGCTACAAACTACCCTTGTGCTCCCAGTTCAGTATGAGGGAAAGGTACGCTGTGAAAGGTGCAGCACCCCGAGGAGGGCACAGGCCTGAGCCTCCCTTCAGATGAAACCAGGAGGTTATGGATGAGGAAAACCTACCCGAGGGCAGAGGCAGCTCCATGGAGGGCATGGACCCGGAGTTCCTCCCACACACAGGGCAGGGGTCCCTACAGTGTCCTTTGGGCAATATTTCAGATTGTTAAGAAATGGTGACCACTGTTTCTTTTCTGCTCTTTCCTGCTCTGAATGGGAGTTTTTAAACTTGATTCTGCCCTGCTCCAACACCCATCTAGTTAGTACTAGTATGTGGGTGGGTGAGGGGTGATTCCTCATGCTATGGAGGCCAGGTGAGGAGGAGGAGTCTCATCTGCACTGGGTGGGGAAACGGTCTGCCACCTGGAGAGCCTGGACTTGGGGCTGTTTTGGGGGAAGGGGAAGGTGTGTTATGTGCACACGAGATATTTGGTGGCTGGAGACAAGTCCTGTGGAAGAGGCAGTGTTCTTATTTCACAGAGGAAGGATGTGACAGGGAAGCAGCTGCCTTGCACAGACTGTTTTTCAGCTCCCTTGCAAAAAGGTGGGGCCACTCACCACTGGGTTGTGAATAGAAGTGATGTGGGTCATTCCTGGGCCCATGTGGATAAAGGTAGATGGGCCTTCTCCCCTGCCTGCCACTTGGTGTGGATGCCTCAGTAGCCGTATAGAGTCACAATACAGAAGGGTCATGGTTCCCAGAGCATCACATGGAGGAGAGCCACCTGCCATTCAGTATGCGGGAACCAGTTCTCATATGAGCAAGAAGTACACTTCTATTATGTTCAGTAACTGAATCAAGAAGCTGGGGTTTACAGGAGTATATCATCAAATTACTGCTCCTCTATCCTTAGCAGATGTCTGGTGGAGAGAAAGACTTTAGGAAAGATTGCCTGTAAAATACCTAATCATTTCCCTTCTATAGGCACTAAAATCTATTGCTGGTTTCAGTCAGACTAGCTGAGTACTGATTCCTGCACCAAGTAATTCTGCATACACCATCTATAGAATTACTTTTACTGAATTGTGGGAGGCCATCAGCCCACTGCGAGGAATGTTGGCAAAGTATCCCATGAATTTTGTGAGACAGGTTCCCCTCCCCCATCTTTCTCCCTCTCCTCACTCATTAAATACTAGTGGCCCAGTGCACAAAATTCATGCGGGGGAGGGGAATTTTGTGCACTGGGCCACTAGTATTGCCCAGCCTGCACCCTCTCCAATCTGGAACCCCTCAAGGGATGTCAACTGCTGGTTTAGGCCTGATTCCTGTGGGATTGGGCCTAAACCAGCAGTCAGACATCCCTCTTGCAACCAGGACTGCTGGCTCCTAACTGCTCACCTGCCTGCCTGCCTTATTGCCCCTAACCACTCTGCCTGCCAGCCTGCTCACCCCCAGCTGCCCCCCTGACAGCCTGATCACCCCCAACTGCCCCCCTGCTGGCCTGCTCACCCTCAACTGCCCCCCTGCCTGCCTGATCACTCCCAAACCCCCCCCCCCACTGGCCTGATCACCCACAACTGCCCTTTCCTCTTGGCCCCTAACCGCCTCTACCTCAGCCCCAACACCATGGCTTTGTCCAGAAGAACATCTGGAAGGTCTTCTGGAAGGTCTCCCAGTCTAATTAGCATATTACCCTTTTATTAGTATAGATAGAGGCCTGGTGCATGGGTGGGGGCCAGCTGGTTGGCCCTGAAGGGTGTCCTGGATCAGAGTGGGGGTTCCCTTGGGGGGTAGGGCAGCCTGGGCAAGGGTCCTGTGGTGATTTGCAGGCTGGCCACGCCCCCATTGGAGTGAGGGACACCACTGGGGACAGTGCTGGCCTGGGTGAGGGTCTGGGGCAGTTTGCAGGCCAGCCATGCCACCATGGGGTAAGGGTCCTCATTGGGGGGGCATGGCCAGCCTGGGTAAGGGGCTGAGGGCCATTTTCAGGCTGGCCACAACCCCTTCAGAATGGGGGTCCCTGCTGGAGGGCCTGGCCAGCATGGGTGAGGGGCTAATGGCTGTTTGCAGGCTGGCCACACCCCCCAGCAGGGACCCTCACCCCATGGGGGCATGGCTAGCCTGGGTGAGGGGCTGAGGGCCATTTTCAGGCTGGCCACACCCCCTTCAGGGTGGGGGTCCCTGCTTGGGGTGCCTGGCCAGCTTGGGTGAGGGGTTAAGGGCCGTTTTCAGGCTGGCCACTGCCCCCAGTGAGGACCCTCACCCCGATGGTGGCATGGCCAGCCTGGGTGAGAGGCTGAGGGCCATTTGCTGGCCCTTCCCTCAGTGGCCGGCCCAGGCAACCCAAGCCTCCCACTCACTCCGGCCTGCTCCGTGGCCACTGCCCACAGGCCCCTCCTTCAATGGCCAGCCTAGGCGGGCAGGAAGCTTGGCCTCCTCCATCGCTGGGGTCAACCCAAGCCTCCTGCCTGCTCTGGCTGGCTCCGTTGCCGCCACCATCTTTGTCCTGCTAATTTGCATATTCCCTCCTGATTCGCTGTAGGTGTCATGGAGTGATGGTCAATTACCATATTACCCTTTTATTAGATAGAATGTATTTAGCTGTACTAATATCATGCCTGCTATTGGGGTGCTGGGATGTGATGAAGATGCTACTATTTTACACAGTGTCCTTTTTATTTCAATGTGGGAGACTTCTCTTTGGCATTCTCTCTCTCCTCACCAGTTGCCAGAATTAAGCTGAGAACCTTCTAAATCTTGTAACCAACCTTGTTTCCCTCTGTATTGTCTACTACAAGGCTTAAAGTCAACCTGTGGCCCACTGCTGGCATATTCACAGCCTCCATGTGTTCGCATCCCTCCAGCCTCTTCTTCTGTCTCCTCCCCTATTTTCCCTGTACTCACTCCTTTCAGATCTATACTAGTGGCCTGGTGCACGGATTCATGCACATTGAAAGGAAGTTAATTAGAAGGTGGCCGGTGGGGCGGGACTGGGTGAGACAGGCTGGACAGGCCTTGGAGCCAACCTCCCCTGGTCCCTCCCCAGGCAGCTGCACCTGGGGCACAGCTCAGCAGTAAACCAGATTCAGGGTGGACAGTGCCCCAGTAACAACATAACCCATGGCTGAAGGTGGAATTGCACGGCCCTGCGAGGAATCAGGCTCCCTCCTCTCTGGTTCCAGGGTGCACCACTCAAGAACCACCGCTGCCAAGTCACAACAGCTCAGCAGCCCCAGCATTGAGCGTCTGCCCCCTTGGTGATCAGTGCACATCATACCTACTGGCCAGTTGGACAGTCAGATGGTCACTTAGCCTTTCATATATATATAGATAACATTTCATCTTTCCTTGCTGGGAGGGTTGCATCCTTGTAAGTTACCTTTAATCTCTTCTGGAATATTTATAAGGGGAAAATGAAAAGAACAAAAACAATTTTCAGCACTATTTAGAGTTTCCTGATGAAGTGGTCTTGGCTCTCCCTGTGAATGAGCCATTGGGTCAAGTCGCAAAGACAAGCATCGGTCTCTCTGAGTCCCAGCATTTAGTAACACCCAGTGCTTTGCTGTTCATTGTCGAAGCTCTATGATTATTTAATTTCAACTTTTCAAAGAGAGGCCTATTTGTTCCAATCTTTGTGTTAAATTCAAATCAGAACCCGAATTTGGAATGTACTCTGAGCAATTCTGTAATTTATTCTATATTGTACACTAAACACCTGCTTGCCTCACATTTGGAGACTACGCTATTAGATCATCAATTAATGAAAACTTGGCTCAAATTTTAACATTAGCCTGGAAGGCAAGAAAGCAATTTGGCCCCAACTTGTCTTTCTAAATGTTTTTCCCCATTATTCCCCGAAGCACCAGCCAAACTAATTGGTGCCCTTGAAACATGCATTATGGTTTTTATCTCTATGCTTGTTTCTCTTGTGAACTGCATCTGGGTTAAGAACAATAGCTTACATTTACGGAGCACTGGTCTGCCAGGTATTGTAAATCCCTTTATTGCACTGATCCTATCAGCTAGATATTTATTATTTTTTCTCATTTTACAGATGAGGAAACTGAGGGCAGATAAAAGCTGAATTTCTTTTGTGTCTATATTACATGTTATCCTTATCTTGCTGTGTGGGATGTATCCATGTAAGCCAGCATTTATAAAATGTTTATAAATGGAAAATTAAAAGACCAAAAATAATTCCATTTCCAAAAAGAGCTGTAATTCCAACCCACCCTGCTTATGCTCCCCAAATAAAATAAAATCATAAATAAATAAAAATTGAAGAAAAAAAGAGATAATGCTAATAAAAAAGAAAAGTACTTTTGTTGAAATGTATCCATTTTATAGTAGGATGGCCATTCATAGAATATGGTCTGCAATATTACCAAAATAAAGTACCCATTATTTAAAAAAAATTATTATAAACCTGAACAAAATTTGTCTAAAGTTTATTCTTATACATAAAGAGTCAAGTAGTTATAAAATAAAGCAGCCCCTAACTATTATTCCATCTCCCCTCTCCAGAAAAAAATCTCTTGGCTTCTTCTAGCTTATTCTTGTGGAATTCACTTCCATATCTCTAAATAATATACTTCTTGATTTTTTTCCAATTTTAGGCATGCTATTAACTTCCTGCTATGGGATTTATTTCTGTCCCCACTATCACCCTATCCCCACTATGTGTGAGCCATCGCTCAGTACAAGTATAAGTAACTTTCATGAGATTAGTATTCAGTGTAAAAACTATTTAGAGTTGAACTATGTTGTAATAAACTGATTACATTTCCTTTTCTGCCAAAAAAAAAAAAGATGAGATGTCCAATAATAACCTGAAGGAAGAGCCTGGTGTTTGGAAGTATGGATTAGGTTAGATAGGAGCTGTTTGGGTCTCTGAAGCCATGAGAATAAATGAATGAAGTCACCTCCAGAGAGTGTCTATAGTAAGAAGAGAAATGGCAGCCCTTATGTGAAGGCTGAGAGAAGACCAAAGTCAGAGGTAAGCCAGTTTGTACCTGATCTTGAAGGAAATGTACCCTTCTTGTTCCATTATAAAATTCATCATCCATATGAGATCTTTCAATCTTAGAGATGCTGTGTGCACACCAAAGAGGCACTTGAAAAATGAGTGTTTTCTCTTACTTGGACTGGCATTAGAAGATGATGTTTGTTTTTAATATCTTCACTTTTGAATAGAAAACAAGCACATCTCACTGAGAGCGTGAGATGTTCAGGCGACAGCAACCATGTGGATAACAGTGTGTGCGGAAGGTAGTGCTATGAAAAAGGCAACCTAATTTGCTTTGCATTGGCATTGTCTGAAGTGTTAGCATACTGCTTTAAAATCTGCTTTCAGACTCCACATAGGGAGAGTTTCTTCTCAGTAGAGGGCTCTCAATGCTGTCTCATCACACGTACAATCCAAGTTGACTTACCATCCAATTTCCCACAGCAGATCCCAGCACTGCTGCCTTTTCTAAGTATTTTACTGAAATATCTCACTTTTAAAAACTATACTAGGAACTGGAGATACACAGCTCAGTCACAACACTACCGCTTGGCCCCTGACTCTTAAGCCTCCTCTTGAATATGATCTTACTGTTCTTTGGATGTCAGCCACAATGGCTTTCTCCCAAAGTCTCTATCAAAACCCAAGACTTTCCCCGAGGCTGTTCTCTTTCCTGGAGTCTTCACCAGCTACCTTGAGTCACACCTCACATCTCAGACCTTGGTCACTTCTTCACAGAAGTCTCAGCTTTCCAGCCTCCTTCAGATTCTGTTATTACATCCTTTCCAAAGCCCGAGTTCTTTTCCTTTTGAAGTACAGTTTCTACGTGTACATCTTTATGTTTGATTAGATTAAAGTCTGTCTGTCCTGCTGAGCTGTAGGCTCCACAGGTGCCAGGGGCTATCTCTGCTCTTCGTTATGTGATCAAGTGCTTGGCACAACTTCCGGCACACAATCCATGTCCTGAAGATAATAGTTGAATAAATGAACATTTTTTTTAAAGGTGAGTCTCTTTAGCAGAGAAGATCACAAGTCAACAAACTATTATAGTACTTTGTGATCAGTTACGATAAATGTTGTTCAGGAGGATGTTGCTCTGCAGAGGAGAGCATCTATTAGCTTTAGGCATGGTGGGTTGAGGGAGGACCTCTGGAGTTGGAGATGCAAGTTGGGAAATAAAGTCAGAGTTAATTGAGGACACATTTTAATTAGATAAGAGTCCAAATTATGGCAGTATTGAAATTCAGAAATGGTGAGAGGTCGATGGGTTTGAGATATATGGGACGTGGGTGATGATGGTATGTATGCTGAAGGGGGTGCTTAAGTAAGAGTCTAGCATACCTGAACAGCACTGTCCTTCTGCAAGGAAGGGAATACAGAAAGTGAACAGGTACTCTGCACCTTTCCTAGCCAGGCTTCTGATGCTGTCTCCTACCTGTCTTGTCTAGAAGTTCTTCTTTGGGGCCCCAGAACTACTGCTACTGTGTCCTGGATGAAATAACGTAACCTCTCTAAGGCATCAGATTCCTTCTCTATAAAACGGAGTATTAATAGTACCTATCTGTAAGGCTGCTGATGTGAGAAATGACCTGGAGTAATAATACAAGCAATACACAGGGTCAGCACACAGTAAGGGCTCAATAATTATAACCCAATACAACTAGTAGTTTTAAACTAGTACTTTAACTATAGTTGAGAAGACCATTGCCAGCTGACCTGGACAGACTTCATCTCCCTAGTTTCTAGAGAGAAAGAGAAAGAGAACAAGGCAGTTAACTAAGGAGAGCCCAAGAGGAAAGGTGACATTATCAGCGAGACAGAGCCATGGTGAACACACATGCCTGACCCAGTTGCAGCTGCCTAGAGGCCTGCTATGAGCCACATCTGCTCTTGGATTTTGAGGCCCTAATACATTCTCACATTAACACTCTTTTTATTTGAGCCACGACCAAAAAGGCTTAGATTCCTCGCATCCTGAGAATGTTGATGAGAGCAGCATTAGCATAAAGCAAAATTATTTTATAGTAAGAAGGAGAGCATGAATGACAACTTCTAAGTTGGCACATGTAGGCAATTCTACATTTGAAGGAAAATGACCTACCTTTAAGGGAGTGGCTGGTTAACCCCCAATCATTTTACCACCCTAATATTAGTTGACATTGAAATTAAGTTCATTGAATCTTACCATTAATTTTTTAAAATAATGCAATAATGAAAATGTCAAATAACACTAGGGATTATAAGTGAAATAGTTACATTGGGGAAAGTGAGAATGTTCCACCAATGTCCTAGTTCCATTGGAGATCTTAATTCCATCTAGCCTTGTGTAATTGGCACATGAAATTTCCTTTCGATGTCCATCCCACCCAATAGGAGCCCAGGTCTCTCCTCTGGCTTCCTGGGTTTTGTAAATGTCCTGGGGTCACCTATTCAGGATGAAATGTGAAGGGGGCTTAGGACACTGGTGGTTATGATTCCTGTTGGACAATCAGTGCGCCATTTGCTATATGCTATTCACGGGTGGTCTAATTGGAAGACAACCAAAACGATATGAAGAGGGAGTGCTGAGCTATCACACATAGTGCTCTCTTGGCTGGCAGCTGGAGAGGTGGTCTACCAGGGGTGACACGTCTCTCTGATGGTGGTGGCAGAGAGCCTTTGCTCCAGTGGGCCACACTTCTCCTACTCCTGTGGTCCCTGCTCCCTCACTCACACATCCGTAATAGTCTGAGGGTAGGAAAAAAGTAATTCTTCAATTTATGTCTAAGTATTTAAATGGGTTTGAACTTAATCACCAAATATTTGGGTCTCTGTTCTTTGGTTAGTGGGTAACTAATGTTTCATTGTTTTGGCTTGGGGTAGACCCTCAAAAAACTCAAGGAGCTGGAAAGGATGGAGGAATACACCATTAATTTTCAAAATAGTATCCATCCTCATGAGTGTCTACACAGCCTTAGCTGAAATGACCGGCATCTTCCACATAGAAATATACTGATATTCTCAGCAGCTTCCAGTGCTATTGCAGGAGGACAGGGCTATAAATTTACCTAGAACTGTGAAATAACAACAAGCCTCACTTGTTATTCGTATGGAAAGAACATAAGTAACACAGGGTCTGAAATCTTGCCTTGTCTAGGCTGGAGCCCAGCTAGAGGGCTGGGAACTGACTCCTTAGATTTAGAACAACATTTCCCACCCTTTCTAAATAGAAAAAAAAAATGAATGAAGTGCTCTCATATCAGACAAGAGCCGGCCTTTGAATGGAAACCAATTGTTATGAATGTCAAGTTCCTTGGATGGAAACCAATGACTTAGGGGATACTTTAGGGAAGTTTTCTTGTTGATGAATTTGGAATTATTGTAACCAAGTACATTGCAGCTATATACATGACAGGTTTTGTGTGTGGCATGCCATGACACCATGATATCTCTCTGTCTCTCTCTCTTCACACACACACACACACACACACACACGACAAACACATCATGACAAATATTTGTACAGAGAATTTTATACCTCCCAAGTGACCAGAAAGATGGGCTTATGATGGAACATACTGTATTTAGGCCTAAGTATATACACTAAATATACTTTTATATATAGTTTCCTCACTGAAGTGACATCAAAATCTTTATATTTCTTATATAATATCAAGATTAATTAATCTGATCCTGCTAAGGAAATTCAGGGTATTATACATCCAATAACTGTTGCTAAATAAAGTTACTACCAATAGATATAATGCATGTAATTTGTATTATGTTCCCCAAACATCCAGTCTCATTACAAAATTTGGTATTTCTCTTCTCTCCTTTTAGTGAATCAAATAAAGAAAAGTAGCTGAGTTTGCATGTATATAGATACTTTCTGTAATATGCACAGAAATATGGGAACAGTTGTTCCTTCTGATAGTTGAGATATGAGAGTATTGATGGGGGAAGGAAAAAGAGGGGGCTACTGATATTTTTATATTTTCTTTGCTATTTTTGTATACATGCTTTTATTTCTACTTATACCCAATTATGTGTATTATGTTTATACTATACAGAATTTTTTTCCAAAAAAAGTTAATTTGCTTATTAACTTGAGAATAATAGGGGGGACTGTGAGTCAGAAGCTATCCATCCTGCTGTCTTCAGGAATCAGGCAGGTAGCATGCATGTGCCGGAGCCAGGTATGGTCATAGGAGTGGTGAGCCTGTGGGAACGGAGAGGCACACAATGTAAAATTTCCATCACTCTGCTGCCCTATGGCACAGGCCTGAGGGTGGTGTCTGCCAGTGGGCTGTGAGCTGGCAATGGCTGCGCTACCCTATAAAGGAATGACATCCACTCTCAGAGGTAGGGGACCAGCTGAAGATGGAATTCGCACTCTTTTTATGATGCGAAGGAACAGGTACAGAGACTGACGTTTAGTATGACAAGCTGTGTCCGTTCTTGCATGTCCTTCATCTCATTCCTCTTACTAAAGCAGGCTTCCTAATTCCTCTTACCCGGGCAGTGTTAAGTGTCAGGTAGGAAGCAAAAGAAAATTCATATGTAATTCAGAAATTATGCCTGAAAAATGCCACTGTCTTCTAATAAAAATGACTGGATCTCCTTTCAGAAATGCCTCCTGATAAAGCCAACTGAGCTTGGCATTCATAACAAGCTAGAACCTTCCTTGATAGAACAAAGCAAGTGTCAAATGAAGACCGTAGGAAGGGAGCAAGGAGCACTGTTGTGGCCCATCCCAGACCCACCTACATGATTCATTCCCTGGTATTTCATTGTGAGGGATGGCAAGTAACAAATGGCAGAACCAAAGCAGGCCCTCTTCCCTTCCCCGAAAATGTGTCAAACCTGCGACTAAAAATAAGGGCTTAAGCTTCTCATGTTGTGTTTGCTCAGGAAGGTCTCTAGATGGTTCCAAACTACAGCCGAGTCTGCCATGTCACTGTGACATGAGCCTGCATGCAGTGTCTGGTCAGCCAGCCTGAGGGAAAAGCACTGAGCTCTTGGCACATCGTTAGCAGCCAGCCTGGGAGACGTACAAAAACACTTCGAGAGACGAAAACAGAATGTCCTCTATCTGGTCGGTACCAGCTTGGCCCAGAGTCTTATGCACAGGACACTGGGTCTGCAGGATGCATTACAGAAAAAGGCTCTATCATCAAATATGTGTACTTGATATATTGGTGGATCACTTAGTAAAATATCTGATTATCTAACCACCATGCTGTACCCCTGAAACTAATACAACCTAATATTTAATGTAAACTGTAATTGAAAAAAAAATTAAAAAGAAAACAACGTTTGAAAAATACTGTGTTCAAACTCCTCAAGCTTCTTATCTGTGGAACATCTCAAGTCCTTATTTGCGATCATGGTTTGGAAGCTAAGAAGGGGTTATTTCATGCCATATTCGTCATACACATTCCACAGTCTTTTACAGAGAACTGGGGCTGAATTTCAAGTTTCCTCCGATTCCCAGGCCTTTTCTCCACCACATCTGTCTTTAAGGAATATGATGGTATGTGGTCAAGAAATTTTTGTCATGGTATTTCCATGGGAAGGAATGATCTCCAGAAGCATTTTTTTTTTTTTTTTGCAGAGATTTTGGTTCTTAAATTGTATATAATGTACTTGAAAAAAGTTGCAGTCTCCTCTACTAAATAAAAATTCATTATAAGCTGTGAGCCTGAGTACAAACAGTTGTTTGGAAGGATGAATGAAGCAGTTTTATGGATAGATGCTTTAATATGTCTTCTCAGTGTCTAGTCTCTTACTTCTCCCTTTTGTTATCCTTCTTTCTGATCTTTCCTTCCCATGTCCCTGTCTGTCTTCTTCCTTGTGTGTCTGTTTGTCTTCCTGGGTTTAGCCTTGTGCATCTTTATTTCTGTCTCTCTTGCTCTGATCCTGGAGGCTAAGTATCAAGAGCAAGGAGAACAGTGTCTTGACGTATTGTGGGTTTGTTTATTCGTAGAAATAGGTAGGATGGCTTTCTCATTATGTCAACTGTACACTAATAGTTAAAATCAGAAATCTGGGGTTTCCACAACTGAAAATTAGAAAGTACTGTGCTGTAAGTTGACCTCTTCTTATGGTTGCCTTAGGCTGGTTACCCAGTATAAAAAGACAAGAACACCAAGGAAAGTTTGCTAGCCATCAGAGTCATTAAAATGGTCATAATTTACACTGAATGGGAAAGAAAGGCCTATAAACTTATCATGGGGATTTCTCTTAATTAGGTTGATACTAAAATCCACCATTGAACAAAAAGACCTCCTTTACTAACCAGTAGTTATAATCATTTTTTCATATATTTCTCTAAGTTAGAAATAGACATAAAAACTGAAATCATATTTACTAAAGTGCTTCTAATGACTTTATGTAGGGTAATCAATCAACCATCCTCAAGGCACAGAAAGGGAAGAGGCAGGTACTGCCCAAAGTAAAGCATGGTAGTTCCGGAAGTGTCCACGTGGTTAGACTTTCTTCCTCTTTTCAGAGCCCCTGGGATAGAACCTGTGGATGTTAGATCCCGGTCTGGCTGTGATTGATAGTCGGAGACCCTGGAGTCAGGGAGCCCAGGCGACCTCCTGGCTCTGCCACTGCGGCTGCATGGTTTTGAGCAAGCCTCCAAATCTCTGTGCCTCGCTTCTTGATGGGTAAAATGGAATAATGGAAGGATATACCACATGGGCTTGGAGTTAGAATTAAGTAAATGTACAGACTTTAAGGACTTGGAAAAGTGGTAAGCCTTCAAGAAAATGTTAGCCATTATTTTTATTATTGTTATCATTATTGTTATTAATTATATTCCATTATTTTTAAAACTTTGAGATAGATATTCTATGCCATTACAGATCAATTAGAATAATAAAGCATATTTTTAAAAGCCTCCTGGAAATTTATGTTTGTTTGTTTTCCGTATCTGCTTGGAAAAGGTCTTCCCTAAAGTAAATAATTATGTTTTGAAACACAATCTCTTGTTTGTGAGCTTTTATTTTATTTTAAGTTTAGTCCTTGGAAAGTACAACTGACCTGGGAACAACGTGGGTTTGAACGGTGTGTGTTCACTTATATGTGAACCTTTCATATCCATCAGTTTCACATCTGTGGATTCAACCAACCACAGATCGAAGAGTAGTTTTGCATTTCCAACCATGGTTTCCAACCATGAATCTAAAATACAGCTTTTGGTTCTTGGTTGGTTGAATCCACAGTAGTGAAGGGCACACTGTAGAGTCAAAAGTTATACTCAGATTTTCAGCTACTTAGGGCTGGGGTGGGGAAGTGGTGGTGGCACCCCTAACCCCAGCATTGTTCAAGGGTCACCTGTAATTGGAGATTAATAGAAGGCTGTACATTATAGTTTGAGTTGGTCTCAACCAAAGATATTGAGTAAGGTGTGTCCCACCTCCATTTTGGGTTACAGAATAATTAAAACACAACAAGGTGTGAATTCTGTATAATAAAGAGGTAATATACAAATTGACCATCACTCCAACACACAAGATGGCCACCCCCATGTGGACACAAGATGGCTGCCACAAGATGGCCAGCAAGGGAGGGCAGTTGTGGGAGATCAGGCCAGCAGGGGAGGACAGTTGGGAGGGACCAGGCCTGCAAGGGAGGGCAGTTGGGGGCAATCAGACCTACAGGGGAGGGCAGTTAGGGATGACCGGGCCTGCAGGGGAGGACAGGTGGGGGGAATCAAGGCCTGCAGGGGAGGGCAGTTAGGGGTGACCAGGCTGGCAGGGGAGGGCAGTTGGGGATGACCAGGCTGGCAGGGGAGGGCAGTTAGGGGTGACTAGGCTGCAGGGGAGGGCAGTTGGGGGCCACCAGGCCTGCAGGGGAAGGCAGTTAGGGGTGACCAGGCTGGCAGAGGAGGGCAGTTAGGGGCAATCGGGCCAGCAGAGGAGCAGTTAGGCGTCGATCAGGCTGGCAGGGGAGTGGTTAGGGGGTAATCAGGCTGGCAGGCAGAAGCAGTTAGGGGCAATCAGGCACACAGGCAGGTGAGCAGTTGGGAGCCAGCAGTCCTGGATTGTCAGAGGGATGTCCGACTGCCTGTTTAGGCCCGATCCCGGTAAACGGGCAGTTGGACATCCCTTGAGGGGTCCCAGATTGGAGAGGGCGCAGGCTCGGCTGAGAGACACCACCCCCCAGTGTACGAATTTTGTGCACTGGGCCTCTAGTTATACTATAAAGACATATTCTTTCAGTATTGTACTAGACCCAAGTCCAAGGTATATTGCTTTTTATAATATTTACCATGAGTACCCCCAAATTTATCTTGTTGAGTATGCTTTTTGCTATTTTCAGTCACTAGCCAATAGAATATCATTTTAAAACTAAAATTCACTACTTAAAAATTTCTCCAAATATCATAAATCACACTTTTAAATAAGTTGCTAAGATTGTACTGCAGAATTTATGTCCCATTTAAAATAATCTGGTTTCAGGTTTAGAATCTTAATCCAATATATGCCTATTTTAAAATCTTTGCTGTTCCTCTGCTTTTGAAAATACTGTAGAAATTGCCACTGACGTACGATTTCAGAGGAAAGCGAGTAACAGCAATCAGAACCCTTGCCATGGGAAAGGCACCAGGTGTGACAGATTATGTTCCGGACAAATGTGCTTCACGGACCAATAGCTGCTGTCAAGGGCAGCGGCTGGGTCTATGCTTCCTGGGCTGAGGAAGGGAAGCGCACAAAGCCCTGTCTATGCACCAAAGTGGGACATAGATAAACGGTGGTGATCCTCCCTGAATCTATGTGGCCACTAACAATCATGTCTGAAGAGTGTGTATTAAGTTTCATCATATAGTAGATGAAACAAGCTGTTGATAAAACAGTACTACAATATTTTAGTTTAATAAAATACATAGTATATGAGTTTCTCTTTAATAAGGGGTTAAGCCTGGAAAGAGGTGTACATGTTACCTTATAAAGCAATGATAATCTTTGAGCAACAGTGTTATGGGTGATTTTAATGTACAGATGCATTTTTTTTTTTTTTTTTTTTTTAGTTTTCAAGATTCCTAAAATGAACATGCATGTATTCCTGAATATGGCATTCACTATATCCAGGGTAAATGGTTAGAAGCAATTCCAAGAAAATATGATGACTAAAATGCCACTGTGTTGAATTAACATAAAAACAGGACTTCGTGAAGCAATGCCTCCTCCTAAGCATGACCAGCATGCATTTGTGAAATGGGAAACAGAGACCGCCACTTAGCGAGCACTGGATGGAACCGGCCATCATGCAGAACACTGTGTACACATGACTCCCTTAATTGCGTGAAGTAGGAACAGTTATTATCCCCATTTACAGACCAGGAAGCAGGTTAGAAAAGAAATGTAACTTGCCCACGGTCATGGCTGTTTACTTTCACAGTTCATGATCTTAATTACTGTACTAGAAATATTAATTTACATACACACTTCAGCTTTAACCTGCATGTAGAGATCTAGGCCGTTAAGTCCATTTTGATCACAGCAACACACAGACTTGCCATACATGCCAGTGGATTCCAGGAAACGAGCCAGCTGGAGACTGGAACACTTTATTCTTTGACTTTCACTTGGAAGATAGAGACTAATAGCCCTCGTGCCCGAACCTACCGTCCTAAGGGTTCAGAGTTTCCCAAGTCAAACAGACCTGCTGTGAGAGACAATGTTACCATGACATGGCTTAGCTTCCACAGAATGAGGGCCAGCGGCCATTCCCTCTGCCAGCAGACACAGGCATCCCTCTTGGAGCCTGGCATCCAAACCCTGAAGGCAGTTATAGCTCTCGGTCATTAGAGATAAAAATGAACTGAAACAAAATGGGATTTATCGTTAACAGTCTCAGGGCTTTCTTTGGCAAGAACAGGAAAAAACCATCATGGTTTTATGTTTATTGGCTTCTAGGACCAAGAGTTTCCTGTGGTGAGAGGGTGAGACAGCTTTTCTGGTCTAGCCGTCTGCCTTCCCTGCACTGGAGGTGCCTCATCGTGTTGACTGGGAGCTAGAAATAACCGTAGTGCAGGTTCCTCAACCACAGCTCCACTGACATCTGGGGCTAATGGTCTGTGTGGGGGCTGTCCTCTGCAGTGTAGGATGTTCAGCAGCATCGATGTCCTCTACCCACCAGATGCCAGTAGCACCCCCTTAGTTACAACAAATGTCTGGACTGAAATGTCTCCAGACATTGACAAATAAACCCTGAGGATCACCCTGATGGAGAACTCTAGTTCACAGTGTGTTTCCTCTCCTCACTTTTTTACATCCTTAAAAAATAAATAAAAGCTTGACCTTCCCATAGAAGAGAATGGACAACTGCATGCCACATAAGTTTGTTCATTTGGCTGATTGGGCAAAGGTTGGCATGTGACCCACGCTGGGCCAATCATATTTAGTGTTTTTAGAGAAAGCATTTAAGACATAAACTGAGTCAAATATATTTGGGTTATACCATGATGCTGAGGGAGGTCCGAGTAGGCACAATGGAATAAGAGCCTCACACTGTCCTTGAGTTATGGGGAGGCAAAAGTTAAAATCCTTGAAGAGGGAACCGGTCCACACAAAGGAGAATGAAGGAAGCGGGTCAGAAACAAAGCAAACCAGATGGAGAGTTTTTGAATTCTTCAGGCAGCTGAGGTTTGGCTGAATTTCCTGTGACTGGGTCCCCCCGAATTTATCTATTTTCTTAAAAAATAACTTCATCTTTACTTGGCCCAGTTTGAGAGAGTTTCTCTTACTAACTACATCATGATTCATAATGAAAATACGTAACATGAGCCCATCTGGAAGGTGTTTGTTACCATCTCTCTCTGGCGGTAGAAGAATGAGCCTTGAGCCAGAAAAGTCAAGTTCCAATTCCTGCTGTGTGACCCTGAGCATGTGACTCACTGCTTTAATCCCGATTTTCCGACTGAAGTTTGGAGATCAACTCACACGTGGCTCCAAATTATAAAAGCTGAAGCTATGGTCCCTTTGAACCTTGGACTCACGGTTTGATAGACCATATAAAATTGCTTTAAAGATGGTGCTCAAGACCTAGTATTTTTAGGTCAGTTACTCAGAGATCAAGAGTTAGTTAAGCCCAGCTGGTGTGGCTCAGTGGTTGAGCGTTGACCTATGAACCAGGAGGTCATGGTTCCATTTCCAGTCCGCACACATGCCCAGGTTGTGGGCTCCATCCCCAGTGGGGGTTGTGCAGGAGGCAGGCGATCCATGATTCTATCTCATCATTGATGTTTCTATCTCTCTCCCCCTCTCCCTTCCCCTTTGAAATCAATAAAAAATATTAAAAAGAAAAAGAGTTAGTTGAGCTACGACTTATCAGCCATGAGACGCTGAAAATTACTTAACCCTTCTAAGCCTCAATTTCTTCATGAATTGCATGAAGGCAAGTGTACCTGGCCAAGGGGTCTCTGTCTCCTGGTCTCCAAGCCCTGGCCCATTTCCACACTGAATGCAAGGGCTGATGTGCATAACCCATAGGTTATCATGGGAAATTTTGAGCTTAGATTGTGGCCAGAAAGGTCATTTCAGCTTCTGTATTGTTCTCTTGGATCACGCACTCTGGGGGAGGCCAGATGCCATGTTGTCAGACGCCAACCTTCTACAGAGAGGTCCCCTGGCAAGGAGATGGGGCCACCTGCCCGCAGCCAGGCGAGTGAGCTGTGTTAGAGCCATCTTCCAGTACCAGGCGGCCGTGACTGCAACTCCAGGAGAAACCGTGAGCCAGAACCAGCCAGTGAAGGTGAATTCTTGACCCACAGAAACTGAGATAATGTCTGCTGTTTAAAGCTGCTAAATTTGGGGGTAATTTGTTGCAGAGCAAATAAACTACTGCATGAGAAGTGTTTAGGACAGTGCTTGGCACACTTCTATCATGAATGTATGTGAAGCACCCAGCTCATAGTAAATGCTCATTAAATATGTGTTAAATGAATGTTAGGTATTGTTTTCTTCAGTACCATTATCACCCTCACCATTGTATGCAACCTCAATCCAAAATCACTTCCCAAATGAGCTGGACTCTCAAATGTCTTCTCTAAAGTTGTTAAAATAAAGCTATTTAAAAATGTGATAGCCCAAGAAACAAGAATTCAAAATCTATTCTGAGGGCTGGCATTTACTCTGGAAGCGCCTTGTTCACTATCCTGAACAACACTGAGGTGAAACAGAAATATATGTTATGCCCAGTGAGCCCACCCGAGGTGAGCACCGGGGAGAGAGGTGACACCAGCGACTCACCGTCGACACAGGAGGGCCGGTTTCTGGTGGTCCCGGCCACTTTCCCAGGTAGACAGGAGCACTTGACCGTCTGCGACCGCTCCTCGATGCGGTTCTTATTGCAGCATCTGTGCGCAGCGATCACTTCACACGTCCCTCCTTCTGGCGAGAGAGAAAGAAGAGGGGATCTGATGAGAGGATTCAAGCGGCCAGGTATGCCCATGGGGATCCCTGAGGAAGGCTGGGGAAATGATGTAAGGGAGAGAGATGATAGAAATAGCCACCCTGAGATCCAATTCCTAGGAGATTCTTTCCACCTGCTCCATGTGACATGTACAGGTACATGTAGACACAATTATGTACAAGGTCTGTGTGATCTTGGCGAGGACAACAGCATTGCAGCAGTACACTTCAAATGCAACAAAGGCACCATGCAGGGCCCTGGGGAGGGCGACTGGGCTGACGCGCTGAAAGGCCAGCGCAGGGAACGCCTGGGGCTGCCCCAGAGGAAGGGGGCCTGACTTGAGTGCATGACACGATGGAGCTCACTCCTGTGTTACTCTGATGTGCGATTCTCTGCGCTCCCGTTAATGGCCAGCACCTGCTCCTCCAGGGATTCGCGCCTGCAGAGGTGGGAGAACTGCCCAGCATTTGTCTCTCCCTCCCACTGCCTGCCCTCTCTCAAGGGGGCTCAACAGAAATCTAACTGGGAGTCATTTCCCAAACCCAGGTCCATTCCAGAAATTATGGGAATAATCGCTGGGGAATATAGGTCTATGCTGTGAATGGCACTTCAGACCACAGACCGAAGCATTAGCTTCACCGGTTGCTGCAGGTCAGCCAGGCATTCATCAGCGTTTCTTGGCACCTAATCACGTCTGTCCCTCTCCTCTGGCTTCTGCAAGGCTGCGCTGCCGTGACTGTGGGGTTTGGTGAGCCTTCAGGTGGGCCTGTCCAGCCTGCAGGGCAGCCAGTTCCCAGGGGACATAAAAGTCACTCCAAGTGACCCAGAACCAGAAATTATCTTCCCCAACATCAAGCTTTGCATTTAGAGAAACTGTTTTTCTTTTGACAAGAATCGGCCATAACATTTACGATTCTTGGCATTTAGGATTCAGTTGGCAGAAATGCATCACGCATTTGCTAAGCAACCATTATATACAAGTTACTGTGTTTTAAACTGTATAGGAGCACTTAAAAAGAAATAAAAAAAAGAAAAAAAATCATTGATAAAGGAGGAGGCAGGAAGAAAGGAGCGAGGACTGAAGCAGCTCCACCTGTCCTAAAATGTACAGTGTAATCAGTGCTGCTCAGTGCAGTGTGGGGGCTGAGGTGGTCTGACTATTTGTCCTACCCACTAATGATATTCGACAAAATCTGGAGACATTTTTAATCATCATGACTGTGAAAGATGGATGACACTTTCCATCGGTTGCCTCCTGTACATTCCCCAACCAGGAATCGAACCCACAACCTGGATATGTGCCCTGACTGGAAATCAAACCGTGACCCATCAGTGGATGTTCCAACCAACTGAGCCACACCAGCAGGGGCACATCACTATTTCATTTAATATGTTGCTCAAAATATTCCAACTTTGGCCATTGTGAGCTCTTTCAGGTGATTTCTGTGTATTCCTTTTTCCCCTTTTCTTGAGCACTTCCTTACTTTCTGGTCCTACGAGACCCTCCAGATTTACCTCATTTATGTCCAATCCTGGTCCTAGAATCAGCCATTTCTCTAAGGAGACTGTCATTTAATAATATTAAATACATTATTTATATTATTAAATTATTAACCAGGGGCCTGATGCACAAAATTTGTGCAAGGGGCTCGGCCCTAGCAGCCCCGGCTTCATCCTGAAGGTCGCCCGGAAGGATGTCCGGAAGGTCGTTCGGCTGCCTGGTCTAATTAGCATATTATGCTTTTATTATTATAGATATTTAATAATATATTATCTTATTAATATATAATAGTATTAATATTAAATAACATTATTAATTTAATATTATTAAAATAATTTATAATTTTTCAATTAAAGTTGACATTTATTATTATACTAGAGGTCTGATGCATGAAATTAGTGCCTTGGCTTCGTCCAGAAGGTCATCCTGAAGGACATCCAGAAGGTCATTCAGCTGTCCAGTCTAACATATTACCCTTTTAGTATTATGATTAATTTCAGGTGTATAACTCAGTGATTAGACATTTATATAATTTACAAAGTGACTCTCCCAATAGGTCTTGCACTCACCTGACACCATACATAGTTATCATAGTTATTAAGATACTACTGATTATATTCCCTACACTGTGATTTACATCCCCATGACTATTCTGTAACTGCCAATTTTTACTTTTTAATCCCTTCACCTTTTTCACCCAGCCCCCCTAACCCTTTCCCATTTGGCAACCATCTGTTCATTCATTCTATCTATGTGTTTGTTTCTGTTTTTTGTTTTTTTATTTTGTTTTATAGATTCCACATTAAGTGAAATCATATGGTAGCTGTCTTGCTCTATCTGACTTATCTCATTTAGCATAATACCCACTAGGTCCATTTATGTTGTCACATAGTGAGATTTCATTCTTTTTTATTACTGAGTAAAATTCCATTGTCTCTATGTACCACATCTTCTTATCCAATCCTTTTTCAATTGGAACATTTCATACATTTATATTTAAGGTAATATATAGTTATATAGAGATATGCCTAATCCATTTACATTTAAAGTAATATATAGGTATGTAGTTACTGCCATTTTATTAATTGTTTTCTGATTGTTTTTATAGATCATCCCTATTACTTACTAGAGGCCTGCTGCAAGAAATCTGTGCAAGAGTAGGCCTTCCTTTCCCCAGCTGCCAGCACCAGCTTCCCTCTGGCACCCGGGATCCAGGCTTCCCTTGCAGCCCTGGCTTCGTCCAGAAGGACGGAAGGATGTCCGGAAGGACATCTTCTCTAATTAGCATATTACACTTTTATTATTATAGATTCTCTGCTTTTGCATGTTGATGACTTTTTATAGTGTTGTATTTGGATTCCTTTCTCATTATTTTTTGTATATCTCTTGTAGATTTTTGGTTTTTGGTTTCCATGTACTTCATGTATACCAAGCTACATCTATAATAGTCTATTTTAAGTTGATCATCACTCTAAAATTGCTACCACTTTAACTCACCCCTTCCATGTTTATGTCATTATTTTTTACTTCTTTTGTGTGTATTTGTGTGAATTCTTTAATTTACTGTTAAAATTATATGTGATCTTCTTACATTTGCCATTTAAAAACAATGTTTTTATTGATTTCAGAGAGAGGAAGGGAGGGATGGAAACATCAATGATGAGAAACATCATTGATTGGCTCCTCCTGCATACCCTCTACTGGAGATCGAGCCTGTAACCCTGGCATGCGTCCTGACTGGGAATCGAACCATGATCTCCAGGTTCATGGGTTGATGCTTAACCACTGAGCCACACTGGCTGGTCCCTACATTTTCCTTTTAAGCTTTGTAATAGATTTAGTATTGGTTGATCCACTGCTTTTGTCAGTGAGAATTATTTTTTTTTGCGATATTTTCTTATTTATAGTTTAATTTTTTTTCTTCTTAAAAATGTCCCTTTAAAAATATTGGTTTGATAGTGATGAACTCATTCAGCTTTTTCTTGTCTGTGTAGCTCTTTATATGTTCTTTGATTCTAAATGATAGTTTTTCTGGATAGAGTTATCTTGGTTGTAGATCCTTGCTTTTCATGACTGAATATTTTGTGCCAATCCCTTCTGTTCTGCAAAGTTTCTGTTGAGAAATCAGGTGATAGCCTAATGGAAGCTCCCTTGTAGGTCACTGCTTTTCTCTTGCTACTTTTATGATTTTCTCTTTGTCTTTAATCCTTGGTATTTTAATTATGATTTGTCTTGGTGTGGGTCTCTCTGTGTTCATTTTGTTTCGGACTCTGTGATTTCTTGAATTGTGTGTCTATTCTTTAACTGGCTAGTGGAATTTTTTGGTCATTATTTCTTCACATAGGTTTTTCAATTCCTTTCTTTCTCTCTCTCTCTCTCTCTCTCTCTCTCTCTCTCTCTCTCTCTCTCTCTCCTCCTTCTGGGATCCCTATGATATGAATGTTGTTACACTTAGAGTTGTCCCAGAAGTCCCTTAAGCTATCCTTATTTAAATATATTTTCTGCTACCTTGTCTACCAAATTGCTGATTTGATTGTCTATTTACTCTAATCTGCTGTTGGTTCCATATGATATATTTTTAATTTTAGTTATTGCATTCTTCATTTCTGACAAGTCCTTTTTTATGCTTTCCATCTCCCTTTTTATGCTTGCTATCTCTTTGTTGAAGTTCTCACTGAGATCACCTATCCTTCCTCTAAGTTCATGGACACTCCTTATTAGCTGTATTTTGAACTCCACCTCTGGTAGATTGCTTGTCTCCAGTTTGTTTAGTTTCTTTTCTGGAGTTTTGTCCTGCTCTTTCATTTAGGGCACGTTTCTTTGTCTTATTTTGGCTTTCTCCCTGTCTTTGAGTCTATGTCTTAGGTAGATCTGCTATGAGTCCCAGTATTAGCAGAGGAGCCTCACGTAGTAGGTGTCCTGTGGGACCAGTGATTCGGTCTCTCTAGTCACCTGAGTGAAGTGCTCCAGGAGTGTATCATGTGTGTCAGACTTGATTGTTGCTGGCATATCAGTGGGTGGGATTGACCCTTAGGTTGACTGTCTGTGAGAATGGGCCATCACTATAGCAGACAAACTTTTGTGTGGGCGCTTACCCCATGGAGTGGGATTCACTTTAGCAGGCTCTGGTGTCAAGTCTGCCTTTGGGTGTGATGTTTGTGACATTAATTGGGTGGTCTTCTTGTGTGGTCTGAAGCTTGCCACCAAGTATATTGATTCTGGGGCATTGGGGTAGGGACTCTGGTTAAGGCCAAGTTTAGCCACTGCCTGTGTCCAGTCCAGGGCCACCTGGCAGGAGCTACAAAGTGATCGGCACTTGCTAGATGCCTATGCTGGGCTTGGAAGTGCCTGGGAATGGTTATGCTGTGAACTGAGACCACCTGACACACTAGTACAGGGCTCAGGGTCGCTTAGCAAGAGGTATGGAGCCTGCTGAGGCCAGCTGCTGCTTGTTTGGGTTCTGGGATCTTTGAGAAATTTAGGAAAGTCCACAGTGTGGGCTCAGGCTATTTGCTTGTTTGGATTAACTCTTAAAGAGAATCTGTGGATTGTGTGGGGCAGGTATTCAGAGAATTACCAGGGTGGGGCAGAACAGTGTTAATCAGGTTAATGCAGACTCAGATTTGGTGACAGCCTGCACCTGCAGGTTGTGTGGGGTGAGGGCTCAACAGAGAAACAATGGTACCTGCCTGAACCTTGGTCCTAGAGAAAACAGCCCTGCCAAGCCTTCCCTTGAAACCAGACAATTTAGTTCTTCCCTGTATGTTCCTGATGCTTTGTGGATGCTTTCCCTTCACTGGAGCTTAGGGCCAGTGTCTGTGAGCTAGTGAGTTTGTGTGCAGGCCCGTTAAGAGGATGCCTGGGTCTATAGCAGTCCTCTGCCTCATCTGGAAGGAATCCCTGGTTTTCATCTTACTGTTGTGGGGACTCCTCTTCTTGGCATTGGTGCTCTGAGCTGAGGAGCCCAGTGTATGACTACTGGGATCTTCCCAGCTGAGATATCCCTCCAGATTCTTAACTGCCACATGTGGGTGAGGGACCAGCTGGTTTCATGTCTTTACTCCCAGGCCTCATGTTGCTTCTTCTTTATATGCTTACTTATAGAACTTCTGTTCAGCTAGTGTTTAAGTGGTTGTTCTATAATCTACACTAATGAAAGAGAAAGATGCAAATTGACTGTACCTTCGCAATGCCCACCAGTCAATCAGGAGTGAGCATGCAAATTAACCCAACAAAGATGGCAGGTTAATTTGCATATGAAGGTGCCAGACAGCCAGGGGCAGGGCAATGACATAGGCATTCTGCACCGCCCCAGCAGCTCTGGGCCTCTGGGCAACATGGGGAGGCAGAAAGGCAGCTCCAGGCCCAGCAAAGGCAGAAAGGCAGCTCTGGGCCAGAAGGAAGGCAGTGCTGGCAGTCAGGGGAAGGAAGGCCCATTCTTGCATGAATCTTCGTGCATCAGGCCTCTAGTTTAGTTATAATTTGGATGTGGTCATTGGAGGAGGTGAACCCAGTGTTTATGAAGTATGCCATCTTGACCAGAAGTCCTAGTCAGGGTATTTAAAAAACACACACATTAGAATAGATGGAACTGAAATAGCATTTAATTTGAGCAGGCTTCCATCTCCAGAGAGATACCTTATTCTATGTTGCAATGCAGCACAAATGGGTATTTTAAAGCCAGTAATTGATGTGATCTGAATATTGCTCTAGTGTGACCAACTAGGCAACTGTTTTCAGTAGTGGTTAGACAAGTGCAAGGTGCCAGAGGAAACAAAAGGCCAATCCATGCAAGATTCTGAGCAGGAAGTAAGGAGGCTTGAACTGGATGGTTGAAAGAGAATCTCAGTCTCACCACATGCCCATCATTGGGATTAGAGTTAATGGAACAACAGTGTTAATCACACATTACACTCTTTAACACAGACACCTACAATTAGGTCACTTTAGCTTGTTATTGTCAGCTGCAAGTTCCCTCAGTCAAGTCAGTAATAGCTGGTTCTCTACTTCATGAAAATACCACTAATTTAGAAGTAACCATTTGACTTCAATACAAGACTAAGCAATGTTTATGACTGAAAACAGCACAAAGCTTATGAAAGGTCCAGCTCATATCTTGAATCTTATTTGATTTACAGTCAGTCCAGCAGACCCAGTGATAGACATGCAAGACTGTCTGAGTTACTGCACTGAGTTAAATAATATGAACAACAAGGTGGCCACGGAAGCCCACAGTCAGTCCCTCCCAGCACAGTTGTGAATGAAGAAAAGGGGCAGCTCTGTGTCATCGCAGTGCCCACTGCCATGTAGGGAGCTCAGAAGAGGGTGCTGGGCACTGCGCTTGGCACTTGACCGACATTATTTATAAACCTCACAACAATTGTACAGCTATTGTCCCACTTTACAGCTAAAAACCTGATGCTCAAAGGGATTGAAAAACCTGCTCAGTATCACACACATGTGACTCTGGTGTGTTTGACTCTAAAACTCATACTTTTTTTGCATCTTATCACAACTAATCAGTCTTTGTTGATGAAACATTCCAAAAGGAAGTCTGACACTTTGCTTAGAATGGTGATCAAGGTTAACTAACCAACCTGCCCTCCCCAACCCCCCAATCAAGTTTTGACCTCATTTGCTACCACCCTTCTCTCTGCTCCAGGGACATGGGTTTGTTTGAAGGCTATGGCCTAAACATGATGGGCACGATCCCTTTTGAGGGTTGCTCTAAACCCATGAGGTGTTGCTCTGAATAGTAGGCATTTTGGTCTTGACAAGTTGAACCCTGCACCTCTTGGGGCACCCTTCTCACAGATCTCTGGCTCATTCTCTCACTTCTACATATTTGCCCAAATACCTTAGTATCAAAGGCACATTGATCACCCTATTAAAATCATAATTCTCCTAGCCAGCATGTTGTACTATGCCTCATCTGCCCTCCAGGGTACCCGTAACTCTCAAATATAGTGTATAATTTATTTATTAATTATACTTATTGTCTGTGTGTTTTTCCCCTGGAATATAATCTTCTTAAGGATACTGCTGTTTTCTTTATTAAACATTGTCTGGCATATTATTAATAGGGTTTAAAAAGTGCTTTTAATACATATTTCATTTAATCTTCAAAATAGTTCCAAGACAGAAATGGGACTCTTGTTATCCCCATTTTCTAGTGAAGATGCAGGCTAAGAACAGCCAAATGGCATGGCCATATAAGTAATGATGACAATAATAATATTATAGGAACTAACCATTCATTGAATATTTACTATGTGTCTGACATCATGGTAGGCACGTTATAAATCAATGCATTTTTTGATCACATAAGCCCAACGAGGTTATGATTACCCTCATTTTATAGAGGAGGCAACTGAGGTCAAGAATAGCTTAATCATTTGCCCACATTTTACCTTGTGAGTAGCTGGCCACATCCAGACCAAAACCCAGATCCTCTGACCACATACACGGTGCTCTTTCCCAGTCCCACCCTGGCACTCATGCTGCCATTTCTCTGAAAGGGAAGGAGAGCTCAGTGACTGGGAACTGACAAGTACTCCATTTTCATTAAAACCTTGTATATAAAATCAATGACGCCAGACCACATTTTCCTCAGGCTCATGAATGATGGATCTGCCCACTGGAAGCTAGAGAGGTATTGCTCTAAATAACAAGCTCATGTGGTCATGCCAAGTTGAACCATGGCTTCAATTATACCTACTGCGCAGGTATGCCAATGTGGAGTCCAGACCAGTTCTCAGAAGTCCATGGGACCCTCACATTTAGAAAGTCTGATTAGAGCCATCATACTCAAATCTCCTGATCCCCAAGGTTTACATTTGTGACTGACATAGCCATAGCTGATCAGAGAAATTTAACCTTTCAGTCTATTCTGATGGTGAAATCCAGTGCTACTGATTTGTGTTGACAAAATAAAAATACCGGATTTCAATAGGACAAGGCTCACATCTTTGGTCTTTGATCAGAAGTTTTCAAGTTATGCTTGTGGGGCTCTACAGATTATCTGAGGGGGTTCAGTTACATCCACGGGAGGAAAGAACAAAGCAGCTCTAGTTATTTTATTATTGACCTTCAGTATAATAGTCTATTCTTCTGTGATTGCTCTGCTAAGGAAAGTGAAAACAACTGTACGCAGCTGATGTCAGCCCCCTAACACACTGACAAGTATTTGTTGGATAGATGGATGAATCAATGGATGGATGGATAATTGAACAAGATGAAAAATAAATTATAAATATGTTCTGGATCTCTGCATATTCAAACAGTATGGAACTATTTCTTGAGAAGGTTGAATGTCTTTGGTATAGCAGTGTAGAATTACTTTGTAAAATACATTCCCCCTCCAAATTCTATCTGAGTTTTACTTCTTGGCTATATCAACAGCCCATATTTACTTTGTCTACCTAAGACATAGTGAGAAGCTAATCAAATTCTGTAAAAAGAAATAAAATTCTGGACTTCTATTATAATCACAGGGATATAATTTCTCAAAGACACTTTGGAACAGACTTTTTAATTTTTTAAATATATTTTTACTAGAGGCCTGGTGCATGAAATTCGTGCATGAGTAGGGTCCCTAGTCCTGGCCGGCGATCAGGGTCGATCTGGGCCTTCCAGCTGCTGGCTAGGGCCTTCCTTCGTTCTGCACCACACCCTGGTGGTCAGCACACATCATAGTGATTGATCAGTGTCCTGGTTGAACTCCCACGGGGACAATTTGCATATTAGGTTTTATATATATATATATAGATGGATTTCAGAGAAGAAGAGAGAAGGGGAGAGAGAATGAACATCATTGATGAAAGAGAATCATTGATCGGTTGCCTCCTGCATGCCCCCTCCTGGGGATTGAGCCCACAACTCAGGCATGTGCCTTTGACAAGAATTAAATCCAGGACCCTCAGTCCACAGATTGATGCTCTATCCACTGAGCCAAACCAGCTAGGGCTGGAGCAGACTTTTAAGTCTTACTTACCCACTGTCCTCATTTGCTGGCTGTTTGAAAAGGGGGACTAGAAACCAAAGCATTCTGTAGATTTGTCCCCAATAAAAGCAAAGTAAAGTTAGGTTTGTCATAGCTATTTCTGAGAACTAGAAAAATGTCCCTTAAACATATTTTATCAGCATTTTAAAAATTACCTAGGTAACTGTTCTTTGGAACCTAATTGTAAAGATCATTGTAAAATCATAAAATTATTTGTCATGTAGAATCCTTTCAGACTTTTCTTTGGCACCAATGTCAGTCTATTCCCAAATTTTATTTCAATCTAGAAATAAAATTATTTCAAGATGATCTGTGACCATCAAAGCAAAAATCATTTAAGTGCTCAGGAAATTGAGCTTCCTGTTTTTGCTTATGGATTATCAGTAAAATGGCTTCCTTTCTGGATTTTACCCAGCATCCATAGATCCAGCAAACAAGACAGTGAGGTAACCTACAAGCTAATGGCAGAGAATGTGTGCAAAGAATAAGCCAGTATGGAGGTTGTCCATACTATTCAGAGTTTTCAGATTATTGTTTCTGTTCTCACCTTCCTTTGTCTATAGAAAACACATCTCAGATAAAATATAAGAAATTAGTTTTATACCCTAAAACTAGCCTTATAAGGGGTCCCATTGTTCTTTCATATTAGAAGGTAAGTATAGTAATTATCTGGCCAATGCAGGCTAATCTGAAAAAATTAGATGTGTTAGATGGACATCAGTTTCCAAGTTCACCCTCCACCACACATTTTAAGAATGATTGTCTTGCTTCTCCTTTGTCCATGTTCCCCCAGGCAGTGATGGGAAGGTTCCCTGCAGGGATGCTCTGCTAGGCATCTGTCCACGTCCCCTTCTTTCTTTCTCTTTGGTTTGTCAGAGCTCTGAGTACATTATGAAAACCTATTTTTAACAGGAAAGAAAGTTTCTAATATCCAAAAAGGGGGAAAAAGACAGCATTTCAAGATTATTCCTGGCAGCATCAACTCTCTCAGAGCTGGAAAAGTTAAGAAAAATGCCAACCCCAATATGCTTCTAGCACTGATACCTCCTTCCCAGCTCAATGTATCATTGTCTTGCCCTCTTCAAGTGAGGAAACATAAAGAAGATGAATTAATAAGGATACTATTTTCTTTAAAAAGAGTCAACACTGATGAAAATTATATATCACAAGAGCCCTGGTTCACCGGTTTGTGCACCAGTGGGGTCCCTCAGCCTGGCCTGCAGGGATAAGGCCAAAACCAGCTCTCTGACATCTCCTAAGGGGTCCCAGATTGCGAGAGGGTGCAGGTCAGGCTGAGGGACTGCACTGGTGCACGATTGGGGCTGGGGAGGGACCATGGGAGGGCTCTATGATGTGTCTGGCCCATCTGGCCCAGTCTTGATCAGCCAGACCCCAGCAGCACGCTAACCTACCAGTCAGGGCACCTGCCCCCTGATGGTCAGTGTGTGTCACAGTGACTGGTCGAACGGTTGAACAGTCGGACACTTAACATATTAGGTTTTTTTTATCCTATATAATAAAAGGCTAATATGCAGATACACCAAACAGTGGAACGACCAGTCGCTATGATGCACACTGACCACCAGGGGGCAGACGCTCAACACAGGAGCTGCCCCCTGGTGGTCAGTGCACTCCCACAGGGGGAGCGCTGCTCAGCCAGAAGCCGGGCTCATGGCTGACGAACACAGCAGTGGTGGCAGGAACTCCCACTAAGGACCCCTGGGGGATGTCTGCCTGCCTGCTTAGGCCTGGTCCCCTGGGAATGGGCCTAAGCCGGCAGGTGGGCATCCCCAGAGGGGTCCCAGACTGTGAGAAGGTGCAGGCCGGGCTGAGGGACTCCTCCCCGCAAGTGCACGAATGCCGTGCACCAGGCCTCTAGTATAGGATAATGGAAAGGAAAGATGAGGTTAGGAATTGGCAGGCAGATGGCTAAAAACTTGAAGGTTGGCATCATGAAACAGAGTTTGCCCCCCAGAATAAACATCTAATAGAAATAGCTTATATCAGCCAACTGAATTGCTCAGAGCTACAAACTGGATCAGCCATTGAAGAATGAACACTTGTGGGAAATTGCTAATATCTAATCCTTTTCATCTGCCAGAGAAGTTGACATTCAGTAGTATATTTTGGTGTTGATGGTTTCATGTCCATGACTGAGCATAGCCAAGCAATTCAAAATTATTACAACACCAGCTTTTCTGGGAAAGAAGATGCTAGAGAAGAATGTAAAGTATGAATCAAAGAAAATTATCTTTTAAAAAAGAAATAACATAAGTCTGTACATTTTTTTTGGCTCCTGTATTCACTATATAGGTTTTCTTTAGGTGGTCTCCTTGAACCCCCATTATATGACCCTATAACTTCTCATAATTATACCAGAATAATAATCACAATGCATTATTTTAGCATTTTTAATAGTGTTTTACTTTACTTATAGAGGGTAAGGCCAGCAATTTTTCTGTTTCATCAATTTATCCCAAGTACTGGGTCCAGTTCTGTTCTATAAATTTTGTTGAATGAACCCATTTCCTAAAGAGTATCTCTTGACTCCCATTGTATGCTTTCAACAAGCTGACCTTTTGTGGTGTGCCTTCTGGAATAACCGGTACACTGTCTGCCTGTCCTGTTGGGCTGGACTCTTCATGATAGTAGAGACCACATCCTGTTTACTTCTTTATCCCTAATGACTGGCATAATAGTAGACAGGCACATATTTGTAAATGATTAAATGATTGGTTGATAAGAGAAAGAAAGAAAGAAGAAAGAAAGGAAGGAAGGGAGGGAGGGAGGGAGGGAGGAAGGATGGAAGGAAGGAAGGAAGGAAGGATGGAAGGAAGGAAGGAAGGAAGGAAGGAAGGAAGGAAGGAAGAAAGGAAGGAAGGAAGGAAGGAAGGAAGGAAGGAAGGAAGGAAGGAAGGAAGGAAGGAAGGAAAGAAGGAAGGAAGGAAGGAAGAAAGAAAGAAAGAAAGAGGAGGAAGGGGCCCTGGCCAGTGTGGCTCAGTTGGTTGGGTGTTGTCCTATGCACCAAAAGGCTGCAGGTTTGATTCCTGTCAGGGCATATGGCTGGGTGGCAGGCTTAATCCCCAGTGCAGGAGGCAGCCAATGGATGTTTTACTCTCACATGAATGTTTCTCTCTCTCTCCCTCTTCCTTCCTCTTTCTTTAAAAATCAATTTTAAAAAATATTTAAAGAAAAAGAAGGAAGGAAAGGAGTGTGAGGGGAGAAAGAGGAAAACAAGAAAAAATAAGAAAAGGAAAAAAAAGAAATATTGTGGGAAGAGATCAACCAAGTAACTTGGGTACATGAATGCATAACACATGGACACAGATAATAGTGTGATGAAGGCCTGAGATGGGGGCAGGGCCAGGCTAGAATGAATCAATGTGGGGAAAGAGGGTAAGTAATGCTTTCAACAATAAAGATTTTTAAAATATTTTTAAAAAGAAAAGAATAAAGCTTAAACATCAATTAATTATTTAGGTGGAACTTTCCCTGAGTATCCGTATGTAGTCTTTTCAGAAAACAAACTTGTAGCTTTTAGAATGAAATGACCTTTTGCACCTTCAAGAAAAATCAACTTGAACATTGGTTTGGAGCAGAGCCAAAAGGTACAAATAAAAGCATTTTATTCTAAAAAAAAAAAAAAAGACTGGAAAATGAAACAGCAATTAAGAGAAATCATAATGAGACTTCAGTCTTTTCAGTCCTAATTAATAGTTAAGTCAGAACATACCTACTCATAGACCAACTTTTCAAGGAAATGTATAAAATGTGACTAAGGATGTTAAGCCTGACATGATTATTCAGATGCTTGCATTTTCATTTTATTGCAATGGTTCCTTCCTTTAAAAGCTACTACTTGTGAGACAAAGCACAGATTTCTGAGATTCACTTTTATGGGATTTCTGGATCAAGGCTTTATAAATAGCTCTCTTAGAATCTATTCTAGCAGATGTCAGGAATGCATATTTAAGACTGTGTTAAAAATGCTTTATTGACCCAATGGACTAGAAGGCAGCTCCAAGTGTCTTTGTAAATCATCGGCAAGAGAGACACTAATGAATATTTAAGCATGTTTTGGTCGAGGGGGGCAAAAATGGCTGCTTGACTTGTTTATGCTCTAGATTAAACAAATCATCATCTTCTCCTTTCCAGCGTTCTGGGATACATAGAAGACAGACAAAAGTAAAAAAAAAAGAAACAAATTCTGGGTCGGACAGCCATGTGGGAGGCAGCACAGCATAATGAATAAGATAACAGGTTCTATGATCTCTTTGGTAACCCAATCATTGTTTAATAGCATGCTATTCAGCTTCCAAGTGTTTGAATTTTTTTATTGTTTTTGTTGTAGTTTATTTCTAATATGAAGCCATTGTGGTCTGAGAAGATGCTTGATATGACTTCAATCTTCTTGAATTTGAAGAGGCTTTGCCTGTGACCCAATATGTAATACCTTAATCAATAAAGAAAAGAAAAAAACAGGTTCTAGAGCAAGGCCATCAAGATTCAAGGACTGGATCTGCTGCTTCCTACTGTTTTCCATTCTTCGCCTCAAGGATCTCCTCAGTTGGTCAAATGTGGGTGATGATAACATTAACTTCACAGAGTTGTTTTGAGGACTAAATATCTATGACAATTAAATAACTATAGGCAATGATTATAATAATATCTGCTTCAGAGTAGGCACTAAAAGATATTCTGCTGTTAGTAATAATACTGGAAACATCATTTTTGACTAGATCATGAACTTTTTCTCATGCCCATTTCCCTACTCTCACACCAGGCCGATGGCTGGGGAACTGTATTTAGACCTCACTATCCCTCTAAAATAAGATTGCTAAAAGTAATATACACCATAATACACTCAACACACAATGCCTAAGTCTCTTCTTTATATTTTTGAAAAAGAAAATGGCTTACACATTGGATATCTTAAGCTTTACTGCAGAAACTCTTTTTAGTAACTGCACTAACAACATGGAAATAATTTTTACTCAAAGATGCACTAATGAGGTTACAAAAAGAATATCCTTGATTTTTTCTGGTCTTTAAATACTTCAGAACATTTGCTCTTTTCCAGTAAGGATGCCTTGGATAGTATAGGGAGGGGAACCCAAGTAGTGGTTTGAGTATCAGACTACTTTTGTGCTATTCTCAGCTCTGCCTGAGAATTTTGTTAAAATAATAACATAACATCTTCATCTGGCTATTTCTGCACACAGATTTGCTTGCCTGAACTAGACTTGCCTTCAGTACACTACAAATCAATACAACCACAGAAGTGACTTATTGCCCAGTAAGAAAAGTCACTCAAAGGCTTGGTGGTGGCCGAAACAATGGAAGGGGGAGCTTCTACCTCAAAATGCAGTATTTACCTGGATGTAAGATCTGAAAACTAAATCACAGCAGTGCCTCCAGCTTCTTTGGGCCATGGTCTAAAATAAGTCTGTATTCTCTTATTGTGATTATGGAAAAAGTTGGAATGAAATAAAGCTAATAAAATATCTGCGTCCATTATTCCCCTCTAAGGTGCAAGGTTCTCAATCTACATCCCTCTTGGATCTCGCCCAACTCTATGCTTCAACCAACATCACTGGTCCAGCTGGCGATAGTTTATCAAGCTTTACTTCTTCGTCACTAGCCTTTAAGGCTGGGAACAATGTGGAAACGTTTTCTAGAAAAGAGGCAGGCCATCCATCCTATTTTATATAAGCCACTCCTCAGGTTAGATTAATTTTCCTAAAATTATCTGAAACACTGCCATGAAAGGTTAAATATATTAATATATAAATAGTATTTCAAATAATCAATATCATTTGAGTTGCTAGCTGGGTGACTTGGAGAAATTTGTAATCTCTGAGCCCTGGTCCCTTGTGAGTAAAATGCCTAACTTAAAGGATGTTTTGAGCATTATATATTGTGCATTAAACATAATTAATACATCAGGTAGCACACAGTAGGTACACTATACATGAGAACTGACATTCTTATTAACATAAAAATGAAATCCAATTTCAAAGACGACACTGGAGGCGGTTACAGTCTGACATGAGTTTTGATGGAAGGACTGAATTTTGAAAGCTTGGACAATGGAGGAATTTACTGTAAGGCCTCAGGACCTGTGAAATGTCTGCACTATTCCTGCAATGATGGGTCATCTAATGTGCTTTCTACATTGCATCCTTGCCTTATCTGCTCTATGTCTCTATTCATTTTTGTTCTATGTTTCTTGATGACATCTATGTAATGGCATATGAGCAGGGATACACTAAAAGAAGGAAGCCCAACAGTAATTATAAATTTTTAAAAATTCTTTTAAAATGAGATTCTTCTATTATCTTCTACTGCTGACTCATAAACTGACCTCAAATTATAAGTCCTTTGGTTTCGCTTGTAGGCAAACCACATGAAAATTTACAAATGTTAGAGTTTCCTTCTATCTATGGGCTAAATTACTTGCAAATTCCTAAGTAAATTGTTAAGCATTATGGAAATAGGTTATGCAAACACTAAAATTAGTATTTTGCTTATAGCTACTGAATTCTATAATTAAAGGTTTTGTGAAGAAAGTCTCTACAGTATCAACGGCTGGGGTTTTCTAAGTTCCAGAGAGTCCACATGTGGTAGAATGGTTGAGTATAGTGTTTGAGATTGGATTTTGGAGCCATACTGACTGGGATTAAATACTATCTCTATCCTTCATGAAAATCATTTAAATTTTCTGTTCTTAGCTTGTTCATCTGGGAAGTGGGAAAATAATAATACTTTCATAATGAGGTTGTTATGGGGATCAGTGAGCGAACACTGGCAAAGTCCCTAGACGCATTCCTGAACTATGTTTGCTCTTCATGTTCTTGCTATTATTAATTTTAGCTGTGGTAGCAGTTAGGGCTTCTAAGTTATATCTCTGGCTCTCCTCCTCCTGGGCTGTGGCAGTTGCTAGTTGTCTTAAGGGATGTTGGGCCACATGATTATTGTTAACAGTAGTAACGTATCACTCCCTTGCTGAGCTTTGAATTCCCTATGCAAGGACCCTCTAGGGCTCTCTTCCTGCTGGTGTGGCAGCCAGTCATTCTGTAGATCAGGGCTCAGCAAATTTTGTCTATAAAGGTCCAGACAGAAGGTATTTTTGGTTTTGTTGGCCATCTGGTCTTTGTGGCAACTACCAAACTTTGAAGTTGTAACATAAAAGCAGACATAAAAAATATGTAGACAACTGAGTGTGCTTGTATGCCAATAAAGTTTTATTTATGGAAACTGAAACTTGAAGTAATTATGTGTCACAGATATTCTCCTTTAGTTTTTGCCAGCCATTGAAAAAGTAAAGACCATTCTTAGCTCAGGAGCAGTACAAAGCAAATGGTGAGCAGATTTGGCTGATGGGCCCTAGTTTGCCCACCCTATTTTAGGGCCATCTGCTCCAGCAGTTCTAGACTAACTCCTACAAACACAACCCCACTGTTGAATCAGAATGGGCATGGTGCATGTTCAAAAAATAGACCTTTGTTGTTTTAAGCTAATTCGATTTGGGGTGGTTTGTTGTTGCAGCTTAACACAGCCTAATCTGACTAACATATTACTCTTTAAGATGATGAGAACAAAAGAGGTATATTACCTCCTTATGAGTGTTTAAGTAACTTCTGTTAATATGTTTAATAATAACTAGGGAGGAACCATCTCCAAAGCTATGACATACAGTTATTCCAATCTATGCCTTCTGTGAAAAAGTAGAATGAAATGAAGCTGCTTAATGTCCTCCTTCATGCATATACCTCACTGAGCCAAGTATCTGGCTCTTGTCATCTTGGCATCTTATCGGTTTAGCAGAGAGGTCATAATGAAAATATATATTTATTTATGTCATGAGATTATGCCTCATAGCCAGGGAGATCAGAAAACACACAGTTAGGGGGAAAGAACGTGAACAGAAACTGATTTGTGTTGCACACTGTAGAAGTCATTAACTATGACTCAGGCAGAAAAACTTATTAGTTCTCTTTTTGACAGTGATGACAATTTAATAGTATTTGGCTCTACCAAGTAACATAAAGCGTCCGGAGGCACTGAAAGGGGCTGTTTGTCAAGATGATAAACAAGGTTTCATTTTCTCCCTGGCTGCCTGGATGTGATCAGAAGTGTAAGGCCACCAAAATCACTTAGCACTTAGTCTGGCCACCAGCAGACGCTGAGCCACCCAGGACCATCTGTGCTTGCATGAGCTTCACTTAATGGACAGGCTCTGTGTAGGCCGGCACAGTGGAGGTGTGTTTGCATGAGTGCTGGAGCACTGGGCGTTCTGTTGGGACTTGGGGGCTGAGGGAGGGGTGTTCGTCCTTCTAGAAATCCTGCTCTCTGGGAATCTCATGCTCACTCATTTCAAACCAAAGTGCTATTCAGCCTTCTGGGTTGGATAAAGCAGACTGGATAAATTCTCAGCATGCCAGGAATGGAGAATGAGAATTTTTAAGAATAGTAAGAAACACTTAGATAAGTGTGAGTTCTTACTATGGTTACTATTGTTATTGCTGGCTGCGGCAGTCATTAATGCCATTAATCATTTCTACTCTGTAGGAGGCTCCTGTTTTTTTCTGCCTGCCTAGCAAGCACTCCCACTTCTCCTGGCGACTGTTCTGTGGATTCCTTTGGGGAACCTTCTTCTCCTTTCTCAGCTCATGGCTTTTGGATGGTGCTGTCCCTGATGCAGGAGAGGACACAAGACTCAAGACTAGCTAAGTGGATCATGCATTCTCCAGTGGCCATGTGATTGCTACAGGGGCTGGTATCTGGCTCACGTCAGGCACAATGAGATCTCATGGTAAAACATGTATTATTTGGAAAATGTAATTTTTCTAGAAGTGTTTCTAATGAAAATACATAAATCTGAAACTTGCCATTATCATAGCACCAGGACAGAAAAGCTACAGATAAATAGCGTCAGCAAAGAGGGAAGCCAAGCGGAGACATGCAGCACTTCCTGGCATCGTTAGTAGGGCTACTTGATGCAACTTCACCGAAGCTAGACCGGAACTTTAGCCAGTACATGCTTTTGTTTTTTTAATTGACTTTGAACTAGATTTTCTGCACTTGAAATAAAAAGAATCATGCAGTACACTTATACGAAGGTTTCAAGAAGATTCTCTGCAATTATCTTTCCTTTTGTTCTATGAATTGTGTTATAGGCAGGGCCCTATGGGAGGTGCCAAAATTAAGCCAGATATGCCTGTGTACGTGCCACCCTTCCACGGAGGCCTCCTTAACGTCCCTTAGGTCACTCACTTCTCCTCCTGCCCACTTTAGACTCTCAGAGCCTTTTCCACCTCAGCACATTAATGACGGTAATTTTACATGTGTTTGTCGAATATTTTTTATTATTGTCTACTTCTTCTACTAAGTAAAAAGCTCTAAGAGGCAGGGACCGTATCTGCTTGTAATGACCATGTTATCCTGACTGCCGAGTGCAGTGCCTAACTTGGGGAGGAATTCTGCCAACTCAGTACTTCCCTTCTTCCTTTTCATAGATCCAGAACAATCGTTTTGATCAGAGTGGCTATATGTTCACACATTCAAAATAGGATTCTGTTCCCCTTACAGCCACAGATGGACACGTGACGCTTGTCCATGGGACATGAATGGAAGTCTGCTGAGGCTGTCTAGGAAGACTTTGCTTTCCTACATAATAGCAGCTCCTTCCTATTTACTATGTCCTGCTTCTTCCTGCCTCGCATGCAGGCATGGTGGCTAGAACCACAGTAGCCATCTTGTGCCAATGAGAGAAAAGAAGGTCAAAGAAAAAGGCCAACAGGATCATAGCACCCTCTACCTAAGAGTGTTGGGCCACTGAGTCAAAGTCACCAAACCTATACCTCCAAACTTTTTTAGGTGGGAGACACAAAAACACCTGCCTGCCCATCTGTTTAACTCACCATTCACTTTGAGTTTCTATTACTAGCAGTCCGGATATATTGGTACATGCAATAAATACTTTTAAAATGTATGAATAAATAAAAGGGAGGAAGTGTCCTTGGCTTCAAAGATCTAGTCAGGGAGTTAAGACAGAGAGAGAGAGAGAGAGAGAGAGAGAGAGAGAGAGAGAGAGAGAGAGAGAGAAATCAATACTTCAAAGTAGAAAGCCCTCCTGACACATGTGAGCTGGCAGCTCTAACACTGCTGGCCGTACCTCTGAACTTCTTATCTGAGGGTGTCAGTGTATTCTGTTCCTTTCATTGTGTTTGCTTTAGCCACTTAGAAGTCTGTGGCTCTCTTCTCATGCCATTCTCCCACTCCCTGACACCAACTGGCATCCAAAATCTCGCTTCCATTCTGGCACTCGCACCTGGAGTTAGGCACAACACTGACCTCTCCTCAGAAGCCAGCTGCAAACCGGGTGCTCAAACTGCCCACACCTCCATCTGAGTTGGTGATAAACTTGGGGTTCTCATGAGCCCTCCTCAGGATCAACCATTTGCTTGAATGGCTCACAGAATTCAGATAGGAAGTTTATTTATGCTTCTGCTTGATTACAAAGGATACAACTTGGGACTAGTCAATGGCAGAGATGCATGGGACAAGGCATGGCAATGGAAGGGGGGGTGTAAGTGCAGCTTCCATAGTCTCTCCAGGTACTGCCACCCTCCCAGCACCACAATGCACCAGCCCAGCAGCTTTCCAGCTCTCCAAAGCCTGTTGTGTTATGGAGGTTTCATTAGTAAGCACGATTGATTGAATCATTGGTGATTAACCCTCCTCTCCAAAGGGGGCGGGTGAGGATGATGGTTCCAACCTTCTAATTATGCCTTGGTCTTGCTGGTGACCAGCTTCTATCCTGACACTCTCTATGAACCTCTGGCCACCAGTCACTTCATTGGCATAGAAAATATATTCTTATTACTTCAGAGAGTCCAAGAATTTTAGTAGTTTTGTGCCAGGAACCAGGGACAAGACCAAATATTTTTCTATGATACAATAGGAATGAAGCTTTAGTGTTCTAACATTGCATAGTAGTGCCCCTTCATCTGTGGGAGATATGTTCCAAGACCCCCACAGATGCTTGAAGCCTCAGATAGTACCGGACCCAATATATACCATGTTTTCCACTGTACCTATATAACTATGATAAAGTTTAATCTGTACATTATTCACAGTAAGATATCAAGAACAGTAACTAATAATAAAATAGAACAATTACAATAATATACTGTAATAAAAGTTCTATGAATGTGGTCTCTCTTTCTCTCAAAATACTTTACTGTACATAATGTGTGCATAGCATAGATGCACTGGACAAAGGGATGATTCACATTTCACCCAGGATGGAGAGCGACAGGGCAAGATTTCATCACCGTATTCAGAATGGCTTGCAAATTAAAATTCATGAATTGTTTATTGCTGGAATTTTCCATTTAATATTTTCAGACCACAGTTGACTGGGGGAACTGAAAGCTTAGAGAGCAAAACCAGGGATAAAGGATTGAATTTAAAAAGTCATATAGGCTCTGGCCAGGTAATTCAATTGGTTGGAGCATCCTCCTGGTACACCAAGGTTGCGGGTTCAATCACCGGTCAGGGCCCTTATAGGAATAAACCAATGAATGTATAAATAAGTAGAGTAACAAATCTATGTCTCTCTCTCTCTTTCCCATCCTCCCTCTTTAAAATAAGTCAATAAAAAGGTCCCATAAAGAAGCATTGTCAGCACATTAATGACAATTGTACTGAGAACTACAATAAGTTCTCAAACTGGTAGTCATTTTTGTTACTATTATTGTTACTATAACTAACCATTATTGCTCATATCCTTTATTATGAAGTGAATGGAATTTTATTATACTAATACACATATGGGTCTGCAAGAATTGTTGAATGTCTCTAAATTTACTGACAGCAGTTGGGAGAATCAATTAGATCCTGATTTTCTGAGATATCTACTGCAGGCGAAGTCCAAATTATTCACCATATTGATTCCTAGCAATGTATAGTTAAACGATCAGTTGAATTGATTCATCAACAACTGGATGGTCGTGTCTGTGTTGTTGAGAAATCCCAAACAGCTAAGCCATGAAAGGATTGACAAAATACTCTAGTGAAGTCTCCTGGGTTAGTAATCTGCCCAACATGGTTCAAATCCCAACTCCACTGCTTATACAGGTAAACTGGATCCATTTCTTAATCCCTCTGAGCTTTGTAGAACAGGGAACGGCTTCTTCATAAGATAACTGTAAAGAACAAACGGAGCAATAACATCTCAGTACAGCCTGACCCAACTCGTAAGACTGTGCAGTCCTCATCACTTTTGATGTTTTAAATATATTGACTGACATGAATAAACTCTTCCAACTCTAAAGTGATATAAATTAGACCTTCACATTTTGGCCAAACAATATTGATTAATTATGTCTTTTGAGCAATGTAGAAGCAATGTGTAGAAATAGATTAATTTAGATTAAAACTAAAATGAAAATAGATTAGGTTAGACTGAGATAAATTTTCCTACCTAATGTAAAAGAATGAAGTCTATAGGATACATGTTAAACTATTCCTTTAGAAAAGTCATATATAAAGAATAACCCTGCACTTGAGAAGCCAATAAGAAAAAAAAAAAGATGCCAATTTGGTTAGATGCCAATTTGTCAGCAAACATTTTATGAGTGATAATCTGAGAAGTGGAATATGGTTACTGAAGTTTTAAAATCCCTGAAGAAAAGTCATGTAAGTAAATGATGAAACAACATTATGGAAAAGCTGGCCAAAAGGTACATAAATATCATCCTAAAGCCAGAGTTTTCTTCTTCACAGCAAATCGTTTTCAGGTTAACGGGGCCAGCGTGGGAACTGAAGCTATTCAGGAGGCTGCTCTGCTCGTTCCCCATTCCCACTGCAGTCAGTGGCGCAGGAAACACTGGGGCGCTGTGTCCAGGCAGCATTGTGAGGACCCAAGGTCTTTACGGAACGTCCTATAGAAGGAACCTTTTTCTCCTTTGTTCTCCATAGTTTCGCTTTGTCTCAGCCCAGGGTGTTTTCCTTCCTACTCAACCACTCTTCGCCTTCTTGTCTTCCACCTCTAATCCCGCTGCTCCCCTTCCCTTTACTCAGCGCACCTGTTTGGGCAGTTACATTAGCAATATAAAACAGCAGCCAAGAAAACAGAATCTGATCATTCAGGGTGCAGTGTCACACTAAGTCCTGGGGTTAATTTAACAGAATCTTTGAATAAATACACTTCCCTTCAGTTTCCTTACCTGTTAAATGAAGTTGATTTTTAAAAGCTTGTAAAGGAGTAGGGAGAGCCATAGCCAGTTTGGCTCAGTGGATAGAGTGTTGGCCTTTGGACCCAAGGGTCCCAGGTTCAATTCAGGTCAAGGTCATGTACCTCAGTTGCAGGCTCCTTCCTGGCCTGGGCCCTGATCAGGGCTTGTGCAGGAGGCAACGAATTGATGTGTTTCTCTCACATCAATATTTCTCTTTGTCTTTCTCTCTCTTTTCCACTCTCTCTAAAAATCAATGGAAAAATATACTCTGGTGAGGACTGAAAAAAAAGGAATAGGGAGAAAAGAAAAAGGTAATCAAAATTAGCCTAGAAAGAAAATCATTAATTCTATCGTTGGACTGGAGAGATGCTGACAGTGCAGGAGGCAAGAGAATGAAGACTACGTGGGGTGCAGTAGACACAGGACAGCCCCCTTGCTCACTGCAGGGCATTCCTGAGAAGAAAGGTGGGGTCCCTCCCTGTGAACGGCTCCTCATTTGCTATTGGCGCTAGCTCCCTCCTTCCCAACCATATGTGTTTGAATTAAGTTCAATGCATGCGGAGAGGCACATCTGTTTTTTGTGTCCAGAGATTAGAGAAACAATCAATTTTACTCTATTATTATTATATTTTAAATTTTAGCAATAAAAATTGTGGTACTTTGCTTTCTATCTGACATGTTATTTAAAGTACCTACATAACATTCTTAATTTTGCCTTTTGACCCACAAAGTCTAAATCCTTGCTATCTTGCCCTTTACAGAAAAAATTAGCCAATCTCTGTTCTGAATTCAATGTCTATCTTTGTCCTTAGGCACTGGGTAAGGGGTGACAGACAGAAGAAAATGAACATTTTTGTTGCTAAGTGAAAAAAGCCTGATGTGTCCCACCCTTCCTCTGCCTCAGAAGGTGCCTGTAGCCATGGGAGCAATGGTGACCACTGACACTGGACATCAGAATGGTTCACTTTTCCAGACTCCAGTTCTCTCAGTCCCACAGCAACACTAAGACTTAATCACTGTTATCGTCCTCATGTGACCGGGACAGCTGAAGCTCAGCAAGACTTAGTCAAGGGCACAGTTCGTGAGAACTGGAACTGAGGCCTAAGGCAGGTCTTCCATCTACAACCATGATGGCAGTGAAGTGGAACAAAGCCATCCTCTGCTCTGGGCTAAACTTTTTAGCACTTATTTATTTCATGCCGGGTATGTCTGGTTGCCTGGGAAGAGTTTTGGGAATTACAGAGCATAGTTAGTAAGCCACTTTGAAGTGGAGAGTAAGGTAGAAGTGAATATATAAAAAGAGAGATGCTATGTGGAAGTTTTTAGAAACTCAAACAGAAGAATGAATATTTTATTAGTCCTTAGCTAGTAGTTCTAGGTACCCAGGCATATATGTGGCTTTCATCTGTGTTTTAAACAATCATTGCTTCCTTCCAAAAATAGTTTGATCATTTGCCATTACTGAGTTAGGCAGAATGCAACAATGAAATATCCTCAGTTTAGCCAGAAGGACAGACAAAAAAATTCAATACAATGATAGGAACGATGTAACTTGAGATGCATCTGAAAGGGAACCTAACTCCAATTTAGTGGCTGGAAGAAGACATCTAAATGCTTTAACCTGAAAGAATAGCAACATTTCTCAAAGAGGACAAAGGAAAGTTGAGGATTTCCCAGGGGTAGCATTCAAAGAGGTTTTGCCCTGAGCAAAAGGGCAAGCAGTTGGTTTGGTTGGAGACTAGAGGGCTGAGGACAGTGTCGAGGTAGGTGCTGTTAGAGATGAGTACAGGGGAAGCATTGAAAAGACAACCTGGCGCTGAGCCACCAGAATCCATGTAAAATGCTCTCAGTGTATTCTAAGGACATTGAATAAAACGCGATAAAGGGAGCAGTGTTTTAATAGAATTCTTTCAACTTCTATGGAAAAGTGGGGAAATGTTAACAGCCATTTTTTTTAAAAAAGAATATAATTTGGCAGTATTTACCTATATTTAAATGGATTCCATTTAACCCAGTATTATTCAATTCTAAAAGTCTCTTCTACCAATATTCTTGTAAAGTGTTACAAAACTCTATGTACAAAGATATTCAAAGCAGCCCTATTCATAATAGATAGAAAAATGGAATAGTTGTTAAAGATGATATAAAAATGAATAAAATATCTTTAGTTACAAAGAAGCCACCCTGATGAAAGTCTTTTCCTATGGTAAAAACTATAAGCTTTACAAACCCTGTGACATACCAACTAAGTTGAAGCTGTTGGAATAATTGAAAAATCAAGGTGAACCACATTATAGTTTTAAAACTAACTGCACATAAGATCTCCTTGATTCAAGGGAGAGATTGTCTAGGTAGATTTTTCAGGATTTCTACCTCCAAGTATAATTTTTAAAATATGGACTTGTCTTAATCAACATGTATCATGTGTTAATTAGCAGACCAACAATTTTATTTTTAATTAAAATTTAACCTGTATCTTTTGACCTATGGTCAGAAACAGTTCTCTTATTTTCATTGTAGAAATAAGTTCTCACGAAAAGTACAAATAGAGTGACCTGTATCATGGTTCATTAACTTTGCAATAAGCAAACCCTTTCCCAAACCACCAATATGCAATGACACTCTTGGGTAGTTTCCCAGATAAGTATCACTTAACAGTAAAAAAAATTATAACCTAATTTTCTACAAAACAGATTTTTGAAGTAAAGCTACAGACTGATGGCTAATCACCTAGAGATCTATACTATGTTGTAATAGAATTGTGGACTAACTATTAAGGTTTAGAAAGACTATTTCAAAGGCTCCTTTTGCCCCTTAAATTTATATCCCCACCCCCTACCTGCCACACAAAAGCAGATGGCCATAAACTCTTTAAAAAGAAGCACATCTTTATTAAGAACTAGAGGCCCATTGCATGAAGATTCGTGCAAAAATAGGCCTTCCATCCCCTGGCTTCGCTCCTGGCCGCCTGGGAGCCTGCAAGACCTTGCTCCCAGCGGAGCACCGCTCCTGTAGCTCCCTCCACTCCCCGCCCTCCCCCTCATAGCAGGCATCCCACCCCGCCTGGCTGCTCCACGCCTGCATATACAAATTAACCCATCTTTGTTGGGTTAATTTGCATATTCACTCCTGATTGGCTAATGGGTGTCATGGAGGTGTGGTCAATTTGCATATTTCTCTTTTATTAGTGTAGATGATTTGGTTTGTAGAGTTGTTTGCCAGTTCCCTATATTTTTTTGGAATATAGCCCTGCTATCTACATCTGAAGATGATTGAAATTTATTAGGGAGAGCAAACAAATAGGATGCTGGTGGTTGCAATCTACAAAGAAATTCATAGTTGAGATAATTGCTGGATTCAGCAAGAAGTTAGTGATGGAGGTAAATGTTAGATATGACATATTAGAAAAAAGTGCACGAGTGCAGGTGGAGAAGAGGCTAAGCCACACAACAGTTTACAAAAAAGTCTTACACTGACAGTGCATTCAGAATGAGGCCTCTGTGTGACATGTTTATTGAAAATGCTAATGTGCTCTTAGGCTTGATTAATAAAAGTTTCATATCAAGTTTAATGAGTCCAACCTGTTTTTCTTTACATCATACTACCTTTTTATAAACATAAGGTTTAAATCCAGATTGTAATGTGCATTCATTCAGTGGGTGTCCCTCTCCCAGCTGCTGATCAGCATAATTTGTTCTCTGCATATCTCAACATTTTGTAATGTGAGTTAAGATATCAGGAATTTTATCTGCTTTCTAAAAATAACACTATATTAAAATATTGAATATACCTTTTCAAACTATAGAGAATATGCTTATTATGTGATTAATGATTCATAGTCATTTATAAAATAACACAAGTTCCTTTAGTAGAATGAAAAATTGTGAGTTTGACTCTCAGAAATTAGTGATAATGATATAGTCAGAAAGGTTTTAGATACTTTAATGAATACAATGGTAATTGTCCTAGACCTGAATGCAGTCCACATTACTAAACACCTTCCAAAGCTGCTGTGGTCTCAGAAAGCAACCAAGAGCTCCTCCACTTAAAAAAAAATAAAAAAAGGGAGAGAGAGAGAGAGAGAGAGAGAGAGAGAGAGAGAGAGAGAGAGAGAGAGAGAGAGAGAGGAAGGAAGAAGGAGAGAGAAGAAGGAAGGAAGGAAGAGAAGGAAGGAAGGAAGGAAGGAAGGAAGGAAGGAAGGGTTTTTCATGTCACTGTCAGAAGTTGCAGGTACTACCGATGAGCCCCTATGGAAACCCTTCACTACAGCAGAGAATCTACAAATGATGTTCTGAGCGAGAGGAGGAGAAAGACTCTAAAAAACCCAGAAAATCTGAGACAATAGATCAACCTCATGCACCTTCATGCTTTTTTTTTCGCCAGCACCCATCATAATGCCAGGCACAGTCACTGTGGAGTAAATGTTTGTTGAAGGCTGAACACAAGGTGAAGTCAAGAGTCTCCAATGAGACATAATTTCTGTGGCATGCTGGCATACGTCATCATGCACAAAAGTTGCCTGAAGGGCACTATTTAACATAAGAAATCATATATAAATACAAGTCAATACAAATTAGGCTTTATAAACATTTTATTTAAAAGAGAACCTTAAGGAGATGCTTTTATGTAACTGGGAAACTCCAAAAACCACTTTACAATCAAACAATGTTTTTCTAGTACAGAGAAGATCAGATCCATAAGGAACCTAATTATCACTGCAAGTGCACAGTCTGGATTTATAGCCACCAGAATTTTTAGTCCTGCTTTCAGCCAACAACAAAGATGGCTTTTGAAGTTGTAGATTTAAGATTCATGCCATCACTCTTCTTGTGCTTAAGGGATTCACCCGTAAGAAAGTTTATGGAGTCTATATGCAGACAGCAAGAAAGAAACATTAAGGCATAGTGTCTATATTTAATTTCTTACTTTGCAAAGAAAATTCTGAGCACAGTAGCAATCTAGATGTAGGGCAACTAAGTGTATGTATTTCCATATCAAACCAACACTAGAGAAAAATCTTTCATTCTAAACTAAAGAATCTTGCAAATTGATCTCATGGGAGAATTTTCCTAGGATATAATTCTTATGCATATAATATATTTCAAAAGTGAATCAGAGAGAAATGGTACCTTCTAAAGCCAAGTAAACTTCTGGCAGTTAAGCTTCAGACATGTGGCATTCAACGGGCTCACGCCTACTAGTGGCAGAGCAGTGTGCCAGCATGCCACCGTAGCGGCAGAGGAGACGTCTAAGAGGCCGATAGGAAAGAAGGCCAGTCTACAACGCTAATTCACCAGCTACACAGCTGGCCTTCTGCACGCAATACTGTTGGTGAAGTCAAATAGTTCCATCCTGGGAAGAGGAGGATGGTTGTCAATAAAGATGGCGGTATGAAAACATACCTGTAGCCAGGTCAGCCTGTCCTGGGCTTGCTGGGCTAGGTCAAGTGCAGAGCATCCTGCATGAGTTCTCAATGCAGGCGAAATAGAACTGATTGGCCTGAATATGGGCTTTTCAAATATGTATTCTTTGTGCCATCTGCATATGATATTAGATACAAAGTCCAACAGTAACTAGTAACCACCACAGTTACTATACACCATCAAAGAACTATCTAGCCTAAGCTGAGAAATATGATTAGAAATGTGTACTGTGGAGTCTAATAAAAGAGGTTCAGGTTCAGCTTTGTCAGTTATTGTGTGAATTTAGAAATTTTATATAATAACTATGAGCCTTTGCTGCTTCTGATGCACGGAGGTCCAACAATAAGAACTACCTAGCATTCTCCACATAAGTGTTTAGCACAGTGCCTTGCTTATAGCAGAGGTCAGAAAACTTTTTCTGTAAGAACCAGACACAGTAAATATTTCAGCTAACCCTCAGCAGCTGTGGGTTCCCCCCACCACTACTCAGCCTGGCCATATAGCGCAAAAGCAGCCAGAGACAGTCTGAAAATGAATGGGTCTTAACAGAGCATCTACAAAACTAGTGAACTGGATTTGGCTCTGAGGCTCTAATATATAATGGCCTGTAGACATGCTTAATAATAATATATGAATGACCCTAATGATACCAAATATTTGAATTTGCTGACAGTATGGCATATACTACGCTGAGTGCTTCACATGAATTAGCCTATTCAGTTGTCATAAAGTAGAAACTATTACTGTCTCCATTTTGACGAGATGAAACAGACCCAGAGACATTAGGTAACCCACTCACAGTTCCACAGCTAAAAAAACAAAGGGACGGGCTGCGGACTCTGTCTTCTTAGCCACTGGCTATGATGTTGACTATTATCTACCAGCTTCTCTATTAGAATGCAATGAAATGCCAGGTAAGTGCCAGCTTGTAATTGCAGTTCAAATAAAACACTAATGTGTTTCAATTTTGAAAAGATCCACTATTTATGATCATGATAAAGATTAGGCAGGTAGCAAATTTAAAAGAATTTCAACTTAGATTTCTCTTTGATTTCTACCATCACTATGTAGTTTTCTTGAGAATGTGTTCTACTGATAAGTCATCATGTAGATTATCTCAATGTTGTGAAGTTATTTAAGAAAATTAACTCATGGTGCCATTAATAAAGATGGACGGGGCTACTCTAAATTATTTAGGCAAAAGACAGCTTTAAGAATAATTTGTTACGGAGTACACAAACAATGTGTAAGTGATGATTCAGTTAAAAACACATAATAAATTGATTGACAAAGGACTTTACTGGTTGGCCAGGATTTATCCTAGGGAAACACCCTAGTTTTTACAGTCATTGGAAATGCTTTCAAAATAACAAGCAAACGATTTTACCTTCTACAGGAGACAATGCGGAGGGCAGTTCTTCCTCTGATCCTCAGAACAGACTACGCACACATTAGCTCCTTTCATTCTCGGGGAAACCCTGATAAGGTAGGCTCCACCGTTATTCCATTTGCCAATGAGGAGTGTGAGGTTCAGAGAGGTTAACTTGCCAAAGCGCACATAGTTAGTAAATTACAGCATTAGGAAGCAAACCTGATATTAGATTCCAGGTATAAATGTGAAGACACCTAAACTCTGCACATGTCATATAATTGATAGAGATTGAGAACAGGGGGCTCAGAGGTGCATGTCCTGCTTCAGAACAGAAGACAAACAAGAGAAATGGAGTGAAAGGTCAGTGAATCACATCATCTAATTTGGAAAGTAGTCCAAACAGTCACTGGGCAGTGCCTTTAAAAATTGATAGATGCGTGGGCTGCTGGTCCAGAGCTTCTCATTCATTTTGGACTGGGGTGGTGCTAAAAGCAGAGACTTCACCCTCACCTGGATGAAATTGCATCACCGGGGGATCTTTATACATGAGCATGTAAAAAATGAACTACAGCACCGGTCTTAAACCTGGCCACACATTTGAACCACTTGTGTCTGTAAAGTATTTCACACAGAGCCTGATACATAGAGAACACTAAAATGAATATTAGCTGTTATTGTTAGCTAAGAATGTTAAAAATGATAAAGCAGATTTCATAACTGTTTTACTAAATTGAGTTAAACAAGGAAAATGATTCATAGTGGTCCTTGGAAGTCATTTCAAGTTGTTCTGACATTGACTTTTCCCAGCCATCAGAGTTGATTGGGCTTATTTATATACTAGTGGCCCGAAATTCATGCATGGGGTAGTGGGGTGTCCCTCAGCCTGGCCTGCACCCTCCAATCTAGGACCCCTCGGGGGATGTCCGACTGCTGGGGATGGTCCCTGTGGGATCGGGCCTAAACTGGCAGTCGGACATCCCTCTTGCAATCTGGGACTGCTGACTCCTAACTGCTCACCTGCCTGCCTGCCCAATCGCCCCTAACCTCTCTGCCTGCCAGCCTGCTCCCCCAACTGCCCCCCCAACTGGCCTGCTCACACCCAACTCCCCCACCCCCGCACTGGCCTGATTGCCCCCAAATGCCCTCCCCTACCAGCTTCATGGCCCCCAACTGTCCTCCCCGGCCAGCCTCATGGCCCCCAATTGCCCTCCCCTGGTGGCTTCATGGCCCCCAACTGCCCTCCCCAGCTAGAGGCCCTCTGCTGTCAGGAGGCCCTCCCTCTGTGGCGGGGCACAGAATGCTTGCCTCATCGCTGGGGCGATGACGCAAACGCCCCGCCCCCCTCTCCCCGGCCGCTCCATGCCCGCTGCCCAGAGGCCCTCTGTGGCTGGGGTGGAACGCTTGCCTGGTCATCACAGCAATGAAGCAAGCATTCTGCCAGGCCCCTCACACTGCCCGCTCTTAGCGGCCGCCTCCCCTGGGACTGAGGGACTCCAGCAGGGCTGAGAGGACTGGGCACTGCCATCTTGTGGCTATGGGTGCTACCATCTTTGTGATGGAGTGATGGTTAATTTGCATGTTACCCTTTATTAGATAGGATACAGAATATATATATATTGTAACTACCTAATGTCAAGGACAACATCTAACTTATCTCCTTTTTGCTCAGTGACTTGTATGGAATAAGTACCCAATATTTTCTCACCAAGTTGACTGCCAATGTGCTTTATGTAGGTAAGCCAGAACCTATGATCTTAGTGAACTACATTTTAATCAAAATAGTTTTAGAAATTATTTGCAGGGCAATAGAAAGTCCTGACAGACATCATCATATGGTAACATCACTGTCTGGAGTAGGGTACCCAATGGAAAGCAGGCCTGTTTGGAATAAGAGGAAGCTCTTGAATTCAATGGCAATGGCTGATCAGCCTGCAGAGTGGGAAACAGGAGGCAAGAAGGCTATTCAGATTTGGGAGGTTTAGAGTTTAGTTGGGAGCACTGACAAAAAATCCATAGAGTCATGTCAAAAGAGGATCTTCTACAAAGATTTGGTTTGGATAAGATCAGTAATAAATGAATTTATCCTCAAATACAACTATTCTGGAATGTGATTAGCCTAAGGAGAGTTAACAATGCTATTGCCAAGAGAGAAAGATGATTGAGATAATGCGTTCCTTTTACTTTTCCACTGGAGGATAATTTTGCAGGCAAAGAGATAAGGGATGTTCAAAGTAATGGGATCCATAAAGAAAGTAGAGAGACAGAGCTCCTGAGATCCTTGAGATAATAAAAAAAGGCCAAGCAGAACTTCCCAGCAGGAATGGGGACTTTTACCTTAGAAGAAAGCATAATAAGTAACTTAACCAGAAGACCTGGAAGTAAGTGATTTTCATCAATACAAAATCATAAGGTGAATGCTAAACATCATGCTGACATGCCAAGGTGATTTTTGGAAATAGATGGGATGCAGCTATATAATATGGAATGGTTATAAGAATTAAGTAATGTAATGCATAAAGGCATACTGAATTATTGAGTGCTCAGAGTCAATTTACTGTAATAAATATTAGTCTGTTAAAACCTTTACAATCAGTGACCTTGTACTCTAAATTCCACTTTGTATTTGCTTGTATACAGCAGGGATAGTTTTCTTTTTATAAGTACACTAGAGGCCTGGTGCACAAAATTTGTTCTCTCGGGGGGGGGGGGGTACCTCAGCCCAGCCTGCACCCTCTCGCAGACCAGGAGCCCTCGACTGATGGCTTAGGACCGCACCCCGCAGGGAGTGGGCTTAAGCTGCAGTATGGCCTCCCTCTGCAAGAGGTAACCTGTTCACCGGCCAGCCCTGCCCCCCATCACTCCGCCACTGCTGCTGGTGGCCTCCCTCTGCAGAAGGCAACTGGTGGGGCAATTGGGGGACAGCACCAGCTGGTGAGTGGCTGGCCCCACACCCCGATCGCCCCCCCCCCCACCGCCGGTCACCGCCCCCTGCCCTCCCAATTGCCATCCCCTCCCTCTGCCTGCTGGCACCTGCTTTGGCTGGCCTGGTGCCACCCACTTGCCAGCCCCACCCCCTGCTGACCCATCATTACGCTGTTCTGTCGATTTGCATATTAGGCTTTATATAGGATATAAGATAGCACAATGGAGAGTGTTTACTCTGCTGAGAACTCGCACTCCTTTACTCCCTTCTTTACTGAGACAAGTCCCTTCTGCTCTGCTCCTTTCAATGTTTACAGTGCAAGCAGCCATATTCCTAGAATCTGCCCCTGCTCCACTAGTTCAGTTGATTGGCAGGACTGAACAACTGACCCACTCTGGACCAAAGGGTCCATCTCCACCCTCTGGTTGGTCTCCTGAATAATTGCATTTAATCACAGAAATGGTGGATGGCTATGTCACCATGTGGGGTGTGAAGGAGAGAAAGCCAGTCTGCAGAGTGGAGAGATGCAGGGGAGACTGTCTTGGGTCTATTTCTGAATCTTAGATGCATTTCTGCCCTCTGGTCAAGGAGACACTGTATATCTTTATAATAAATTTCCCTCTTGTGTTTTACTCTTGCTCAAGTGGCTTTGCATTCCTAGCAAACAAGACTGAAATAATACAGAAATGGCTTTAGCTGTTTGCAGAATCCATTTACTTTTACTTATGAAAAAGAGTCCTAACAAATGAATGTTTCCTCGGCAGTGTGACCCAGGTTTTCAGTTGGAATTCTGATAAGCATTTCCCTCACATTGTGGTTAGATTTGAAAGCCTGATCTCAAATGAAGATTGGCATAGCTGGTCTTCCAGACGGTGATTTGTGTCTCGGTATAAAATGAAATGATTTCTGTCTGTTATGGTAGCTCTGACACCCAGATTTATTGCACAGCCAGAGTGTGCTGGTGGCTGCTGCTAAACTGTGCTCCACAGGTATTGTTGGCCAGGGCTTCAGCGGGGAAAACAGCGGGGCTGGGGACTATGGTATAACGGCAAACAGGTTGGAGTAGATTGCCTGGATTTAGGCTTCTGCTTCTTTGAATAGCCTGAGCCACTCTTCCTAAGCTTATGTGCATGAAAATAAACAGAATGGTATTTTTTAAAAAGAAATATGCCCTGAGTGAACTAGTTACTGGTTCAAATCTCACCTCTGCCACTTACTGGACTTTAATTCCATTCCTCACAATTTCTGAATTCCAGTTTCCTCATCTGTGAAATGAAAGTTATACTATTTTCTTCCCTTACAGAATTATTATAAGTAACACTGTAAGGGCTGGGTAACTACTGGGAACACAGTTGTTACTGATTGTTATTAGGCCAGAGGGAGTTGCTAGATTTAATTCATTTTTAATGCATGCATTTATTCATTTATTCCACAGACTGCTTTCTATATTAAGGCTGGAATTGCATCAGTGAAAAAAAGTGACACCCATTTCTTTATTTTTTAAAATATATTTTTATTGATTTCAGAGAGGAAGGGAGAGAGAGATAGAAACATCAATGATGAGAGAGAATCATCAATCCATTGCCTTCTGCCCTCTCTTCCCCTCCTCTGCCCCGGGAAATTGAGCCCACAACCTGGGCATGTGCCTGACCTGGAATCAAATCGTGACCTCCTGGTTCATAGATCGACGCTCAACCACTGAGACATGCCAGCTGGGTGCCCATATCTTCATGGTGTTTATAATTCAGTGGGTAGGAGAGACATTAAACAAACATAATGGAAGATCAAGCTTCTTGGTTTTTGGAGACTCTATAAGATAAACACAAGGTCCTATCTGAACACTTAGTGGCAACTGCTTGCCTTCATTTTAAATGCAATGTGTATAATCATACTTTTTTTTTTTCCTTCTCATGCTCATTCTTAACCCATCTGTATGAGGGTTTAGTCATTTGGGTCATTTGCTCTTGGCCACGATTTGCAAGGCACGGGTCTGTATCTTCTTTTGTAGGCAGCACCATGGTACTCAGCAAATGAGAGTGGAAACTTATAATTTAAAACTGGAAAGATAAATTACCTGTGAACTTTACATTTTGAGGGAACATTTTTTTCCCACTGAGATTGGAGCCAAACAAAACCATCTCCAGTGGGAGATTTGCCCCAGAACAGATTGGAGGCCTTGAACACTGGCTTCCTTTATAAACCTGGACAGTTTTTCAAATAAGTTTTGTACTTTTCAACAGATTCCTAGGTAGAGCTTCTTGTTGAGGCTATTCCCTTGTGCGTTCCCTTTGTTTTAATCACAATTTTCTTCAGTGCTGGATTTATTTTTTCACCTGATTGGTTGTGCTATTTCATTTTATTAATTCAACCTTTGCTGTATGCAGGTCTTCACAGGCATTCTCCAAATTGTGTTTTTCCAATTCAGCTTTCATTTGCCACTCTGACAACAGGCTATGCTCCTTTATGTCCTGAAATTTCTTTACTCTGCAATTTTGGATCACGTGCTGGTTCTATACTAGGCCATTTGTTTTGTGATTAGCAATTAGTAAACGTGGCATTTTGGGAACATGCCCAGAGGAACACAAAGATTGGTAGTCCATCTCCAGAGCCACCTGGCTCTCCTCCTCAAAGTGCTCATTAACTCGGAGTTTGGGCTTCCCTGCTCTCAGTTTCTGGGACTGAATCTTCCTCATTAGATCGGCATCCATGACAGTCTTGCTCTGTACTTATATGTACATTTTCAGCTGTCCCTAACTGTCACATGGCCACCAGGGTCCAGCGAAGCCCCAAATAGTGCACAGTTCTGTTCTTCTCCTTGGGTTTTCCAGACCAAAAAGTGTCAACACTGCCTTTTTTATATTTCAAAAGCAAACAGATGACACCTAATTTTTGGGTTTCTTTGATGGCTTATCTTCAACCTATGGGGCATCTTAAATAACCTAAATATTATCCTATCTTATCTAATAAAAGAGTAATATGCAAATTGACTGTCACTCCAACACACAAGATGGCTGCCCCTATGTGGTCAAAGATCCTGCCCCCATGTGGACACAAGATCCCACCACAAGATGGCCAGCAGGGGAGGGCAGTTGGGAGGGGCCGGGCCTGCAAGGGAGGGCAGTTAAGGGTGACCAGGCCAGCAGAGGAGGGAAGTTGGGGGCTATGGGCCTGCAGGGAAGGGCAGTTGTGGGGGACCCAGGCCTGCAGGGAAAAGCAGTTGCAGGGCACCAGGCCTGTAGGGGAGGGCAGTTAGGGGTGACCATGCCTGCAGGGGAGGGCAGTTAGGGGCAAACAGGCTGGCAGGGGAGCAGTTAGGCATCAATCAGAATGGCAGGGGAGTGGTTAGGGGGTGATCAGGCTGGCAGGCAGGAGAGCAGTTGGGAGCCAGCAGTCCTAGATTGTGAGAGGGATGTCCCAGATTGGAGAGGGTGCAGCCTGGGCTGAGGGACACACACCCCCATGCACGAATTTTGTGCACTGGGCCTCTAGTAATTTAGATAAAAGTGAGAGAAATAGATGACACATTTATGAAATATCATATATGTTACACCACAATTTCAAACTGCCTACAAAGTATTAGTGCATCAGATATTCCCTTGCCTCAAGCTTTTTCAAAGTTTGAATTAGTCACAGTCGAATTTCACATAAGAATCTAAATATCTGGCTTGGCTGGAGTGGCTTAGTAGGTTGAGCACCATCCTGTGCAGTGAAAGGTTGGTAGTTCGATTTCAAGTCAGGGCACATGTCAGGGTTGTGGGTTCAGCAGAAGGAAACAGATCAATGTTTCTGTCTCCTTTCCTCTTTCTCTAAAATCAATGAATATATCCTTCAGTGAGAATTTTTTTAAAAAATAATCTAAATTTCTAGTTTCTCTGAATAATATCAGAATTTTTGGAAACAATGGGTCTCTATACCCCAAGGGGAGTAATAAACTTGTGTTGAAGATGACTAGTAACCCCATCTTAAATAAAAATTTGGGCACTTTGGTTATTTTTTAATTTTCTGCATCTTGCAATATCTGAACTAGATGATTTTAAGCATTTTCATTAAAACCCTGAAAAATAGTACTATTTGTAGTTTACCAATGAAGAAACAAGATTCAGGCTTGGTTTCTAATACAAATGAACTTGTGCTTAATTTTCTCTTAACAGAGGACTGGATGAGGAAAAATAGTGTTTCTAGCTCCCTTGGCCTGTTAATGTCTCTTTTTCACTTATTTCTAGATTATTATACTACTTTAGTGTTTTAGTTAAAGGTAAAGTAGCCAAAAGCTAAAGGAAGGAAAAGGAAAAATGGTGTTCTGAAGATTATATCTCTCAATATCTTCTTTAATTAACCCAGAAGATGCAACCACATAATGGCAGTCAATTAAGTTGATAAATAATTTTCTCTCTCTGCAGGACCAGGCTGGGCTGTTGGTTCCTTCATTGGCCAGAAATTTGAACTGACTGGTGGGTATCTTAGCACCTATGTACGGAGAACGGTGACAGCATCCATTCTAAGTGCTCCCAACTTTCTCCCTGGCACTCCACTGCTTACTCTCTGATTATGGAGTCAAGACAATTAAAACACAAAAAAGGAAGAGGCTTAATAAAAAAAGCACACAGACATTCTCCAATTTTCTAATAATATTGTTGTGGCTTGGACAGAAAATTTTATGAAGGCAATATTTAATTCTTGTAAGGCTTTGACGTCACTTGCCTTCTACACCCTTAAAAAAATCACACCATTCCATTTATAGCATGTATTTCTTTAACTAGTCAACAATTCATTTAGATTTTTGAAATAAGAGTTCAAATACTTTTTTTTAAACTTTGGTTGGTTGAATTCAGGCTGCAAAACTTTCTTTTAAATCGATGCTCTATAATTTGAAACAAGTATTTATTAAACTATTAAATCTCTTGAATGTTTTTAAAACATATGGGTTGTCCTATTTTCTTTTTTATTGTCTTAAGGGAGAATTTCTCTGGTATTTTGAAGGTATGATACCTGCAAATATTTTGAGAATGAACCTGGTTTTGTCTTAATAAGAAATCTAGAAATTGGAGCTCTTGTTTAACATGAAGAGTATTGGAGAAATAATGTAAGAGGCAGAACCAATTTATATTGAGATTGAAAACAATGTGAGAATGAATGATGGCAAATCCCTAAGTAATGGAGGATTTAAATGGAACAAGAGCTATAAAAATAGAATTGGTAAGGGAGAAAGATTATTCAGAAAGCAGATAGGACAGTCCTTTAAACTGCAACTATTGTTGGCTAATAACCAATTGGATGAAGTGGATGACATTAACAATTTTAAAATTTGGGTCTAAAACATTCTGTCAATTTTAAACATTTGTTTAAATACATATACTTTCATTGCAGGGATGATTTTTTTCAAAGAATAAAAAAAATCACTTTATTTTTATACAATTAGTTGAACTTCAGCATTAATGTATTTGCATGTAATGTAATCCAATACATCACCTTTTTAATATCCACTATGAGAGATATCCTGATCAAAGGATTTGTCAAAAGTTCATCTCAACTGTTACAATGGTTGCTGGTCTAACAGCTTTCCATAACAAAACAATTTATATACAAAACAACTTATATACTAGACTCTAGCTATATTTTTATTTGGTACTAGAGGCCCAGTGCACAAAATTCGTGCACTCAGGGCGGAGGGGTCTCTCAGCCTGGGCTGCTGGAGCAGGCCTAAGCCATCAGTCGGACATCCTTCATGCTGCCGTGGAGACAGGAGAGGCTCCCACCACCGCTGCTGTGCTTGCCAGCCATGAGCCCAGCTTCTGGCTGAGTGGCGCTCTCCCTGTGGAAGCACACTGACCACCAGGGGGCAGTTCCTGCATTGAACGTCTGCCCCCTGGTGGTCAGTATGCATCATAGAGACTGGTCGTTACACTGTCTGGCTGAAACCGGCTCTCTGACATCCCCTGAGGGGTCCCAGGTTGCGAAAGGGCGAGGCCAGGCCGAAGGACCCAACTGGTGCATGATCAGGGTCAGGGAAGGACATGGGAGGTTAGGCAGCTGGGGAGGGGCCGTGGGAGGGAACCAGGGCATGTCTGGCCCGTCTCAGTCCCGATTGGCTGGACTCCAGCAGCAAGATAACCTACTAGTTGGAGCATCTACCCCCTTGTGGTCAGTGCATGTCAGAGTGACTGGTTGACCAGTCAACTGTCTGCCCCCTGATGGTCAGTACACATCATAGTGACTGGTAGACCAGTGAACTGTCTGCCCCCTGGTGGTCAGTGCACATCACAGCAAGCAGTTGAGCAGCCTTAGCATATTACCCTTTGATTGATTGAACAGTCAACTGGACGACTGGACACTTAGCATATTAGGCTTTTATTACATAGGATGTGTGTGTGTATTTGCGCATGTACATGATAGCCTGATGTTCCAGAATGTCTTTTCTCTGACTAGGCATGTGGCATTGAAGTTACAAAACCCCCTTTAGAGAAGGAAAGTCTTTGCCATAATGAAACACACATTATATGTTCTGATATCCGAAGTTAAGATCAAGTAATAGAATGAAACCATCAACAAAACAACAAGAGAGCCACTGCATGGGAGAACATATTTGTCAATGTTACATCTGATAAGGGATTAATCTCCAAAATGTGTAGAGAACTCATACACTTTAACAAAGGGAAGATAAACAATCCAATCAAAAAATGGGCAAAGGACCTAAATAAACATTTTTCAAAAGTGGACATAAAGAAGGCCAAGAGGCATATGAAAAAATGCACAAAGTCAACTAATCATCTGAGAGATGCAAATCAAAATGTCAATGAGGTACCACCTCACACCTGTCAGAATGACTATCATCAACAAATTAACAAATGACAAGTGTTGGCGGAGATGTGGAGAAAAAAGAACCTTCATACACTGCTGGTGGGAATGAAGACTGGTGTATGGAAAACAGTATGGAGTTTCCTCAAAAGATTAAAAATGAACTCCCATTTGACCCAGTAACCCCACTTCTAGGAATATATCCCAAGAAATCTGAAACATCAATCAGAAAGGATATATGCACCCCTATGTTCATAGCAGCACAATTTACAATAGCTAAGATTTGGAAACAGCCTAAATGCCCATCAGCAGATGAGTAGATTAAAAAACTGTGGTACATCTACACAATGGAATACTACATTGCTGTAAAAAAGAAAGAACTCTTACCATTTGCCATAGCATGGATGGACCTGGAGAGCATTATGCTAACAGAAATAAGCCAGGCAGAGAAAGATAAGTATCACATGATCTCACTCATTTGTGGAATATAATGAACAATATAAACTGATGAACAAAAATAGATCCAGAGACATAGAAGCATTGAACAGACCATTAAACCTCAGAGGGAAGGCAGGGGAGCGTGGGTTGAGGGGGTAACAGATCAACCAAAGGACTTATATGCATGCATATAAGCATAACCAATGGACACAGACAATAGGGGGGTGAGGTCTTGTGCTGGGTGGTGGGGGTGGGATGGGAGAGGTCAATGGGGGAAAAAGGAGACATAGGTAATACTTTCAATAATAAAGAATTTTAAAAAATGAAATAAAATCTGGATCTGTAGTTACTATGTGTGTGATCCTAGGAAAGTTAATAAGAATCTTAGGAAAGAATCTCAGTTTCCCCACCTGAAAAATGGCCCTATACATACTTCACTGGGTAATTCATAAGACAACACATAGGAAGTAATAAGTGTAGTGCTTGCCTAGTATGTGAGAACTGCTACAATGCAAATAACTGCAATTATGATTTCTCTTCCACCCCATCCCATGTCAGCTTTGTGGCATGGTTAAGGGCATGACAAGCCGATTGTCATCCAAAATAAAGGTTCTATGTAGCAGAGACTCCACAGCCAGATGTCTCGGTCCAATGTCCTGCCTCAGCTCTTTCTGTGTGACCTTTGAGAAGTTACTTAAATTTTCTGTACCTTAGTTTTCTCATCTACAAGATGAAATTAAAAATAATATTTACACCATAAGGTTGTTGTGGAGATTCAGAAGTTAATGTTAAGGTTAACATCTGTGAAGTCCTCCAGTTAACACCTGCATTAAGCAGTAGGTCAGTGTTATTTTTGTTATTTCATTTAATTCCACCGCAAATTCATTCTAGCAATACAGAATTAAAGACTACCCTAGAAAACTGTATGTTTATAGGTTACAAACTCATATGCCTCAGTTTAAAAGATAAAACATTTCCTTAAAAATACATGTATCACCTGAAATGCATTCTTCTCCTCATTATCCTTACCCTCTTTATTAAATTTTTTGTTCTAAATATCTCTTTATGGTGTTCTTCTTATCATTTGGTAACTTATTTCCTGAAATTTTAGAGACGCGCCTCTTGAATCAGATACAACAGGTAAACTGCAAAGTGCATGTTAATTGCTATGGATCTCTGTTTCTTAAAGATCTCTGCTGAAACCACTACAAGTGCATGGAAAGTACTCAGATCACTCAGCCTCTCCCTGGAAAATCTGAACTCTGCAAATTGGGCCAGAGCCCAGGAATCTGAATTTTAAGGGAACAGTGCAGGGTATTCTTCCTGCTGGCTCCCTCTGTCCCAACAGCCGACTTGGAGCTGAGGAGAGATGGCAACAAGGCCTCCAGTTACACTTCATACATGTTTCCCCTCCTGTTCTTACTGGTACTAGTTTCATCCCCAAGGGGACAATTTCCTGTGAGCAATTACCCTCAAACGCACTGAGAAATCTTCATTTTCCAGATTCCTGACCTCTAGTAGCTCATGTTTTCAAGCACCCAAAATCCATCAGCTGGAAACAGTTTCCGTGGCTTGTTGAACAAGACAAAGGCAACGAGACTCCCGAGATTGCAGAGAGGAGGAAAATAGGTAAAAATCTTGTGTTGCCATCACTGTAACCTTGAGAAATGCAGCGAGGCCACCTGTATCTTAGTTTGGGTGGCCATAAGGAAAAAGCCAGCACTTTCTTTCCTGTTTGGATGCATTGGAGAATTTTATTGTTTATACCAAGCAAAAAAAAAAAAAAAAAAAGAGCCAATACTTTAAAAAGAAGCAGGATTGCCCTAGCTGGTTTGGCTCAGTGGATAGAGCATCTGCCTGCGGACCAAAGGGTCCCAGGTTTGATTCTGGTCAAGGGCACATGCCTGGGTTGTGGGCTCAGTCTCCAGTAGGGTGTGTGCAGGAGGCAACCAATCAATGATTCTCTCTCATCATTGATGTTTCTATCTCTCTTCCCTCTCCCTTCTTCTCTGAAATTAATAAAAACATTTAAAAAAATAAATAAAAAGAACCAGGATAAGAACCAAGGTAGGTCTTCTAAAGAAAACCTGGCAAAGGCTCTTTATAATTATAAACATTTTTCTTGTTGATGTTTCCTTCAAATTGCTTTTTCTCAGGAAATACTTATGAGGAGTAAGGATTTCTTAGACTTGGTCTGGATAGAGACAACATAGCCTAGAGGTCAGGAGCAGGCCATGTTTCCATGACCTTGTTATGAGACCATTATGAGAAAAGCCACTCAGCTTCTCTGAAAATTTTTTCCCATCTATCAAGGGGGAACAATACCATCAACCTCATAAGACTTAGTATAAATTGATTTTAGATTTGTATCCAAAATCTGTATCTCACTCACTCTGTGAACTCATGTTTGCTCTCCTCTTTCAGACCAGGTTTCATGTGTAAAAGGCATACACCAGATGCGGGGAACCAATTCCAACATGTCATATAATTACAAGAGTTTCACCAAAAGGTTGGTGAAGCTTGGGGGCTCAACAAGGGCTGAGCCACATATGTAGTTTACCTGTTGAAATGGCTAAATGGCATTTCCCCCAAACCTGAATAGGATTATTGATTGCTGCCAGACAGCTCAGGGCATCTTAAATCTGCATGTTATTGCCTCCTGTTGGCCAAACACCTGAACAGCGGTAGGCTATTCCCCAAACTGACAATGCTTCTGTAAATTCTACCCTTTGATACTTTACCTTTGAAGTGTATGTCTCCACCTTGCCTTAGGACAAATTGTGTTAATAAATAGCATGGGGTCCTTAGACAAGGGGTAGTCGGTAGTCTTCAGTTCCTTTAGCTGAAGCTCCTCTGACCCCCAATGCCTTTCAAAATTATCTTTTGTCTTTGGACTCCTTCTTAATCTATGCATCAGCTCCTTTCTCCAGATTGCTGAACACTTTGTAATGCTGGGACAAGAACCCCAGCTTTTGCATGACAAATAAATGAAGTGATGTACAAAATCACCCAACACCAAAGGACTTGTATGCATGCATATAAGCCTAACCAATGGACACAGACACCAGGGGGTGAGGGCATGAGTGGTAAGTGGGGGGTAATGTGAGGATAAGGACACATATGTAATACCTTAATCCAGTAGTCAGCAAAATCATTAGTCAACAGAGCCAAATATCAACAGTACGATTGAAATTTCTTTTGAGAGCCAAATTTTTTAAACTTAAACTTCTTCTAACGCCACTTCTTCAAAATAGACTTGCCCAGGCCATGGTATTTTGTGGAAGAGCCACACTCAAGGGGCCAAAGAGCCGCATGTGGCTCGCAAGCCGCAGTTTGCCGACCACAGCCTTAATCAATAAAGAAAAAAAATCACCCAACACGGTAGGTTACCAACAACGCATGCTCACAAAATGTTGGTTCTTATGCTCTCTTGCTTGTGTCTCACCCGAGTCTGGTGGGTTACTGTTTATTCTTGTGCAGCACTTACTGGAGACAACCAAAGGATACTGACTACCCACCTACACTTATTTAAATACTTGGAGACTATTGTGAAATCCTTCTTCAGACCTTAGTAAATAATTTGAGTTTTCAGTGAAACTGTAATTTGTCATATTACTTCCTTAGCATAAAATTGTACCACAATTTTATCCATCATCATAATAGAAAAGACTGGAAACAACATTTATTTCTTATGAACATTAAACTTATTAATTTAAAAGGCTCTTACCAGCTCTTTCTAATATTCAGTGAATAATAACTGATATTAATACATTTTAGTTTTTATTAGAGTACTATAAAACTTTTCCCATGGTTGCGGCATATTGCCAACATGCTAATGTATGGTATAGTCATTTCTGTTGTAGCATAAAATGAAAGCATTTCCATATGAGTCAGTGATTTTAGCATGGTTGTGTCTTCATGGGGCCAAGCTGTGAATGTAAATAGTGGCATGTGTCATGCTTACATATATAGACAGTATTTCAAATGACTAACTGCTAGAATAGTACTGGTACCAATTTGTGAAATTTTCAACATGCTGAAGGGACACTTGTGATTTAAAAAAATCTACATTAAATGACATACCCACTGAGTAACTAACAAGGTGAATTTTGCCCTTTTGTTTCTTCTCACAGCCCCCTTGTGTGTACATGTGTGTTGGGTAACAAGTGCAGTAGGCACCCTGTTCTGGGAGGAACACCTGACTTCGTTATGCCAATAGTACTTCCAGGATGCCCTAATGCAGACCATGTCCCATATGATGGCTTCAACTAGGCAAGCAGCTTCCCAGGGGAGAGACACCTGTGCTTTACTAAGGATGGACATTGCTGGCCATAAAAGTGTCCTGTTTGTTAAAGTGGTTGCTCAAAAAGGATGCTGTTAGTGGTACTGTCAATGGATTCTCCTCCGGGTGTTGTAGGCTTCTATCGGGATCTGTTGAGTAACGTTGTCTGCCAAATCACCATGGCATTTAGTGTTAAGAGGCATGGGTTTGAAGAGCCTTTGAAGATGGTTATTTACTCTTACTGTTCAAGGGATCAAATCCACATCAATTCTGCAATTATAACTGTGAATAACAGAGTGACACTGATTGAATATGATTTGGGGTCTAAAAAACATACCCAACTACCAACAAGAATGTTGAACCCATGAACCCTCTTAATGTAAGAGTTTATGGGCACAAAGAATTGAATTTTCTTATTCAATTTATCCATGTTTTGTTAATGTGTCTCAATTAAGGTCCCTACTAATGGAGTCTACCCATGGCTCATTATGAACATAGAAAGACTGTCCTTTGATGGAAAAAAGTCCCCTGCTATGACATTGAAATAAAGTTCAGCACCAGCCATGATTTGTAGTCCATGAAGACATATTTGGTGGCTGTATTTCTTCCCTATTGCTGTTGTAACAAATTACTGCAAACTTGGAGGTTTAAAACAACACGCACTTATTATCTTCCAGAAGTCCAACCTGGGTCTCACCAGGCCAACATCAAGCTGTGGGCAGGCTGTGTCTTCCTGCAGCCTCCAGGGAGAATGATTTCCTTGCCCTGTTCAGGTCCACCTGGACTCCTGGACTCATGGCCCCTTCCTCTGTCTTCAAAACCAGCTGGGCGTTTGAGTTCTTCTCACAACATATCACTCCAATCTTCTCTTCTGCCCCCTTTTCTGTTTTTAAAAACCCTTGTGATTACACTGGGCCCACCCAGATAATCTAGGACAACCCCACCCCACCATTTTAAAGTCAGCTGAGCAGTTACAAAACAGACATGTGGATATAAAGCACAGCATAGGGACTAAAGTCAGTAATATTGTTAATAACTATGCCAGGTGGGTACTAGACTTACCAGGGGATCACTTTGTAAATTATATGAATGTCTAACTACTATGCTGTATACATGAAACTAATGTAATATTATCAATTGTAATTAATTTAAAAAAATTAAAATTAAGTCAGATGGCTAGCAACCTTAACCTTACCTGTAACCTTAGTTTCCCTTTGCTATGTAAGGTGACGTAGTCACAGGTTCTGGGGATTTGGAGGCAGACATCTCTGGGGAGCCATTATTCTGCCTACCACAGTGTGAACCCAAGAGCTACTGGGAACTATTCTGCAATTTCTGATGACTATAATTTTAGAAATATTTGCTTTTTGCCAAAGAACATATAAGAAGAATTTTACATACTAGCACCACGTGTGAAAAGTAAAAAAGGAGATGTGTCATGGACAAGGATCCCATAATTGATATGTATCTGGCCCAAGTGTAGGTAATGGTATTATTTATGTTATCAATCAGATTCATGCAAGAAAAATACTTTTTGATAAAGTGGTGAGGCCCAATTATATTTCAGTGGTGGATTGGCCATACTTTGATAGGACTCCCTAATAGTTCCTTATGTTAAAGCAAATTCTGCTTTAGGCAGGATTAAAGGTGAATGGAAGTCTGAAAGCAGAAAATCAAGCAGACTACTCAATGGGTGCCAACACCTTGAATGAACAGTTATGGCAAGGTTATTGTCTCCCCCATAATGTTATCACAAACTTTCTACAACTATACCTAAGAACCATAACAAATCACTATTGTGCCAAAGGAACTGTGATTCTGAATATCTAAGTTTTATTTTAAAGAAGGAACAGCATTCACTCTTCAGCAATAACTGCAGCTGAGGCCTGTGGTGGCTGCAGGGATGGGGACAGAGAATTGACAGAGTTGTGGGTAGGGAATGAGGGTGATCAGGACAAAAATGGGGTCAGTCCATGTTGTGGGGGAAAAATAACATATCCATATGATGGAATAATGTCCACCATTTTCTAAATGAAGCCGTATTCTGTAGTGTTTGAAAGAATCCCTCAGTTACCAGCTGCATATCCTTGAGAGAGTTACTCGACCTCTCTAAGCTTCAGCTTCCTTGCCTAAAAATAGGTAATACCTTGGATTTATTAAGATGTTAAAGATATAACTGATGTAAATATCTTCACATGGAATCTGAGACTTGGTATGTCCTCAATAATCACTGGCTGTTTTGGGCATTATAATTTTGAATGTCATTATCTTCTATATATATAAAGAGGTAATATGGTAATTGGTCCTAACAGCGTCCCTGTCATGACCGGACAACAGGCTGTGCACACACAGGAGCTTCTGCCCCTAGTGAAGGCATGTGCAGGCCTGCCCAGTGCTAATGTCACGCTGCCTTGGAGGTGGAGGCCGCCCCCGATGGAGGCACGCACAAGTACAAGCTGGTGGGCAGGGACACAGACAGGGGGGCCTGTTCGAGCCGCCGCAGTGCAGCTTGAGCAGGCCCAGAGCAGACACAGACATTTTTTCATGGTGAAGGGACTGGAGTCCGTGTTCATGAAAACACCTTGGTGGCTGCAGCGGCCGGCAGTGGCAGCAGCAGCAGGGTGATGGGGATGGCACCTTCCCCTGATCAGCCCAGTTGCCTCCCACAGAGGGAGACCAGACTGCAGCTTAGGGCCACTTCTCAAGGGGAGCGGGCCTAAGCCATCAGTAGGACATCCCCTGAGGGCTCCCGGACTGTGAGAGGGGGCGGGCTGGGCTGAGGGAGCCCCCCCTCAGTGCACAAATTTCATGCACTGGGCCCCTAGTCAACTTAATAAAAAGATATAGAATGATATCCAAGATTAAAAAATAAGAAAAATTAACATTAGAGCTAGAACAATTCCATTTTGTTTTGTAAGAACAGCTCAAAATTCTATATACAGAATTGATGTAAGTATAGGAACTGTCTGAAAATACACACATCTGGTAATCATAATTCTGTCAGTAGGATCATATACACATTTGATTGATTTTCAGATTGACCATGGTAAGAATAAACAGCTTTGCTGGTTGATGGCTCCCTGAAAATATCACCAAAACTATCTGCTAATAAGACAATTTACTTAAGAAATAACATAATACTTCTTTAAAAACTACAATGAAGCACACAAACCAGCACATAAAGTGTGTCTAAGTAATTTGTGTAATATTTCAAGCCTTCATCATCAGATATATCCTATCATCTTTCAAAGGAAAATCCTCTCCCCAGTTTCAAAGATGTAAAATCTAAAACGAAATGGAGAATATTCCTCATAATTCCTTGGGAATCTGAACCAAAACATTTGAAAGTGCACAAGCAGAAGGAACATTTACATCTGCAGCAGGGCCCTTCCTCCCTCGGGCTGCTGTTTGCACACCAAACAAGAATCAGAACGCTTGGAAGGATGCAGTTGCCAACAGCCACTTCCTCCCCTGGTGCTCGGTCTGGGTACGTATCTTTAACTAACCAAGTGTTTAGCTGATTACAGTTTCCTACATGGTTGGCTTAGCAGAGACACTTACAGCGACTGCTGTGGGGAGCTCTATCTTCAGAATAGCAGGGGTGGAAATGACCTAAAAGTAAACAAAGCTTATCACAGCTTCTAAAGGAATTAAATGACAACACAAAATTAAAAAAAATAATGTCAGGTTCCGAATCAGCCAAGTGTTACCTACCTTTCATATATAGATTCTTACTTATCTTTTAAAGAACAAACAGACCTTTTCCTCCTTGGCAATAATTAGAGTGATAGCCAACATGTACGCAATGAGCACTTGCTTTGCTGCATGAAGATGGACAAGGTCCACTGAAGTAAGTTGAGGGGGAAAAAAGTTATTGGTCAATTTGTACTTTTTGAAGCGTTAACTCAATTTCATTAAGTAAATTGTCACTTAATCCTTGTGTGTTCTTGGAGACATTAAGAAACAAATGTTATAGCTATAATTCTTATCTACCAAGAAGTGCCAGTATCATTGGGAAGGGATACACTGGGCATCTTTATCCTATATGACTGTGGGGAGATTTAATATGGCTCCAGCAGCAAAGGCGTCTGGGAAATGTTGGACTCTGTTTAACTTTCTGTGACTGTTTAACTCTCTGTAGCCTCAGGTTTGGCTGACTACCCAGAAAGCCAGAACGCCACCCTAATAAACATCAGGCCCAGGAAGGAGGTACAGAGTGTGGATAACTGCCGGGCGTTATCTGCTAACTTAGAAATACATTGTTCTTTCTGGTGGTCTACGTGACCACCCACCATGTGCTTTTACTATCAACCCCTACAGAAAAGAGAGCCCATCCAGGGAGGGGTGCGGGTCTCCTCCTGCCCGGCCACCACCGGGAGCAGCTGCCCTGCCCATGTATGGAAGTTGGTGATAGTTTTGGTGATATTTTATGAATTTAGAGGATGCGACGTGTCAGTTCTTCAGACTTGATCCTGAATTTAGACTTTTGGGGCTTTCTCCCAACAATGACAAAGGCCATAGTGATGTCCACCCTTAACTATTCCGCTCGCTGGTCTTATAAGCAAGGAGACTAGGCTGGGAGCACAGTTTCAAACACTGGGAGCTAGAGGTGCAGTTTCCAACACTGGCCGCACCAGCTTCTACATCTGAATTGTTAAGCAGGTTAAACTAAATCTTCAAAGAATGCTCAACCTAGTAAACTCATAAAGAGGGGGAAACAAAACAGAAAAGTATTTAAGAATAAATAAAGTGGCTACAAGAGTTCAATGAGATGGTGCATTGGTGTTCTTAGCAAAGTATCTGTCATATGTAATAATCCGTATTATTAGGAGTTATGAATTACAATCAACCTGAGTAAAAAAAAAAAAATCTGTATTGGGATTCTGTATGAATCCCCTTTACAACCTCGGGCAGCTCACACAAGCTCTCTCAGCTTTGGTTTCCTCAGTACGAGGCCGGTGTGAGTAGCCTCCCCTGAAGGATGGAGCTAGGAGCTAAAGGAGATCATGTAGGCAAGGCATTTAGCTCGAACCCAGTACATGGCTAAGTGCTCACCGATGGCAGCTCTTGACATTGGAAAGAGGCTGCTCTTTGGAAGGTGGGCACTACGTGGCTGCTTCTCTGGACTGTGTCCCCGGCTCTGCTGTGTCTGTCCCTCAGCTAAAGCATGGCCCCGAGCATCTGTGCGTCCTGGTTTGTGCCAGACGCTGAGCTGAATTTTGTTCCCTTACACTCACAGCCACCCTCTGGGGCAAGTTGTAATTGTACAGCTGGGGAAACTGAGCCTCCAGAACAGTGCTTTGCCTGGGGCTGTGCGTGAGGCTGAAATCCAGGAGACAGTGGCAAGTGAGCTTCATACCACTCATCTCAGTTTCTTCTGTTTCCTGCTCCATGCTTCCTGGATCGACCTTTCCCAAGTACCAGATTCAGAAACACGGTGCAAAATATCCCCTTCCATGCTTTGGCCATGGGGCTTTCTGTGATGATGGACGTTCCACGCATGTCCAATAGAGTAGCAGCTGGCCACTCATGGCTATCTATTGCTGTTAGCACTTGAAGTGTCGCTACTGTGGTTGAGGAGCTGAATTTTAAATTCATTTAATTTTAAATAACAGAGTGAAGTACTGACACAAAGCTCACGGCTACCAATGCGGACAGCCAGTCTACAGTATCTCCAGTGGTCAATCATCCAGTCTTGGCTGGGACAACGTAAGTGACAGGTAGCTCCTCACCTGACCAGTGGCCTGTTCAATTGTTTTCTATCTCTGGATGGAAGGAAGACCTTCATTATGCTGAGCCAACATCGGTTTCTCTCTAACTTTTACTTACTTGGTCTAATCCTACTCCTTCCCCCTCCCCGAGTGCTACATGAAGTATGCTCAGTCGTTTTCATACAACAGTATCCCCTGACACTCTTCACCATGTACCGACCTTCAGGGCTGTTTTTGCAGGCTGTGGTGGGGATTCAGCATACTGGGGTGGTGATATTCTAATGATGGTAATGGGTATCATCATGTACTAAACTCTTACTACAGGCATTGTTTTGAATCCTTTACATAGACTAGCCTCCTTATCTGGTAGAGCAACCTTATAGACTAGTTCCTATTACTTAGCCTGATTTGAAGACAAAGGAACTGAGACAAAGGGAAGTTGAGCGAACAAAGTCATTGCCCTTCAGGTGGTAAAGCTGGAATTTGAAACTGTGTAGTTAGAATTCTGGCTTTTCAAGGAATCAAAGGAGCGTGACCATTACACTGCATTGTTTGGGGACTTGGGGCTTAGAACTCCTACATTTAGTAAGAGAGGGTTTAAAAAGAAAGCATGATAGGCTCAGCCTGCAGGTGCCTTATGTCCCCCCAAATCCTGGCTTGACCACAAACACCACTTCTTCTAATGACCACAGTGAGAGGACCTGGGGAAGTGGCTCTTTGTCCAGGGATTTCAAAGCAAAATAGCTCCAGAGGCCGGAAGTCCAGGGACCTGGGTAAAGTGGGCTGGTTATTTAGATGTGTCTATTCTCTCACACTTGGTCTGCCCCTTATTTTCTTCCTGGAAGCATGCTGTCCTTTCAGGGGCTTTTGCTTTCTCACTTTTCACAGAGATATGAGCACAATGCATGTTCCGTAGCCTCTTGACGGTATTGCTATTGGAGGTGCCGGAGAACTAATGACTATTGTCACTTGGCCCTTTGTCTGGGACACAGTGGACGTAGGAAGACTTTGGCAAACTGGAGGGCACGTGCTTCGCCAGCTGTGCGCACACACGGCGCTTGCCACCTGAGTTTTCCAGGGAAGTGTGAAATGCAGATGTTTTATGTGAAATATTTCCCATTTTAAATATTGACAGTTAATTTAATTAAAATGACCCTGTACTAAATGCACAATGGTATCCTAGATTAGATCTTGGGATAGACAAAGGACACTACTAAAAAAAACAAAAAAAAACTAACATCCGAATAAAGTCTGGAATTTAGTTTGTTAAAAAGTCAAAAAAGAAAAAGAATGACACAACTTGAGGGTCAGTTAACCTTTTGCACTCGGATGTCGAGTGTGACGGTTATTGAATGTATCAATAATTTGAAATATAAAAAAATCCAAATAAGTAAGTTTGTATGAAAAGAAACTCCAGTTTTTTATTCTACTGCCGCGCTTTGTAAAATCTGGGGTATTTAAAAAATTAAATCCCGAGTAGAATAAAGGAATGGAGAAAAAAGCAAGCGAGTGCAAAGGGTTAATGCATATGTGGACTATGGGCTGCCCGTTGGTCATACCTAATCCGGCCCAAGGACCACATGTGATGGGAAGCCGAGGCCCAGGGAGTAAAGACACTTTGCTCTCCCTGGCCGGCTGGCTCAGTTGGTTGGAGCATCACCCCATACACCAAATGGTTCAGGTTCGATTCCAAGATGGGGCACGTAGGTGAGGCAACTAATTGATATTTCTCTCTCACATTCATGTTTTTCTCGCTCTCCCTTCAATAAAAACATACCCTAAGGTGAGAATTAAAAACAAAAACAAATAATAATAAAAAAAAACTTTGTTCAAAGCCATATGAATCAGTTGCTGTGTTCTATCTTGAACCTCCATTTTCGTACTGCTCAGGCCCGGCCTGATGATTCTGGGATTATAAGAGCACTGTCTCTTTTTCCATCCACCCTGGGATGAAGTAAACGTATGGGTTTCGCCTGGGAAGTTCCTCACCCGAGGTAAGACATTATGTGACCAATATGCTGTGTCACTGGCTATGATGAAGACGTTTCCTTTTCTTGCCCACTGGCCTTCCTCCCCGCACTGCCCTGGCTTGGTTCTCCCCTTTACTGCCTTTTTCTGAATAGTTACACTTTTCTTTTACTGCTCCCACCTCCCGCAGCCACGCTGTGAAGCCAGCTAATGAGGCAGATCGTGGCTATGAATACAAAATGATGTGCTTATCCACAAACCTAGTTCAGAAACAGGCTTCCATTAAAGCAGCAAGCGACGTGCAAATCACCAAACAGGAACTGTTCCTAGAGTGTTCACGCCACACTGGCCACATTACATGCCTGTGCCTCTGAGCAGAAAGCGGTTAGGCGAGGGCCACCTATACATGGAGAATAAGACATGTGTGTCTTCACTTAAACAAATGGTGCAGGCTTGTGAGCCCATCCTGACAATGTGATTCTGAGGGACCTGAGGGGACTTAAGAGAAGAGCTACAGACGTCCTGTTTGTCCAAAGCGGGACCAAGATGCTCAGGTGCATCGCATTAGCAGTGAGACTCAGAACTGAGGGAAAAGGCGGAGCCAGTGAGGGACAGTTCCAGCCCAGGAGAGCGGCCCGCAGAGCGCGCTTTGCTTCCACTGGGCTCAGTTCAGGCTGCACTGAGAAAAGGCATGGTTTTCCGGACAAACCAGCCAATTCCGGACAAACCAGCCGATTCCGAGTGTGCGGTCACTGCTGCTCCCTGGGCCCAGCGCGGCTGCCCCTGCACTCTCCTTCACTGCGCACGGTCAGACCTGGGAGCAGGCGTTTGAGTGAGGTTCTGAGGCTGCCTAGTTGGCGATGGTCAGAAGCAAACGTGGGCCTCTGGCTGTCCTCACTGTCCCCTGTGCCGCCTCCAGGAAGTCTTCCCAACTGCCGGCTGTGCTGCTCCCCAGTGTCAGGCTCCGCAGCCTTCCCTGGTTCCCTGCGGGGGTGGCAGCACCTGCCTGCCCATCCTCCATGCAGGCGCCTCCTGTGTCGCCTATGCCTAGTATACATCCTTTCTCCTTAATACTCAGGAGTTCCACTGTCCACACTGAACTCCACTTCATATACTCAGCCATCCTCTGGGTGGCGTTTCCTCTGATTTACCTGATCACAATAATCACTGCAATTGCTTAATGAAGGCCCAGATCCCAGGGCCACCCTAGATCCTAAGGGTCGTAATGTTCAGGAGAGGAGCGTTCATAAGCATCCGAGTGGACCCCTGCCATCAGGGAGCTTCGCCACTTTACAGCCACACAGCTGCCGGGTGCCAGGTCCAGGGATTTGGATTTAGTTGATCTGGAGCACGGCCTGGACATCAGGATTTTAAAGCTCCTGCGTGGTGTGGCTGGGCAGCCACGGTGAGAAGCCCTGCTCTCCGGGCATAGGGGTGAGCCATCTATTGAGGAGGAATGCTTTTCTTCCAACTCACTAGCCAAATCTGACAGGGACCACGCGCCGCAGCACGGAATTCTCCTATGGAATTCTAGAGTCAGTGCTCCGCTACATGGGCCTACTGGTCCTTTATCAAAGTCCTCATTTCTGCCCTGAGGTGAGAATGCTGAGGCCAGAGAGGCTAAGTGGCTGGTCCACGACCACCCAGCGAGTTACTAGAAGGCCCAGCTCAGCGTTCTTTCTGCCACAGATAAGCAGCCTTTTCCTCAATGCTTAATTGTGTCTGGAATAAATGTTCTTGCATTTATTGACTGTTCTGAAGGGGCACCCTGCTGCTTTTCTGTTAAAAAGAAGCTTAAATTACATCCAACAGGTAAACAGAAAGAGCCATTCTTGTTCTTGTTTTATGGGAACAGTTTTGCAACTTCTACCCACAGAAGAAATACCTTGGGACCTGTTACGAATGCAGATCCTAGAAGATTGGCTCAAGAAATCCCGTGGCCTAGGAATCTGCAGTCCTATCCCATCATAAGCATGTGTCCCGCCCACCCCATAATTCTGAGAAGGTCTGTCTGATCATTTGATTCCAAATAATGGTTTAAAATGAAACATCATCTAGCTCTCTTCATATATAGCAAAACATTTGACATTCATATTCCCCAATTTGTGCGAATATTAAACTCTCAGCTCTTCTAGATCAAAGATGAGATCCAGAGCTTCTAAAGTGATGCTCGGTCGGTCAGTCAGTCTAATCACTGGCTGAGCACATACAAACCCTTCCTTACTGCAGCCTTGCCAGCCATACTTTGGCGCACCAGAGTTTAGAAATAAGGTTTGCTAATTGTGTACCAATATTTTTTGTATATACATGTGATTCAGTTTACGTCCATTAAACCAGTCACAGACTCCAAATCCTACCAAGGCCAGAGAAATACTGCAAATGAATCAAGCTGACCAGGTTGGGTTTCCTAGGCTGCACTGAGGACCCTGGCACATTGCTCGCTCATGCTGTGTCTGGAAAGAACAACTGGTGTTTGTCTCCAGGCTATCTGATGCAGTGGCAGTATGAGCTTATCTTCTGGTCTCGCCCAAGAGAAGGTGATAATCTAAATGAAGGGTCCACAAACTAAGACCTGAGAGCCAAACTAACCCCCATTGCTTTTGCAAATAAGGTTTTATTGAAACACAGCCACATCCTTTATGCACATGCTAGAGGCCCGGTGCACGAATTCTTGCATGGGTAGGGTCCCTCGGCCTGGCCAGTGTTGGGGCTGATGGGGATCATCTCACACAGTCCCGATCAGGCCAATCAGGGCTCGGTGGTTGGCCAGCCAGGGGGGAGGGACCACGGGAGGTTGGCCGGCAGCAGGAGGTTGGCTGTGGGAGCGCACTGACCACCAGGGGGCAGCTCCTGTGTCTGCTTTCTGCCCACTATGGCTGAGATAAGCATTTGCAACTGGCATAAGGGTGAGCCTAACGCATTTCCTTTCTTTTTCTTTACAGCTCAAAGTTGTCTGAAATTTTAAAATGCCAGTTCAAATTTAAAAACACTGCATGTCCAAATAAAACAGATGCTAAAGAACAAACAATCATTACTGTCCACGTTTCCTCTTGTCTGCATGGATGGGGATATGACTCTCTATGGTAGAAAAAGGTTGTTTATTTATGTAACACCCTTTCATAAGGGAATACATGAGCACAGAGTACTGTGATACTTGGAAATTTGTAGCAACTAGAAATTATTTTCTTGCAGAAACAAAGAAAAAAAGTAGGCACAACAGACTTTGAATTTGAAGACAATAGACTGATTTTTTTAAAAAAATCCTTTATAATAAAAGCCTAATATGCTAAGTCTCTGGTTGTCAGGTCATCTCTTCAACCAATCAAAGCATAATATGCTAATGATATGCTAAGGCCGCTCAACCTCTCGCTATGTCAGGCACTGACCACCAGGGGGCAGACGCTCCAACCAGTAGGTTAGCTTGCTGCTGGGGTCTGGCCAATGGGAACTGAGTGAGATGGGCCGGACATGCCCTGGAACCCTCCCGTGGTCTTTTCCCGGCTGGCCAACCTCCCACATTCCTCCCAGCCCCTATCATGCACCGGTGGGGTCCCTTAGCCTGGACTGCACCCTCTCGCAGTCAGAGTGCCAGTTTCAGCCTGATCCTGCAGGCCAGGCCGAGGGACCCCACTGGTGCATGAATTCATGCATCGGGCCTCTATTAAGATAAAAATGTTCAATTTAGATAATAGAACCTGTCGGAGAATCTACCTCAATTTTTATGATGCCCTGGGGAAAAAACAGCAAACTTTCCTGAATACATAGATACAAATTCAAGAAGTTTCCACGAAAAAAATCAGTCCTCTATAAAGGAACAAGAAGTAGGTTGGCATCAACCTTCTAATAAGGTTTTAACATGAGAAATCTGGTTTGTTTCAGAAGCAAACGCCTTCTAGAATTCTTACCACCTGTGTTTTACAATTATTAAAAGCCATTCCTCTTGCTTTCCCCCAACCCTCTGTTTTATATGCGCCCTTGGTCCTTTGCCTTCAGTTTTCCAACCATGCTGCTTCCATCAAGGTGCATGGTCCCTGTGCTGCTGGGATTGCTGTGATTCACTCTCACACTTCACGTTGAGTTCTTGGGAAGAAAGCAAGTGTCATAAAGAAGCTTGGGTTGAAATATTTCAGAATTCTACCAAGATGGAAATCCTCTACAATTCACCAGTGTTTCAGGAGCTAAACTTCAATCTAACTTATTAGTTCAGAACAAAAAGCCTGATTTGGGTCTTACTACCTACATTTCCTTTTCTAACCTCTCAAATGTACCCAAGTAATAAAATTTGCAAGATAGGTGTCAAGTAGCCTCAAATGGTGTTCCAGCCCTTGATTTGTAACTCAAGAGACTTAGAAATTAGTCTGACTTAGAATTGATGAAGCCTTTTATCATCGTAAGCATAGGGGTAAATAGAAATAATACCAGTTTCTATAGACTTACTATGCACAAAGCTCTGTGTTGAGCATTCCACATACATCACCTGATTTAATTCTTACAGGGGATTAGCCCCTCTTCTAGGCAATGGCACCGAGCTCTGCAGAGGGTAAGTAACTTGTTCTAGTTGATACAGTTTTCCAGGAGCCCCGTGGGGGTCTGTTTTACAGACAAGGCATGTAAACGCTCTGAGGCAAGACCATCCTGGATACCTGGCAGCAGTGGGACTCGAACCCAGATCTCTGGACTCCGGTGCCCTCTCCATAAGGCCAAGCCATTGCTCACCTGGAATTCCAGCCAGCCATTCCAAACAGAGAGAAGCAGAAGCACCTCAGCTGGAGCGCAGCTGTGGGAGATGCTCCCGGGAACAAGTCTCAGGGAAGGACAGCAGCGGACCCTCCCAAAGGCAGGGCCTGGTGGCTGTTCTAAGGCATGGAATGTGACTAAAAAGTGCCAAAGCTGGTGATTTGAGTGCAGGGATCACCAAGCTGTGGTCCGATGGGCCACATCCAGCCCCATGGCCAAATGCATCCTGAAACCTGCTGCTGTGAATAGTTTTATCGGAACGCAGCTGCAGTCATTTGTTCACACGTGCCTGTGGCCGCTTTCATGCTGCAGTGACAGAGCTGTGTAGTAAGTTACAACAGAGACCATGTGGCCGCAAAACCTAACATATTTACTGTCTGATCCATTACAGAATAGCTCCCAAGCCTGTTCCTGGGGCAACGCTGACTGCCAGGAGAGTGGCATGGTGCTGTGCCACAGGGCACCGCTCCCAGCGTGACCCAGCGGGCAGCGAGCTCCCTGCTCACAGGAACACAGTCCCACCTCTCACCCGGGGGCCTGGAGAGCCCTCCCTCCGTGGATGGAGAGGGAGAGAGCGGGAGAGACGGAGGCTGAGTGTGGGGCTGAAGCATCACTCCAGGAGCCCACCGAAGGGTAAAGCAGACAGCTAGGATTTGCAGAGTATGTTCAAGGGAAGGAAACTTTGTACAGCAATCCACAGTGAGGACCGTGCTTCCTGCAGAAGCACAGCGCTCAGAACACTGCCTGTGAAGATGATGTGTAAGAACAGCCCTGACGCAGTAACTGCATGCCTCCGTGCAGATGCAGGAGAGGAGAGCCAGGCCCCGCTCCGGGGAAGCACACGCCCTGAGGTAGCCCTCCCAAGGCAAGGGCAGGCCCCTTCTCTCAGAGATCTGGAGAGTTCTACTGGGATTTGTTGCCTGCTTCCCACAGTCTAATCATTTTTGTGCAAGGCTATCTACACCAAAATGTTTCAGTTCTTTTATTTTCTCGCAGCCTGAACTCAGAACCCGGGGAGTTACCTCACACAGATCTTATGTCATGACAGCAATGTCACCAGCCCCCCTGCTGCCTTTACCGCTTGCACGGCTTTACCCCAGCACGCTATAAAAATATATGCGACATATAAATAAATGATACATGCAATTTTATATTTATAGCATATGTCATAATATAATGGAAATACAAATTGTTATATAAAATATATATTGTAGGTATATAATACACATTATTCTGTATTAAATGTATTTTAATACATATTATTCATATAATATATAATTCATTTATAATAAAGTAAAACATAAAGTATACAATATTATATTACATACAATAGAATAAATATAAATAATAAATACATAAAATATTATGTAAAATAAAAATATAGATGTCTGTGTCTCATGGAGGAAAGGAGTTGGAAAGCTGGGAGAACACATTTAAGACTACAGAACACTGGTCAGAAAACTTGGACTTGCACAAGTTATTCTGTGGATTCAAAACTCTGCAAGCTGCTTTGGTGTTTAAATGAGATCATGTATATCAAGTGCTGTGTACAGCAATGGTCAGACAATAAAGTTTCAAAATGTTGGATACCATTCTCAATGACTTTTCTGCTGTCTTTATGAAAACCGTAAGTTAAGGACCCCTCCAAGCGCTGCCCCGGAGACTGTGACTGTGGTGGTGGAGCTTCTGGGCTCACAAAGCTGGCTTTCACTTGGGGGCCACCCCCTCCCCTCTACCTTTAAAATAGCTTCTCAATCAGACAAATCCGGTCTGTGTGCAGCAAGCAAGGCCCCAAGGAAACTGTGTAAGAAGAACAGCAACCAAGCAGCCAGCCATTCCCTCTAGAAAAATCCCAAGCAGGCTTGGCTTGTAGAGCCAGGTATGTACTCAGCAAGCTGTTTTCTCCTGCCCACTTCCCCACCGCTGTCTCTAAGAAAGAGAATGAACATTTCATCATCAGGTATCCTCAGTACCTCTTCTCACACCCTTTCCTACCTCCCTGCCAATTGGTACACATTTCCAACAGGTACTACTCTTGGTTTTCCAAAATCTTCATTAAAAACATTACAAAATTACCACCTGGAAAACACACACTTTTTGCTGAGGCCTACTATTTTCCCCTCGCTCTCATATGATTTCCAGGCAAGAGCAAAAACCTGAAAGAGAGGCTAACCTCCTGGGCCTACTTGCCAAGCTTCAATGTCACCCCACTGTTCATGTCAATGTCGTGCTGATTCCTCACATCCTCCTCTGCCTTTTAACACCTCGACTGCTCCTCAACACGCTTCTCCTTTCCTCAAGTTCGAGGAGTCTCCTGTGTAACATAGCAGCTCTCAATGTTCTTGCGGATATGAGGGAGGGAGTGGTGATGAGCCCTGGATTCCGGTTTCTCCTTCTATCTGGCCCTGGTTGCCCACTTTGTGTCAACTCACTGTGGCCCCTGTCTTTCTGGTAGGTCTGTGGGAGGAAGCAGGACACAGTGTGTCTCAAGGAGTCACCTGTTCTTCCGGTCCAAAATGTGGCTCGTCCAGACCCTGGATGGAGCCTGTTCATGAAGGCTAACATTTTATAAGAGTCAACGTGACACCAGTCTTCTGAGGTCTAAATATGAATGAGCAATTGATTTCACTTTTTTATTTTAAGAACGGTAAAAGAACTTAAATTATTTCTCACTCTCGTAGTCAATGATTCAGAGCACAATTCCTACTGTTGAATAGCCTGTGTTACTTCACCTCCTTATATCTCAGTTTACTCATCTGTGAAATAGGAACAAGTAAGGAACCTAACTCAGGGCTATTTGAAGATTAAATAGAAGTTATGACAGAAAACGCTTCGTGAAGTGTCCTCTAGGTAAAGGCTCTGTAGATGTTTATTACTGCCTTCCTCCAGACCTCTGCTACCAGGTGGGCAGACTGGACTAAAACCTAGAAACACAGACAAGAAAACTGACCTAGCTCAAGTGTCACAGCTAGTTAGGGGCAAAGTCAGGGCTAGAATAAAGGTTACCTGATATCCAGGTGAATCTGACCATTTGTAGTAAGAGGACAACACTTATGCCAATGGATCAGACCTGGAAAGCCTGGCACATTAAGCTATCTCACACACACACACACACACACACACACACACACACACACACACACACCTATACTCCAGAATTCCTTAGTTGTTTCTTCAGGGTGTGTGCTGGGCCCAAAGAGTACTTAACATTATTAAGTAGTTAGTACAAACAACTTAGTAGGTATTTATGTCTGAATAGCTTAGCAACCATTTGAAAATATAATATATGTAGTCTCAAAGATAAAGTATTATAAAATATGTCATATTTTGTATATATTAAAATAACACAAATATTTTACACATTTATGTATTTAAAATATTTACATACTTAAGATACATATGTAACATATATACATATAGAATAAATATATAATATGTAAATATAAAAGATTTCAAAATAATATTGCTGCACAACTGTTTAGACATTGGAGTCAGATTAGACACAATCACTCTTCTTGTTCCACATTGATTTTCTCATGGAACGTGCTTTTAATCTCAGCAACTGCTGACAACCCAGCTGTATAAAGATTAGACATCATCAATAAGCAGCAAAATTTATAAAAGATATATAGTTTGAATTGAACTACCTTGAGCTAGCAGTTGCCCTAGTGTTCAAGAGATGTCGAGTGTCATTGATCCTGTAGCACTCTGTACAATTAGTGTAGTGCCCAGGGGGCCCTCAGCACACAGTTTGAGAACCTGGACTTAAGCACTCTTAGCCTCATTGTTTTTACCTGCAAATATGGGGAGGCTACTATCTATGTGAGAATAGAATTAAATAGTGAAACTGCCATGCACAGAAACCAGTGGGACGCAACCTTCAGCGTGCATAAGAATCACATGAGTTCACTTTTCTAAATGAATTACTGGGTCTCTCTCCCCAGAAACGCTGTCTCTGTAGGCTTGGGGATTGCCTTCCCAGAGTCCGCATTTTAATTCTCACCAGGAGAGTTATATGCAGGTGATCTAAAGACTACACTTGTAGAAAAACTGCTTGAAATCTAAGATTGACTTATTTATTTGGGATGCATGAAAATGCCAGCAATTTAGAGAAGAGAGTTGAGTTATGACAGTTTCTTCTTAATGGGTAATGAGAAAGCTCAGAATGACTCCAGTGTCTTGGTAAGGAAATCTCTCATGCAGTTCCCTGGGTAATCAATTTATAGATCCTCACCCACTTCTACACGGGCCACCTGATGGCACTGTGTTTAAACAACTAACCTATAGGAAATCTGGTCCATGAATAAAGAAAGCCCATGAAAGGAGAAATGACACTTGGGGTGTATGAAGAATCTATTATTAAATCGTAAAGGCTGCACTGCATAAAGGGAAATTATTGTTATTAGATTCCCCACAGAGTACACGGAGCAGCAGCTCAGACTGTAAAGGGAGGTTGGGCCTTTGTGGTGCCCGGGCGCTGGGCACGAGGGAGGCCGACTTTGCCTCTGGAAGGATATTTGCCGGCAGCATAATGCCAATAATGGGGGCACTATCAGATCAGATGAAGGGGAGGCTTTTATTCTCCACAGAACTGAGCAGTGATGAGAGAAGCACTCTGGGAATTTTCCCTTTAGATTAAATATTTGAATCACAACTGTCTGAGACAATCATATTCAGCTCAAAAATTACTTTGCTATCTCAAGCATACTGAGAATAAAAAACACTTTCGATATCACAATTAAGACATGAAAATCTCCTTTTCTGTGGAATTTCTATAGTTATGAAAAGAAAAACATATATTTGAATGGCACTTAAAGTTCTAGCTGAATTTCACTAGCTCCATCTTGCTGTAAAAACCAGGACTGAACAAGTTCGCAGCCTTTGGAGCTGATTAAAGATTCTGCCAAGCTCACATCAGCTCTCAGCAGGATCGGGAGAGAGAAACAAAGGCCAACGGACCACCACTCTGTCGTTCTGCACGGAGGTAGCGAACATTAGGTTCCTGGAATCTTCTTACGTTCACTTCCCGAATGGCCTGGACCTCAAATTCCACTGGCATACTGTTACCAAGCCTTGGAGGCCAGAGGCAGCATTGTTTTGTGGGTTTGCTACCTTTATCTTATTTTTGCCAGGATCAGATGTCATTTCTTTGGGGTCCCCCAATGCCCCCAGCTTTTAGAAGAATTGGTTAAGAGGATGGAGACATTCCATGCTTCATAGCTCAGCTAGTCTCCCAAGTGCGGCAGCCTTAGGAGAAGGTGGTAACCATTTAATAATGCATTTGCTTTAGCAAGATGCCCTCACCCAACTCTCAACTCTCATGCTGTTCCTTCCCAAACCACCTTGAGACTAAAGGCCTGATATCGGGTAAACTGTCACTTCATGGCTCCTCTTTGCCCTTTTAAGCCCCAGTCAAAGTGAACAATCAGAATTTCTTGCTATTACACTCTGGTCTGCCATCTCTGGACCTTGCCCCTGTGACTCCTTCTACTCTTGAAGACTACTCCAGTCTTTCCCAACTTCTACATGTTAACATCTTACTCATTGTTAATGCCCCCTCTTCCAGGAAGGCTCCCCTGACTCCCCAGCACCTCCACTGAAGAAGTCTCTGTTGTCTTGGATCTGGACCCATAGCACTGATCTCAATGTGCCCAGCACTTTCTTCCTAATAGGATGGAAATATGGATATTTCCATATTTCCAAGAATTATGTCTTCCCCATTAGATTATAACTTTTCAAAAGGTCAACTTCACTTTGCATCCTTTTAAACATATGAGACAGGGCCCATACCATACTATGAAGGAAGACTAAATGAATTAATGAATTAGAGAAAATAATTGATATGCAGTTAGCCCTAGAAATTCTTCCAAGGCTCTAAGGAGTCTAAAGTGTACATGATTGAGCGCTCCTGTTTCTGTGCAAGGAAATAATAAGGGAAAGGACTAGGCGGAGAACACAGCATGTGTGGTTACCACTCAGTCCTGAGCTCAGGGGCAGTGGCTATGAGAGGAGACCAGTGCAGAGAGATAGTTCTGCAGGAAACTGTACCTTGTTTAATTGCTTTGCTTAATACTTGACAAAGAAGGGACTCTCTTTCTCCACCCAATTCCGATCATTTTACATGGAAAAGGCAAGAAGCCATTGCTATATATCCCATTGACCACATTACTTAATGTAATCAGCACAGTCAGATCCTGGTTTCATGTAGCCCGTAGTCCCCTCAGATGGAAGTCGCAGGCAGAAAGGAGACATCCTCTTTGGCCCTTGAAACCTTGGCTGTGCAAGTTCAATGAGGACATTCATTTCTTTCTTATACCATGAGAAACATGTAACCGGTGATATGTGGTAATATCATTCTAGACAAGTTCTCATGTAGAATATGTAATTTGCATGGGCAGCGAAAACAGTGCCCAGTGCCTTGTTTTCAAGGCTTTAAGCATAATATTTTCATATTGGTCTCAGAAATCACTTAAGCCTGAAGCATTGTTTTGATGCTATATGAGAACAAACTCAAGAGATATGAAAGAATAATAATAAAAACCTAATATGCAAATTGTCCCCTCGGGAGGTCGTTCCACCGGGAGTTCGACCACTCACTATGACATGCGCTGACCGCACTCTAGACAAGAGAAACAAAGGAACATGGTGGGTGTCAGCGATGCGCTGCAACCTCTCTCCAGCTACCTGGTGGCGGGGGTGATGGGGACAGAGATGCAGTAAGAATGTGGGGTGTCTGCCAAGCTCACTCTCACTCCCCCTGCTACTCTCCCCCAGGATGCTAGGCCTCCCATGCTAGGGAAGCCCCTGTGTTCAGGTGTTGGGCGCCCGCAAGGAGCCCGCCCCACACCGTGTGGATTCTTCCGGGTGATCTGGGCCACAGCCACTGAGACCACAGGGGCTGGTCGGGCTCCCCATGGGTTCATGCAGGAGTCGGTCTGTGAGGCTGGTTGGGAGAGAGAGCACACTGCCTGCCTGGCTTCTGTGCAGTGCTGCTGGGAGGCCCACACTGAGCCCCGGCCCACCACATCTGGCTGCATTCATAGCATCTCCACATGGGACTCGGGCACTGTGACTCAGGCAGAATGGGGGCGGGTGGGGGCCCAGTGGCCCTGGTGCTGCCTAGGGGCCAGAGGTCAGCTTGGACCTGCCCTTCCACACCAGATGCTTGCATTTTGATCGCCGGCCAGGCCTAGGGACCTACCCGTGCACGAATTTCGTGCACTGGGCCTCTAGTGAAAGAATAATTAGAATAAATGGAATAAGAAACTTCTCAATGGGACAAATATTATTGTTATGTTAGGAGAGGTTTCTGGGAGCTGGCTCATAGCAGAATTTTGTAAGCTGGTTGGATAGCCAGCTTGGTTGGATACCTTGGTAAATTGAAAGTGCCATGGTGGGAATATTTATACCTTAGAAATTGGCAAACACTACAAGTCAAGGCCTTTCAAAGCCTTCTTCTTTCTGTCTGTCTTTTTTTTTTTTTTTTTAGAGCTGGTTTACCAATACACCACTGAGTACAGGCCAGGACAGTCATAGTTTTTGAAGAAAAAAAGTAGATATATATTTTTATTGATTATTTTTTCCTGAAATATCTACATTAAGAACAACATTGGTGACTACATATTTAAAAACACTGATCATTTTTCAAGCAGACCTATACACATTGCAAAAGTATGATTCTATTTAGGACAAGAGGGTTAAAAGTCACAGCTCTGCCAAAATAAAGCATCAGAAATATTTTTAATAAAATGCCTTTTTAAAAAATTATTATTTTTTTTTAAATTTCAGAGAATAAGGGAGAGAGAGATAGAAACATCAATAATGAGAGAGAATCATTGATAGGCTGCTTCCTGCACACCCCCCACTAAGGATAGAGCCCACAACCCAGGCATGTACCCTGACCAAGAATTGAACCATGCCCTCCTGATTTAGGTCGATGCTCAACCACTGAGCAACACCGGCTGGGCTAAAATGTGTTTAATACACAAATTTCCTCTTTTTATCTTGTAGTATATGTAATATCTTCAAAGAATGAATGAACCTTAAATTTACTTTCTCTGTCAAATTTGGTTGGACATTATCATTCATAATGTCATAATCATCTGTAAACAGTAATCGACTGAGCCCCTGTTTCTAATAATACAATTCTCTGTCTCTTTACAACTAAGTTTTCTGGGGTAAAAATGCTATAAAATGATAAAAGAGATGACCAAATAAAATCCTGGTCTGTTTTGTAGATAAATTCAGGTCTTTTAATGCTTTGCTCATTAGAATCAAATCACATGTCTTTGACAGTGAGAAAAAAGAAAGACTGTTTTGATGTATTTAATCATTGCTGTGATGCGTCCCACCCCTGCCCCTCGCCCAGGATTCACACTCGCCTCCACACTTCCCAGCACCTCAAGAGCCATTGTGAGTTTCTCTTCTGTCCCTGACCCTGCCTGTGAGGACACTGTGCCCTAGGAAGCCTTCATCCTTTAGCCTGAGCCCCAGAATGAGAAACATGCACAGGCTTGAATGCAACCTCTGGCCTGGATCCACGCTCGGACAAGGCTAGCTGAGATCACTCACCTACCCAGGCAACTCACCTATCCAGGTGTGGACAATAAACACTGATTTTGAGCTCTGGACTTCTGTTTGTGGGTCTGTTTGTTTTTTATTGATTATTAGACAGAGAGGAAGGGAGATGGAGATAAAGAAATATCGATTAGCTGCCTCCTGCATGACCCCTACCAGGGATCCAGCCTGCAATATGGTGGGCATTTGCCCTGCCTGGGGAATGGAACTAGCAACCTCTGGTGCACAGGGTGATGCCCAAAGCCCTGAGTCACATGGTCAGGGCAAGCCCATGAGTTCTGACATAATTTGTTATGCAGCAGTATAGTAGCAGTAGCTGATTAATATAGTTACCAGACATCAGGCAGGAATAGAAAGTATTTGAACCTTTCTTTGTGACCGTTTACATGAATCAGCCTTGTGCAGGTTTTGGAATAAGGAAGCAAAGGTTTGAACCCTGGTCAATTATTTACAAGCACACTAGCCTCCATTTGTCATCCATAAAGAGGACAAGAACTTCACAAGTTTCTGGTGAGGATGTACTGAGAATCCTCACCACAAAATGACCCATTGCAAAGGGCTTGACCTGGAATCTGGCACACAATAAAAACTCAAAAGTTGAAAGCTATAAGCATTATTTTTATTAAACGGCATTTATTGAACATGTACTATTGACAAGAGCACTAATACTAACTGAAATCTGATAAAGAAAGCAAAAAGCATATTTGGTTTGGAGTCAGAAATCACTAATAAAACAAAATCCTTTGCACGGCAGCGTATTCGATATTGACCGTAGAACAACCAAAGGCAATTGTTTTGGGATTAAACAGAGGTTTGGAACAAAACCTTATTTTTCGAATGCCACTAGGTAGTGATCATATCAAAAAGTCTGTGCATAATCTAATGGATGAGTTCCACAAGTAAAATTAACGCATGGCCTTATCTGAGTGTTGTTAACAGCGGGCACTACAGATCCATAACAGGTCACCCAGAGCTCACCAGGGAGGAGAGTTTTCAACCTGAGCATGCACAACAAACACAAGTGCCCACATCATTAAATGACTCCAAGCCAAAGACCTTAAGCCTTGTGCTTGAACTCAGGCTAATCTAATTTGACAGCAACGCCCTAAGTGATTAGAAAACTCAACCGTGCTGTCTTCCGTGAATTAATGGAGTTGCTGGGGACTCGTCTCAGGCATACCCTAATGCCTTTTTTTGGGTGGAAGAGAGAAGACGGTAAATAATAAAGAATGTAAAGTTCAGGTGGATGCAGACCTCACTTCAGGTAGTAGCGAATCCCCTCAGAAGCCACAATGTCCCCACCCATGTACCTGATACCATTTCATGATTACGTTCAAAAGGCAGGACCTCCACTGGTCCATGTTGTCAGACATTAGAGGACACAGACTTACGCAGAAGCTGATTTAAAATGCATATCCCGCTCAGCAGCCAGGTGTCCTACTCCTCGAGGCTCGGGGCTGGAGTGAGCCTGGGACCGTGCTTCCCCGTGTGGTTGTCCAGCAGATAGCCTGAGGAACGTACTTGGAGGAACATTGACTAAGCTTAGAAACTAGTCGTCTGTTGGCCGAAGATGTGTTTTCTTTGACTCACAGATTTGTTTTATTTGGTGGTTGCCAAAAGGTAGGAAATGTCACATGAGTAGATTTCCGAATTTTCTTTAAAGTTAAGTAGATAGGGCAATTCCTGAGCCAGGTTTCTGCATGACAGAAACAGCCTGAAAGTGAGTAGTATGGCAAGAAGGTCAGTTAGAAGGATCTGAGAGCATGAACATGAGAGATTGAAGGTACTGCCCTCGTAGGGCAGGATGCCAAAGCAAAGACTTTCAGGCTAAAAGCCCAGATCACTTGGGATTATAATAATCATAGTCAACGTTTAAAGCAGACATGCAATGAGCTAGACCTTCTGCGAGATGTTTTACACACATTGTTTCTAATCCTTACCCCACCCTGAAAGACAGCTATTACGTTCTTTATTATAAGACTAGAGGCCCGATCACGAAATTCATGCAAGGGGCTCAGCTCTCACAGCCCTGGCTGCATCCAGAAGGTCATCCGGAAGGACGTCTGGAAGGTTGTTTGGCTGCCCAGTCTAATTAGCATATTACACTTTTATTATTATAGATTAGACAGTCAATAGTCAGAGAAATGAAGTGGTTTACCTAAGATGCACAGCTGGCCAAGGGTGGTGCCGGCTGCACGCCCAGGTCTGCCTGCCTCCGGGGCTCCCCTGCCTTAATGATCCCATGCTTTTGGGACTCAGTATATTAAGGAAGAAGAGACGTGCGGGACAAATGTTGAAAGCAGTGGGCTGGGACTCAGTAATTGTAAAGGAGGTTTACAAATCTTAATTTGACAAAGCAACTAAGAAATGTTTTCCATTGCCAGCAATATGTGTGTGACTTTCTTCTTTCTTCTTAAGGGCATTTTTGTTTGAGCAAATAATTAAAAGACAACTTGGTGTTTGCTCTGGCTATTGATACCATCCATTATTTATCCTGTAATTTTTAGTATTAATGGAATTTCTTACAAATTTGGAATATGATTATGTGTCTTCCAGTGCCATTATGTGTGTTTGTATGTGTGTGTAAAACCATATGTCTTAAATTTTGTAGGATACCCTCAAGTTAAAAAAAAATTGGTATCATTGTGCCCATAAACCATTGGAATGACCTAGAAATTTTAGTCATTCAATACCTAAATTCCATCCTAAGTCAACTGTTTTAAAACTAAATGGTGCACAAAATTTTTAATAAGATTATGTGCACTAACCACAGGTACAGAAAAGTCAGTCTTTTTGGATAATCCCTTCATTGTTTGCCATTTCTTAGAGTTAGAAATGGGAAGCCATGTAAAAACCCAAAGTGGAAGCCAAAATAACTGAGTTCTAGACTTGATATTCCTGTTCTGGAAAGAAAGTGATTACCTTATTTTATGCCACTACAAATAAGAGGATTGGAAATAACTTTCACAATCGTTTTAGCTCAAAACTAATCAATTTAAGAATTATTAGCTTATTCTCTGAGGAGAAAGACATATCACTTGGAACTCTCTTGTAAATAGAAAGTATGTAACTAAAGCTTTGAGGGAAATATATTTTTTGTGAGACTTGTGAATAACTATGTTCATGCCCTCCTTTTTAAAAAAGATTATTATTTTTTATTACAGTTACATTCAATATCATGTTCACTCCCTTGAAATTAGGGATGCCCATGGGACTAGTTATGGCTGATGAAATATGATTAAAAAGTGCTCAAGGTGCTTAACTGATGGCACTCAGTGTCCCAGCCTCTCACTTCCTGTCCCTTGGATGGCTCAGCTATGACATGGTTGATCCTCCAGTGACTAGGGGTCCCTAGTGACTCACGGAGCTGAATATCTCAGTGCACTCGCACCAGGCATATAACATGTGTAAGACATAAAACAAGAGGAAGACATGCTTCTGGGATTTTAGAGTTAATTTCTTTCCAAAGCAAAACACCAAAGTGTGGTATATGATCTAGCAGTATTGGTATCCTTTGGGAAGTTATTAAAAATGAAGAATCTCACTTATAAAGGTTACACTACGTTGTACACCTGTAACTAATATAATATTACATGTCAGCTATATTTTTAAACTGTGAGAACTACACAGATGAAATTGCCTGTCTTCAAAAATTCAAATCTGGTAAGGGATAAAGATATTTAACTATTAAAAATAGAAAATGTCAGTCACTTTGACTAAGACTATTAAGGCAGTCTTTCAGTTAAATACCTCTGAGCCAAATATCTCCTAAGTTAAATAAAACAGACAAACAAAGCAAAGTTGGGAGGCTTAGTAGTGAGTTACACCGGATTCCAATCCCAGTTCTAAGGCTCACTATGTGTGACCCTAGGCAATTTACTTAATTTCTCCAAGGCTTAATCTCCTCCTCTGGGAATAACGATAACATATCTTGTTTCATAGGGTTGTTTTGGGGATTAAATGTGATAATGCATGTAAAGCATTAGAAAGGCTCGGTAAGTGGTCATTATTATTATACTAGTAGCCCGTTTGCATGAAGATTCGTGCAATAGACCTTCATTCACCTGGCTGCCTGCACCAGTATTCGGCTGGCACCTGGGACCCAGGCCTTGGCTGTGGCCACCACCTTCTGCCTTCTTTCAGGGTCGGGGCTTGGCCCCGGGCAGTGGCCTTGGGCTCGGCCACACCCAACATCCCTGCTAAGGATCGCAGGAGCCGACCCCCAGTGGTTTCCTGTGATCCGTGCAGGCTCCCCGCTGGTGCCCAAGGCCGGGAAAGCCACCGCCCGAGGCTTTCCCAGCCTTGGGCTCCGCCACACCCCAACGTCCCTGCAATGGTTTCCTGGTGGGCGTGGTTGGTGGGCGTGGCTTAGTTGGTGGGTGTGGCTTGGGCGTAGCGAAGGTGCGGTCAATTTGCATATTTGTCTATTATAAGGTAAGATACACTTGAAAGGAAAATGAGATTTAAACAAGGTGAAGTAAAAACATGTGGAGAAGACCTGAGGTGTTCCTTTCTCCAGAGCCCCTTCCTTCCTTCCTTGGTTACTGCTGTTCTCTGCTCTGTAAGTAATGCATTTTCTGAGGTTTGGTGAGGCAGGCTCCCTTGCCAGTCACTGGGATGGGCACCAGAGTCAGCCTGGTCAGTCTGAGGACTCTCTCGGGGTCAAAGGGATTGCTTCGGGGAATGGCATGTGACACAAATTGAACTGGAATCTAATATGATTTTTTTTCTTATAAGACCACTGGTAAAGAAAGGCTTCTTTAGCATCTGGAACCATAGGAGGATGTACCATTCGCTTCTTTGTTCACCTTACCTATGCTGTAGGAACAAAGGCAGTTGCAGTCAGAAAGAATTAGGCCAACACCCACACATGAGTTGAGCTGAAAGGTGGAGAGGGAGTCTATGGCCAACCTTTGTTTGAGCCTCTGCACCCAGCTGTCCTGCAGTTAGCTACTCATGATGCGTCAGTACTTGAGTTCATATATGTATGTATTTACCTACGTATTGATTTTGCTTAAGGAAACTTGAATTGGGATTCTGTCACTTTTAACTTAAAAAGCCATGACTAATGCAAAATTTAGCACAGAACCAGTTAAATTAACTCGTTTACACAATTCTAGACTCACAAGGCATGAGAACCTGCTATTTCTCCTTCTCTCTGCACAGTCTCATCATAAACACACTGGCACAGGCTGTCTATGGTTCCCATTCCAACTTACACATGTCAAACTCTTCCAAAAGAGTATAGGCCTTCCCAGCAGCTAGTCCTGAAGATGTGTGCCTGGGGCTCCTAGAGAGACGATAGTCAACACCTGAGACTGAAGGCATTAAAAACCAAACAAAAATGGAAAACAAATGGTTTTGTTTGAATACAGCAAAAAAGCCCTGGTAGTCAAGAACTGCATCCCTGAGCTTTCTAGCCAGTCTCCAAGGTGTCATTAACCACCACCACCTAGTGCAGATTTATCCTGTGGCAGAACTTGCTTTGAATGGCTTTGTGGCTCAAGTGATGCATGAGGGGCAGAGTGTGGAGGCTGATGGGCCAAAAATGGTAGAAGAGTCTTTAAGAGTGGCCACAAGCAAGATTCCGTTCTACTCCTCCAAGGGGGCTTGAAAGAAGTGACTAAGGGCGTAGATAGCTCATAGTGCTTAGCAACATCAAGATTATGTTGTATTTTTTCATTTTGCACAAATCTGGAACAAACTTGCATTTTGTTCTTGACTTCCTACTTGCTGTCACCCCCTCCACTTCTTTGTCATTGTTTCCTGCCATTAAACTCTATTTATTTGGTACAACTTGATTTTATTTCTTTGTTCTTTGGAGCTGTAAGGATATGTACACATTCATTAAATATACATATAACTTGTTCTCTGAAATGAACAAAAAAAGAACGTATAGAAACCAGGGTTATCTGTGAGTTGATGCTCAAGCAGAGAGAACTCCAAAGTGAAGGGCACAATAAATACTGGGTACTGAATCCAGGCCTCATGTCAGCTTGCTGGTCCATGCAAGTCCCTGGGAAATGTCCTAAACAATTTGTGATAATCCACTGAAGTTGAAATATGTGCAGGGCAACCACACAGTGCTTGTTAATACCTCTCAGAAAACAACCAAAATGCTTAGACTAGCAGATACTTTCCCCAGCAATTTCAGCTCAAGGGGCTTCAAAGCAGTAGAGTATCTACTTTTCCCAAACACAAATCGGAGCCTAAATAGGATCATCAAGAAGAGACTGTCCTTCTGAAACTGGGGCAGCAATTGCCATGTTCAATAAAAATAGCATCTTACCCAACATCAAAAGCAATTTTATGAAATTGGTAATTTCAACACGCCACATAGCCCAGGCCAGACACAGAAATGTGTTTGTGAGAGTAGCACAAAATCTCGGTTGGTCTCCAACCAGCTGATTCATGAGAACTGCAGACAGGTAGGAAACAGAACAGTTGAGGCTAGATTTCCAGGGGAGCCAGATGAGAAAAATCAGATTCTAGGCATCATCAAAGATTAATATATTTTTTTTATTTCTATTGATTTGAGAGAGAGGAAGAGAGAAGGACAGTGAAACATTAATGTGATAAAGAAACATTGATCAGTTGCCTCCCATAAGTGCCCCAACCGAGGATCAAAACTGCATCCTACGTATGTGCCCTGACTTGGAATTGAACCTGCAACCTGCTGGTATATGGGACAATGCTCCAACAATTAGCCACCCATCCAGGGATGAAGAGTAACATTTTTATATCAATGGATTTATAGTTCAATAACATATGTTAGGTAAAATAAGCAACAAACATGTCCTTGAAAATATGCCCTACTTAAATAATTAGCACCCCTATAATCAATTAGTAGTTTCAATACCAGATGCATCCATGTAAAATTTGTCTTATATTATAAAAATCCATCGTAATAATTCTCAAGGATTAGGAGAGTGCCTAGTTTGTAGATTGGTCTACTTATTTCTCCTTATGGAGACGAATGGTAGAGTAAGGCAGCCCTACATCTTGCTTTAAATGACATGATTCATTTGAAAGACTTCTTCAATGAAAATTTCTATCATTAATGAGAGGTTAGAGGTTTTTGTGCATTTCAGTTAATTGCAAACAAATAATATGGAACTGTATACAGAACAATAATAATGCCCAACCTTACTCCCTTTTGAGTTCAGCATTGTACCAAGGGTTTATATAAATTAACCAATCTAATCTTCTCAACAAGCCTATGAAGTTATTATTGATATCTCTACTTTACTGAAAAGAGAATTAAAGCATATTGATGTTAAATTTTTTACCACAGTTTAATGTTGCTAATAAGCAGTTAAATCAATACTTGAACCCAAGTTGGTCTAATATCAGAGCTAATACTTAACTCATATTGCCTCTACTCAGTTATACATTCACCTTAGTTTCAAACTTTGGTAAAAGTTGTTTCTTGATAAAACTCTAGATGGTATCCTGAAATAGTCACCTTGTTAATATCCAAATACCTTGAAAGAGGTAGCAGTTTGGGCAACATGGTCTATAGTCAGAAGTTAGAACTATATGTTTGAAGATGTCTAACTGTTTTAAAGCTTTGGGTTTGTCACATAAAATCTCTTAGCCTCCATTTCTTCATCTTTTTAAAAGGAGATGATAATATATATTTACCAGATCTGTGAGGATTAAATGAGATAATATTCACAAATATCTTTGGAATTGTATGTATCCAGCAATAAGAGCTCTTTTAATTCTAATATTTTTTCTTTCTGCCATGAACACTCTTTTATACTTCATGATTAAAACTGTATATATCAGAAACCCAAGATGACATTAAACTAGGTGGAAATTATACTCATTTCTTCCCAGGACTAAACTGGAATTACACTAAATTATAGAAAAATCAACTTGAATAACCATTTGAAGACTAGATGAACAGAAGTCTTATAACTAAGGATTTACAAATGCAACAAGGGCATCTAGCCCTGCACCCACCTGTGGCAGTTGTGAATCCAGAGGGATATCTCTGCTGCAAAAATACCTCCTGAATAGTGAGAGGTCTCAACCCAATGCTGGGTTTCCCAGCCCAGAGCACCAGAGCTGGGAAGAGGAGCCCACATCTGGCTTTGAAAACCATCAGGGATTCTGTCTGCCAGGGAGAGACAGGTGTCTGCTAGACACACTCTAAAAGGTAGGTGCACAAAATATTGTTCATGGCTATAAATCCTGGGCTATAGTGTAAGAAAGGTGGCTCAGAGTGGACTAGAGTCATCCTGAGAGAGACTGGTTTGCGTGGCTTCAGGGAAAGGGTTGAGAGGTAGCCACCAAAGTCCCTGTGCTAAGTCCCTCTCTCACGCGCTCACAGATGCTACCTTTTCCGGATCCAACACTTCCCTTCATACAGTATCAGTGCAGTAGCCCTACCTTCCCAATGCTCTGTGGTCCTGTTCTGCCAAGCTTATCCCTGTGGAGGAATGTGCAGGCTGAGGTCATCCTAGACCCACAGTTCAGACCTTCTTGGAGGGTTCTTAAGGAGGCTTGGACTGACACAGGGAGCATTACAGATGCACAGAGAGACTGAGTTTTGGGGCTCTAAGGCAAGGATTATTTTTCCCTCGCATTATCTACAGGACCAACCATTCCTATGCAAAGCCCTCCCTCCACATGGCCAAATATTGGTCTATTTTAGGCTGCTAAACTCTGCTGGCTTCCTGTTGAGGATTCCCTGAGACTTCACCCCACTACAAAGGACCACAGGCTATAGGCAGTGGCAGCTGGCATTGGTGTACAGTGGAACTTTTGCTGAGTGGCCTCAGACTCAACACTGGTGATGAGTTTGAATCTGTATCAAACTGGCAAAAACTACTCAACCCTATCTGGTGACTGAGAACCTCACACAACTTGTATACTACCAGAAGCTCTTTCAGGGAGCCTTGGGTCCTTTGCTGACTTGACTCTGGGCTTCATGCTCATGAAAACCAGCCTTTATGTGAAGCTTGGCACTTCCAATGCATACCCAATCCCATCGGAGGAAGTCACAAACTGTGAACTGCTTTGTAGCTCCAAATAGGTAGCCTAGGGCCAACCACAGGCAGCATCTGACATTGACCTGCACCTGAATTTCTCCCAAGAGGCCCCAGCACAAAAACACTCAGTGGCAAGCTTCAGACTATATCAGAGCATGACCCAGTTAGCTGCAATAGTGGCATATCCAAAGGGGGGATATCAACAGACATCAGATCCTGCTGGGATGAATTTCACGTTGTGGGGTCAGCCCCCACACAAGAGATCACATACTGTGGTAAGGGTCAATCCTCATAGTCAGCCTGCCTGTGGGTCAAACCAAGGATGAGCCAACAGCAATCAAAACTCAACTACAACAGGAGGGCTCACATAACCCTCACAAGGAATATTCCTGGATTACCTTGCTCAGGTGATAAGGGAGACTGTGTCATTGAACCCCACAGGACACCTACAACATAAAGCCACCCTACAGGATTGGAAGACATGGCAGATCTAAATATTTACAGAAAGAAATATAGAGAGGCAACCAAAATGGGGAGACAAAGAAACATACCCCAAATGAAAGAATAGGAGAAATCTCAGAAAAGCACACAACTAAATGAAATGGAGGCAAGCATTCTACCAGATAGAGTTCAAAAAAATGGTTATAAGGATACTGAAGGAACTTAGGGGAAGAATGAATGAACTCAGTGAGAACCTCAACAAAGAGATAGTAAAAATTTAAAAATAACATAAAACCATTAAAAAGGAACCAGTCAGAAATGAAGAATACAATATCAGAAATGAAGAATACACTGGAGGGAATCCACAGCAGATTATATGAAGTAGAGGATCAAATCAGTAACTTGGAAGAAAGGAAGCAAATCAGAGCAGAAAATACCTACTCAGAGCAGAAAAAAAAAGAATTAAAAAAATGAGACCAGTTTAAGAGATCTATGGGATAATATAGAATATAACAACACCTGCATCATTGGGGTATCAGAAATAGAAGAGGGAGAGAGCAAGGGATTGAGAACCTAGTTGAAGAAAAAATGACTGAAAACATCTCTAACTTGGTATAGAAAAAGGCACGCCTTTCTGCCTTCCCAGGCTGCCCAGAGGCCTGGAGTGGCTGGGGCAGTGCATAACACCTGCATTGTCGCCATGGCGTATGCAAATAAACCCGCCAGCTTTGTTGGGTTAATTTGCATACTCACTCCTGATTGGCTGGTGGACGTTTGCAAAGGTACAATTTGCATCTTACTCTTTTATTAGTGTAGACTAGAGGCTTGGTGCATGAAATTCGTGCATGGGTAGGGTCCCTAGGCCTGGCTGGTGATCAGAGCCAATTGGGGCCTTCCGGTTGCCGGTGAGGGCCTTCCTTCCAGCTGCCAGCTGGGGCCTCCCTTCCCTGGCTGCCAGCTGCCAGCTGGGGCCTTTCTTCATTCTGTGCCTCCCCTGGTGGTCAGCACACACCATAGTGAGTGATCAAACTCCCAGTCTCCCAGTCAATAGATGACATGTTAGGCCACAAAATAAGATTCAATAAATTTAAGAAGATTGAAATTATATCAAACAGCTTCTCCAAAATATGTATATATATATGCCAATATCCCTGATGAGCATAGATGTAAACATCCTCAACAAAACATTAACAAACTGAATTCAGCAATATATTAAAAAGAGTATACACAATGAACAAGTGGGATTTATTCCTGGGATGCAAGGTTGGCATAATATCTGCATATCAATTAATGTGATATACCACATAAACAAAATGAAGGATAAATATCATATAATATCACTGATGCAGGAAAGCATTGAAAAAAATCCAATACCCACTTATGATAAAAACTCTCAGGACAGTGGGAATAGAGAGGACATTTCTCAACATATTAAAGGCCATATATGCCAAACCCATAGTTATCATCATACTCATTGGGCAGAATCTAAAAGTATTGCCTTAAGATCAGGAACAAGACAAGATGTCCATGTTCACCACTCTTAGTCAAGATAGTACTAGAAGTCCTAGTCACAGCAATCAGACAAGGAGAAGAAATAAAAGGCAGTAAAAAGTAAAGCTGTCATTATTTGCAGATGACATAATACTGTATACAGTAAACCCTAAGGACTCTACTAATAAACTATTAGAACTGATAAAGGAATTCAATAAAGTAGCAAGATACAAAATTAATATTCAGAAAATTGGTTGCACTTTTATACACCAGTAATGAACTATCAGAAAGAAAAACTAAGAAAATAATCCTATTTGCAATTGCCTCAGAAAATAAATACCTAGGACTACATTTAACAAGGAGGTAAAAGACCTGGGAAAATTATAAGACACTAGAGAGAGAGAGAGAGAGAGAGAGAGAGAGAGAGAGAGAGAGAGAGAGAGATTGAAGAAGATAAACACTTAAGTGGAAGTATATACTGTGCTCATGCATAGGAAGAATTAACATCATCAAAATGTCCATACTATCCAAGCAACATATAGATTCAACACAACTCCTATCAAATTCCAATGGCATTTTTCACTGAACTAGAACAAATAATCCAAAAATCCAGAGGGATATCTCTGCTGCAAAAATACCTCCTGAATAATGAGAGGTCTCACTATTTATATGGAACCATCAAAGACTCTGAATAGTCACAGTAATCTTGAGGAAAAACAAAGTTGGCAGTATCATGTTAGCTGATATCAAACTATACTACAAGGCTATAGTAATCAAAACAGCATGGTACTGGCATAAAAACAGACACATAGACCAATGGAACAGAATAAAGAGCCCAGAAATAAACCCACGCCTATATGTTCAATTAATATTTGACAAAGGAGGCACAAACATGCAATAGGGTAAAGACAGTCTATATTAATAAATGGTGTTGAGAAAATTGGATAGATGCAGATTAAAAGAGTGAAACTAGACCACCTTTTTACACTATACAGGGTAGGGCAAAAGTAGGTTTACAGTTGTTAGTACACAAAACAGAGTTTATGCTGCATTTTACATCTCTGTGACTATTTTGTAACTATCAATTTGTACTTCATAATCCCTTCACTTTTCTCACCCAGTCCCCCAAACTCCTTCCCCAATTAATAATTGTTTTATTTTCCATATGAACAACTGTAAACCTGCTTTTGCTCCACCTTGTACACAGGAATAAATTCAAAATGGATTAAGACTCAAGACCATTTAACTCCTAGAAGATGGCATAGGTAGTAATATTTATGCAATTAATCTTAGCAATATTTTCTCTGATATATTTTCTGGGACAAGAAGAACAAAAGCAAATATGAACAAATGGGACTATAACAAACTAAAAAAAAGTTTTTGTATAGCAAATGAAGCCATCAACAAAACAAAAAGAAAACTTACTGAATGGAAACAGATATTTGCCAATGCTAGATCTGATAAGGAATTAATATTTAAAATTCATGAAAAACTCATACATCTCAACACAAAACAAACAATCCAATTAAAAAATGGGCAGAGAACCTGAATAGATATTTCTACAAAGAGGACATACAGATGGCCAATAGACATATGAAAAGTTGCTCAAAATAATTAATCATCAGAGAAATGGAAATTAAAACCACAGTGAGATACTATTTCACACCCATCAGAATGGCTATCATCAATAAATCAACAAACAAGTGTTTTTGAGGATGTGGAAAAAAGGGAACCCTTGTGCACAGTTGGTAAGATTGTAAAAGAGTCCAGCCACCATGAAAAATAATATGTAGGTTCCTCAAAAATTTACCTTATAGTTCCACTTCTGATTATATATCCAACAATTCCACTTCTGATTATATATTCAAAGAAACCCCAAAGACTAATTCAAAAGAATATAGGCACCCCTATGTTCATTGCATCATTATTTACGATAGCCAAGCTTTGGAAGCAACCCGATTGCCCATCAATAGAGAGTGGTAAAAATGTGGTGGTACATATGTACACAATGGAATATTACTCGGCCATAAAAAAGAATGAAAACTTACCATTTGTGACAGTGGATAGACCTAGAGGATATTGTGCTAAGTGAAATGTCAGTCAGAGAAAGATAAATGCCATATGATTTCACTTACATGTGGAATCTAAAGAACAAAATAAATGAACAAACAAAACTTAAACAGACTTAGAGATATAGAGAACAAACTGATGGCTGCCAAAGAAGAAGTTTGGGGGACTGGGTGAGAAAAGTAAAGGGATTATGAAGTACAAATTGGTAGTTACAAAGTAGTCACAAAGATGTAAAATACAGCATAAGAAATATAGTCAGTAATACTGTAATAACTATGTACAGTACCAGTGGGTAATGGAAATATTGGGGGGGGGAATACTTTGTAAAGTATATGATTGCCTAACCACTATGCCTTTCACCTGAAACTAATACAAAGTAATATTGAATGTAAACTGTAATTGAAAAATAAAATTAAAAAAGAAGAAGCAGCACAAGAGCAGACATACAGATCAATGGAATAGAGAATCCAGATATCGACCCAAACCACTATGCTCAATTAAAATTTGACAAAGGAGGAATGAACATACAATGGAGTCAAGACAGTCTCTTCAATAAATGGTGCTGGGAAAATTGGACAGATACATGCAAAAAAATGAAACTAGATCACTAACTTACACCATACCCAAAAATAAACTCAAAATGGACACAGGACTTAAACATAAGACGGGAAACCATAAAAATACTAGAGGAATCCACAGGCAGCAAAATCTCAGACATATGCCAAAAGAACTTCTTCACTGACACTGCCCCTACGGCAATGGAAGCTAAAGAGAAAATAAACAAATGGGACTACATCAAAATAAAAAGCTTTTTTTACAGCAAAATAAACCATCAACAAAACAACAAGAAAGCCCACTGTATGGGAGAACGTATTTGCAAATGTTATCACTGATAAAGGTTTAATCTCCAACATCTACAGGCAGCTTATACAACTTAATAAAAGGAAGATAAATGATCCAATAAAAAAATGGACAACGGACCTAAATAGAATCTTTTCAAAAGAAGACAGAAGGAAGGCCAAGAGACACATGAAAACATGCTCAACAGTCACTAATTATCCGAGAGATGCAAATCAAAATGACAATGCTGTACCATCTCACACCTGTCAGAATGGCTATCATCAACAAATCAACAAACAACAAGTGTTGGCGAGGATGCGGAGAAAAGGGAACCCTCGTGACTGCTGGTGGGAATGCAGACTGGTGCAGCCACTGTGGAGAACAGTATGGAGTTTCCTCAAAAAACTGAAAATGGAACTCCCATTTGACCCAGTAATCCCACTCCTAGGAATATATCCTAAGAAACTAGAAACACCAAGCAGAAAGGATATATGCACCCCTATGTTCATAGCAGCACAAATTACAATAGGTAAGACTTAGAAACAGCGTAGGTGCCCGTCAGCAGATGACTGGATCAGAAAACTATGGTACATCTACACAATGGAATACTATGCTGCCATAAAAAAGATGGAATTATTACCATTTGCAGCAACCTGGATGGAATTGGAGAACATTATGCTAAGTGAAATAAGCCAGTCAATGAAAGAAAAGTACCACATGATCTCACTCATTTATGGATAATAAAGAACATTATAAACTGATGAACAAAAAGATAGATACAGAGACAGTAAAGTATCAAACAGACTGTCAAATTACAGGGGGAAGGTTAGGGAGAGGTGGGGGAGATAAGAGATCAACCGAAGGACTTGTATGCATGCATATAAGCATAACCAATGGACGCAAAACACTGGTGGGTGAGGGCATATATGGGAGTGGGGGAGGGGGGCAATTGTAAGATATGTACACATATAATACCTTAATAAAAAAATTAAACAATTAAAAAAAGAAGAAGCAGATTCTGAAAAAATAAAAGTGTATATATCTTTTCAAACATCAGATTCTGATAACACACTGGCCATGTGGATGCGGCTGGTAGCTGAGGGTGGCACTACTGAGCAGGTTCATTCAGAGTAGCAGCACGCGTGTGTTGAGTGCAAGCTCTCAGGCAAACATGCCCTTGACTGGTATGAATAGATAGATAATCCGAATGAGAAATAACTATCTGGCACTGATATGATTAGTGAACCCAATAGATTCTCAATGGTTCTTATTCTGTCTGTTCTCTTGTAATACCTCCCACCTTCCCAGGCTTAATTTCCAAATTAATTATCAGCAACACAAGGCTACTGAAAGAAACCAAACCTCACTTTAAACAACCACAGATACTTTTAAACTCAACCGTGCTACAAGGGACACGTCACACTTGGCTTTACTCAACACCAGCAGCAGCAAACAGGATCACCAGTGTTCTCTATTAGCCAGGACCCTCAGCTCCGTGTTTGTCATGTGAAAATCAGTCACTTCAGGAAAACAGCATTTGGGATTTGGGAGCATAGTAAATTTCACTAAACCCTTTACTTACATTTTCTTTGGAATTTCCATTTTCTTGGATTCTCAGACATTTTAACTTGTTCTCAGTCTATTTTAAATGACCTGTTTCAATAGTTAAGACAAAAAGTTATGGCATCTATTGCCTTATCATGAGCCCCTCTTCCTGCAGGTCCCCGGCCAGAGGAGTGATTGAGAGCTTGGGATCTGGGGCGAGGTCTGTTTCATCACTAACAAGGTGTGTGTCATTAGGCAGATTACTTAACCTTGCTCAAGTCTGTTTCCTCACTCAAAACAGGGAGCTCCAAAGAGACTTTAGGAGCCTCACAGCCTTATGAGAACTGAATAAAGTGATGAAGAGCTCAATACCTGTCACTTATTACACATGGTTAATATAACTGTGGATCTCAAAACTGCAATTGTTTTATCCCAAAGTTTACTGTGGTTGCAGCTCAAGTGGAGCAGATCTGGCCCTAACTATTAGGTCCTGTGTATAAACAATTTCATGGGACACCAACCAACATCAGATATAGCTACTCTGTGACCATGGTGGAGATAAAGAAAAAGAAACCACTGTCTAACCGTATCTGAGCACAGACTAAAACAAGAACATGACCCAGGCTCCCCTTTGCCTGCCTAATATGAATTACTGTTATGTCTTTACTAATTACTGCTTTAGCCCCACTTTGTTATTCCCACCTACTTATAACAATTGTCAAGATACCCAACCACAGAATTGTTTCTACTTTCTGAAAGTGCCTAATCTAGAACAAAATCAGGAAACCTCTCCCAGATACTTAACAGCCAAATCCTGTAATAAGCCCTTCCTCATGCCCTCTTGTTGCAACTCCTTACACTTCCACAAGGAGCGCTGTCTTCTCTGTAAAAGGTCAAGTGCCCAACTTTCATTGACCTCTGATATTCCTGATATTCTCGTTGTGTTCCTGGTGTTAGTTGATAGTATCTTCAAATATATATATTTTTTGAATTGAGGATAGTTTTAAAAAAATTACTATCATTTATCTATAGCCATAATCCCTGGGGGGGAAAAATGCATTTATCAGCACTTTCCCTCTCCCAGCAAATAAGCCCCATAAGACTAGAGTCAATATTATTAGGTTAGTGTTATGAAAAAATCTCTAAATTGTTCTTATTTTTCCTACTTTCTTTTAGACTAGCAAAATCTTATCCATGGGCCAGCACTGCCAAGAAGAGATGTGGATTTGGGGAACTTAAAGCTTATATGATTTGGGGGTGGGAAGCTACTTTAAAAAAGTACAAAATGCAGGCAGAAAAGTTGATGGTTCCTAAGAATGAGAAAAGAAATACAATAATTCCTTGGTCTTGGAGAGTTAGTTGCCCTTCTCCTGGTATCGTTTTAGACCCTTTATCTGAAATGCTTAGGTAGAAATGGCTCTGGCTGCAATCTGGCTTCCCATCCAGAACACAATGTAGGGGTGTGTGCACATGGGGGTCCCGAAGCTAACGTTTCATAGGAAATTCACCAAGTGCTGGCATTGGTAGGCATTGCCTTAGTCATGCAGCTTCTGCGAATTGTTTTGCAAGAACTGAATTCCAACTGATCTCACAGATTAAAGGACTAAACCAATATTTGTATCATTTGGTTCACCTTCACCAGGTGACAGTTGGTGATTCTTCCCATTTCCTTTCAGCTTAAGACACCTATGGGTATGTTGGCCTTGGAAAATGATAGCTTTGATGGCCAAAATTACCTAGTTTCACATACAAAGACAGGCAATTCAATAAAATTTGTGCAGAGAATTGTCAGACACAGGCCTGTGATTAATTCAAAGGTTCTCACTTCCTTTCTTTATAAAACTCAATATTTTATTTTGTTTGGTTTAGTTTCTAAATCCCCTCAGTTTTTCTTTACATTTGTGCTGGCTCCTATTTCTTGACTCTTAACCGGTTTCCACGTTTTGGCCAATTGCATCTATTCATCTCAGTGAATTTTACACAGCTGGGTAGGTCTGCAGGTGGCAGCTAATGTGTTATGCAGGTGGCTGCATAAATCCAGATTCATTGCTTTTGGAGGAGACAGCATCCCTCCCTGAGGTAGATTTAGTTCACCTGGATCTTGGGCAGACAGCCCTGGTCATACTGAAGCCAATGTTTAAGGTGAGATGATAGTTGACAAAACTGCATGAGGATTTTATAAAATATTCCGTTTTCAAAACATCTTTCAATATAAGCAATGGAACATTTTCCCAGGAATTATGAAGATTACAAAGCCCAAATGGCCCCGATTTTCCTGGAGGTGGTGAGCTGTGTGGTGTAATGGGAAGGGCATGATACGAAGGGCCAGATTCTTAACTCTTGTTCAAACTCTATAACTATATGAACTTGATTGTAAGCCATGGAACTCCTCCAAATTTGGGGTCTCTAATACAGTAGAGACTCTTCCCCTGATGTTTTGGGATTGTGAGAATGAGCTAACATAATGACTCTCTGGATTTCTTGATAAAGGTGTATCTTTCTAGAGCATATGATAGTGGTGAGAGGAACAGGAAGACATGGGCACCAACTCAGCAAATCTTCATGAAGCATTCATTTTACTTTACTTAAAGATTGAGCTTCAAGTAATTTAATTAGGAAATACGTTAAAATATTATTTTTTGTATTAAAACAATTATAAAGTTTGAAGCAAACTGTGGATACTTTCAATAAAAGTATAATACAAGATTATGGAAAAATTTCACTTACATATGTAATTTTGGCTTATGGCCCCAGACCCATGAAAATTCCTTTGAATTTATAAAGTACTCTCTGAGGTTCTAGAACAATCCTAATTTATATATGTGACTGTAGATAAAGATCTCTCTGCTTTTGGGAATGGGCATGTAGCTGAAGTGCATGGGAACATATTTTAAGATGAAAAATATATCTTTTATGACTGACATTCACCAGAAAGAGAAGAAAGTGGTTATCTGTATTTAGTGCCTTTCAGAAAACCTTGACGATTGTAGTTGGCTATTTCCTTTCAAATGGCAGACAATGTCTTCCTGTGGTTTTCATGGCATCCAAGTCAAGAGTAGGTGGACAGAGGTGATGAAACGTAGAAGGCACAGTGGGAGGGGTGACAGGAATGGACAAATGATGGGTGGGGGCTGTCAGAGAAGCAGAGCCCAGGTCAGGGAAAGAGGAAAGGATAGATAAACAAGGGCACCAATGGTTTCCTTTCAGACAAATACTTAGAAAGGTTGCAGCCTTCTGAAAATCCCTAGCAATTTTTTATTTCAGTCTTGTTTTCTTACATGCCATTGTTTACTCGTGATTCTTAGATAAACCAGAACTGATTTCTTACATCTGCAAAGTATAAGGAGTAAAACAAATTAAATATTTGGTTCTTATGTGCTTAATATTTGAATTTACTTATTAACATAATTTTAATATATTTTTCTTCCTCTCCACCATCAAGGGGAATATTGATTAAAGAAACTCCCACATGAGATAACAGGAGTAACAGCTAATTTACTGAGCACTCATTATGTGCAGTCACATGCATTTAAATCTTGCATCTAACCTACGAAATAGGGGCCATAGTATCCCCATTTTATAGGATGACCAAGAAGGATGGTAATAATGCCAGCTAATGTTACAGGAGGTTTCCCTGGGTTGAGCAGTGCTCTCTCTAATTGCTTTTGTATATTAGAATACATCTATGTCATTAGACCTAATGAGGCAGATTGTATCATCCCCCATTTTGTAGAAAGGGATCTAAGTAAAGAGAGATTGACTGACTGGCCCACATAACACAGCCAGCGAGGGGCAGGGCAGAGGTTTGAACCCAGACTCTATGGCTTTGGAGCCCATGCTTGCCACACGGTCTATCTTGTCCCCAGTGTGGAAGGATGGGCGGAGGCAAACGGGGTCTCCCTGGCACCTTCTGTCCCAGTTCCTGCGGGGAAGGGCCGCTAGCTGACTGGAGACCTGGCCACTCCTGGACCACAGCCTCCGCTCAGGGGCACCTCCTCTGAGCGCCAGGCACCCGGACTTCTGGGTGAGTGTTAGCATGAGACACCTTCAGATCAGGCAGGCTTTCATCAGAAAGCTGGCCACCGGGGTGAGAGCCCAGGTGTGAAGGGAAAATGGAGGTGGGGATTGGCAGTAGCAGGAGGCCACCTCTGGCCCTGGGTCCGAGGCGGCCGGAGGAGGCGCTTTCCCGGGGCTGTGGGTGGAAGGTGGAACCATGGCAGCCCGCCCACCGGGTCTGGAAGCAGGAGGGGGTGGGCCTGTGCAGGGGCAGCGGGGAGAAGCGCCCATCGCCCTCCTACTTGTCTCCACGCCCCACTGTCTGATCCCAGCTGGGCAGGAGCGAGGGAGGCCAGCCCGAGGCAGACCACACTGCCCAGAGCAGAGCAAGGGAGGGGCGATGCCCCTGCGGGGAGACCAGGCCCCACGCGGTGGGCACATCCCCCTCAGAGGGAAAGACACACAGGAGCCACATTGTGGCCACGTACCCACGCCTGTTCTCAGCGTGGCTTTATCAGCAATAAAGCTAAAATACTGTTATAACCTTCATTTGTGTGATAGCTCTCAACTGACTTGGAATTTGGGCGACAAGAAAGAAAAGCTAAAGTATTCTCCATCCCCAACCCAAATGGTAAAACTAATCGTTAAATTGTAAGCACTGAATGATTTGTGTTGTTTTTACACACACGCGCACACACACACACACACACACACACACACATATTCAAACTGGACACAAAGCATTCAGGTGAAATCATCACTTTAGAAGAAACACTGTTTTATACTATTCTCATTACTTGCTTTATCAAAGCGAACAACCATTCTAATGTTGCTATGAAAATACCAATTATTTTTATGATAATGAGGACTTTAAATAGCTCAGTAGGATAAATTAGATCCAAACTATGGCTTAGCTGGTCCCTTCCATCTGTGGAATACTAAACTAGAATGAAGGATTTAATCCTTTTAATATGGAAACGTGTCTTTAGAAGTATAAAGAAGAGAAGATATTTCTCACTCAGTTTCACGCATGATGAATTACTTTGGGGAAGGGGATGTGAAAAAATAAATTTCCCTTAGGGACAACGCCCAGAACAGATGTAAGCTTACTCACAATCCTTAGTGGTAACAAGGGTAGACCCAGCCATGCATGTCCGTGTCATAGATTGGACAAAACGTGACTGCTTTGTTATACGCCACCCACCTTCCTTGAGGCCATGGAGCCTCTAGGTCAGGGCTTCTCAAACGCAGTTATTAACCTTTTGATCCGGATATTTGTGTGCTGGAGTGGGGTGCTGCCCTTTGTGACACAGGATGCTTCCTCACCCTGGCCTCTGTCCATGACATGCCACCAGCACTCCCGCCCAGGGCGGGCATCCATTTCTCCAGCCTTCATCCCGTGTCCCTGGGGCAGGAGGGAGGGCGGCAGAATAGCACCGCTGCGATGACTGCTCTGGAGATGCACAGTGACCTGTTTCACTTACCTTATTGTTGGCTGGACTGTTTGCTAGGTTTGTTGAATTAGTTCAACCTTTAGCTTTAAAAATCATAAACATTTTACTGGATTGTATTAGTATAGAAGTAATACCCAAGGACCAAATCTTTTTGTGGGATTAAATCGTTTTCTAACTACCTTTTAAATGTCTTTAAAGTGAACCAAATTTTAGTTTCAATATGCCTAGTGGGACCCAGGGTACCTCAAGCGCACAGTGGAGAGGATCTATGTGCTGAGAATGAGCAAGCAGGATGGGGAGAGGAGGAAAGAATAGTGTCCAGATAAGATGCTGGCTCTGAGCTTCCTGCATCAGAGTAATTCCTTTAAAAGGTGGGCGTTTGTTCATGTTATGAATCCTGTTTCTAGCTATGAATTTAAATATTGGGACCTGCTCTTTTTAATAGTAGGCGCATTACATGACGTGCCACGCCAGCCCTTGGGTGTTTTCAATGCTGCGCCATGATTACCCTGCCATCCCACCCCTGACTCTATGTGCCAGGACCCCTTCAAAAGATAATTTGGCGATAAATTATCAAAATCACTTCTTTAGATCGAGTCACTAGCTTATCGAATACTCTAATTGTCATCTTTGGGCGTCGCACGCGGGTCAGGGACATGCATCCTCTCCCTGGTGAACTCAGGAGGGCCCTGCAGCTTGCTCTGGCCAATGGAGTGTGGGCAGAGGTGTGTGTGTCACTGGGGTGGGGCTCCAGCAGCCAGCACATGTTCATCTGTTCTCCTTCCCTCCGCTGCAGTGGCTGGCCACGCCCTTAAGAGATGTTGGCCCCTTTACCTGGGTTGTGGGAGGGAAGCTACATAGAGTGAAGTGGCAGCTGACACGTCACCTGAGAAATGAACCTTGGCTGCGGCAGGTAACTGAGACATAGGCGTTGTCTGTTGATGCAGCAGAATCTAACCGACTCTCACTAACCTACCAATTTATGGCCTCTCCCTGGGGAGAAGAAACCCTATGTAACCCCCCAGTGATTTAGCACGAGAGATGGAACCTCTAAACACATGATGTCTGCACTACATCCAGAAACAACGATCTTTTCAACAGATGATTGGAATCCCTTTTTCTAATAATCAGCTTCTCAGCAACCATCTCTATAGCCATCCCCTCCACCACTCACCACCAAATTATTGCCTCTTCATGTGTTTAATATGACGAAGTTTATGTCTTATCTGGTACCACTTATTTGAAATGTTGACTTGGCTTTGTCATTTGCATACCACCATCACAATGTGATGGAAAAAATGAAGAAGGAAATATTGGAGGTATAAGGCAATTTTTCCATTAATCAAAACTTATAAGAAATATTCCTTCATTAACTATATTCTCTACTTTTCCCCATATCTCAAAAAAGCAGAGCAAGAACTGAGCCACTGAATTCCAATATAGACACATAGTTCGACTTCCCAGATTCATTCCAAATGTTTACAGAGACCTACTATGTGTCAGGCACTGTTATAGACATTGAATTCCCCAATACCTAGTGTAGCATCATCAGACATGTGCAAAGTAGTCAGTAACTAGTTTTTGAAAAAATTTGGAACTTAGTGACTCTGGCATGTACTCACCCCCTAAGAAAACCTATATCGTTTTCAAAATGATTTTTAGACCCATTTCTTTCCCTTCTTTAAAAGAAAATGCCAGGAAAAGGAGAAAAAGCCAGACCACTGCACGTTAGCGACCTAAAAGGCAGAACAGTATGAACAACCCAAACATTATCAAGGCATTTTTCAGAGGGAGATTTAAATCTAAAGCAACATGAAGCAGGATTGATAAAGAATTGGTTCTGTTTGCTTCCAGCCTGCAAGTAAGGCTAAGATATCTTAGGGCAGGTGACTTTTCCAAGCCAATACAATTCTGTGTAGCCATTTTGATTGTTTCTAAGGTCTCCATCTCCTCACTGCCAGGTATTTTCCGGTTTTGTCAGGTTTAGTAGCCAAGTAGTAAAATGCATATGTAAAATAAATTATTTCAACATGTGCATTAGTAGGGTTATGGAACAAAATAGTCTCTTCTCGGCTTAGATTAGTGAATCCCTCCTTTAATTACATGGGAGAGGTTAGAAAGTCCTTACACACACGCCTATTCTCTGGGGATTACCTGGCCCTGAAATGTAATGAATCTCCTCTCCGTGCCTTCATTCCACACTGTGCGCCCGAGCCAGGCTTCCTCCTTCTTCACTCGTGTTCCTCTGACCTCCCTCACTGTGACCACAGACCTGGGGGGAGTTTCCTCAGCTGCCAGTGATGGCTAGCTATTGTTAAACCATTCATCAAGCGCATTATCAGCTCACAAACATGAGATCTCTGCGTATGCTTAGCCTTTTCCATATACAGCAGTCCAAGTAGTACATGGATGGCATCTGTCAATGTTGACAAAAGTTAAATTTCAAAATACTCTGAACAATTAAGGCTATTCCTATGGAGCCTAAGCTACAAGTATACACAATTTGCATACTGGGCTTACAGCTGTTTCAACAGGAGCTGATTGCTGTGGTTCATTAAAATGACTTGATCTGTCAGAGACTATGATAATTGAAAGTTTGCACGTAAAATGAAGTGTAGCGAAATTTTTGAGTTTGAAAGCCGTGCACACATGGTGTAAGAATAAAGTGAGGTGAGGACTGTATCTTCAGGAGAAATCATCAGGCTTGTAGAGTGAGAGCTGACCATTCAGTCAGTTCCAAAGGGCTTCAGGGCAAACCCAGTTCCCGTCCCAGCAAAGCTGGCTTCCTTTCCACGCCCAACTCAGGGGCGTGGGGTGGCTCAGGTGCACCATTCTCAGCTGTCAAGTAAGTAAGAAATCATTGATTATTCTTCCCTCAAGATCATGAAAATCAAACTTTCCAACCATTTTTTAAGTGAGTTCCACTCTTCTTGTAGGAGAAAATGCCAACACATGTCACTTACCAGCTCCACTGCGCACCTAGCTTTTATGATTCTGGATTGCAGTGATAGACCAGCAGAGCTGTGGAACTGCAGAATCCATCCCACAGGAAACTGTCAGAGGCAAGTTTTAACACATAAAAAACATCTCATGTCTAACTGATGATTTTTCGATATATTTTATTCCCTTAGTCAATGAGTTCATATATCACCATCATAATCATCACTATCTGACTATCCTGAGACCCAAGAATAACTGAGACAGTCAGGTTTCAGCAACACTTTCAAAATACGGGCCTGAACATGCCTTTACGTGATCTTTGTGCTGAGCTCCTCCCATCTCATTCAAGTGCAGGGGCCAGGCTGACCTCTCGTCATATGTCATGTATTTAAGAACTTTTGAGACTCAGTATAAAAGCACCTGCTAAATGCACTTACGAATGCAGTTCTAATATCAGTAAAATGGGGCCTCTCATTCCATGACTGGTCGCCATCATAAGAAGGGGCTGTGTGTGCCCAGCCCGCACTTAGGCGACTGTAATGATTTCTCCTTCACAGATCAATCCCATCAAAAGAGAAATGTGTGCATTGTTTTTATTTTATTCAATGATATGTAGGAAGAATTATTTGCAGACAGAATTATTTGTGAACTTGAACAGCAGGAGAATCAGAGCGTGGGGGACTGAGGGAGAGACAGGAATGACTGGATGTCAGCAGTGGGACTTTGCTGGAATTGCTGCAAAAAGGCAGGCGTTCATTTCCTTAGAATCAGCATCCAAATAAAGCTCATCTTTCAGCATCTGACCAACTCCCCCATGGACAGGAGCAGGTGTTCTATTGGAATTTTCTAAGGAAACGGGCACACGCCTACTCTCCCACCTGTCAATGATTGCTATCTAATTGGACCAGGTGTTCAATACCAAGGGTAGTTTCTTCCTGAAGAGCTTCCATCGGCTATCAGAGGAGAGACAGTGATCAAACAGCAAACTAGACAAGCCCCCAACACCTAGGAAAGTAAACAGGAAGCCTGGATTTTAATCCTATGCACACACTATGCAGTAAAAATTGTACTTTCACTTAATGTTGGAAACAGATAAAAATCCCTTCCTACATTTCTACTTATTTCTGTAATCAAACAAGCAAGGCAGGATGGAGACTTCTGCAGGCTGCTATTCACAGCCTTTCTTAGAGCAGAACCTTCCTACACCCCCAGCCCAGAGGCTCCTATTGAAACGGACTTGTACACATATAATACCTTAATAAAAAAATGGGAAAAAAAAGAAACGGACTTAATCCAGCCCCTTAAAGTAAAGAAAGACCCACCAGAACAGCGCATGACCCAGCCACAGTGCCTGATGTAGGCCAAGCATGTCAAACTCAAAGGCTAACACGGGCCAAATAAACCAGGCGTGTAGCCCATGGGCCATGAGTTTGACATGCTTGATGTGGGCAAATGACCCAGGCCAGGCTATTTAGGGCCAAATAGAGTGAGTACAGGGGCTTTCTTTATACTTTTTTCAGGGTAGTTGTATATAGTTGTGCAGGTTGCACACTGAAAAATGGCATTAGAGCTGAAAAGGTACCATTCATATTGATTTATTATAATTGTTTTGAGATTTTTTTCTTATTTTTATCATAACTTTGTTAACTCCAGCATAAGTGATTTGTATATTGATCTTAATTTTTTGGCATATGATGCAAGGTTTTGTTGTTCTAAGAAAATTAATATTATGAGGACAATTTTCCAATAGACAAAAGCAAAGGCTGTTGTTCTAACAGTATATATATATATATATATATATATATATATATATATATATATATACTAGTAGCCCATTTGCACGAAGATTCGTGCAATAGACCTTCATTCACCTGGCTGCCTGCACCAGTTTTCTGCCGGCACCAGGGACCCAGGCCTTGGCTGTGGCCACCGCCTTCTGCCTTCTTTCAGGGTCCGGGCTTGGCCCTGGGTGGTGGCCTTGGGCTCAGCTGCACCCAGCGTCCCTGCTACCCGATCAAGGCTGGGAAAGCCTAGGGCGGCTTTCCCCGGCCTTGGGCTCTGCCGCAGCACCCCAGCGTCCCAGCGACCGGATCTCAGTAGCCAGCCGACCCCCCAGGTTGGCTCGCTCCTGCGATCGGAGCAGGCACCGTGCTGGCGCCCAAGGCCAGGGAAAGCCTAGGGCGGCTTTCCCCGGCCTTGGGCTCCGCCGCACCCCAGCTTCCCTGCAACGGTTTCCTGGTGGGCGTGGTTGATGGGCGTGGCTTGGGTGTAGCGAAGGTGTGGTCAATTTGCATATTTGTCTATTATAAGGTAAGATACACACACACACACACACACACACACACACACACACACACATACTAGAGGCCCGGTGCATGAAAATTCATGCACTGGAAGGGGGGTCCCTCAGCCTAGCCATTCCCCTCTCACAGTCCAGGAGCCCTCAGGGGCAGGAGGCGACCCAGCAATCAGGGAAGGCAACACCCCATCACACCTCTGCTGCTGCCACTGCTGGTAGCGCAAGCCTCGGCCAGCCCTGGTTACCTGAGCCTCGGGAGGCCTTGGGCGGCTGGGAAGCCGACATCCAAGGCTTGCCTGCGCCTCGGGCTGGCCCTGGGTGGCTGGGGGGCTGAAGGGACTGGGCGCCGCCATCTTGTGGCTGAGGGCGCTGCCATCTTTGAGGGCGGGGCAGTCAATTAACATATTCCCTCCTTATTGGCTGTGGGCACTGCCATCTTTGCGATTGCATGAGGGTCTCAGCATATTCCCTCTTTATGAGTTAGGATACTTCAGCCTATGAAGAATAAGCAATATTGAGAATTAAGAGACTGCACCAATTTAGCATCATCAAACATAGTGTGTGATTCTAAGCAAGGAGCTTAACAAGTAGATAGGTTCTGGAATGCAAGGCAATGGTATACTTCCAAAATTATTCACTTTTAAATGTATTTGTTTAGCATTAATTTGGTGTGATGTTTTGAACAAAATTAGTGTTTTAAGCAAAATTATGAGAAACCAAATTTCAGCACACAAAAAGCATTTAAAGCACTAAAAGAAATAAGAAATCCTATCTAATAGAGATGGAATATGCAAATTGACCATCACAAAGATGGCAGTGCCCACAGCAGAGGCAGGGTTTCCGTAACACAAGATGGCTATGCCAAGTTCCTGTAAGAGCCTTAATGAGCAATCAGCAGGGACCTGAGGCTGCACCCCCCGCCCAGTGGGGCTTGACAGGGGACCTCAGGCCATGCCCCCTGCCCTGTGGGGCTTGACAGGGGACCTCAGGCTGCACCCCCCACCCCGGCACCAGGGGACCTGAGGCTCCATCCCCTACCAGGCGGGGCTTGACAGGGGCCCTGAAGCTACACCACCCACCCAGTGGGGCTTGACAGGGTATCTCAGGCCATGTCCCCCACTCAGTGCTGAGCCGGGGGACCTGAGGCTGCACCCCCCGCACGACAGGGCTTGACGGGGGATCACAGATCATGACCCTGCCCAGCGGGGCTTGATGGGGGAATCTTAGGCTGTACCCCCCACCCAGCACGGCTTTACTGGGGACCTCAAGGCGTGCCCCCCAACTCGGCCCAGCCTGGGGCACCTCAGGCCATGCCCCCTGCCCCAGCACTGGGCCAGAGGACCTCAGGCCACGCCCCCCACCCTGGCGCCTGGTTAGGGGACCTGAGGGTGTGCTGGGGGACCTGAGGCTGCGCCCCTCACCGGGAGTCAGGTCTGGGGACCTAAGGCTACACCCTCCACCCAGTGGGGCTTGACGGGGGCCCTGAGGCTGTGATCCCCACCTGGCACGGCTTGACAAGGGTGGGGCTGGCCGAGTCTGGATCTCACCCAATGGAGGTGGGGTCAGCTGGGTCTGGGTCTCCAGTGATTTTGAGGTGCCAATGGTGGGGACTTGTCTCTGGGTCCTGTGGCACACCCCAGACTCTGACAGGTGAAAAATTTTCATATACATTTTACTAATTTTCTTTCATCTATGACACTTCTATTACAGAGAAAGCGCAAATAACAATATTAAAATATTTCCTCTAATTAATCCCCTTTTAATGTGCATGAATTCCATGCACCGGGCCACTAGTTCTATATAATAAAAGTGTAATATGCAAATCAACCGAATGGTGGAATAATCAGTCGGTGGGGGTTGGGGCCGGCAAGCTGGCAGTGCCAGGCCAGCCAAGGCACTTGCGAATGGGCAGAGGGAGGGGACGGTGATGGGGGGAGATGGCAGTGACCAGCGGCAGCAGAGGGGCAATGTGGGGGGGGGCAGAGGGGGCCGCATTGGCTGGCGCCACCCCCTGATCAGCTACCCGGTCATCTCCTGCAGAGGGAGGCAGGTGGTGGTGGCAGCAGTGGGGTGATGGGGGTGGTACTGTCCCCTGATCAACCTGCCTGGTCGCCTCCTGTAGAGGTAGGCCAGATTGCAGCTTAGGTCCACTCCCCATGGACATCTCCTGAGGGCTCCCAGACTGTGAGAAGGTGCAGGCCAGGCTGAGGGGTCCCCCCGCCTGGAGTGCACGAATTTTCGTGCACTGGGCCTCTAGTATTTTGAATAAAATGATGTGTTTAAAAAATATGTGAAATTAAAGGTACATAAATGTAAAATATTTTAGCATTAACATTGACTCCTCCAGCATAGAAAATATTAGATTCATTTCAAATATGAATACTGCGATTATACCTTCTATGTTCCAGAATTAATTTTAAAATACTTCTTACCCTATATTTTCCATTAAGTATATTACCTTTAAAATACATTTATAATAATTTATGATACTGTTAGATGAGATGTAATTTAAAAAATTACAACGAACATGACTACTCTGACAATGTAAAATATGAACTTGAAATTGACCTGGGAACATAGTAAGAAATGTGATTCTGAAGGGACATCAGTACATGAGGAGCTAAATTTAAACATAGTTTTCTAATATTTAGAATGTCTCTCATAACCTTACTGAAATATTCATAGTAATTATTCACCTGAAAATTTCCAATGCTTTTATTTTAAACCATTTAGGATATATTTCACTTAGTCAATATTGGTCACTAGTCAAGAACTTGACTTCTCAAAATTAAAATAAAAACAACTTAGAGTTTCCACTCTCACCAGAAAGATGTGCTGTCTGTGACAGGGGTGTGGGGGCATGTGTGGGGAGGGGTGTGGGATGGGGATGGGGGGGGTGAGGACAAATATGTGATACCTTAATCAATAAAGAAATTAAAAAAAAATAAAAGATGTGCTGTCTGTGATTAGATTGTTGGCACAGATAAGCTTTGACACTATCATATTTTGATTTTCTGAAAGGAAGACAAATAATTGTTTTATACCAATTAATATATAGTAGTGTCTTTGGATTCTTAATTTTTGTGATTAAAATTTACATTTTCTACTATGCAATTTTCGATAGTATTATTTGTGTTCCTTTCTATAGTGCTGTATGTATGTTCCAATAATTATTTTTTCTAAATCACATACAAACTTTGGCGATCTGTTTGAGAAAGGGCTACCTTGTCTGATTTTACGACTGTGCCACAGGAGCTGGCAGGAGCCTTGGCTACTAGGGACGCGAACTTCCTCCTCCGGTGACATAAAGGACAACACAGGTGCTGGTGCTGCCAGGTGACCCATCTGCCACGTGAACACCAAGGAGGTGGAGTGTGGAAACTGAGGGGAAAATGGGGCCTGGTGACATCATTTGAGCACTAGATCCAGCCTCTTTAAAGCCACCCCTTAATCTGTTCAATTCTGTGGGCTAATTCATTCATTTATGTTACTTTATATTTTCACTTAAGCAGATTTAAGTAGACATTTCTGTCACTGATCACACACACAAAAAAATATGAAGATGCAAGTCCCACAGGGAGTGTTTATTCACAAACAACCATAGGAATGGTCAAAGGAGAAAGGGATAGGGCAAGTTTAGCTTTGAATCCCCCATTGTGGGTAACCTGGTTTCTTTCCACATGTAGAGATGATGGTTAATGACATGGTTTTGCTGTAGGATAGGCATAGTTTCAAATGCCTCTTGGCTACTCACTAGTGCTATGGCACAGAGTCCATGTGAGAAATTCGCGAGATAATTTAAGCAGAATACCTTGCATTCAGTAGGTGTTCAGTAAACGGTCATCATTATTAGCGTTTATTTCTTTTTTTTCTTCAAGATACTAGGTATATTTGTACATATTATGATTGATTACTTATTTTATTATTGAAGTTGAAATTTATTATTACATTTGACAAATATTCCTTGAGTGCCAGCAGTCTGCTTGGTTGTCCTGGTGAATAGGGTGGACAGTGCTCATATTCCACTTTCACATAGCTTATGTTCAAGTGGGTAAAAATGAACAAAAAAGCAAATTAACAAATCAAACTTCAAAGATTGATAAGCACTATAAAGACAATAAAACAAGGTTGTGGATTCAGATGTACTGGGTAAGGCATACCTTAAACTGGGAAGACTTTTGAACTTAGATATAGATGATGAGGAAGGATTAGCCATGTGAAGATCTTTGAAGAGTGCATTCCAGAACATTCCAGAGAATACTCAAGGCTCTGAAGCAGCCCTGGCACTCTAGGGACAGGAGGAGAGTGACATGGCAGGCCGACGAAGGAATCCAGGTGATACGGATTAGAGTTGTGTCAGGAAGAAGATTCTTAAAGCCAAGGAAGCTAGGTACTAAATTAGGACTTGATTTTAGAACCACCAGTGCTTTTTGATCTCCTGCTACTCTCCGAGGTGCGTGTGTGCATGCGTGTGTGTGTGTGTGTGTGTGTTGTTGTTGTGGAGCGGATGCGAGTGAACGACCACTGGAGCCCAGACCAAATTAAAATTTAGGGAGCCTTTATTAGCCGGGCGGCCGGACGACCCGGCGACTGCTCTGCCATTCTCCATGCTAGGAGACCAGAGAGCAGCAGCGACCCTTTGTGTAGGACCGCTTTTAAGCCCATTAACCACATCTGGTTTTTGCAGAACAAGTAACCCAAGACAAAACAGTTTTTCCCAAGCAACGTCAGGATCATGCCAATGACGACCATGTTATTCACAGGATCATCCTGTTCTTCAGAAAGCTGACTGTGTTCTATGAAAGAAGGCTATGTGCTGGGAAGGGGCCATGAGACCATATCTCAAGGCTTGGCCTGGTGTCAGCACCGACAACTCTATCTGGGGCATAGTCCACGGCCTCTCTGGAAGCATGCTCAAAAATTCCCACTCTCCAACATTCCCCACTGGTTTTATGTACATGAGTCAAATCATTGACTCTTTTGGGTCATTGTTGGCAAGGGAGTTATATTGACCCATGAGGACTATAAGCTTGATATCTTAAGCTGGGTGTGATGAAGCCACGTCGGGATCCTGTCGACCTTGACTGCTGTGAGGGTGGTCCTTTCCAGGTAGGAGTTAGTCCTTGTGTGGCAAATTTCTTTACCCACACAGAGTCACCAGGGTGGAAGGATGGACCAGATCAGAAGTTGGTATACATGCTTCTGGACTGCTTTCTGGGTAGACTGTAAAGCCTGTAAGAACTTGAGTAAAGATTGGTTATGGATTTCAGCTTTTCTAGATTGGGTTTCTATGTAAGCTGGTGAGGTGGGTAGGTCAGGGTCTGGAAGAGTCACTAGAATCTGTAGAGGCCCCACTGGTTTTAGGGCAGCCTCCTGGGCTGCTTCATCTGCAGCCTAGTTCCCTCTTGCTTCTGGGGAGTCCCCTTGTCTCACATAGGTAGAGATGGAAAGACTTAATTACATCTGGTAGTTGGCCCATTGTCCTTGCTCTGCTCATATCTGCCTAACTGCCTAATATATTACCTCAAGGATCCTGGCTCTGAATTCTTTTAGGGAAAATGGACGTCGTTAGGCTCTTCTAGCTACTTCCTGCTGAGGCGGGTCAGAAGTTTCTCTCAGAGCCAAGAGATCCTTGCTGTCTGTCAGAGGGACAATGAGGCCTGGGCACAGAAGGAGGTGGGCTTGTGACCTGGCGGAGACAAACTGTAACAAATGGTCTGGTGGAAGGGAAAGAAAACCCTTCAGTTTTAATAACTAATATTGAAATAGAATTTTTCTCCTCAAAATTACCTCTATGTTTATCAAAAAAGCCAAATCAAGATTAATTTATCTATTGCATTTAATTTGGCCTGATTGTTTGCATAAACATAACAAGAATGGTAACTGACTACCTTTGCCGGAATTTCATGATTGAATCTTAATGTGCCCCATAGGGCCAGGAAGCCAAGCCATCCAGCTGCCGTCAGGCCTGCCTGTAGTACCTGCTGAGTTAGGTGAATCCTCACCTGTAGTGGCTCTACCTGGGCCCATGCCCTAGGCTTTAAGGCCCATCTCAGTAGCCCTCCTACTCATCGCGGCTCAGAGTGCTTGGGGGTCCCGCAGGGACGCAGAGGCGCCCTTATTGCTCCCCTTCTACTCTGACCAACCGCCAGTGATGGTAGGGTATGGGCCTGATGCTCCAGCACCAGCTATTTTCAGGGCTACCAAGCAGGATACCAGGCTTTCTCCGTGGCACTCTTATTGGCTTCAAGTCTTCAGAGTTCAGGCAGGGCTCTTTAAAACATGATAATCCAGTCAAAGTTTCTGGTTAATAAAACTACTATTGGAAACCGGTCTTATTGTATTTATGCAAAGAAATGTATTGCCAAATTTATTAAGTATTGCCAAATTTCGGAGGAATTGTATAAGGAGAAAAATATACTGACCTGCTTTAAGATAGAATTTTCCTTGCCAGTCCTTTTTACGGACTTTTCAAATTATAAAAAACAGTAATTGTTAGATTTCTTTTATTAGTCCCTCCCTAAGTACTTTGGCATAATTATTTACCCTCTGTTTAGGGAGGTAGAATGCAAATTATTTACTCTTCCTGGCTTACTGGCCTGTATTATTTGATTTCTTTACAACATATCTCTTCTCCTTCTTACACCTACACAACCTTCTATTGAAACAGATACTTCTAAATTAGCCTTTAAACCTTCTTTCTATGTCCTTTAAAAATGCATAACCATGCCTCAGACCTTCTACTCAGTATTCCTTATTCTTTGTAACCTCAATCCTTTAATGATTCCTAAAAACTAAACAGCCAGAATTTCTTAGGCCTTCTGTGATAAAACTAAGAGCTGGTAAAAATATTTCCTTTTGAGAGACAGATATTTTTAAAACTTAAATATTAAAGATATTATATCTTAAAGTTCCTTTGCTGAATATTCCAACACCGCCCAAGAAGTACCCAGTAACCCCACCCTGCCAGGCTCAGTCTTCATGTGCATTGGAAGGTTAAAGAGAAGAAAACGGGCAGAGGAAGATCCACTGTGTTTTGCCAGCAGAGTTCAGATAAGCAAGAAACCAAGGACGCCAGCAGAGCTGGTTGTACCCAGCAAAATCAACAAAAACCTATCTCTCCCTGCTCTCCCCCTTTTCTGCATTAACCATTTACTCTGTCCTTAGCAGGGGAAATAAGGCAAGCGGTCTGAGATTCTGTATAACTAGGCTTTTTACACTTAAGGAACAACTGTTCTCCCTCCCAGATTTTCCTTCTTTACTCTAAGGTCCCAGAGGATCTCAACCTTCACCACTTCTGATATCTCCAACCATCCCCTGTCGCCCAGCCTAGGGCTTCCCTATCTCAGCAGGCTGAGAGTGAATTCTACCGCCTCTACTCTTTCTGACATCTGCTCCGGAGAAATTGCAACCCAACAAGTTCCCTCTTGCTTCTCTGGATTGGCAACCTTCACAAATTAACCCTAGAATTCCAAAATTTCAATTTAATACAGCAAATTCACTAATCAGAGCAAACTGAAACCCTTACTTATACAAACATAGACAGAAATTTTTATTAGCTAAGTGGGCTGATTCCCTCTCTGACGGAGAACAAAAGACTCTGAGAAAAAGGTGTCTCAGCAGCTGCTAAAGACTTTTGCATTCTGTCAGAGCAGGTCCGCCCTATCTTTAAACAAATTAAACAACAGAAAGAGATAACAAATACTCTCACACTTACATTTATACACCAGACAGTCTGAGTTTTTGAATTCTGGGGAGGTGATCAAGCTCCCCCTTCCACTCACAGGGATATGGGAAAGTTGGCCATTCCCGCTCACAAAATTTCTGTAAATCAAAAGCATTAACGGAGGCTCCGTAATCATCCGCTCGCCGCTTGAATTCCTGAAAATTTTTCAAAAAACATTGCAGGGGAGTACAGACAGAAGAACATGAAGCAGACTGACCCATTCTAATGATAGAGACAATTAGACCACAATAACACAGAATAACAAAGACAATGACAACCAACAGGATCGCCGGGCACCGTCGTGCACCGGGATCTGGTCTCGGAAGTTGCGCTGCGTCCAGCCTTCCAGAGACCCCAGATGGGCGCCCACAGAACAGAACCAGAAATAAGTTTCTTACCGGTAAGAACCAGATCCAGGTGGCTCCTATCAGAGTCAATCAGGAAATTTAGCAGACAGGGTTTCCGAACTCTACCAGTCCTGGGGCTGAGGCACGTCTCTCAGAGATCTCCCCCTGGGTTGGAGAGTCCGGGGACCCCGGTGGGCTCCGGTCACAGGACCAGTCAAAGGCTGGTGATCTCGCTGGGGCCTCCAAATGTTGTGGAGCGGATGCGAGTGAACAACCACTGGAGCCCAGACCAAATTAAAATTTAGGGAGCCTTTATTAGCCGGGTGGCCGGACGACCCGGCGACTGCTCTGCCATTCTCCATGCAAGGAGACCAGAGGGCAGCATTGACTGTTTGTGTGGGACCGCTTTTAAGCACATTAACCACATCCGGTTTTCGCAGAACAAGTAACCCAAGAGAAAACATTTTTTGTCACGTAACATGATGATCATGCTAATGACCACCATGTTATTCACAAAGTCATCCTGTTTTCCAGAAAGCTGACAGTGTTCTGTGAAAGAAGGCTACGTGCTGGGAAGAGGCCATGAGAGCCTATATCAAGGCCTGGCCTAGTGTCAGCACTGACAACTCTATCTGGGGCATGGTCCATGGCCTCTCTGGAAGCATGCTCAAAAATTCCCACTCTCCAACAGTGTGTGTGTGTGTGAGAGAGAGAGAGAGAGAGAGATAGGGGGGTCTGGCTACTTACTACCTTGTAATAGCACCTTGTTTCTCCTTTTCTCCTGTGTGGCTGATAAGCATATCATTCGGTGGAAGTTTCCCATGAAGGTGTGGGGGTAATGGAAATTGTTGAATACAGGATACATCACGAAGTTTAATGAACAACCTGGCAAATTAGAAGCCTTTCTTTCCTGCATTGTTATAAGGGCATCCACTTAGTACACTATCCATTTTATGTGGTCTGCGCAGGAAATAGCAGATTTATTGGGAAAGGCAGGGGGAGTACATGGAAAGGAACAAAAGGAGGAAAAGTATTTCTATTTTACTACTAAATGCAATAAGCACCTCTTTAAAAAACAGGATAAAAACGCAGAAACTTGGAGCACGGCCACTCGAGGGGTGGCAGCATTTTAAGGAGCACAGAGTGCAGCAGAGAAGGTGGAATGTGGGATGTCAGACGATGCACGTGAGACAACCACCTTAGGTAAGAGCCTCCCTCGAGCCTCCGAGTCACATGACAGTACTGGTTTGTAAATCCTGAATGTTTTATCGTTCTGAGACTCATTTTCTTTTCTTTTTTAAAAAGGGCACACCAAACATTTATTTTATTTTAAAATGGCTATAAATTACAGATTGTATTTTTTATGTTTATTTAATTTATTGAGGCAATATTGGTTAGTAAAATTACACAGGTTTCAGGTGTACAACTCTATAATACATCACTTGTATATTGTATTTTATATTCACTACCCAAGACAAGTCTCCTTCCATCTCCATTTATCTGCCCTTTACCCTCTTCTACCTCCCCCACCTTCCTTTCCTTCTGGGAATCTATGAGGGTTTTTGTTTGTTTGTTTGTTTTTTGTTTTTTGCTTAATCCCTTCACCTTTTTCACCCAGTCCCCCAGCTACCCTCCCTTCTGACAGCTGCCAGTCTGTTGTCTGTATCTATGGTCTGTGAGACTCTGTCTCTTTTGTGCTTGTCAGTTCATTTTTGTTCACTAGGTTCTACATATAAGTGAAACCATATGGCACTTGTCTTTCTCTGGCTTATTTCAATTAGCTTATTTTCAAACTAGGAATTGAATATTCCATTCAGATCACCTATGATTACCATACTTGGTATTTGGGGGATGGATTACACATCTTTATTTAGCATTGGTAATATTAAAAATGAGCACTTTCTCTTAATTTTTTTTTTAACATTCTAGAAGGCTACCATAGTCATATTAGACTCCACTCAATTGACAAGGGCAATTATGAGTCTCGGTACAATGACTAGCCACTTCTTACTCGTCTTTACATATTCCTAACTCGAACCTCACGCTCAGCTTCTCACATCTCCTCGTGGCATCCTTCCAGTTTGGGGAAGCAAAGGCTCGTGAATTCTTCAACTGCCCAGATAAAACCAGCGGCTCAGTCAAAGGAAATGTCCGGGCACACTGCACATTTCCATCCCTTTGAAATGTTTGCCCTGCCAGCTAACGAGGTAAGAATTAGATAATAAAGTTAAAATGCAAAAATTATTTCAAGGAAAAGTGGAGGCAGGTTTCCCATTAAAGCCACTAATGAGGACTGGACACCGCCATCCATCCAGGATCTCTGAGACAGTTAATCATGTTGCCACGTATGGTGGAATGTTGCCGCTGAGTGTAGCAGATCATACCATCCAAGCATCTACTGTGGAAACTGTAGAATGTGCAGCTATCCCATAGTTACACTGGAGAGGACCTTACCCAGAGACCACGCTATAAGCAATGAGACACCAGAAAAGTTATCCAAGCTGCCCATCTTCTTTCTCACTTTGAACTCCAAGATTAGGCAAATATTTCCACCAAGCTAACTCAAATAATTCCTAACTTTTGCATAATAAGATACAAATAAATATACTACATAATTTGTTTTCTTCATTGTATTTTAAAATAGACTTTGGTCTTAGAAAATGTGAGATGAGAAATAATAGCTAAAGTTATCAGTGTTGATTAAGCACATTGTGATATGCTGGGCAATGTACTAAACCTTCAACACATATTATCCCAATTATACTATTATTACTAGCATTTTATAAATGAAGAAACAGAAGTTCATAGAGTTTCATGGTTTTCCAAAGTCATTTGGTGCAGCTGGCATTTGACCAGTCCCGGCTAGCTCTAAAGATCATGTTAATTTTTTAAATATATATAGATTTTTATTGATTTCAGAGTCGGAGGGAGAGGGAGAGAGAGAAAGAGACATCAATGATAAGAATCATCAACCAGCTGCCTCCTGCACTCCCCCTACTGGGTATTGAGCCTGCCACAGGGCATGTGCCCTGACTGGGAATCTAATCATGACCTCCTGGTTCATGGGTCAATACTCAACCACTGAGCGACACTGGCCAGGCAAAGATCATGTTCTTAACCACTATGTAATGCTGCCTTGGAATGTCACCAAATATTACAGAAAAAGGTGTGCAACTATTGGGCAGAAAGTCGTTGAAAATATGTGAAATAAGTCATCACTGGTCTCATGGGGAGCATGAGGTGAGGCTGGTGCTGGAGTATGGACTCGAGAAACCCCTTCTCCTGTCCAGTGAGGATCCAGCATCAGAATAGCAACCCAGGGAGTGTCGCTACTGCCCTGGGCAGCCTGGCCCACGGAAGCCCGAAACTCTGATCAGACGCTGCAGACACATAGCACTGTGGTTGGGATGGCTTTTCAAATTACGTGGTTCCGGAGACCAGCTGTAGCTCCCTGAGGTCTGGATCCCTCCAGTGGCAAGACTCAATGAATCTGTCTGAGATCGAATTTAAACTGTCCAGTCAAAATATATGTTTGATAGCATATAAATTCACACACACACACACACACACACACACACACGGATGTTTGTCAGGCCAACATGGGTGGTGTATTGCTATAACCCCCAGGGACCTAGAGTGCCTATTACTTCCTTGGAGAAAGTGATTCTTTCAAGGAATTTTCCTTTTCCCCACATCTTATTATAGGTGGGATTGTACCCCCACCCCCTCAAGAGGTGTTGAAGTCCTCAGCCTGGAGCTCCTAAGTGTGACTGCCCTTGGAAATCAGCTCTTTGCAGAAATGGTCAGGGAAGATGCGGTCATTGGCTGGGTTCTCGCCCGCTATGACTGTCCTTATGCAAACGTGACAGCCCAGAGAAACAGACGCACAGGAGAACCTCCGTGAGGTGACGGAGGCGCAGACGGGGAGCTGCGCAGCTGCAGGCCCAGGATGCAGACCTGGACGGCCGCCAGAGGCTGGGGGGAGGGGGGACTTCCCAAGTCCCAGAGGGAGAAGGCCCTGGGACAGGGGTTCCTCCTTCAGCCTCCAGAACTGTGGGAGGGTGGCCGTCTCTCATGCGAGCCCTCAATTTACGGTGCTGTGCATTGCAGTCCCAGACAGAATACAGCCTTTCGCCTTGTACTTTCACTCCAGTGTGCATGAAATGAGTCCTGATGGGATGCCCATGTCGTTACGAGATCTGCTCTTGTGAGCCTTTGCCTGGTCAGCCAAAACACACAACGGATGAAAATACCTAAACAAGGAAATAAACTTTCCTGGGCAAACGTTTCCCCCAGTGACTTCACTTTCACCTCCTCGTACGAACTGACCAATAATTCATTAGCTCCCAAAGTAATTTTATGTTCTTGGTTCTCCATTGTAAAACGGTGACCTTCCCGAATCACTCATCAAGTTCTTCAAGTAGGAAGTATGCTCTGTCATATCTCAGTGGCTGTTTGCAAAGAATACACTGTAACAATGTTACACCAGGTTCCCTCGCTTCCTGGGTAACCATGGGATTGGTTACCACTCCATTGTTAGTACAAATCCCCATACGAGGTATTTTCCTCCACCTTCATGTACATCCTGATGTGTGGAGGGAGCACAGGGCAGGCGGCAGACCCACCTCCCACCCTTCATTCACATTATTTAGAAAAGCTACATACCGAAAAACGAGCAGCAATACAAATATCTATAATAATAAAAGCGTAATATGCAAATCGGCTGAACGGCTGAACAGCAGAATGACCTTCTGGATGAAGCTGGGGCTGCGAAGTCCTGCTCTTGCACGAATTTTGTGCATCGGGCCTCTAGTAAAATGATAACCAGGAGTACCTTTTAGCTCAGTTAAGATGTAAAGGAAACTTCAAGAAGGTCTCTCACTGTGGTTAGGTATTTGCTTGTATTGACTTGGGCTTTAACAAGTAAAACGCTACGTGTGACATTTGAATAGCTTATTCTAAATGCAAACTTCTTAACATATGCTCACATCAGGCATCTATCATTTAAGTCACACAGAAATTGAAAACTTTCTACTTTAATAGGCGACAGGATGAAAACAGGGTTAGAATGCTCCCGTGTGCTTTCATTTTGCCATGTTTAAATATCCCATTTCAGATTTCTACATTTTGAATAGCTCTGCCTTACTCTTTGTGGGTAAAACTGTTACCGTACACTTCAATTTCCCACTAATGTAATGTCTACGTTTGTTAAGCAAACAGTATATTGTGGGAGCAGCCCTAATATTTGAAATTCTAATGGGTGTGTTTCCAGGGTAACACAAAGAAATAAAAAGCTTTTATTATTTTTTTCTTAAAAAAATTTTTTATAAGGAGGACTGTGGTTCTCTGTTTTTCAAATACATGTCTGCTAACTGCCTCTTTGTGACATATTTTTGAATTCTTCTTAAGAATTTCCATAACCAGGAGAATTGGACCAAAAGGTATTTTCTTTATCTCTCTTTAGACAGAGTAAGTGGCTAACTTTGAAGGATTAAGTGAAGGCCAATTAAAAGGCATTTCCCCCCAAATCTCACTCCATTTGGAAGGGTCTTCACTATGCCTATGAATTTGGTTAAAGCACTGTGATTCTAGAAGCTTCCTTGAGGGGAGGTGGGGGGGGGGGCTCGGGAGTCTGGAAATCTACCCCCGTGAGCTCCTCCTGCAACCATCGCCTCTCCTTCACCACGTCTCATTTGATTCTCACAATAATGCTGGTGACAGAAGTGGCTACATTGTATTGAGTAGTTACCAGGGACCAGGCACCTTGCTACATACTATGGAGGAAACAGGCAGTCCTCCTGTTACCGGAGAATTACACTCCCCACCCCTCCTGGGAGTGAGGTAGTTGAATTATCTTCAGAAATGAATTTTCTAGGACTCGCACAGGAGGGTGGGATGTGGGAGAAGGCTTTACTGGCATGGAGTTACATGTCCCGGCTTCCACTGGCCTCTGCCCCCGAAGCCAGTCCTAGAAAAGGTGCCGCTGGGGTTTCAGCAGAGCCAGAAACAAGGGAGGGAACCCTTCCACTCCTTTCCTCTTAAATAATAACCAGGTCAGCCCTAGCCGGTTTGCTCAGTGGATAGAGCATCGGCCTGCAGACCAAAGGGTCCCGGGGTCAATTCGGGTCAAGGGCACATACCTGGGTTGCAGGCTCTGCCCCAGCCCGGGCCCTGGTCAGGGCTCCTGCAGGAGGCAACCAATCAGTGTGTTTCTCTCACATCGATGTTTCTCTCTGTCTTTCCTCTCTCTTCCTCTCTCCCTAAAATCAATGGAAAAATATCCTCGGGTGAGAATTAACAACAACAAATAAATAAATAAATAAAATAAAATAAAATAAAATAAATAATAACCAGGTTATTACAATGGCATCTCTCCCAACAATCCTTGAGGTAGGTTATTAATAGTTCCTCACTTTAAAAATTAGAAAGCTGAGGTTCAGGGGTTAAGTAGGTTGCCCAAGATTATATGCAGCCAGTAAGCACTAGAACCTGCATTTGGGGCCTGAATCCTTAGTCCCGTTTTATAAACTGTAGCTAGAGAATACCATTTTCCCTGCTGGCTTACATGGTTAGCAAACGTCCGAGGGGAGATGGGGATTCAGGTCTCCCTGGCTTCCGCTCTCGTGGCCTTTCCTGTAGCCTAGACTGCCGCCTCTGTCCCATTCATTCCAAAGGGTTTATGGAGCCCTGGCCAGTGCGGCTCAGTTGGTTGGGCGTCATCCTGTGCACCAAAAGGTCATGGTTCAGTTCCTGATCAGGGCACATGCCCAGGTTGGGGGTTCGGTCTGCATATGGAAGGCAGCTGATCGATGTTTCTCTTTCACATCAATGTTTTCCTCCCTCTCTCTTTCCCTCTCTCTAAAATAAATAAAAACATTTAAAAATAATAAAAGAATCTAGCTTTTTTTTTAAAAATGTTTACAGAGTACTCCTATGTGCCAGACAATGACCTAGATGTGGGCATGTGACAGTGAAGAAGGCAGACAAGAACTCTACATTCTTGAAATTTATTTTCATGTGTGGGAGAAAATGATAAGTAAATGGATGAATGAGAAAACCAGAGATTTAAAAAAAAAAAGCTGTGAAGAAAGTAGAAAGGGTGATGTATAAGTGGCTGGGGAAACGTATTGCCATTGTCACCCACACCAGCACATAAACTCCACTCATTTTTCGGAGGAGCTAGCTGGTATGTGTTCTGCATAAAGAGGTCATGATTACCTCGGATGGGAGGGACCAGGGCATTCTTGGAGTAGAAAGTCCCTCTTGGGCGTGTGCCTCATGAGAGATGCTCAAAGGATATGCATTGAACTTGACTGCCTTGCTGGGGAACTCTGCCATCGCCAAAGCAGTAAGACCACTGGGCTGGCCTGAGGACCCACACCTGTGTGTTTCTAGTAGTTTCATTGAGTTGAGGTTTCATGTAATTATTATGTTGGCCTTTCGAACTCCACCTGAGAATATTTATTTCTTCCTTTCAATGAGGATCAAAGAAAACATCTACTCTTTGGTAATGGCCATCAAAAGTATCTTAAATGAATTTAGGTTTGTGTTAAAATATATATTTTTAAGAACAATTACAGAATAAATTCTGAATACATTTTGTTTATCACAACAGAAAGAATAACAAAACAAAAATGAGTAATTAACAAAAAATGGACTCGTATAAAATGAACTAAAAATACAAAGCTGAATAAACCTACCAAAAACATCTCTAAAATATGGCCTTGTAATTAATCCTATCATTAGGAAACATACTCTCTTTTTCAGCTTGGCCTGGACGGTGAAGTTATGGCCTCGCTTTCCCAAGTAAGCACCACGGCCAGTCACCTAACAGGCTCCCGCCAGTCTCCAGTGTTGGCTGAGTCTTCAATGCCCGTTTTTAACTGCTACGACCCCATTATCTTAAATTGTTCAGGCGATGCTCTCTTGGATTTACGTAAATAAATTCCTCTTTCCAGGGCGAGGTGTACTCCCGCCTTGGACTTGGCCGTACTTTTCCTGCTCGCAGCCAGGTGGCCAGTCTGCTCCCCGCCATCTGATAGCGACGCCCCAGGCTACTTGCACATCAAGCGGCTTCTCCAGGGCTTTCCCCAGACGCCCGTTTTGTGAGATACATTGTGTCTTGTTTGTTTTGGCGTAGAAAGCTGCTCAGAGATTGTGCAAGTGAATTAAAGCTGCAGCGTTCATACAACGGCTACTATGTGCCTGGGAAAGGAAGAGGAACTCGTGTGAGGATACAAAATGATCTTCACCATCTATTAAGTGAAAATAGAGAGAGGAGAAAGAGTTTATATAAGTGAGCTAACTTTTATCTGAGGTGGAAAAATTGATTTTAAAGTTGCTTGTATTTTGAAGAAGAATGAATGGAAGGAAAACACAAGAAAATAATAAAAGTGACTATTTATGGGGTAGGGAACAAGATGAATTGGGGAGTAGGGGTTGAAATGTCTCAATGAGTAGGTTTTAATAGTATTTTGGGTTTTTAACCATATGAATGGATTACCTTTTTAAAGGATGACAGATCTTGGTGGTGGTTACATGAATCTATGCATGTGGTAAGATTCCATGGGCCTGTCCACTAAAGAAAGAAATGTGTGCATGTGGAACTGCTGAAATTTAAGTCCAGGCTGCAGTTCAGTTAACAGCATCTCACCAATGTCAGCTTCCTGCTTTTGAGTGCTGTGCTACGTTGGGGTAGAAAGATTTCATTGGGAGAAGTTAGGTCAGGGCTATGTGGGAACTCTGTTTTATTTTTGCAACTATGTGAGCCTCATATTACCTCAAAACAGAAAGTTAAAAAGCCAATTTACAAAAAAATAACTAAGATTTGGAAACAGCCTAAGTGCCCATCAGTGGATTAAAAAGCTGTGGTACATCTACACAATGGGATACTACGTTGATGTAAAAAAGAAAGAACTTTTACCATTTGAACAGCATGGATGGACATGGAGAGCATTATGCTAAGCGAAATAAGCTAGTCAGAGAAAGATAATTATTACATGATCTCACTCATTTGTGGAATCTAATGAACAACATAAACTGATGGACAAAAATAGACCCAGAGACAGAATCATTGAACAGATTGTCAAACCTCAGAGGGAAGGCAGAGGAGGGGGGTGGATTAAGAGATCAACCAAAGAACTTGTATGCATAAAAGCATAACCAATGGACACAGACAATGGGGGTGGGGGTGGGTGAAGGCCGGGGAGGGGGGGCGGGGGGACGGGAGGAGGGCTGGGAGAGGACAATGGGGTGAAAAGGGGACATATGTAATACTTTCAACAACAAAGAATTTTAAAAAATAAAAAGCCAGAAGTTACAGAGTTAGCTCAGAATTTCAAGGAATTAGCATTAGTAAGAAATGAAATAAAACAGACTTCTAATGCAATAGGTAAGAAAAAATAGGTACTAACTAATATCTAACTAATATGTGCAAGAAAGGGGGATCTAAATAGGAATCCAGGAGAGAACTCAGGGGCAGGAAGAGAGAGGGTGGGTGCTTGGGGTATCCTCAGAGAGCCCCGAGCTCTGCCCCTTCTCCCAGGGGGCCCTCTCTCTTCCCCACCTCTCTCTCTTTGCCTCATTATTTCTTCCCGCTAGTGTCTCCCTGCCCAAGGTCTCTTTTCTGTCTTCTCTCTTCAGCTTCCTGTATTATTCTCAGGTTCCGTCTCTGTGTTTTGTCCCTCCTGCCTCTCCTTAGCCACCCCGCTACAGGATTCCATCACCACACAATGCCTCCCATTTCATCCTTGCTCTTCCTTCCTGCCCTTTCCATTGGGTTTCACTCGCTTGTCCTCCACGCTCCACAGTGCTTCTCAGCATGTGACATCCACAGCCATTTGTCCACGCTCCTGACAGCCCCTTGGTCCCCATCCTACATCCCCGTGGCCTCTCACTAATGGGATATGTTGGGTCCCACTTAAAGTTCCTGCAAGAAGCATCTGAGTGGCTGCTAGACTCGCACCCACCTCTGGCTGCTGAGATAGTTGTGTTTTTGTCTCACTCTGTGTATGTCAGGGACAGTGGGCCCAGGCTCTCAGGGGACAGGCCCAGCAAGAGCAGTCATCTCGCCTGGCAGATGGGAAGGACTCACAGAGAGACAGGGGGACGTTCGCCAGGTCTCATTTTGTCAGGGAGGAAACCTCTTTCTTACTTATAAACTGTTCAGAAAGTGTAAATAATAGGATTGCAAGAAACTATTTGGATTATAGCAATATCTGAAATGCTAGACTTAACTGAGCTTGTTGTAATTGATCCAATTAAGTTTCAGAGTAAATAGAAACACCACTTAGAAAGAATCAAAACTTTTCAAGGAGTAAAGCAAAAGAAGAGATATAAACTTCTAGAAACATTTTACATAATATATTTGAAGACTCAGAAACTTCAAAAAATAAGGATCCTCACAGCCAATTGGCCTGGAGGTCAACTCCCCCCGAGTGATACCAAAAGCAATCAAGGCTTAACTACAACAAGACTGCACACACAGCCCACAAAGGGATGCAACAAGAGTGTCCACCTTAGGTAACTGGGGAGGCTGAGCTACTGGGCCCTGCTAAGACACCTAGCACACAAAGCAACTCCATCAACTCAGGGAAGCAGCTAAAATGCAGAGACAAAGAGGCAGGCCACAAATGAAAGAAATGGAGGAAAGCAAAAGACTGGATATAGAGTTCAAAACCACAGTTATAAGGTTTTTCAAGAATTTCCTAGAAAAGGTCGATAAATTTAATGAGACCCTCGAGGATATAAAAAAAGATCAACTAGAAATTAAGAATACACTGACTGAAATAAAAAATATTATACGGAGACCTAAAAGCAGACTAGAGGATCACAAGAATCAAGTCAAAGATTTGGAATACCAAGAAGCAAAAAACACTCCTCCAGAAAAGCAAAAAGAAAAAAGGATCCAAAAAGTTGAAGATAGTGTAAGAAGCCTCTGGGACAATTTCAGGCGTACCAACATCAGAATTATGGGGATCCCAGAAGAAGAGAGAGAGCAAGATACTGAAAACCTGTTTGAAGAAATAGTGACAGAAAACTTCCCCCACCTGGTGAAAGAAATAGACTTACAAGTCCAGGAAGCACACAGAACCCCAAACAAAAGGAATCCAAAGAGGACCACACCAAGACACATCATAATTAAAATGCCAAGAGCAAAAGACAAAGAGAGAATATTAAAAGCAGCAAGAGAAAAACAGTTAGTTACCTACAAGGGAGCACCCATATGATTGTCAGCTGATTTCTCAACAGAAACTATGCAGGCCAGATGGGAATGGCAAGAAATATTTAAAGTGATGAATAGCAAGAAACTAAAACCAAGATTACTCTACCCAGCAAAGCTATCATTTAGAATTGAAGGTCAGATAAAGAGCTACACAGATAAGAAAAAGCTAAAGGAGTTCATCACCACCAAACCAGAATTATATGAAATGCTGAAAGGTATTCTTTAAGAAGAGGAAGAAGATGAAAAAGATAAAGATAAAAATTATGAACAACAAATACGTATCAACAAGTGAATCTAAAAACCAAGGGAATAAAAAATCTGATGAACAGTATTAACTGGTGAATATAATAGAATCAGGGGCATAGAAAGGGAGTGGACTGACAATTCCCAGGGGAAAAGGGGAGTGGGGGGGGGTGCAGGAAGAGACTGAACAAAAAGCGTACACCTATGGATGAGGACAGTGGGAGGGTAAGGGCAGAGGGTGGGGTAGGAACCTGGTGGAGGGAAGCTATGGAGGAAAAAAAGAGAAACAATTGTAATAATCTGAACAATAAAGATTTATTTAATTAAAAAAAAAGAAACTTCAAAAAATAAGATATCACAAAGCCCATTGAGTTCAGGAAGATCTCTCTATAAACTTTCTTTTCCATTAGATCATTGCTCAAAGTGACTGGCAATATTACCTATTCCACTGAGGAGGAGTTAGCGAGAATAGAAAGGTGGAGCACAAACCAAATTCCTAATGCAATAGTTCCCAGATTTACTGTCCATGGGAAAGTCTAACAGAAGATGTAAAAGACAAAGATGTCTGTGCCCCACCTTGATCTGTGGATCATGACCTTCAGGAACGGGGGTAGGGGGGGGGGGGGGAAGGAGGCCTTATTCTCGGATTTATCTTAAATTTCACCAGGGGTTCAGGGTGAAGATTCAGACAGAGACTGTTCTAGAACCATAAGGATGAGACCCCACATGAATTCCTGGCTTTCCTAAGAGAACTGAAGGTCTGAGGAGTTCCACAACCTCAGTTAATGAAAAGAAATACCCGATTAGAATGGGTGTTGGATTAAAGACCAGATCAGATTTCCATTAAAGACTTAGAATAAAGATTAAAAGGTACATATCTGTGGCAGAGCCTGCTGAGGCCTACAGGTCTGGCCCCTGCTGCCCCAATGCATTGCCCTGCTACACACCTGCCTGCCTTCTGAGTGTCAGCTATATGGCTGTACTTTGATTTATCTGAGTGCGCCATGGTACCTTCTATCTCAAAGCTCCAGCACATGCTGTTCCACCTGGAAGGCCCTCTCCCTTCTCACTCCTGCAGCCTAGTTAGCAGTACGTCATTCTGTGGATCTCAGTTCAACCCAAGCCTTCCTGACCTGCTCTCTAACTCCCCATGCTGGGGTTCTTGTCCTGGCATTATGAAGGGTTCAGCAAACTGGAGAAAGGCTGATGTGTAGATTCAATAAGGAGTCCAAAGATGAAAGATAATTTTGAAAGGCATTGGGGGTCAGAGGAGCTTCAGCTAAAGGAGCTAAAGACTACTCCTTGACTCAGGACCCCATGCTATTTATTAACACAAATTGTCCTAAGGCAAGGTGGAGATAATACACTTCAAAGGGTAGGGTTTCAAAGGGTAGGATTTACAAAAGCATTGTCAGAATAGCCTACAGCTGTTCAGGTGTTTGGCCAACAGGAGGCAATAACATGCAGATTAAAATGCCCTGAGCTGTCTGGCAGCAAATGATTATCCTACTCATGTTTTGGGGAAGTACCTTTCCAGCCGTTCCAACACGTAATTACATATGTGGCTCAGCCCTTGTTGAGCCCCCCAAGCTTCACCAACCTTTTGATGAAACTCTTGTAATTATGACATGTTGGAATTGGTTTCCGGCATCCCCACACACTGCCTTCCTCCCCAGCACATGCAACCTGTTTCCATTTCAGTATTTGATGGACAGGTCTCCCCGGTGACAAGCTCCCTAAAGACAGCAACCACGTGTGTTTGTTCATCTTTGTATCGTGAGCTCCTTGCACAGTGTCCTACGGACCCATTGTTTGTGTCCCCTGAGAACTCACATGTGGGAGCTTGAACCTCTCATGTAATGGCACTCAGAGGCGGGGCCCCTGGGAGGTGGTTAGGCCACCAGGCAGAGCCCTCATGTGGGAGAAGTGCTCTTGTAAGAAGAGGCGGAGGAGAGATGACTGCACTCACTGCTCCCTGCCCCCCGGGGAGACAATGAGAACACAGCCATCTACGAGACTGGAAGAGGGGCTTCTCCAGGAACTTGACCTTGCTTGTACCCCGACCTCAGGCTTCCAGTCCCAGAGCTGTGAAAACAAAGTCCTGTCCTTTCAGCCACCCATTCCATGGCTTCTGTGACAGCAGCTCACACCCAGACCGCAGACGCTCAGTAACTCTTAGGCATCTGCATGGGGAGGCTCACAGGTGGGTACTTGTATGTGGAAGCAGGAAGAACTTCCATCTGGACCATCAGTTCAGCAGAGACCTCGGGCAGGCTGGCTGAGAGCCAGTGCAGGGGAGGGTTGAGAGGGTGTCTTTATGAGCCCTTAACAATCGCGTGCTGCCGTGTTCTTTTCAAGAGAAACCTGAGTACATAAAGTGGACTCTATCCTTCTGTGGCCGTTGAGCATGAAAGCACCCACATGATTTTCATTACATGGCAAGGTAATGTTTGGGATTATGTGCCCTAAATAGAGATTATAAAAATACAACAGAAATTCATTTAGGGGTTCTTGGGAGCAATTCAAACAGAGAGGCTAAAACTGAAATACAAGAAGATACGCACGTGGAGAGACATGTCTTATTTTAAAAGCCGTAGAAGGGAGCAACAATCGTGGATGTCACATATGAATCCAAACAAAACGTTCTGAGGGCCGGCAAATCCAAACTGCCAGTGCTGACTGGTGCTGGCACCAGCTTACACCAGCCCTGCAGGGAGCTGCGTGTGATGGTGTGGAGTGGCTATGACTTGTTGATTTCTCCATATTAATTCCCAGAACCCTTTGCCTTGTATAAGATCACTTTTTTCACACGTATTGATTTTTATTATAAAAGTAATACATGTTCTTTGTTCAAAACTGAAATACTAGGGAAGCCTTTGAAATGAAACAGGGAAGTTTCTCTTCTTTACATCCCTCTTTGTGGGGTAAACAGTTTCAACAATTTGATGTGTATCTTTTCCAAACATACAGACATGCACACACACACACACACACACACACACAATATCTCACTTTCTACTGTGTCCATTTCACTTAATCTCTTCTTCAAAACATTTTAAAGTCTATTTTTATTTTAAGATATATATTGAGAACTTAATAATCAAAATGAAAGCATAGATTTTTATAAAATGATTCCTTTAAGGAACAGCCTAAGTGCTGAGTGGGTAAAAAAGCTTTGGGACATTTATACCATGAAATACTATGCAGCTGTAAAAATAAAAATAAAAAAGAAGGATTTCTGGCCTTTTGAGACAGCATAGAGGGACATGGAGAGTATTATGCTGAGTGAAATAAGCCAGTCAGAGAAAGACAAATACCATGTGATCTCACTTATTTGTGGAATCTAATGAACAAGATAAACTGATGAGCAAAATAGATCTGGAGGCATGGATACAGGAAACAGACTGACAGCTGTCCGAAGGGAGAGGGAGAGGGGGACTGGATGAAAGAAGATGAAGAGACTAGCCAAAGAACATGCATGCATAACTCATAGAACAGGCGTCAGTGTGGTCATGGCCAGAGGGAAGGGGGGCTGGAGACTGGGTGAAGGAGGGCAAAATGTGTGTGTGTGTGGGGGGGGGGAGGGGATGGGAAAATCTGTAATAGTGTCAACAATAAAAATAAAGTTAAAAAAAAGAAGGTAGCCACCCACTAATCCTAGCTTTGGAATTTATAACCATCAGTGGCAGTAGAGATGATTTCTGCCTCTACCAATGTAGAACCTGATTCAAAATCACTAAATAATTGACTCTCACCATATTATTAAATTATATATACATTAGGCTTATTTTACAGCCTTTTTGCCTACATTATCTCATTCAAATCTCACAATAAATTTATGAGCTCAGAGAGCTAGGTAAAGGGGGAAAACTGAGGCTCAGAGAAGGCAAGTGAGCTGCACAAAGACACAGTGAAAAACGGGAGAGCCCTGGCTGGTGGTGCGCAGTTGGTTGGGGGGCATCCCAGGCACCAAAAGATTGCTGGTTCGTGGTCAGGGCACGTGCCTGGGTTGTGGGCTCAATCCCCGGTAGGAGGTGTGCAGGAGGCAGAGGATCTCTGTTTTGCTCTCACATTGATGTCTCTCTCTCTCTCTCTCTCTCTCTCTCTCTCTCTTAAAAAAAATCAATAAAAGTCTTTAATAATAAAATGGGAGTGACAGGATTCAAATCTAGAGCTTCTGACTCAAAATTCACATTCTTTGCTGTAAACCTGGACTGTCTAACATGACAGCCACTAGCCACATGTGGCTGCTGTGCACTTGAAATGTGGAATCTGTGTCACCCAGGAACTAATTTTTTAATTTTATTTAATTTAAATGTAAAATTTTAAATGGAAATCTATATATATAAAAGCCAAGTGACTGGGACACTGGAATGACAAGAACGACCAGTCGCTATGACACACACTGTGGTGGCCAACCAGCAGGATCAGGGTCCCAATCGCCCTCCTCCCCCAACCTCTCATGGCCCTGGCCACCAACCTGGCCTGATTGGCCTCCATCGGGGTGGGCCGGCTAGACCCCACCTGTGCATGATTTCATGTGTCGGGCCTCTAGTATAAAATAGATTTCCTCTAAATACAACTTAATTGTTTTGGCAAAACTGCATTTTACTTTTACCATTAAAAATTTAGCATTAGAACATAGATGTATTGTGTCATAGACCCATTGGATTTCAAGATTAGTATATAATTCAGAATCTCATTAATACAATTTTATAGTGAGCACAGGCTGAAATAATGTTTTGGACATATTGGATTAGCTACATGATTACAATTATTTTCACTTTGTTTAACTTCTAAATATTTGATGACATGGAACTATAGTATTAACCATGTGGCTTGCATTTACTTATTTTGGGTAATGTTGCTATAAATTACACTGTCCTGTCAATTTCTTGGCCACTGGGAGAACCGTGTATAGAATATTGAAATGTGTGCTCTTGTTATTTGGTGCACCCTTCCACAATTAGAGATGTGCTAAGTGTTCCCTAAAGCAGGGGAGACCCAGCCAGGGTCAGGTCAGAGGCAATTTCCCTAACTCTGGAGGATGTCTGGGTAATGCTCCTCTGAATGTGTTTCACTGCAAATGAACACAAATCCTAAATCTGAATCGATAGCTTTGCAGATCGATCCTCGGTGCTTTGATCAAGTTCTGCTTCTTTGCCTTTTTTTGACAAGGTTCGCTTTTCTCCCTGACCTTGTTCATAAGAGGGCTGGAGGGAGCCGTCCCTCCGTCGGCCTCGAAATGAAATGAAAGGGCCTTTCCCATTACCATTGACCTGGAAATTGCTCTTCAGATCCCCTTAAAGTCTCCAAAGGTCAGCTTCTTTACCTTTGCTCCCATTCCACTGAAAAGCCTGAACCACTAAATAAACACAATGCTGTATGAAGAGAGTAACAGCTCACATCAGTGAGCCCATGTGCCGGGCACAGTGCTGTGTCCTGTCCTGTGCACTGTCTCATTGAGTTCTTCCGGAGACCGACCTGCCAATACCAACCGCAGGAGTGGGAACAGACAGTCCGCTGGGATCATTTATCCAGAAAGAGGCAAGGGTGGGGTCTGAGCGCTTGTTCACCTGCTACTGAGTATATTCTGTGAACCACTGCACTCCGGTCAGTCCACAGGATAACACGGGGTTTTAATCTGGGTCCTCAGATGCATGTCAGGCAGCACACGAAGCGCCTGAGGCTGTTGCTCCATTTGTGGGCGTGCTTGCGCCCTGGGGAGAGGACCCGTCGCTTCATGCGCTGTGAAAGCACCCACTCAACGAGGAGGCCTTACCCACCTTTGTCTGCAGAGCAGTGACTTCCGGGGAGCTTTCCTGGCTGTCAGGTGTTTGTCAGTACAAACCTAAGGCATGGGTAACGCCATCCTTTTGAACCAAGAGCTTAAAAAGGTACAAGATTGAATATGCGGCTCTTTGAATTCATGAGGGAGTGGAGGGAATTAATCAATGAAATGCCTCTTAATCCCACCTGTGGATGGGAATGAGGAGGCAATTATTTTTCCCTAGGAGCGCTCACAAGCTGGGAAGGAAGAGAGAAGCAAAAGATTATGCAAATCCTTACATATAACTCCAACTACATGCATATGAGACTCTCAAAAGTTTTTAAACACTTGGAAGCTGTACAGTAAAAGAGCAAAAGAAGACTGGGGAAAAGACATAGAAAGGATGGAATGGGGAGCACGGACAGATGTCTGGTCCTTCTTTAAGTCACTAGGTAGGCAAGTAACTAACTCCACATAGCTACTAAGAACTATATGTACATAGGTCAACTAAATGTGGTCTGCATATGCTTAATTGCATGTTTAGAATATATAACATTTAGAGTACATAAACATGCAATATGTGTGACAAAAAAACCACAGCTGATACCTAGGTTGATTTTGGCTGGGAGAGAAAATAAATATGAGAGTATATGACATGGATGAAAATTAAAACCATATTTGTACCAATACAGAAATAACATTCTCAAGATTTTAAAGGATAAATTTCCCTGAAGTTTTGCTGAAATCATTGTTAGAGTCCTTACAAAGTTACAAACCAAGGGAATCAGGCACATTTTCCAGAATCTCAAAGAGCCTGTTTACCATCAAGTATGAGCCCCCTATCCGGGGAACTGGACTCTCTATTATTTCCTCGTGGGCCTACCTCCAGCCGACTGGCTACCTCGATTTCCCTCAGAACAAACGATGAGTACATGCTGTTCGCATCCTCTTGTGTACACATGTAGCTAAACTGTACAATAAACTTAGCTAGTCTAATCCCCAACACATGAAAAACCATCTCTTCTAAAACCCCTTCAGCAAATGCTCCAGTTCTCCTTGTTCACCTCCCTGAACAATGGTTCTGCTACCTCATATTTTACCTCTAACTTGGTCTGCATTGGATTAAAATTATCTCATTTATGCAACCACTCCCATATATTTGTGAAGAAAATACTGTATGTATGACTCTATATTATCGCCCCACTAGAAAATTAGCTTTTAACTTGAAGAAATGCACTTTATTTCTGTTATTTCTTGTACGGCAGTTGACCCAGGATTCTCTAAATAAACATATGTTTATGGTAAGGAAATAGTTAGTCTATGGAACTTATGGCTTTAAGGAGATAAACATCATTTTGGTTTCTAATACTTTAAAATTCCTTGAACAGAATCCACGTTCTTTCTGTGGGGGATGGCCATGTTATGTAAATTTGCACTCCCTTCGGTGTAGATCCTTCTCCGCCTTCACTCCAGTTATGCAATGACTTCTTTTCAGAAGATTCTTTCAATACTGGCACTTAGGGTGGGTAAGAGTATGGGCTCCACAGGCAGACAGACTTGGGTCAAAATCTACCTCCAATATCCCACAGCTGTTTGGTTCTTGGACATCTTACTTGGAATCTATGGAGCTAATTTGTTGCTGTCGTAAAATGGGATCCACAATGTTGCTCACCTCCTGAAGCCATTGTGAAGGCTCTGGGGCTTAGCATACCACTAGGCAAGTGAAAGTACTCCCTGCGTGGAAGCTGCAGCACTGTCATCCAAAGCGCCTGCTAGATTGCACCTAGTTACGTTTTCCCCATTCTACAGGTGAGAAAAAGAACGTTTGCAAGAATATATAGTTAGGAAAGGAAAAGTGGAGGAAAAAGGAGGGATTGTTTTTAAAAGAGAGGTTCAATTCATTTTGAGTTGCAGTTTTAGATGTATCTGTTGACATAGTTGATAATGTAATTTTTTGTATAATTATTTCTCACATGCAGGTCATAGGTTACATATTAATAGTTAAACATACTGGGAAAGTGTGCATTCTTCATGAAGGAGCAATATAGATGTCAATTAAATAGCACATTAGGCATGCTTTTGACTTATGTGCACAGAAGAGAATTGCTACCATAGGAAAGAGCTTTAACTCCTGGAGAGTCAGGTAATTAGGGAGCTGTCAAAACTTGGCAGGTATCTTGTAGCAGTTGGTGTTCAGAATAGTTCTGGCTGCTCCTGTCTGAATGGGATGAGGTTAATATTCAGCTTCAATCAACAAAGGTTCAAAGGGGACAATTTAATTATGACTCTGTAACTTCTTAATTTTCAATTATTATGACATGGTGGTAACTGCCCTTGAGAAAGAGCTTTTAAAAGACATTTTTTTTCACTCACATAAGATTGCATAAATAGACACATTTGAATAACAAGTAAAGTTTACTGGTTCATGTTTTTTGAGTGTTGCAGTAAAGCAATAAAGTCTCTGGTGTGTGTGTGTGTGTGTGTGTGTCTGTGTGTGTGTGTGTGTGTGTTTTAATATATTAACATGGTAAATTAAAGACCCATTTTTCCTAAAGTTTATTTCATAGAACATTAATGAACTTGTGCAATCTTAACAGGTCTTACTTTGAGAAAAAATTTTTATGAAATAATAAACTTGAGCCCTGGCTGGTTTGGTTCAGTGGATAGACCATCGGCCTGCAGACTGAAGGGTCCTGGGTTAGATTCTGGTCAAGGGCACATGCCTGGGTTGTGGGCTCAATCCCCAGTGGGGGGCATGCAGGAGGCAGTCCATCAATGATTCTCTCTCATCATTAATGATTCTCTCTCACCTTTCCTCTCTGAAATCAATAAAAATATATTTTTAAAATATAATAAACTTGAGATATATTGGGTTAAATAAAGCCAAACAAGTATTTATTTCAGAACATCTTAGATTTAAGTAATGTATATAATAAATCATCAGGGGAGTTAGTATATAAACTATTCCAAATTACTTGATAGGAGTATCCTTACTTTATTTTTCTATAATACTTTGAAACTAGAGTTCAATGGAATATTCTCTGGGTTTGGTTTAATGAGCAAAAATCCTGAACTCAGGGTGAAAGCACCCAGGAACTCTAATTCTGACACCGACATATTTACCAAAGGCAAGTCCATTGGTTCATTCATTCATTTTCACTTAGATGAGTCAATCACACTCAATACAATCACTCACCCAGATGCTCATAAAAAATTAAAGGACATCCATAATTGATCTTTTTCTCTCACCTCCCATCAATAAAATTTTAAAGTTCAACTTCTGAAACATATCTTAAATCCAACCACTTCCCTCTATTTTCACTGTTAAAACTCAAATCTTAGCCATGATCATTTCTCACCTGAAATATTGAGGCAGAATATTCAAAGTGCTTTCCCTGCCTCAACTTCTATCCATCTTCCACATAGCAGCCAGGGAGGTCTCAATAAAGTATGAACTAGCCCATGGCCAAGCCTCTCCTAAGAGCATTCCAGTGGTTCCCAGTGGCTCCACACCATCACCAAAACAAAGTTCCGGGTGAACGTGATGCTAACAATGAAGGACAAGCCATAAATCTTCTAGGAAGTAGTAGTGCAGGCTATTGTCCTGACTTTGGGACAGGGAGAAATTTTTTTAAATAGGATTAACAAAAACAACACAGCAGAAAAGTTTGGTAAATTGACTACATTACAATTAAGAACTTGTATTCATCAAAAGATATATTAAAAGAGTGAAATTGCAGTCTACATAATAGGCTTTTGTCACCATATACACTAGACAGAGTATTCATATCTACTGCTTATAAAGAATGTGCATAAACAACACCTATAAATCTTATGAAAATGGAAACATCCCAATAGAATAAGGGCTAAAGGCATGAACAAGGCACCTTAAAAATATACTACTATCTTGGCCATGTCAGTGGTTATACACTTTTTGATATTTCATTGAGCTGTACACTTATGGAATGTGGTTTCCACTTCAATATATGTGACACAAATTTACATATCCAAATAGGTCAAGACAGGAGCTAACGTCCTTGGAGACTGAAGTAACTTGACCTAGTTTTAATACTTAGTTATCTCTGCAATGGTCTTTACAAAGCAAGTCATTCTTTTCTTGAAAAACATAAGACATATTTCATTTTTTCTATAGGGCAGTGCTAGCAGAGCCTCTGGAATAAGAATCGCATCATTATGTAAAGCCCTAGCTCTCCATCTCACGGAGCAGTCATTACTAAGTCATTGAGTCTGAACGTACAGTAGCATTTAATACAGATGGAGGGCTCACTGTTGTGTTTTGCATAAGATGAATAAACAAAGAATCAAAGAACAAGGGGCATTAATATTTAAGTGCGGTATTTAATTTGAGAAGCAGGACGGGGAGACATTAGCATTGAAAGCAGATAGGGGGAAAATGTCTGGATGAGAAATGGAGACGAGGCATCATAAAAACGTGGGCTAGGTAAGAATACAAAGACAAAGAATCCTGGTCTCCCTTGACAAACAGCCACTAGCTCAGTGCAAAGGTGACGTGGTCATCCCTGGGCCGATTCTCCAGTGAGCTGAGCCACAGGATAGAAGTTTCTGGAGTCAATCTGCATTTTAATTGCCTAATTTCTGCGTTTGCCAGCGAACCCAAGGATAGCTCCGTCTTGGCACAGCTGTTTAAGAACTGATGACTGTGGCGATGCCGGGGCTCACGCGTGGGCCTAGGCCACGCTCCACTTGGCAGGGTGAGCCGCAGCAGCAATGCGGGAGCAGGATTCCCTCGCGGGGCGTGGTCTTCGCTTCTGCTGATTCCGCGCTGGAAACCGCCAGGGACCCGCACCCCGCAGGAGGGGCCACCCCGACCAGAGGGAAAGGGCGTGGGAACGAGAGCAAAGCAGCCTGCGGACCCAGCACAGGCCTCGCCTGGCACCTGCACGGGCTCCAGCACATGGTCCCGGGAACCTGGTGTGAAATAAGCAATCGACCGCAGGCCTCCCACCATTAGGGGCCTCTAAGAAAAACAGACATCAGACCCGAAATCCACACCAAACCAAGACCTTCCGGACAGGGGAAGTGAGGCGAGATGGAAAATGCCCTTCCTCCCAAGGAAACGAGCAGGTATAACTAGATTTCACCAATGGCCTCGCCTCGGGGCGCGGTGGAGCGAGGGACGAATAGTTCTAAGCGGCAGAGTTAAAGGCGAGTGAAAATAAATAGCTGCGTGCTCTTAATCCTAGGAATGGTTTTCTGCTTTGTGGTGTGAGATATCCTGTAGGGAAGGGAAGTAACATTTGCTTAGTAATTGCAATGCACCAGGCATCATGCAAGACCTTTTACGTAGACAGAGCCCTGAGTCTAAGTAGGTCCTCACTAAAGTACTTCAAGGTGGCTTCCATTACTCCCGGTTACTGAAAATGAAACTGAGGCTCAGAGGCACTTAGGAGTTTTCACTGTAAGTGCTTAAGCCAAGAAGCACCCAGGAATGTAATAATGCCAGGGAGTTTTAGCACAAGGAGGATGGAGAACATATTAAATTTAGGAATAATATAAAAATTGTGTATAATCGATTCTAAAAAATCCTTGAATTACCCACAAAGTAGGGCAAAGTGGCTTGTTGCATATAACAATAAACAATAATACTTATGGATACCAAAGCTTGAGCATCATTAAGTTAGGCTAAAAGAGAGAACAAAAGGCATCATACGCAGATTTGGGGCTCTCTGTCCTTTTGCGTTTTAAGGTGATTATAAAGCCTCTAACGGTGAAATACCACTCCTGCTTGTGTGCTGGTTTACTCATTTGGTTTAAGGAACAATCCTCCATAATCATAAAACCCTTCACATATGTTTGTTCTGAGAATTTTACAAAATAGTGAAATCACTCACAGCTGCAGGGAAAACAGTCATTGTACAAAATCAACCAAAATGTAAAATGTGTATGCAATGCCATTTTTTGTATTCCTGCTGTTCTGTTCATGAAACTGAGGTTCCGAGAGAGTAAATGTGTGCCCAAAGCTCTAATACATGCCAGGCAAGGAAGTGAACCCGATTTATCTAGCATAAGCTCCAAGTTGAAGTCCCTTTCCACAATCAGGTGGCCAGTGCGTTAGCCACAGCAGACCTGGAATCAATTCACCTGGAATTGGACATAGTCTCATTAAAAAGGTGGGGGAGCTTATCCCTAAAATCACTGTGCACATTGGGCAAATACTTGACTCGCTCGAGAATGAAGGCCCACGATTCTCCTATTTACAGACAAGATGCTTTGGGAACGCTCTTTCCAGCCTCGATCCCACGATGATGCTCATAACATGGCTCTCTAAGAGAGCAGGACGTGCTCAGTCAGTTGTACTCAGGTGTGGATCCCATGAGTTTGTTCTAACTGCACCCCTTTCCTTACACTCAAGAGGCACACCGGAATGCCAGGTAGTTAAAATAGCATCACTTAGGAAAGCTTAAAAGTTCTCAGTTTGGATTAAGAAGCGAGTCTTTCACAGATGCCTATCTTTTAACTACTATTAGAGATTATTTTTTTGTGACACACCCATAACTTCTGTGACAATGAGACTCCTATATGGACTTTAAGTGGGCAAACATGAATCCTTTGAGGATAAACTAAAGAAGAGAGAAGAGTGTTGGACTTCTCAGGTTTAATCCCAAGTCTGTTTTTAGTTTCCTGTTAGACCTTGGGAAACTTAGTTCATCTTTCTAAGTCACAATTGTCTCATCTTGTAAAATGAGGATGAAAGTCATGCCTACTTATTAAGGTTGTGGTGAAGAGAATAAGATAATATACATAACAAGCTTAGAACACTTAGCACATGCTATTAAATCTGATGAGTATTTCACTTGGGATAATATTCTCAAGATCCACCTATGTCAGACAGAAAAAGTTAACCATATGATTTAACCCATATAGAGGACATATAACTAAAAACAACAAATAAACCAGTAAAACAAACAAAAATTCATAAACACAGACAACAGTATGGTGGTTACCACAGGGAAGGAGAGGTAGTAAAGGGTAAAGAGGGTCAAATATGTGGTGACAGAAGGATTTTGGGTGGTGAGCGGCAAATGAAATATATAGATGATGTATCATAGAATTATACAGTTGAAACTTATGTAATGTTATTAACCAATGTCAAACCAATACTTTTAATTTAAAGGAAAGAAAGAATAAAAAATGTGATGTATAAGAAATAGAAGATGGACAAGAACAATTAGAGAAATAAGAAGAAAATGTGAGTATAACTTGCCAATGTATACCATTAAGAGACAGCAAATTACAGACTGTCAAATTACAGCGGGAAGGTTAGGGAGAGGTGGGGGAGGTAAGAGATCAACCGAAGGACTTGTATGCATGCATATAAGCATAACCAATGGACGCAAAACACTGGGGGGTGAGGGCATGTATGGGAGTGGGGGGGGGCAATGGTAAGATATGTACACATATAATACCTTAATAAAAAAATGAAAAAAATAAAAAAAGAGACAGCAAATTTCAGCATTAAAGAGGCCGCCCATGCACTGACATGCTCTTAAAATAGTTTTATTACCCTGATGCACAAAGGTGTGCTTAGAGTCATTCTGATGAGAAGGAAAGGAGGTAACATCAGACATGGTCATAAGGTCTCACAGCATACTTGGGTCAGAAGAGATTCTTCTGTAAGTATGGGACATGCGTACCTTTGCTTTATATCGTATCAGGAGAAGCAGCATCACCTGCTCTCTGTGCGAATGGTGCTGGGACTGAGAAACAGGGCATGAATTCCAGTCCTACAATGTATTTGCCGTGTAAACTTGGGCAAGTCACTGAACTATCTCTGCTTCTCAGTTTTCTCATCTGTAAAATGGGGATTAATAACTGTAACTACCTCCTAAGGTAGTTGGGAGAGTTATGAACAAAGTACACAGGACAGTGCCTGATTCAGGTTCTCAGTACCAGTTGTCCATGATTATCACCACCAGGAAGAGGAAAGGAAAGAGAGCAAAGTGATTGCATTCCCTTCTGGGGATCAGAAACAGTGATATCTTATTCTAACGGAAATCAAAGAGGCAGAATAATGGTGCTACAAATGTATCCACTCTTTTACTTTCCTGAGCAGTATAAAACCTTCCCCTGGAAGAAAAAATACAGGCAAATACTCCAACAGATAAATCACATCAAATAGAGAGAGCACCTCCGTGCCTTTAACTGAATTTTAGAGCTGATGGCAGACTCTATATGAACAATAGCCCAGATAGTTGAAGATTCAAAATGTAAATTCTAAGTTGGCTGCAACTCACCTACACCACTGTTGTGCTATAAATAAATAGAAGTAAATATTATAATTGTATTCTCTTGGTCTTCTTTCTCCAACAATCACTATATGCTTCATTAGAATGGTTAATGTATACATTGGTGCCCAGAAAAATCCAAACATTAAATCACTAATTCTGGGACTTGATGTCACAGCATGTTTTTTGCATTTCTGATTTGAAAAACACTAAAAACATAATCTTAATAGGTATACAGGTAATATCAAGGGCAAAGGGTGTAGTGGAAAAAGCACTAAGTCAGAAAATGAGGATTTTATTCTCATAACATCATTCATTTTTGTGTAACTTTAAGTTGTTTTGTAATATATAAACCTGCCAATTTTTAAAGCCTCAATTTACTCAACTGCAAAACCTCATATGAAACATTTATTATGTCTATCATATAGTGCTATTGTAAGAATTTAAGCTGATAATGTATATAAACTTTAAAATACTAACATCTTATAAAATACTTTATTAGAAATTGTGTGGGTTTCCTGTTCCATAATTATACTACAAAATACTAAGAAATAAGTTGCATAACAGCATCAAAATATACCTCACCATGCCACTGAGCGCCAGGGAAGACAAAGCACGGCCACTCTGTCGACGCGGAGGTGGAGTTCTTTAGTAATGATGCGAGGCTGCCGGGTTTGTACCCTGTGTCCCTTTAAAAACACAATGTCCTGCTTAAGCTCACTCTTTTCCACCTGAGGACTCTCCTGATTCACGTACAAGGCTGCATTCATCACGACATAGAATGTTGAGGCTGCCTAACAGTGAACCACAAAGCAGGGCAGCAGGAATGCCACTAACTTTGTAACTTACAAAGAGCGATTGCCCGCCGGCGCTGTTAAAGAGATCAATGGTATTGAAAGAAAGAGCTGTGGTGAGCCCAGTATTGACCATTGAAAAGAGTGATGGACAATTACAGTCCTGTCCAAAACCAGTGTTATAAAGGTCACTGCTGAAAAAAAGTCTCAGTTCCCCCTTTTAAAAGTCCTTTTATGCTTGATTACATTTCCTTTTCCTCTCCATGATTCTGTTTTCTCATGTGGTTCCTTCAGAATATTAATGACAGTGGATAGCACCCTCCAGCAGACTAAACATATCACTTACATTATTAGCATTTTGTGATTTTCACAACCTCTATAGGAAGCTGAATAGAATGAGAAGTTGGGAAAACACGAATGCTGTGCAAGACTGCAGTTGGCCCATTACTTAACATGCAAATACTAAGTTGTACATCATTAAGACTGCAGTAGAAATTCCCCCAAACTCAAGCATGAAGCAAGTTATGCTTCTCAGGGTGGTGTTCATTTCCCCACTGTCACATGTGCTGTGTAATGGACACGTTATGTTATATTTACAATCTTAGCTAGTAATCAGGAATACAACCCACGTGCAAGTCCCATATTATGACTTCACTAGAGGCCCAGTGCATGCAATTTGTGCACTGGTAGGGTCCCTAGCAGCTGCCGGCTGCCGACCAGGTACTCTCTCCCTTCCCCTGGCTGGCCCCGCCTCCTAGTGAAACGCCCAGACCCCAGACGAACTCTGGTTGAGGGGATAATTTGCATACTGTGATTTTATTATATAGGATGTTACTTAGAAAAACATCACCTTGCTGTTTACATGCTTTAGTGAGATTTTTTTTTTTGAAATGGGAAATTTTCTATTAAATAAATATTTTAATTTAACTTCCCAAAGGAGAAAATAGAGAAAGAGAAGAAAATATGTTTTTCTCTGACTTCCTATAGGTGTTGATAGTGCTTTATTCTCTGTACGTCAGGTCTAGAAAAATAGGATCATCTCCGATTCAACTCCTGACTCACTCCGGCATGGCCTACAGCACCGGAGCAGCCATGTAAAAGGTCAGTGCAAAAGCCTGTCTTGATAAGGGGGGTGTTTTGAGGAGGGACAAGATGAATTCAAGTAAGAACACTGTGCATCACATCTATGGCATGTAATCTAGTGACTTCAACACTTACTTACGTTTTGACACAAGAACTGACACAAAAGTTGTCTGAAAAAGGTTCCCAGGGCCCCCTGAAAACTCAGTCATCAGAATTTATCAATATAGGACCTTGAAATGTGAATTTTAGGAAAAGTCTCAGTTCAATATTTTGCAGCCAGTCAGGTCTAGTCTGCAGAGTGACATTTATACATCTTTGAGAGCAAGGGACCCCTTGTTTCTAGATGAGACATAGCCAGTTAATTTCGCTTCACAAGCCTTCTCTGGCAGTGACCATTGGGGACCTAGATACTCAAATTTGGTCCTGGACCAGCAATGTCACCTGAAAGCTTGTTAAAAACGCTGCATCTCGGGCTCTCCAGCATGAATGAATCACATCTGCACTTCAACCCGAGCCCACTGACTGCCATGCACACTAACTTTTGGGATCACTAGTCTAGAACAACGATAGCAAAGTAGGACATGGAGACAGGCACGATCAGCATCACTTAGCTTGTTAGAAACCAGAATCATAGGTGCCATCTCAGACCCACTGAATGAAAGAGAACCTATGGGAAGGATCCAGGAATGTGTTTTCATAAAGCGATGCTTTGGCATGCTGCGGTCTGAGAACCGGTGGTCTAAAGCAGCGGTTGCCAACTGGTGGTCTGTGGACCACTGGTGGTCCGTGAGGTCCACAAGGTTGGCGACCACTGGTCTAAAGCACCGTGGTAAGAAGAGTTGTACAGGTACACCGGAGCTTACTGCACATTAACCCTTTGCACTCACTTGCTTTTTTCTCGATTCCTGCTACCGATGCTAACCGTGTCGAGTCACACTCGACATCCGAGTGCAAAAGTTTAATAGCATCTGCCCAGATGCAGAAGGGGAAACCTAAAGAGATCCATCCCACCTCCTCATCATCTCTTCTCTAGATAGAAAACTTGATCCATAGAGATGCAGCTTTAATACTAAATACATAGATTTGGGAAGAAATCACATTGATAGTAGGATGAGAAGTTAAAAAAACAACAACAAGAAAAGTAACAAAAATGAACAACCAAACCTTTTTCTCCTCCTTCCTCCCTCCACAAACTACTTAAGAATAAAACTCTGATAAAACTCAATATAAAAGTTGAGTGTTAGGGGATGGCAGGAAAAATAAGAAACTAATCAAACCCCATGCAGATAAAACAAGTGTGGCGATATCTTGGTAATTGTTGAAGCTAGATGATGAGTAATGGGAATTTATTACACTATCCATTCTAATCTTGCATTTGTGAAATTCTTTATAACAGATTTAAAAATAAATCCACCCAGAGATACATTATGGCCTATGTAGTTAGAATACATTAATAGATTGATAACTTCCACTGTTGATGAAAGTGGGAAAGAAGATTCTCATACACTGTTGGTGAGCATGTAAATGATTATGACCTTTTAAAAGGCGATTTGACATTTACTATTAGAATGTTTTAAAATGTTTCACACATATTGATCCAGTAATTCCATTTCTAGAAAGCTTATCTACAGAAGTCACCCCTTTGTGTATGGATACAGCACAAAGATGTAGTTTATTATATTTTGTTTAATTTTATTTTTTAAAATATATTTTTATTGATTTCAGAGAGGAAGGAAGAGGGGAGAGAGATAGAAACATCAATGATGAGAGAGAATCATTGATCCGTTGCCTCCTGCATGCCCCCCACTGGGGATCGAGCCCGCAACCCGGCATGTGCCCTTGACCGGAATTGAATCTGGAACCCTTCAGTCCACAGGCTGAAGCTCTATCCACCGAGCCAAACCGGCTAGGGCTACACTGTAGTTAATTTATAAAAACCTCAAATTGGAGAAAGCCAATGTATTTACAAAGATGGGACATTTTAATAAATATAATATGCTCATTGTGTGGTCCATTGTATAATTACCAGTATTACTTTTACCATTTATTACTGTACACTTTTTTATTTCTAAAAGACACATGTAAATATTGATCTGGAATGTTGTCAATGATAGACTGTTGAGAAAAGGAAAATGTCTATAATATACCCTTTTAATGGAAGAAAAAAGCAATCGTAATGCTCATACATGTGGCTCTCTGTATGTACGTAGGCAAACATCTGGGAGCCGAGTACTAAGTGGTTAATGGCTACCTTCGGGAAGGAGTGTGTCTACTTTTAGGAGGTTTATCTATCAGTTTCTACTGTACAATTTTGGACCAGTTTCAACTTTTGTGTCTTGGCGCATGTGGCACAGCTCCAGTCAATGAGGTAAGTGTCACTGGGAAAGCTGGCTTATGAGGGCACATTCAGGTGGCCTCTGCCTTTAGTTCTTCGCCCTTCCTACCCTCCTCCGTTTCTGAACCTGGATGAGGAATCCCTTCTGTTCTGTAAGCACTTCTCAGCAATGGTGCGCTGGAAAGCCAGAAGGCCGAGGGCCCCAGGGAGCTGCGGACTCCTGCATGGGCCAGGACTGGTTCTTTTTGAAAACTCCTTCTTAAGAAAACGTTGTTAATTTGCTTAAGTTAATGCTCTGTCACTCACAGCCAAACAATTCAGGACCAAAGCATTTCGTAGCTCTGCCGGTGCTGAGGTACACCTGTGGGATGTAGGGCACATAAATGCAGTCAGGCTGCCTGAAGACGCCCCTGGACATCTGGTCCAACACGAGCCCCCACCCGCAGCCCGGGCCGGCACATGGTCTCACAAAGGAGAAAATGCATCCACAAGAGAGTAATGTACATGGCTACCTCTAGGTTGTGGGATTATGGATGTTCTTAATTTCCTTTTGTGTACTTGCCTATATTTCTGAATATTTAAAATCAGGGAAAAAACTCTTTTGTAAAACTTGTTAAGCCTCTACAGGAAAGCTGTGTGGTGAAGCTGAATGACAAAGTGGGGCTGTGTTACTCCACACATCGCAACATATTGCAAATAAAGCATTTTTCTCCTCCCTTTTCCCGCTACCAACTACTTAAAAAATAGAATAAAATCCTGATAAAACTCAATATACAAGATGAGTATTAGTCTGATCACCCATCAGGATGATAAAGGAGGTTTACTCTACAATTATATTACATATTTATGAAGAAAAATTTTGAAAGTGGTTTCTTTTACATTGATGGATGTCTCAACACTAACCATAAAGAATAATAAAAAATTAAGCATCTTTGTTTTGCTGCTGCTAAGAACGCATATATGATGTACAGAACCTCAATCCCGGGGACGCATTTATCATTCCTCTCGGGAAAACCTTGCACACAAATCAGCGGAATCCCTCCGGGCTGCTCGGCTTCGGGAACCTTCTATTGTGTCCTGGGTTAATCCGTGCACAGCAGAGTCCCGGCCCGCGTGGCCACACAGGACCATTTGCGCGGTGGGCCCTGCCGGGCGCCTGGCCCAGGGGGCGGGCAGCGCCGCTCAGCAAGGCCCAGTCCCTCCGCCAGGAATTATTCGGCCCAGATGCCAGGTGATGAGGCTAAGAAACCTCTGCTTTATTTTATTTCTTTACTTTTTTCCTTTTTTTCTTTGAGAAACCTCTGCTTTCCACTTGTTTTCTCTGTCCTGTAGTTTTTAGGTTGTACCCAGGCCCATAAGAAATTGGACTGCGTTGACTTTCTGGACCTTTTATCGGGTTGGTAGCTTACTAATCGGCTAATTGAGTTTCAGCATCTGAACGGTGTTTTGTTTTGTTTTTGTGTTTGTAGTCGCAGGGCTTTCACACTACACACGTGGCTACTTTATCCCAGGGATCCCTTCACGCAGCACGTTTTGACTGGTGTCTGGGAGCTCCCGGACGTCGCCCAGGCGTGGCGGCACAGAAGTGGGTGACCCCGCACCCAGGCCCCGCATTGCCCTGAAACAGAAATGCCCCGATTCAGCAGCAGCAGGCCCTGACCGATGATGGGTGTGGGTGTGGGTGTGGGTGTGGGGCAGGCACTCCAGGGAGCTCCAGCCCAGGTCCCACTCCCAGGGCACCTTCTCCTGCTCACTGAACAGACCCGCGGTGCCCCCGGTCCCCCCCTCCCCGCCGCACTCTGCGCCCCGCACCCTGCCTGGGAAAGCTCTAGCGCCAACCTCCCTCTGCAGGATCTCCCCGCGCCCTTCAGTCCGGGCTCTGCTGGGCCACCTTCGGAGAGGACGCCTCTGACCACGCCCGCGGCTGTCCCCTCCAGGCTGCCTCCGCCCCCTGTCCTGCTCCAAAACCATCGTGTGTACTTGTTTATTGTTCGTCTCCACAACAATGACTTTTTATGGCTCTTCCAGGCCTTGGCTGGGGCGACTTCTGAGGAGGGGGTGGCCTCCTGGAAGCCCCCTTCCCCTCCCGCTTTCCAGCCGAACTGGGCGGCTCTGCTCCTCCTTCTGCGCACCTGACTCTGGGCCTCTGGACTCCCCTCGGCCTCGCACTGGCTCTGCCCACACCGGGCTGACAGCTCTTCACCCTCAGCATCCTCTCTAAGCCGTTCCTCCACCACCCAGGAGGCCGCCATGCTTCTCTCCAACCTGTTGATTCCATGTCAGGTATGGCTCCCTTGGCCTGCCTCTCCCCTTGGCTGCGCTCCTGTGAAGGAGGGCCCTAGTTTCCTGGCTCCCTGATACCGCCCCAGGGCCGCCTAAGACTCCCTTACTTGCCTTGGCCTGTGTGGCTCAGTTGGTTGAAGCATCCTCCCATACACTGAAAGGTCGTGGGTTTGAAATCAGGTCAGGGCACATACAGGAGGCAACAGATTGGTGTTTCCATCTCACATCAATGTCTCTCTCTCTCTCTCTCTCTCTCTCTCTCTCTCTCCTTTCCTCTCTCTAAAAACCAATAAAAAGCATGTCCTCAGGTAAGGAAAAAACAAAACAAAACAAGATTGGCTTATTCCATCCTGCAGACCTGAAACTGGTTTTTAAAAATTAAAATTTAGTAAAACCTTTAGTAACAATTTTATCATGTCTATCATGTCTGCTTTTCTGAAGAAATACTAACTTTATAGACCGACCTCTACTGTTTCTGCAAATTGCATGTGGACTATTGCAACAATAACAATAAAAATGCAAACAAGGTCTTTGCTAATAGAATAATTTCTAGAGAATATAACTAAACAAGAGAGAGAGGAGAGAGAGAGAGAGAGAGAGAGAGAGAGAGAGAGAGAGAGAGAGAGAGAGAACAAAGAGGCATAGGCTCATTAAACTGAAAGAGTCCACAATGGAACTTCTGGCTAAGGCGATGACACACCAACCACCACACCTGCGAGCCTGCACTTATATGTGACCAAGACGCAAACACCAGGCCCCTCACCACTTCTGTGAGGCCTGATGATAGGATTCATGAACCGTGTAACCGTTTATCCCCCAAGTCCTCCCAGTGGAAAAGGTTGCCTCCCACAGTGAGCCAGGCAAACTCCTGTGGCAGCCCAACAGGCAGGGCTTGTCCTTGAGAATATTAGTTGCAGAAGGAATTTTGCAAACCACACTGTGAAGCTCTTGTTGACTTGCTGGCATTGAATCTGCAGACAGACATGAACTTTAAGTTTTTTTCTTGGATGAATTGGCATCCCACACTGTTGTTCCTCTATAAATTCACCATTTTTATCTGAACACCAGAAAGAAAAATGTTGAAGGAAGTTTGGAAAAATTTCTCTTTCGAATCCCACATTTAATAACACTTGCATCATATTTCTTTGTAATCTTTTGCACTTCATGAAAACCATCAGCCTAAACACCACAGAGTGAAACTTAACATTCATGATCTGGATTTAGGAAATTCATAGTCTGGATTTGGAATTGACATTTCATTTTTGACTAAGTGAACCATTCTGAATGTAAAATAGAGAAAATAGCACCATTTCAAGGCCAGCCAACTCCCAGAGTTCTCTGTAAGACCTACACTACTTTCTCAATTCTTTGGCCCATCAATATCCCCACATTTCTGCCTTTGGGGAAGGGCTGGGAAACTGGGCAGAGCATCCTACCCAAGCCAGTGGAGGGGGTGGAAAGTTTGGTGTGGCTCTGGGATATTTATACACTAGACTAAAATGTTGACTCAGGAGAGTCCTAGAGATTACATTCTACATGCTCGTGTTACAGTGAAACTGAGTCTCAGAGATGGAAAGAAGTGTAAGCACATCGCATAGACAGGGGTAAGGCTGAAACACTTTTCCTGTGCATTAGACTGTCACCACCTAGGTTAGCCCACTAGCATCTCTTCTCTGGATTTCTCTAGTAGCTTTCTAAGTGGTCTCTCTACTTCTACTTTTATTTTTTTCCAACCTGTGTCTCTATAGTAGTAAGAGTGATTTTAAATTATAACTTACTAGAGGCCTGGTGCATGGATTCATGCACCGGTGGGGTCCTTTGGCCTGGCCTGCACCGTCTTGCAATCCAGGACCCCTCGGGGGATGTCGGACTGCCAGTTTTGGCCTGATCCCCACAGGCCAGGCTGAGGGACCCCACTGGTGCACGAATCTGTGCACTGGGCCTCTAGTATGGATATTAGATCTTTGGTTAATCTGTTCCCACCTCCCCTCCCCCTTCCCTCTGAGATTCATCAATCTGTACCATGTTTCCATGCCTGTGCATTGAGTGTCTGTCAGTGCGCATCATAGCTACCAGTCGAACGAATGGTCACTTAGGCTTTTATACATATAGATATCACTCTAGTCCCTTGCAAGAGTGCCTCAAGGCACAAAAGAATAATACAAGCTTTTAACAACACTACAAAGTCATGTAAAATCTGCTCCCTTCCTTTCTCCAATCACATATAATATTACTTTCTCCCACTCACTATGCTTCAGCTACATTATTGTGCAGTTATTCTAACACCAAATAATCCAATCAAAAAGTGGGCAGAGGACCTGAAAATACACCTCTCCCAAGAAGACATACAAACAGCCAATAGATATATGAAAAGATGTTCAACATCACTGGCAATTTTGGAAATGCAAATCAAAACTACAATGAAATACCTGTTAGAGTGGCCATTATCAACAAGACAAGCAACAAAAAGTGTTGGAGAGGTTGTAGAAAAAAGGGAACCCTCATTCTCTGTTGGTGAGAATGTAGACTGGTACAACCACTATGGAAAGCAATCTGGTGATTCCTCAAAAAATTAAGAATAGAGCTACCATATGATCCAGCAATCCCACTCGTAGATATTCACAAAGATATATGCACCCCTATGTTCATTGCAGCATTATTCACAGTGGCCAAGACATGGAATTAACCAAAGTGTCCTGTGATAGAGGACTGGATAAAGAAGATGTGGTACATATACACAATAGAATACTAGTCAGCCATAATAAAGGATGAAATGACACCATTTGCAACAACAAGGATGGATCTTGAGAACATTATGCTAAGTGAAATAAGTCAGACAGAAAAAGCTAAGAACCATTTGATTTCACTCATATGTGGGATTTAAAATTGAAACTTATGAATACAAACAGCAGTGTGGTGGTTGCCAGAGGGAAGGGGGTGAGGGGAGAAGAGGGTCTTAACATAAGGTGAAAGGAGAAGATTTGACTTGGGTGGTGGGAATATGGTGCAATATACAGATCTTGTAACATAGAAACCCACACATAAAACCTAAATGTTCATGTGGCCAATGTCACTCCAATTGGGAATATGGAAATTGACCCTCACGCCCTCACAAGATGGATGCCTACGACCAGGCCAGAAGGGGGGTTAGTGAGGGACGACCAAATGACTGTGTGGGGTGACCAGGCCGGCAGGGGGGTGGCATTTGGGGGTGACCAGGCCAGCAGGGGGGCAGTTGGGGGCGACCAGGCTGGCAGGTGGGGCAATAATGGGTGAGCATCCGGCTGGGGGGACAGTTAGGAGCGATCAGGGCAGCAGGGAGGGGGCAGTTGGGGATGACCAGGCCAGCAGTGGGGGCAGTTAGGGGTGATCAGGCCAGCACGCAGAGGCAGTAAGGGGAGATCAGGCCAGCAGCGGTGCCAGTCAGGGGTGACCAGGCGGGAAGGCAGGTGAGCAATTAGGAGCCAGTGGTCCAGGATTGTGAGAGGGATGTCTGACTGCCAGTTGAGGCCTGATTCCTGGGATCAGGCCTAAACTGGCAGTCAGACATCCCCCAAGGGGTCCTGGATTGGAGAGGGTGCAGGCTGGGCTGAGAGGACACCCACCACCTGCATGAATTTTGTGCACTGGGCCTCTAGTTTAATAAATAAAATGTTAGAAATAGTTGAGTTCTTCAAATATATTCATATCTAACTCACCCCAGGGCCTTTGCACTTGCTTTCCCCTCGTTCCTCTTTCTCTCCTGCACATGGTGAAATTCTTTTCATTATATATCTTAGCTTAGGTTGCTAATTTCACTCATTACCTCCTTTATAGTCCTTGCTATATGAAAACCAGACTGCCCCCATTAGTGTTACTTCTGTTTCTCTTGATTTCTTTCTTTACTTCATAACATGTAGCAGATTGTAATTATTTTTGTGATACATTTTTACTCTCTTCCCCCGGTGAAAATATAACTGCTGTGTGTAGAACAGAGCAAGGGACAGAGTGGCACTCAGTTCGTCCTTGCAGAATAAAATAATAATGTGACTTAATACTGCATAGCCAACTGCATGAAGATGAAGATATTAAAAATGCAATTTTAATATTTTATCAATTTCAGCCACTACCAAATCATTGCTTAGCCTAACACAAAGGTTAGCTCTGCTTCAAAAACATTCAGCAGTTTCTTACAGCACATAAAAACAAAAGCTACCAAAATGCTTTACTGAGAGTCTTAAAGTTTTAAAGTCTGAGAGCATCCTCAAGATCTTGTCTGAATCTTGTTTCAAGTTGAAGAAACTACATTAGCCCAGACAGTGCCACGGACACTGCTTCCTCCCCTAACCTAACATCTAGTCTGTTTTTTAAACCCAGTTTCTCAAAAACAGAATAAAAATACCACCTCTGACTTACCCTGAATTCTTATTCCATTCACTGCATTCGCAACATATACCAACTAGCCACACGCCGACTCATCACCAATTGTGCCCTTATAATATGCCAGGTCCAGAATTCCATGTGTGTTTGTTTTTATTCTTTATTGTTGAAAGTATTACATAGGTCCTCCTTTCCGCCCAATAACCTCTTCCAGTCCTTCCCCTCCCCAGGCCTCACCACCATTGTCTGTGTCCACGGGTTATGCAGCTATGCATACAAGTTCATTGGTTGATCTCTTCCCACCTATCCTCCCTGCCTTCCCTCTGAGGTTCAACAGTCTGTTCACGCTCCTATGTCTCTGGGTCTATTTTTGATCATCAGTTTATTTGGCTCATTAGATTCCAATTACATGTTTTATGGGTCTTACCTTATTTTGTCCTAACTCCTCATGCTTTAGATCACTTGTCTTAGTCACTGATGGGATGAGGAAACTGAGGTTTAGCAAGTGAAGCTGGCCCCCAGGTAAGACCTGGTCAGGCAGGAGTACAACCAGAGGGCAGGTTGGCGCTGCCATAGATGGTTTTAAAGTCCCATGCGCTACCTCCTTGAATGGTGCTCCAGTGCCCACAGGAGCCACGTAGTTTTTCAAAGTATTGTGCTTTTTTACAAAAAAGGCTGCTTTTTACCCAGTGAGAATAAGGCTCTTTTATGTAAAGTGATTTTTATCTTTGGCAGAAAGCAACTGCAATACAAAGTCAGATTTCACTCTGCTCCGAGCTTGGATCTCCCTGTACATCTCCATAGTCAATAGGATTGGGCGAGAGACTGTTTCCTGAGCATCCATTATAGTTATACAGTGCAAATGGCTCTGTACCTGAAAATCACTCACCCACATTCCCATCCTATGAGTAAAACATTCTGGCTGGCATCCCATCCATTTTTGAGGTGAGTTAGCTATTCTATATATTCAAAAAGTATGTGTGTGCACATGCACACACACACACACATACATGTGGAGTAAAAGCTAATATGGAAAGTATGAAATACAGGCAGGCGTTATCTGAACGTTTCCCCTCCCCATCTTCTGAACTACTTGCTCTTTGGAAGCTATAAAGCATTTGCCCAAAACACCTTGTTTCTGACAGACATTCGGGAATGCTGCTGCTCCTCTTTGTTGCAAAGCCTTGGACACTCCATCTTTAAAGGAATATACCACCTGTAGTTCCTTCTGGATCTTAAACATCAATTGTTCTCCCTACCCACAATTCATTCTTCTTCTTGGAACAGCACCCGGTTCTGCTAGGAAGTCACTTCTGTTGCTTTCTCAGTCATGGGGCTCCCATCGAGGGGCTTCTGAATATATTAAAAAATAACTGTGGTTCACATGAGATAACAGTCATATTTCTAATTACAAGTGTAGGCAATGCGAGAGATTTTGGAATATTTACTTACTTTCTTACTGGATACAACCATGCCACATGTGACAAAAATCACCTCAAAATATTAACAGCTCATGTTTGAAACTCCTAACTGTATTCTGATGCTTGCTAACCCCTCACTGAGGCCCTTTTGCAATCCCATTAGTTAATTACTAACTTTATCCCCATTATAAACAGGTTTAGTGAGGTTAAGTAAGGAAGTTATGGAGCAGAGATTGACCCACTTCTGCCTGCTTTCAGAGGTCTTAGCCCTCCATTCTGTATCACAGCAGCTGGGATTGGATGTGGTTCCAGCAGTGGGGAGAAGCCACAGCCTGCCCAGGGTTGGCACTGGATTATTTCTTAATGAGGATCTGAGTGCCATTTCCAGCAGGGCCTTCGGCTTTGTTAAAATTGGTTATGTCTAAAAGCAGCAAGAATGAATGGATCATTGTCTTGAGAATTCTCAAAGCATGGTTCTCGGGCCACCGTCATCATCATCTCCTGGAACACTGATGGAAAGGCAGGTTCCCAAGCCTCGCCCTGGATTTGCTAAATCAGAATCTGCATTTCAGGAAGATCCCTGAGTGATGCAGATGGACATTCCATTTTGGGAGGGACTGGTCTGGAACCGGCTCTCAAAGCCTGGTCCTTGGACAGCAGCATTTGTACCAATGGGATCACATTCTAGAGGTGGAAGAAGGGTAGGAGAGGGAGGGAAGGAGGGAGGGAGGGAGGGAGGGAGGAAGAAATATCTGCATTAGGTGGAAACTCTTACAGGCCTGATGCAATGGGTATTGGAATTAATGTTAGTTCAGTCAGGCAAGACAGCTTAGTGTAATGAGTTCGTGACAGCCGCTCTGAAAGCTTACATCTTTTTTAATTATCATGATTAGCCAGCTGACTGGTTTCTTCCCAACAGCCTGGGTAAGCCCCGTTGGCAGCCCTACAGCACTCGCATAGGAGAGCAGGGTGGAAATGCCCATCAGGCAAGGGGATATTTTTAGGTTTCTGAAAGAAAACCAAAGGGCTTCATTTGACCCTCTTCTCTGGGGTCAGGGTGTCTGGCCTCTCCTATGTTCATCCATTCTTCTTCTATCCCTTTTGCCTTTCATTTCCTTTGCCAGATTTTCTCCTAGTGGATGTGGGGGGCGGGGAAGGGGGCGTGGGGCGTGGGGCGGGGGGCGGGAGGTGATGACAATGCCCATCAAAGAGAGGTCAAGTAGCACAGGGAGAAAATATCTCCAGGACTCTAATATTTAGCTGACAATTGAACTGCCCTCCCCGCCCCGCTCCTCAGTACCCACAGTGCATTGAGTCGTGGGGGCCAAGCAGTTTTGATCTCTGGTTTGGATCTGCTAAACCTCAAAATGTCAAAGTTTAGGCAACACCTTAAAATATATTTCCTTGTGGAAACTGAAATGCTGCCGTCTCGCTTTTATTTTCTTCTATCCTGACCTGGCTGTCCGTTTTTAGAATATTATCTTTTGGAGCCAAAACTTCGGGCATCTCCTCAGAATAAGAGGGCCTATAATGGCAGTTGGATACCTTAGCACTTTATTTTGGGAGCTGGCGCTACAAAAGAGAACACCTGACTGAGTCTGCAAGCAGGCCTCCCTCCCAGCACCCCTGCAGGGGGAAGCTTCAGCACTGAGGACAGCGCAGGGCATTGTCTGCGGGGCCCAGGCCAACAGGCCCGCTCTCCTAATGAGCTCAGGAGCTCGGCCGGCTCCTGAAGGAAGTTACCTTCGCTGGCTCCTGTTCAGGCAACCTTAATCATATGTGACAATTGTCTAGCAGACATTTATCTCCTGCTAGCGGTTTTTCCATCGCAGACATAAGAGGAGTCACAGAAAAAGCACTCAGAGGGAAAGAAAAGGTAGAATTGAAAACCTCATACACAGAGAGGAATATGAAGCTTGGACCTCCCCACCTAATCCCTTAAATATGAAAAAAGAAATTTCTTCCACATCCAGTGCAGGTGGAACACAATTTCCAGGCGTCAATACGGAAGTCTTACCAGAACCAGCGGTCCCTCCATGCGGGACAAGCCCACAAGCGTGCTACCAAATCACTGAGCCAGGGGTGGTGGGAAGCCTGCCTCTGGAGGGGGGCAGTTCTGGGGCCACTGGGTACCCCAGCTCCAGATCCCACGGCTGCACTTCACACCCTGGCTTCACACCTGATTTCCTGTGTCACTTGCGCGAGTCACGAGAGCTTTGGGAGATTGGTTTCCTCGTATGAAAGATGCCCACCATCGCCCAAGACCGCATTATTAGAATAAAATCACACGTGTTATGTGTTCAGTGTATATATGTTCAGTCAGTCCGAAATGCTGTGTTCTGACGGTCCAGTTTGCATAATGGGTGGGAATAAACCTGTGCCATTCGTTGCCAGGGGAACTCAGCTTTCTCTCCTTAAGGCCCCAGGGCAGGAGGGTGATTTGCATGCCGGAGTCCATCCCTGAGAACTCGGTCTTTATTAGCACCCAAAGCCTCCACACCTCTGGCAGTATTCACGGATAATGTGAGTATATTCATCCATAGAAGCCTCTTTTCGCTTGACTGAGCCCAAGAGCAGACGTACCTCATTAAAGGCCAGCCAGGCAGGGCCAGTCAGAGCTTCAGACTATGGAACAAGCTAATGACAGCCACACACTTCCCCCCTGGGACCGGGCAGCATGCCTAGAGGGGGCTGCAGAAGACAGACACCTGCTGGCCAGGGCAGCGGATTCTGTGGCGTCCCTTTCCCCACCCTCTGCGGGTCCCGTCGTCCCCTGCACCTGGGATCTGAGCCTTCCAGGCTCCAGTGTGGACTCTGCTCTGTGTCTCTTGGGCCAGGCCCACTCCCAGTCCACATGCAATAGTTAGCAGCCGTATGTGCTAGAAATGCAGGTTTTCAAACTTGAAACAGGTCTTAGTGAAGGGAGAACAGCATTACTGTGCACACAGAGATGAAAAGGTTAAATGAGTTTTTGTCTGTGAGACACAAGCCAAATGTCAGCATCACTGATGATGACACTGAGGGGCCGAGGTTAACTCAGGCAGCCTTCTGGTAAAACAGTACCAAACCTTCACCTCCCCAGCTCTTTTTTATATCACAGTCTCATTCTTCTAAGCCAGAGATCAAACTTCACTCTCCACTGGCTGAGGGACACCTTTGTCATAGGGTGTAGCGGGACACCTTTGTCATAGGGTGTAAAGGCTTAGCGCCACGAGGCTGTCAGATTGCACTGCATGAGAAAGGTGACAGCCCACTCTGTCTCAGCTAAGCCCCCACGGGGCCACTTCCCTTTCAGGCCTTCCGTACCTTGGATGCTTGCTTTTCTCTGCAAAGGAGATGTCTTCTGTCCTGAAGCGCAGCAGCCTGGGCCATGCATGGGAATAAGCCTAATCTAACAGCACCCTTCAGTGCAGGAGCTCAAGACGCTAGCGTGCCACTGACCATGTGCATTTTCCCCTTAATATGCAGAACTTTTACTTCCAGGCGCACCCCTTTAAGGGACACGTGCAGCTGTGCCAGGCCCGAGAAGCAGCCCGGAGGCGGGAGCAATGTGCAGAGCTCAGGCTGAGGGACTCGGGGCTCCTGGGACAGTTCAGAAACCAGCCCCCCAGACAGCTCATGTGAACTGGCTGCAGAGACCGCTCTTCGGTTCCTGTGACTTTTCTCAGGCCGGAGGTGAACCCAGTCAGTCCAGGCTTCACCTGCATCTGTGCCCCAGGAAAGCCTCTCCCTGGCCAGGCAGATCAGAACATCTTTCTGAGGCTTCGGGACACACAGAAACCCCACTGACACACGGAGTGTGCTGGGGCCGAACCGTGCCAGGGGCAAGTAGAATGGCTCTGGTGGGAGGCTGGCCAGTGTGCTAAGCCATCTTTAATTAATCAGGGAGCGCCCTGGTGATGGGGAGTCACTTTCACATGACAGGACCTCCCAAATCAGCTGGAAGGTGGAAGCAGCAGGGCTGGGGCCCTCGGGAGTGCACAGCGAGAATAGCGCAAAGCCAGTTAGATTCCTAGCAAGAAATGAGTAAGACCAAGAACACGAACTGGGCAGTGTTAATAGAGCTGAGGAAAGTTAAATCTCCGTGATCAGAGCCTCAGGAAGGGTTTTTGATGATACTCTTTTAAAAAGACCTTCCGAGTTAAATAGATCCATGATGAGGTGAACATAAAAATTGGGATTATGGGAATTTTACTTAATTGAATGTTTCTTGCATTGCTAGTTAAGCAGCATATGATTTTCTAACTTCAATATGACATCAAAATGCTCCAAATTTGTATTACATTTTCATACAAATATGCTAATTTTATATGGAGAGACGTGTTATTAAAGCAGATCTTAATAATTATCAATAAAATCTTAACATCTTTTTTCAGTGTTTTTGTGGTATAACTAGCAAATTGTAAGATACTTGAACTATTCAACACAATGATTTGATAAATATCTATGCATTGTGAAAGAAGAGCCTGTGGAGTTAATGCACACATCCATCACCTCCCACACTGACAATTACACATACCCTGTTATCAGCTCCAGTCACCATGGTGTACATTCCATCCTCTCCTGCTGAGAAGTTGGAAACTCTGCCGCAGGGAGTGGGGTGGGGCCGAGAGTCTTAATTTCTAGGGAGCTCCCAGGCGCTGCTGGTGGTCTCTGGGCAGCACTTGGAATGGGAAGGTGCTGGGATACTTTTGAGGCTATTCCAAGGAAACCAAATGGACTAGGCTTCCAATTAAGAAACCAATCTCCTTAGCTGTTGTGTAATGCTGGGACCACACTAGGAACACTGACTTTCCTGTGCTGTGGCCTTAGCATTCATTATCTGCAGTTTTGATGGGAAAATATTCCCTGATCACTTAGATTCACCATGACAACCAGTTAAACAGAATGACTACAGTAACATAACAGTTTCTTATTCTTCTGAAAAAATATTTAAAAGGTAGTTTTAAAATATGTAAGAGTATTGAAATACTCTAGAGTGAATAGAAAGAGGCAGGCTAGCATGCTCAGCATATTCAGAACAGTCAACAGCATGGTACCTGACCCTGACCCTGGGAACCAGCACCGAGCGGGGCAGGGCGGGGCGGAATCCCTGCTGCCCCAGTGATCCCTGTGCACTAACCAAGGCCAGTCCTGCTTTCTGAACCAACTGAGCCACTTCAAACATTGTTTTAGTTCAAAATACTTTTGGATTTATAGAAAGGTGCCAACATAAGAGAGCTCTTGGATACTCTTTACTCAGCTTGCCATAATATTAGCATCCTAGATAACCACAGCACATTTGTCAGAACTAAGAAATTAACATCGACATAATACTATTAACTAAACTACACACTTCATTTAGATTTCATCAGTTTTTCACCTTTATCCTTTTCAGGATCAAAAGAAAAGGAGGAGGAGGTAGTAATTGTTGGGATAAAGAACTGAAGTTTGCAAGGATGTGTCTGGTTGGGGCATGGCAGGCTGAAGGGGTCAATGCCATACGCCCCCAGCCACTCCCCTCTTTCTCTCTTTCTCTCCCTCTCCATCACTTGGCATTGCTTTTTTCTGAATTGGTTTCAATTTCAGAAAAGATCTCTCTGGGAGGTAGTGACAATGGCCACCAGCCATTCCAGGTCTATTTCCCACCATGTCACAAAGTTCCAATGAAAAGCAGCATCCTGCTTCCCAGGAGGATCCACAGAAGTCCTGGGATCCAGTTCCTCAAGCCCAGCTTGGCCACCGCTCAGCCCTGCACCAAGTATGTGGTCCAGGAATGGCACGGCTGCCCTCTCCTTGGCCAGGCCCGGGGCATGGGAGCCCCATGACTGAGAAAGCAACAGAGGTGACTTCCTAGCAGAACCGGGTGCTGTTCCAAGAAGAAGAATGAATTGTGGGTAGAGAGAACAATTGATGTTTAAGATCCAGAAGGAACTACAGGTGTATGTTCCTTTAAAGATGGAGTGTCCAAGGCCTTGCAACCAAGAGGAGCAGCAGCATTCCCGAATGTCTGTCAGAAACAAGGTGTTTTGGGCAAATGCTTTATAGCTTCCAAAGAGCAAGTAGTTCAGAAGATGGGGAGGGGAAACGTTCAGATAACGCCTGCCTGTATTTCATACTTTCCATATTAGCTTTTACTCCACACGTGTGTATGCGTACATACCCACACATGCATATACTAGTACACTCCTCAAGTGTATAAAATAGCTTATTCACCTCAGAATTGGGGATGTGATCCCAGAGTGCCTTGCTCACTGGATTGGAATGTGTTTGAGTGATTTTCAGGTACATAGGGATTTGCAGTGTGTTTGTCATTCCTTGTTTTTCATGATCTAGAGCAGTGATGGCGAACCTATGACACGCATGTCAGCACTGACACACGTAGCCATTTCTGATGACATGCGGCCGCTGAGGCGGCCGCATGCCGAGGATGAAACATTTGCTGCTCCTGAGGAAGAAACATTTGCAAAATAATGTTTTTTCCTCAAAGTGACACACTACCCGAGTTATACTCAGTTTTTTGGCGAAGTTTGACACACCAAGCTCAGCTCAAAAGGTTGCCCATCACTGATGTAGAGAGTTGGAAGAGGCATTTTGTACAATGACCTTAAAATGGGGTTTGTCTGATGTTTCCTCATGAGGAGGCTGGAGTTATGAATATGGGGAAGAATATCCTCCAAGTGAGTTGTCTTTCTTACCACATCATGTCATCAACCTTTTATCATTAGTATTAACCTTGATTAACATGAACTGGGCTGTGTTAATAGAGCTGAGGAAAGTTAAATCTCCGTGATCAGAGCCTTAGGAAGGGTTTTTGATGATACTCTTTTAAAAAGACCTTCCGAGTTAAATAGATTCATGATGAGGTGAAAATAAAAACTGGGATTATGGGTCAGGTAGGGTCTTCTAATTTCATCCACTGTAAAGTACTTTCCACCATTTTTCCATTTTCATACTCTATTCTTTGGAGGCAAGTCACTACCTTCAGTCCATACTCCAGGGGGAGGGTAGCCACTTTTTAGAGAGATCAAACAGTCCCTTTTTATGTCCACTGTGTGATGATACATCATTTCCACATTTGTAAAATGGTGATTCTAATTGTAATTAACTCAAAAGGTTATTGTGAGGATGAAATAGGATCATGAGTATTGTGCACTTAGCTCAGTGCTTGGCGCATAGTAAGGTTTATTTGTTCATGCATTCATTGATTCTATAGCTATTTATCGAGCACCAACCATATAACCATGTCTGAGGCATTATCCTGGGAATCTGGATTAAAAAAACAAAACAAACAGACACAGTCCCTACACTTATGGAATTAACTGTCTATTGGGGAGAGGGAGAAGGGGATGTACCCACTGATAAACATAATTCACATCCAATCTCCAATCTTCTTTCCCCACATTACCTAGCTTGATTTATATTCTAATTAACTTTCCAAGCTTGCAACCTACAGTTGGATTTGCCATCCTCCTCTTCCACAGTTTCCAAACAACATTCTTCACAATTATAAGGGCATGTGCATTAACCTACATACAATACTATGCACATTAAATTTTTTTAAATTATAAATGCAATGCTTTCAATTATGTCTTTATGTCTTAGGGTAGACACCCAAGTTTTTTAACAGAGAGAGCTATTAATTATCTGACGAGAAATTATTCTCTCAAAAGGACAGTAGCAGCACATAAATGATACCACTGGTCAGCAGGATGTAGAATGTGACTTTATACAGGAGATAGATATAGTTATCACATCACCCCCACTGCCAGTGTGGTAACTGAGGTGCAAACATGTTAGGCAATGCACAGTCAGTCATGCTCTGAACCAGTATGACATATTTCAGTGCTCAGGGAGTTTTGGTCTGAGAGAACGCCTGGCATTTTTCCTGTGGCTAAAGGAAGATAGTTGAGGTTGAAGAACAATATTTAGAAAATGTGGAAACTCTTTTGCAACTGGGCATTAGGAACTGGGCCAGAGGTCATCCAAGACCAAATGAAAATAAAAAGTCCTGTATTTTACTCCACATTAAAAGAATTGTTATAATGCCCTAATTTAAATGTAGCCAGAGTAGCTGTCCAGCTTGATAGTAGAATCTAATATTTGGAAAATGTTTCCATGCGATTTTCTGGCTTTGATAAGTAGTGTGTATTGTGGCAGATAGACTACTATTCTGAAAGAAAACAATGCTAGTAAGTGGATTCATCAACAAATTGAATCACTAGTAAATGGATTTATTAATTCCTCTTCTGTTAACTAAAAGCATGTTTGTAAAAACTGAAATTTTAGGTTTTTGCAGATTAACTGCCTGTCAGCCACAGAAAGTGGACTAGTCTTTCACTTCCTGTCAGCCTGCCTCCAACCATCCCCTCTGCAGACACGTGAGATAAAGAAAATTCTAAGCATCTCCAGGTCCCTTTAACAGGTATGTTATTATCCCTCACAAATCAGACATAAAACAACAACAACAAACTACAAAGATATATAGCATGGCTTTAGTTTTACTTTAGCGATCCCCTGTGCTGAATGGACATATAGGCAATAGTTAGCTCACAATACCAAAAATACAGAGGGGTATATAGGCCCCTTCCCAAGAAATGTCACAATTAAGGAAAAATACTGGTGATTGCTGATCTTACATTGAGACCTTAAATAAGGCATTCAATTCACAATACTTCTTTGATACACTGAAGAGTTGGCAAATGTTTTTCACTATCCAAATTTAATGATTACTTGCAATCAGAACAAAGCCAATAAATGTAAATAGATTATGTTTTTCTCTATTAGACATAGATCAAATTTACAAAATATGGGTTCATAAATTGGAACTAGTAAAAGAAAGATAATAATATTTAATAGAAGGTCACTTGAGAACTAATGGATTCTCTTTGTTCCTTCTTTACCCAGTCAAATTTTATCAGATCGGATCACTCTATTTTAATAGTTTCCGATTGTAAAACCCAATATCTTTTAGTGACAAGTAATTCATTACAAAATGTATTTTCTCCCCACTTTTTCAATAAGGCCAAGTGATTGCCAGTTCCAGGATTACTTTTAGTGAGAGGATCAAATTAATATTTCTATTTATTTATTTATTTTTAAATACATACACATACACACACACACACTGAGTGGCCAGATTATTATGACCAACTGATGTTTGTAGGCAAATTAGCCGTACACTGCATCGTATGGGATATGGAAGCTGAAGGCATGTTCGAACACCTTTGCTGTCTGCAGTTACCAAGATAAAACGTCTCCAATTCACACAGGAACACAAGGATTGGACAGTCGAGCATTTGGAAAAAGGTCATGTGGTCTGATGAATCACATTTCCAGTTGCATCATGCAGATGGCAGAATGAGAATTTCACGGAAACAGCATGAAAGCATGCACCTCACATGCATGAGTACAACCTTCAAGCTGGTGGGGGCAGTGTTATGGTTTGGGACATGTTTTCCTGGCATGATTTGGGCCCTTTCATTCGTGTGGAACAACGTTTCAATAGCACAACATACCTAAGTATCATTGCTGATCAAGTTCATCCTATCATGTTGATGGCGTATCCCAATGGAGATGGCTTCTTCCAACAAGACAATGCGCCATGCCACGGTGCTCGTATTGTGCAGGAGTGGTTTCAAGAACATGAGGGAGACTTTACCTTGCTTAGGTGGCCCCCACCCCATAATCACCAGATCTCAATCCAATTGAGCATTTGTGGGACGAAGTTAAAAGAGCCATCAGGCAGCTGGTTCCACAAACATCAAATCTCACAGAACTGGACAGTGCTCTTCATCAGGCATGTTGTCAGATTCCTTGCATCACCTTTCACATCTCGTGGAATCAATGCCAAGAAGAATTGCCGCAGTATTAAAGGCAAAAGGGTGCCAAATGAAGTACTGATGGGGTGGTCATAATAATCTGTCCACTCAGTGTGTGTGTGTGTGTGTGTGTGTGTGTGTGTGTGTGTGTATGTTTTATTTCAGAGAAGAAGGGAGAGGGAGAGAGAGAGATAGAAACATCAATGACAAGAGAGAATCATTGATTGGTTGTCTCCTGCACATCCCCTACTGGGGATTGAGCCCACAACCCAGGCATATGCCCTTGGTCAGAATCGAACCCGAGACCCTCAGTCCACAGGCCAACACTCTATCCACTGAGCCAAACCAGCTAGTGCAATATTCCTATTTAATGCACTATGTAGACTAGCATTGTGGATTTGGCTTGCTGCAAGCAAGATTAATTTGGCATCTCTGACCCATCACAATATTTCATTACTTCCTTCTGGCTCCATGAAACCATGATCCTTGGTAGAGTTGAGTCAAACCTAACACTGCAGAAGATCACTTTCAGAAAACCGGGACTAGTTGTGGTAGACCCACTGATAAAATCTAGGGTTATTTGTCCCTACATATCTTTAGCTTTCATTCACAAAGGTAATAGCTAGCCATCATAGGGTCACTTTGGTTCCCATACGGTTGGATTTTAGCAGGAGTATATTCAGAAAGTGGCCTCAGTAATTGCAGCTCCTCTCCTCATCATGATGGCATATGGAAAAGGGTTTTACTTAAGGAATTTATGCAAATGATGGCTTTAAAAAAGTCTTTAGAGATTTGACTGAAATTTAGATAGGCACTAACTTACATTCATGAAAAAGTTCACTTTGAACCTTTCATCTCCACTAACAATTACATCAATGTTGATTAATTGATTTTCATACTTTCCCGTAACTATTTTCATTATCTCCATTGCATAACCCAATGTATGTTGAATTTTATATTTTGTCTTTTATCCATTTTGATGACCAACGCCTGATATGTATCACACTCATTTATATAGAGAATACAGATATAGATGTAGATGATATAGATATACAGTATCTTATATAACTTTCAGAGCCCCTGGTAATTTTAAAAATGTGTCTAATAGGTGTATAGCTTCTATAAGGTAGGAAGAACTAAATCATATCACAGTTGCCCCAGGATAATGAACTTAGTTTTGGAACTAGCGTCACACAGTAATGACCTTCAATCAACATCAACTGATATTAGAAGGGGTGAAAAAAGAGTTTCAGCCTCATAACTCTGTTATTTATAACTGATTAGACAGAAACCTGACATTCTAACTTAATATTGTTGGCCAAGAAAAGTATCATGATAAAACTTTTCTCCTGGGTTTCAGAAACTGCATTTTGTACTGGATAGCATTTGTGCCAAGTCTGCCAGGAAGTCGAGACACACCTAATCATCACCTGCCATGCTTCTCCAATCCGGTGAGAGAGAAAACATCAGCCCAAGCAAGTTCAATGGCAATGCAAAGGAATAGGTAAGCATATCATAAAATCAGAGCTAGAGGAATGGAGAGCAGTAAGAAATGATGTTGAGCCTGAATAGTCAGTAAAGGCTTCCTAAAAGGGTGAGGTTGGAGGTAGATCTCAAGGATTTGGTGATCACAGAAGACTGGACAGGAGATATTGGAAGGAGGATTCAGGCACACAAGAGCATGGAGACAGGATTATAAAAGATATGTTGATCTGATAAGTACAGCAATTTAACTGATACAGGGCACAACTTACAAATGGCAACCTCAAAAGTTCACCTTTATTAAGTGCTTTCTATGTCCAGACACTGCTCTAAACATTTTTACATATATTAATTCATCTAGTCATCACCCCAGGGATATGAGATGATCATTATTCCCTATACTTTACAGGCAGCCATAGAGATATTAAGTAAGCAGTCAGCATTATAAGGTTAGTAAGTGGTAGAGTGGGATTTTCAATCCCAGTAGTTTCAATCCCCCAATCCCCACTATTCTTAACTATTGCCAAAATATGTGTCAGCCTGCAAGGACAGACAGGTTAACCATGACACCTGTGGACGTCTGACCGTAGAGATTGGTGAAGACTGTACTGGAGCTCATGCTGCATAGAGAAAGGGCAGATGCTGCTCCGCTTCAGCCTTGTGGGAAAATGGGGCCAGTATTCTCAGATCTGATTTTTTAAAAAGAGAGTCCAGTCATCTAATTCATATGCGTTTTCTTTTAAGGAACATATGGTCAAAATGTAGCATGCAGATGACCAGCTAGAGATGTGGAGGAATAGGAGGGTTGAGATTGAAAAGGTAGGCTGTTACCCAATTACTAAGGGTTCCAAAATCTGGAGAAGATGAAGTGTGCACAGCTCGAAGTTCAAATAAGACCAATGGAAAAGAAGGACTTGGTATTTTCTACGGTCCATGGTATTTTATAAGAGACTAGGGGCCTGGTGCACAAAATTTGTGCACTGTGAAGGGGTCCCTCAGCCCAGCCTGCCTCCTCTCACATACTGGGAGCACTCAGGGGATGTCCTACTGATGGCTTAGTCCCGCTCCCCATTGGGAGTGGACCTAAGCTGCAGTCTGGCCTCCCTTTGTGGGAGGTGACCTGGCTGATCAGAGGAAGGCGCCAGCCCCATCACCCAGCTGCTGCAGCTCCTGCCAGTCACTGCAGCTGCCCAGGTATTTTAATCAACATGGACTCCAGTCCCTTCACCATGAAAAAATGACAACTTTCTTTAAGCATTTTCAAGATATGTCTTTCATAGGATATGACCTTTTTTTATTTTTATTTTTATCCTCACCTGAGGATATGTTTCCATTGATTTTATCCCTTTCCCTAAGATCGCAGGCTCAGCCCCTTCCCAAGCCTAAAGCTCCGCCCCAGGCTTGGGAAGGGGTTCCCCCCTGGCATCTCGGATCATGGGCTCCACCCCTTCCCAAGCCTAAAGCCTCCACCCCAGGCTTTAGGCTTGGGAAGGGGTTTCCCCCCCAACCCTCCAATCACAGGCACAGCCCCTTCCCAAGCCTAAAGCCTCAGCCCGATGGCTGGTTGGGAGTGACCTGGGTGCCGAGGAGGTTCCTGGGACCCAGGTATGTATGCAAATTATCTGCCATCTTTGTTGGGTTAATTTGCAAACTCACTCTGATTGGCTGTGGGCGTAGCGGAGGTACGGTCAATTTACATGTTTCTCTATTATTAGGTAAGATAATTAAGTGGATCTATGACAGAAAGGGAAGATTTAGGGAAAGTTGGATCAAGGAATAATATGAGAAATAAATCCAGCTGAGATTTTGAGTGTGGGGATCTCAATAGATGAAGTTAGTTTTAAGGGCTAAGCTTACTAATAAAAGCAATAACAGAGCATATATACTACATGAAATTATCTACTGAGTAACTGAAAAGCTGTGCTGTGGTTAAAAATAATTAAGGCTTCCAAATGTGTTATATCAATGAGCTATTTAACATCTCTTTAATTTCATTTTCCTAGCAGGTGAGTCATGTCACTCCCCTGCTGTCACTCATGCATGGCTTCCTATTTTCCTCATAAAGAAATCCAGAGTCTTTACTTGGCCTACAAGTCCCTGGACACCGATCCTAGCTCATGTCCTCCTACCCGCTCAGCACAGGCCTTTCACAGAGGCCAGGCTCTGTTCTTCACAAACACCGTTTCCTCCTCAGGACCTTTGCACATGATGGTTTCTACGCCTAGAACACCTCCCCCTGTGCTCACACCATGGCTTCATTTAGGTCTCTGCTCAGATATCATCTCCCTGGTGCCTTCTCCATCACCAACTGCTTCTCCTTTCATTTCCTGTCTTTCTCCCCCACCAGAAGCAAGCCTTTATTTTCTTCATTGCTATACCCATAGCACCTAGAATACTGCCTGGCCTTGAGTGGGCATTCAATGAATATTCACTGAAGGGTATGAATGAATGAGAAAAAAAATGCCAAAAGAAGGGAACAATACAACTTCTACTAGAGAAGTGGTATGTAGGTTAAATGACACTGTAATACATGTAAAGCACTTAGCACAATGCCATAGCAAGCATTTTAAAAAGTAGCTGAAAATGATAGGAGATATTAAGATGGAGGCAGGGAACTGGAGATGAGCCTTGGAGTTTGTAGTCTGAGATTGTGAACAGGCTTCTGAGCAGCTAACCTGTGCCCACTGCACCCTGTCACCACATAGACTCTCACTGGTCTGTCATCTGACTTGGGAGACTTTTAAATGTTATCCAATGAGAAGTTGATTGGTCATGACAGTGTGTCATAAACAAATAATCTATTTTGTTTTCTTTCTTAAAGATAATCTACAAACTGCCACTTGTTGCTACTTTGCTGATAAATTGGAGATTTGAGAATGGTATGGCATTAAACTAGAAGCAATGGGAAGTCTAAAGAAAGCAAACGCCATTCTATCATATGTACTGTGATTCTTCCAGAAATTACCATTGCATTACCATAATAAGATAAATAGGGTTCTTTTTCTGATTTTTATGTAATTACACCCTTTATGAATAGTAATTGACTTGAAAATAGATCCTTGTCCTACAGGGTCAAGCTCCAGGGAAGAAGGAAATTGCTAGAAAAAAAATGACAAAAGGATCATTTAGGTTTGCCCAATTTAGCTAGAAAAATCCTTTTCTTCTCAGAATTTCTAGCTGAATCCCCACTCAAGCAATTTTCATTTTGCCTTAGGGGCTGCTTGCCTGAAAAAGAAACAGTAGGTGGGAATTTTGAAGTATGCAAGGTATCTTGTAGCTGAGTCTGTGGATGTTTTGGGAACAGAATTAGTCTTTAGAGAAAAGGCAGTGCTATGGGTTATTCCTAGGAAGCCTGGACAGATGTGTTGGGGCTGCCCTTGGGATAAAATAGGCACCAGGACCCAGGTTGACTAGAAATGGAACTCCTGGTGTAGTTCCCAGACCCCTAACACTGAGCACTGGCGAATTGTACCTTTTGGAATACTATAAGCAAGTATGACTGATTAGTTCTGAGATCATTTTCAAATAAAGCCAAAATGCCCCAACAATAATTACAGACAACATGTGCTTACCCTCTGCCAGGTCCTGTGGTAGCAAGCCTCTGCAGGTATATCATTGTTCTCCACATTGGACAGAGAAGCGAACTGAGAGCCAGTTTTGCCCAGGGTTACACAGTTAGCAGGTGGAGAAGTTTAAATTAGAATTATGACACTAGACAATGAGGCAGGAATGTGACTACAGGTGAGGAAAGTGTGTAGTTATTCACTGAAATGCTTTTTCCCCAAATGAATTTATGCTTTAATATTAATAAAATAGCTTTGGTGTGCATTTGGGAGACAGAAAGCTGAGAGAACAATAAATGCTTAGAGAGCCCTTTTTCATTGTTTGATGTTATTCAGGTAGGTGGCCTTTGGAGGGTCGGTGACTGAGACACATACATGCATCATGCCAAAGTCCATCCTGGAAGACACTCACAAAATACCCCACAAATCTCCTCGGCAGGGCTCCACATGGGGAGTGCTGTGCTTTCTGCTTCTTCATGTCTCAGTGGAGCATGGGCCTCAAGAGGGCTTTTCCTTTTCAACTTTCTTTTTCTTTCTGGTTCCTTCTTGCTCATAGTCCTACCTCCTCCGACCCTGTGCCTGTCAACTCCAGCCTTGGAGGGTGGGTGGTGGAGAACAGCATGTGGATTTGTCTGCTGAGCAGCCATTTCCCCTTTTCCATGGACAGAACCACAATGTGCTCAGAGGAAACACTCCAGTGTTCACACAGGGGACAAACGACATGGAAATCAAGCCCTGGCAACTGTAATTCCCCCCCAAACCAGGGAACTGAGCCTCAGTCTCATTCTCCCAAGTAGAATTGCTGACTTGGTGGGAAGGTTCTGCCCAATAGTGAATCCCACAATCAGTGAAATAGGAATTTTTAGGGGGATATAGGCAGGTTTAGGGAATTTTTAGAATTGGGGTCCATGGAAAAACACAGGGCTACCGATGGGCGGAAGGTACATCTCCACATCTCCATAACACAAGGAAGCCAGGTGCAGGGAGCAGCAACAGTTGTATTTACATAAGACAAGGGAGCTGGAAGTAGCCAAAAGGTCTATATTTACAAAATAAAGAAGGAAGAAAGCCCAGAAAGAAAAGAACAACTAGGGAGGAGGTCATCACATGTCCCATGTGGTGTTTGACCTTTGAGTTCAGAAGTTGCTATAGTGACCAAATCAAAAAGGGGGATAGTGGCCAATCAAGGGGATATCAGGACACAGGAACTGCAGTCTCTATAAACCATGGAAACAAGAAGTTGGTGGGACCCTTTCCCCCTCCCCACGTGGGAGTCCATTCTGTGGGGCTTTTTCCCTCTCCCCACATGGGAGTCTGTACTTGTTCTTCAATAAATCTCCACCTTTGCTATACTACCCTCTGTCCCTGGATTCATTCTTTGACTTTGGTGGACAAAGAATCCGGGTTCCAGTCCAAAAATTCCATTTTATCAGGGCCTGGGAGAGATCAAGTCCTAACAAGGTCATGCAGCTCCTGGATCTGCATTGTTTCTGGATTAGTTTAGTAGTGAGTTACTACATTATTTTTTTTTTTTTTTGGTGCTTAGCCAGTTTGAGTTGTTGTTTTTTTAAAATATATTTAATTGATTTTTTTTTACAGAGAGGAAGAGAGAGCGTTAGAGTGTTAGAAACATCAATGAGAGAGAAACATCAATCAGCTGTCTCCTGCACACCCCCTACTGGGGATGAGCCAGCAACCAAGGTACATGCCCTTGACTGGAACCGAACCTGGGACCTTTCAGTCCGCAGGCCAACACTCTATACACTGAGCAAAACCTTTTTTAAGGAAGGTGGTTGGGTGGGGGTATCTTCTGACGGCATGCCAACATCAGGAAGATATTTACTCTGATGTCTGGATTCAGTCATGTGATAAATGATAGATTCTCCTTTCCCCAAACTGGTGGGCGGAGTATGACGTAACCTGCACCTGCGGCCTGTACATACCTGAGTACCTAACCAGGCACCTTATATGGACTATACATTGAACCACCAATCAAACCAATCAGCACCTGCCAAATACCCTAAGCCCTTGTCCCTAAGTACCTGAGTGACTAACTATGTACCTTATATGGACCATACATTAAGCCACCAATCAGCGCGTGCCGAGTACACTAAGCCCCCATTCCTTCCCATTCTTCCCCTCAAAAGGCGTGTTCACTTCTGCATGGATTGCTGTTATCCCCTTTCGAGACAGCCCGGCAGGTCTCTTTCCCCTAATAAAGCCTGTAATCCTGGATTTCAGCTCCTGATTGATTTTATTAATAAACTTTTTTATTTCCAAGAGACTTATCTCATCCTTAATCTTTTCTCAATAATTTAATTTTATTTATAGAAACATCAAGCCTAACGCAAATTGAAATCTTCTCCCACTAATTATCTCAATCATGTCGTTTTATCAAATGTTTTCACTGATTGGGTCTTTTTAGGGTTTTGTATTAACCAAACAGGGAATTCTTAGATTTATAAAACAGCCCACCCTCAAATGTTACAAATAAATCTTTATATGATACTAGAGGCCCGGTGCACAGGTGCACAAAAATTCGTGCACTGGGGGGGGAGGGTCCCTCAGCCTGGCCTGTGCCCTCTCACAGTTCAGGCACCACTCCCATCACCCCGCCACTGCCACGGGGCCTCCCTCTGTGGGGGGTGACTGGACGGGCTGATCAGGGGACGGTGCCAGTCCTCCCCATCTCCCCTCTGCTGCTGCTGGTCGCTGGCCCCCCTACTCCCCACCCCCCCATCACCATTCCCTTCCTCTTCCCGCTGGTACATGCCTTGGCTGGCCTGGCACTGCCTGCTCGCTGGCCCCGCCCCCGCCGACTGGTTATTCCACAGTTGGGTCAATTTGCATATTATGCTTTTATTATATAGGATTGCCACTGCATAACAGTTATTAGAAATTATTGTAATAAATATTTTAATATTTTACAATAATTTTAGTTTTTCTCTTTAACAAGCATGAATTGAAAATCAGTTATGTTCTAAAGGCTCACATTCACCCTAGTTTTAATATTCAGGTCCTAAAAGGATACTAAAATTAGACTTAGATTTTCTCCTCAATAGTTTTGCAACCAAGTACTTCTGACGAGGGTCATCCTTAATTCTACCCTTTAGCCAGTAGTGGTTCGATATTCAAATTATCTTCAGTTTATACAGAATATAAACCACAGCCTGAGAATTTGTCATTTTCCCAAAGTTACTGCATTTCTTAAAAAAGACAGATATTCTTTCCCCCACACACCAATGAAGAGAAAAAATGATCAGACCAGATGATGAGGGCTTAGTGTAGAACACCGCAGAGCTCAGAGCCCAGGGTGCCCACCAGAGTCGGTAGCATGAGCAACTTCAGGTGGCTTCAGGCAAAGATTGTCATGAAACCAACAAGGTTCTAAATGTATTCCATCTGAGGAGGTCAGCCGGATTTCAGGAATCTGGATCTAGGAAAGGTGGTAGCACTGGTGACATTCTGAGACAAGAAAAAATAGTCATTCTTGCACGTCTTTTTTTGTTTTTGTTTTTGTCCTTAAAGCCTATGAAGAAATTAAAGCACTCCTAGCGTAAAGAGAGTGAAGCTCCTCCTCAGAATACATGTGAAAGGAAGAGATTTAGTTAGTATCTGAGTGGGTATTCCAAGTGGACTTTCTTCAGGAAGATACACAACAAAATTTTCTTTGTTTTGAATCACTCCCATCTTCCAAGATCCAGGGAAGGGTAAGAAAGGAGGGAGAGATAAGGTAAGAGGTAAATAGGGTGATTGGAGGTTTTAATAATAGTAATATAACAACTTATATTTATTATATGGCATTTTTATAATAATCTTATGTAATTTCACTGCATTCTTACACCCTGAGGTAAGAGTCATTATCATATGGCACATAACTGGCAAAGAAACTGAGAAAGCAGCAATCTCAGTAACATCAGTGCCAGTAGTTGAACCCAAGGAACTTAATTCCATTTACCATCCTTCTGAATCCTTGGTACCTACACTTATCCCAGTTTACATATGGGAAAAACGAGGTTTTGCTCATTTTCCAAGTATTGAATTCTGGCATTATAGCTAAGATTCCAGTCAATCTGGGCAGAAACAAAGCTGTGGTACCACTTCATTGTTGTGCAGCAGTGACTCCTCCTTACATTAGGGGGAGTGCTCTGTCATTTGGGAAGTCTTTCACTGTAGAGTCTCATTTCATATTGACAACAGATCGGTGAGGTCTAGAGCTATACCTCATTCTACAAAAAAGAACACTGATAGCAAGGGTGGGAAAACAGACTGGGCAAGAGTATTCAAGACTCTTTTTCTTGGTTCAATTTCATTTCCTCAAGAAAGTCGGGACCACTTTGGAGGCAGAGATGCCTGGGGATCAGGAGCATTGCCTTAGGATGGAGTGTGAGATTCCAAGGCACACCTGGCTAATTTCATTATCTTATAAACTCCACATCAAGGTATGGAAACAGAAACCACAACAGCAGAGGAGAGTACCAGACACAGTTGTTGTCTCTGGAGATAGAGCAATAAAACACACAGACTCCCTGTTCTCAGAGAGCTTCCATTATGTAGACAATTCTGTGCTAGTTTTCATCCACGCCTCTATCTTGCCACCTGCCTTAAATGGGCCTGCTGTGGGTTTTTGTAAAATGCCCACATGTTTACTCTTGCTTCCAAAAGACCAGCCCATATAATTCACACAAAAAAACAAACAAAAAACAATACAGCCTAATCCTCAAGAGCAAAGCATTTGTTTTCTCTGTGTTCTGCACTCACAAGATGGCAGGGTGAGACTGGGAAGCTGCTCTGGGTCATTCAGCAAGTAATCAGATGCGGAAGCAAAGCCATTTATCTTCTGATTTTGCTCTATCCCCAAGATTTTCTATTTGCAAACAGTGACCAGATATTAAATGTTTATGAAAGAAAGTAGAACTATGGTTAAAAGCAATCCCCTACCAATTTCCTTCCAAGCAATGGATAGCACTAGGTGACCCTTTGGTTCACTTTGCTTTAATATGCAACATCTAAGCAATCCTCCATGAAATGGAAAGCAGCACATTAGAAATATATGTAAATTGAGGGTGTGACATGTAAATCACAAAGAAATCATTACTGCAGGGTAATGTCCGAGAAAATAGCCTATCAAGACTCTTACAAGCAATTAGATAAGGAAAGGCATCCTTAGCTACGTACATGACCTTTGTTAAAAATCAACATGGCTCCAGAAGTTCTGTTAAATAAAAACTGAATAAAAAAGAACAAAAATACCTTAGATGTTCTGTTTGTAACTATTGCATGACAAAGAATAACGTTAAAAAATTGATTCTGGCGGGGGCGGGGGCTGGAGGGTGGGGGGAGATGGCTACACTCTGAGGAAGTTCCGTCTGCTTGCTCCCAACACTGGACTGGACTGTGGCCATTCTGCAGAACATTCAACATGAAAAACTAGCTGAAAGAAAAACTGATAGGAAATACTGCAAGAGGGGGTCATGGAAAGAAGATAGGAGAAGACATGGAGTAGAGGTGGCGACAAGGGGGCACCAGTGACCCAGACAAGCTGAGGTGTTGGAAGGAGAGGAAGTGCCTGTGCGCCCTTCCTACAGCTACAGGTGCCACCCGAAGGCAAATCTGTTGAAACCACCTTGACTGGGACCAGATACCCCATAGAGCCCAGTTCCCGGGGGAAGGGAAAGCAGCCAGAACAAGTAAATTCAAGGCGTGAGCCCTGAAGCAGACAAGCCTCGGGGCTAGGGAGGCCATGCCCTCCAGACTACTTGGGGATCCACTCTGCAGGGCTTCAGCAAGGGCCAGGCAGAGACAGCAGCTGGGTGGTCTGCACCAGAGAACAGCCGGGGAAACCTGAGACCCATACCCCAAGGGACCAGATACAACAGCATAGAAGCAAAATCCAATAAGCTTCAAAAATAGCAGACCCAAGAGGGATTTTTGCTTGTTTGTTTATCTGTCTGTTTGTTTGTTTGTTTAATGTTTTTATTGATTTCAGAGCAAGGAAGGGAAGGGAGAGAGAGTTAGAAACATCAATGATGAAAATAAATCATTGATCAGCTGCCTGGCTGCAAGCCCCCTACTGGGGATCCAGCCTGAAACCCAGGCATGTGCCTTGACTGGGAATCCAACTGTGACCCTGAGCACACCAGCTGGCCAGGTCTTTTTTTTTATTTGTTTGTTTGTTTTATTTTTTTATTTGTTTGTTTTGCTTTTGTTGGGTTTGAACATTCTGTCTCTCTCTTCTCTCTTTTTTCTCCATATTCTCTAAATGCTATTGTTTATTGTAGTCTAATATTTTTCTTTCTCATTCTCTTTACTTTTTGTTAATTCTTATTTTTAATTAAATTTTTCCTTATTTTCTTTACCTATTCTATATTTTATTTTATTTACAATTTTTACTTTTTCAACTTATTATTATTGTTTCATTTGTTATATTCTGTCTTATATTTTTTATACTTACCCTATTTCTGGTCTCTTCCTCCTTTGCTTTCATTTTCTCTTTTATTTATTTATTTTAGTTTTCTTTTTTTCTTTTCTCTCCAAATTCTTCTGGTCTCAAGTCTTCTAGTATTCTTTTTTTTTATGTCTTGTTTTTCTTTGTTTGTTTGGTTGGTTGGTTTTTAGTCTTTTTATTGAGGCTGTTGTTTTATTACTGTTGGTGTTTTGTTTTTGTTTGTTTATTTTTTATTTTTTTCTCACTGTTCTTTTTGGCTTGGTATGGCTTTGTCTTTGTTTTGTTCTGTCAGCACCTGTATAATAGTTGGCTTGACATGGTCAGGGTCAAGAATCACAGTCAACAAGCCTGAGGGCTGAGCCCAACCACAAAGAGAACAACAGCAACCACAATGGATATATTGACAGCAAATAAGCAACGGAAAAGATGTCCACCATTATGAGCCATTAGGGAAATGCAAATTAAAACATAACACGATATAACTAGACACCTGTCATGATGGCTGAAATAAACAATCGTGATCAGATAAAATGCTGGTGAGGAGTCAGAGACACTGGATCACTCATACCTCTTTTGGGAATGTAAAATGGTACAGCCACTTGGAAAATAGCTTGGCTGTTCCTTTAAAAACTAAAAATGGACTCAGAAATTGCACACTTGGGTATTTTTCCCAGAGAAATAAAAAGCTCTATCTTCAGAATGTGCATCTCATCTTTATTCATAATAACCAATAACTGGAAACTACCAAAATGTTTCTTAATAGGTCAATGGTTAAACAAATTATGGTATATCTATACCATGAAATATTTACTCAGCAATATAAAGGTGTGAACTGTTGATATATACAGCACCCTGGACAAGCCTCAGGTAAAATATGCTGAGTGGAAAAAGTCAATCTCAAAAAGTTAAATACTGTATGATTTCACTTATATTTGTGGAATACCATAATTATAGAATAGAGAACAGTTAGCAGTGCGAGGGCTGGGGATGGGAGCAGGAGTGAATGAAGTTTACACATGATGACGTTGCATTGGTCTGCACTCACACACAGTTCTGTGAATCGGACTATGTTGATTTCCTGGGATTGATACTGTACTACAAACATGTACAAGGTTAACACAGGGGGAGGCTGGGTGAAGGGAGCATGGGGCATCCTATCTAATAAAAGAGAAACATGCAAATTGACCATACCTCCGCTACGCCCACAAGCCATGCTCGCCAGCCAATCAGGAGCAAATTAACTCAACCGAGATGGCGGTTAATTTTCATATCCAGGCACAGAGCGAAGACTGAAGACAGCGTAGAAGGAAGCCACAGAAGGGATTGAAGCTGCGGAGAAGCAAGCAAGCGGGGCAGCGGAGAAGGGAGGGAAGCAGGCGGGGCGGCGGAGACCTCTGCAGGAAGCCCTATTGCAGGAATCTTCCTGCAATGGGCCTCTAGTCCCTGTATATTTTTATTACAACTTCCTGTGAATCTATAATTATTTCAAAGTAAAAAGTTAAAAACTATGCTGACTTTAGTATTTTAGGTAAGTACTTTAAAGCCCTCCATTTCATGTAAAATCCCAGCATAAAACCTGTGCTGTTCTGGAGAAGAAATATCAACTTAAAATGCTTCCCAGGAAATAGGAGACAGAAATGGGGTTGTTTCATCACATTTCTCCCATTACACACATGGTTACTTAAGAGTCACCATATGCTGTGTTACACACAACACATACATCAAGAGATATTTTATGTAGCCTACATCAAAATTGCAGTTTATATAACAATATATGCCTGTACTCAATTCTCACCAATAACATTGAAATAGGAAAAAGAAACCACATTTTCAGTTCTATAACTACATTTGTGATGTTAGGCAAGTCACTTCAGCTTTCAGAATATCAGAATAGTTTTCAACATGGCAATTAAATGAGGTAATATTAGAGATTCTAACTATAATTAAATAACTAGAAATGAAAATCAATCAAGTACTAGAGAAATATATTTAATGTACAGTAAAACCTCATTAATTTAGGCTCCACTCATTTAGAACATGTAACAACTTAGGGTGGTTGCTTTATATATCACTACTTTTAATGTTTAAGAAAAGAAGAGTTTTCAATATAAACAAATTGTGGAAAGAAGTATCTAAGAAAAATATAAACAATAAACTTTACAAGCTCTCATGTGTGTGCAAGAAGGGAGGGGTTTATTGGGAATCCTTCTTACCTGTCCATGGGGTCCTGGGGGACTTAGGGTAGTGCTGAAGCAGGAACTAAACCTTTACACGAGATTCCCCTCAGCCCATTTATGCCAAGAGAATCCCCTACTAGCTCCCACCTGCTACCCTGGAAAGTGTCTCCAGCTGGCCAATCTATGAGCCTAGCCCTCAGCTGTATTACTGCACATTCAGACAGAGAAAGGGGTGTCAGGCCAAAACCCAGGCCTTAACAGGATTAAAACAAATTGACATGACAAAATGACAAAACAAACTTTCTGGACCCAAATTTTTATGGAGCACTACTCAGAAAATTTGCAAAGCTGCAGAAGTTTCCATTACCAATTTTGCAATGTCTTTTTCATACTCCATTCTTCCTGTTAGTCTTGCTTTTCACTTTGGCTCCAAAATCAATTGGGCTTTTTGGGCTTGGCACTCTAATGGGGAGGAGAAAATAAAACCTTCCAATCAAGCATTGCTTTGTGTCTGATGCCCGTGTGCTTACCACACTCTTTCCTCCATCCATTCACCTAGCCGTTGCTCTTCTAAAAGGAGTCTCAAAGAAGTATAACAACCAGTTCACAGGAAATTAATATACAACAATATCACACCCAAGTAATGATGGGAAAAGCACATTCATTTGGAGTTTAGGGTTGTGTTCTTTGTTTCACTCTAAAGTACTATCTCTCTTTGCACTGATTCACTTTTAAGCTGAAATTTTTTTTTTTAATTTATTGGTTTTGGAGAGGGGGGAAGAGTGGGAGAGAAAGAAACATCAATTTGTTGATCCACCTATTTATTGCATTCATTGGGTTGATTATTGTACGTGGTATGTGTCCTGACTGGGGATCGTACCCACAACCTTGGCCCATTGGGATAACGATCTAACCAACTGAGCTATCTCGCCAGGGTTTAAACAGTTTACTTAGAAGTCATGAAAAGATGACTGTGCAACATAGTTTCTTCCCCTAGGTGGTATTGTCCAGAGAGCCTTCAAAACAAAATCACAAGGAAATCATATTATTTGTCCAAAAACATCCCCACAATATAATTGTACCATGTCAGGGTATGCAGGAAAATAACACCAAAGATCACCAAGCAACTACTCTATTCTTTTTCCTTCCAGTTAAGTCTGTAGTAAACAGACTTAAATTATTTTGTGCTCTTTCCAATAGGATTAAGTATCAAAACTCTTTATATGAAATTGGCAATTTTATGAAGAATACACATACTAGTACTTATTTCACAACCCCAACTTTTTCTTTACAGCTGATAACTGATCCTGAGGAGGAAACTGGTCTTGCAGAATTTGTTATCTAAATGCAGAGGCCATGGAACTGTGAACAACGCACTGCCCTGGCGGGGGAGGGTTGTTATGCTGGTGCCAGGAAGGACCATGTGGCCTGACACCTGGGGGCCTTCCTGCAGGGCCACGAAGGGGGCAGGGGGCATATCTGCAAGACAAAGACCCCAGCGGGATATACATAGACAGGCTCTCTGCATGTTTCTTCACTCTGATTTGGAAATTATTCCCGGAGTAAACTAGTGTTACTAAACGGGGTCCCTCTCTTTCTCTAGGAAGCATGCTTGGTATCTCTTTGGTCTTCTGTAACAACCTGACCATTGTGAAGACATAGAATTTCATACTCAGACAAGTGACAACTATTCTGTGATGGTGTATAGCTGTGGAGACCTTTTCCCCTCTGTCAATCAGAGGAAGGCATGAGGCTCTCCACACCAGAACTGAGTTCAGAGCCTCAAAGCTTTCTTTGGCAGAGGTAGGTGTGGCCAAATCTCAGGTATTTAATACCTCTTATAGTTCTGTGTTCCTGGTTCAGTTGCTTTCTGTCCCTGCAGCAAAGCCTAGACTAAGAAACAGAGATGTGTCCACTTTTTCTCTTGGCTTTACAATTAATACAAGACTGTCCATGCGTCCTCTGGGAAAAGCTCTTTGTAAAGACGCACAGCAGCTTCAGAAAGCACGTTGAGGCTAAAGGAGGGATGCAACCAAGACTTGCCCTCTCCTGGCCTCGGTCTTCCTTGCTCCTTTCCTCAGGACAGTGCTAAACACTGGAGGCTCAGATTCTAGGACATACATGTGTAGGTCACAGAGTGGACCTTGCTGGCCAGAGGGCAGAGCTGCTCTGTAGTCAGAGGTCATGTACGGAGACACAGTGTGTGCAGCTGGAGTGAAACCGAAGGGCCCTGTGATGTTCTGAATCAGATGTCTCTGGCTTTCTCTTCTGTTTCTCTGCTCTCACAAAGTGCACCAATGGCAACAGCCTGAGACTGGTGTTGGCATTTAAGAGAAAGGGAAAATCCCTGGGCCCCTCATTAGTAAGAGTCCTCCTGCCTTGCTGTTTTGCACATGCTACCATGTTCATAAGCAACTTCGCCTGCTCATCTGTCTCATGAGGAGATACCATAAAGTGGGGTGGGATAATTGAAGAGAAGATATGAGTATTTCAAGATCCTTTGGCATAACATATACATGAGCACTCCATTGCCTTCATCATTTTTAAAAGCATAGTGGAGGGAGCACTGAGCTGGCAGTCAAAAGACGAGGCATTCTAATCCCAGCTCAGATGCAGACCTGGGCAACCACTTCATCTCTGTAACACTCTGTTGCCTCATTTGTAAAATCACCCATTTTACTCAAGAGCTGCTGTGAGCGTCAGAGTTCAGAATGCACAAGGAAGCCTTTTAGTGGTAAAGCACCCTTTATTTGAAAGGTGTTATCACATATTTAAAAGACAAGCTCATTCCCAATGAAACCATCTACTTCTATCTGTGAATGTGCCAATGAGGTGTCATGGGGATATGGGGGCTGCGAATGGTGCTGAGGCTTTGGGATTCAGTTGATCCCTGGACCAGTTGCTCTCAGTGGCACAAAAGAAGGGGATGGCCTGGTTCCTTTGCCCCTGACTAAGCCTGCTAACTAGGTCTCTGAGAGATTAGAAGTTACACTAAACACTTCTTGAACTCCTCTATGTGCGACTTGAGAACTAAGGCCTGGGCCAATTTTCAAATACAAGTAATGTGTCTTCATGGTGACTTGTTATTTAGGGCTGAGGAAAGGAGGAGTGCAATGCACACAGAATTTAGATGCTTCTCCTGGGGAAAGAGTTGAAGATTGGAAAAAATATCTTTTTACCAAACATTAGGGAAGAAATAATATTATTTGTTTTACTATAAATTGGAAATTCAGCACAATTAACTGAGAAATATAAATGTAAGCACCTTAGTTATAAAGTACCTCTCTTAGGAATTGTCTCGTTTTCCAATAACCTACTGGAAAATTCAAGGACCGAGGTCTAACTTCGACAGTTATATCTGGTGCTGTTTGCCATTAACACCTTGACACCCTAATCTCCTATTGAAGTTCATAAGTCTTTATATTATGAACTTCATACCTGTTCCAGTTACTGTGTAATTTCTTTTTTTCTAACTGGATCCTGATTAATACAATATCTTTGACTATACTTTTATTCTTACAATGAGAAAGGAATATATTTATGATTGAACAAAAACCAGCAAAGCAAAATTTTAAAGCCAAAAACATGTGTAAGTAGGATAAACACATGCCAATTATTTGTTTATTTTTATGAGATAGTTTGCCTCTAAAATGTCATTCCTCAGAATGTCATGGGTCTTATTCACGACCACATGAATTCATATATACATGCCTAGTTATCCATGTGCATCTGATGTGTAGGTAACATTTCAAACAAACCAACTGGGGGTCTACTAGGTACCTGAGGATCAATAGTCTATGTTATGTATCCTGTCTTACAATGCTAACATATCCCCTGTGATATTACTCAGTGATTTACTGTCTAGTGAACACACTCTAACTTTGATTAGAGCAGCTAATTCATCTCTGAGACTTCTGTTGAGGCCACATTAAATTCAGCACATGTTTTATGAGCTCCTATTGAGGTGCTGTTAACTATCCTCCACAAAGGGTTTCATGATCATGACCTCATGAGAAGATGCTACATTCTCAACTTAACTCCTCTAGGAGGTCCAAGGAAGCAGGTTAAGTGATGACATGATGGCCTCCTCCATGAAACCATATTTTGTGACCAGACAGGGAGAGTCTAATGCACACTTAGTTTCAGAAATAATTAAAATCCACTTTAAGATGTTCATTTTCTTGTGAATAATTCTAACTCATTCTGCATATGACAGACTGCAGTTGAAATATGTGGTGCAAAAGAGATGCATCGGCAACTGCACTCTGTGTCATTCTCCCCATCATGCACTTGGTGAGCTAATATCAGTCTCCTGAGTAGGTTGAGTCCATTAACATCTCCTTTCGGCCCATCTTGTTGTTGCTATGACCCTGTCACAGAGCACTTCAACCAATAATGAAAGGGAGTGAGTTCTATTGGTCTTAACACAATACTTGGATTTCAGTAAGAAAGCTATTTTCTAATTCTAGTAATGATAGTAATTTATAATTTCATTCTGAATGAACTAATTTATGAAAATATGTTTTTAAAACTATAAATTATTGAAATTAACCTATAACCAAAACAACATTGCCATATTTTTTTTAACAATAAACTTAGAATATTATCCTGTATGCCCTGAGGAATTAGAGGTGTGTCTAATCAAGCAGCTCTGGGACTCCCACCTTCTTATAAAATGATCTCCCCCTTGGCTCTGCTTCACTCTGAGCTTTCAGGTATTCAGGCTTTAGGGAGCACCAACCTTGTACAAAAGGATAGGTTGGTTAACGCGGCTATGTTATGCTGGTTTTACTACTAATAACTAGAGCCATAGTTATTAATATAATATTAATACTATTAATCAAGCCTCCCAGTTGCAGATGCCAAAAACCCAATTCAAAGCAACTTTAAAAAATGAGAGAAATACATAGTTGTCTTATTGGAAAAGTCCTGGGGTGGTTCTAGTTTTAGAAATGGCTGTAAGAGCTCTATCAGTGAATAGAGTGTCGGCCTGTGGACTGAAGGGTCCTGGGTTCAATTCCAGTCAAAGGCACATGCCCGGGTTGCAGATTCAATCCCCAGTAGGGGGCATGCAGGAGGCAGCCAGTCAATGATTCTCTCTCATCATTGATGTTTCTCTCTTCCTCTCCCTTCCTCTCTGAAATTAAATAAAAAAGAAAGAAATGGCTGTAAGATACCCAACCCATGTGATAAGGACTCCAGCTCTTGTCATATCTCAGTTCTACTTTGCTCAGCTTTATCTTGACTCTCAAGAAGTTTCAATGTGTGTGTTGGTTCCTGAAATCTCCACATTTATACTCTCCCAGCGTTCAGTGCAGTTAAGAGACAGTTCCCAGTTTTCACTGGGCTACTATGGGTCACAAGACGCTTGATTGATCAGTCATGCCAAAGCATAGGGTAAGGGCAGCAACAACCAGATCATAAAGACCCCCAGAATCTCTGGGGAAAATGGAAATAGGTGATGGACAGACATAAAAGTTCTCCATTTGTAGAAGTTGCTATTTATTTCAGCTAACAACTAACCTATAAGTAATATTTCATTCACACAGTACCACCTTTTTCTTAGAGTCATTGTATGTGATTTACAGATGAGACAGTTGGGGCTCAAAAAAATTAAATAACATGCCTAGGATTTTATAGCTGGCAGGTGTCAGAGCTGCTATCAACATACCTTTAGCTGCTGTCAATATAATAGAGACAAAGCAATTACTCCTGCAGACCCCGATCCATTGAGATATGATCTCCCAAATGCTTTTCATGACTAATGTGCTGGGAATAGGAGGGAAAGGTGATTGACTCAAAATGCTTCACTTAGCTTGATTTGAATAAAGTAAGATTTCTAACCTCACTAGCTGAACTCAAAGTCTCTCAACAAAGTTGCCTTATTTGAGGCAGTAAAATACTTAAGACTTTTGCAGAAGGAGTAAACACTCTTCACCTTGAACTAATATGATGAAAATGCATATTGGCCTGTAAGAGCGAGACCTTCAAAACTCCAGTATGTGTGTGTGCATGTGTGTGTGTGCGTGCGCATGCACATAAGCATGTACATATGTGCACACACAAGGTGGGATAGAGAGTCAGGAATGATTCAAATGTTTATCCTAGACAACTGAGTCTTCATCTGTGCTCCTCATCCATTCATTCCAGTGTGTTTACTGGGCATGGACACTATACCAGGAATTCAAAGCAAGTTGCACCAAATAGACACAAAATCTACATCACTTGCAATAAACATGACCTGCTCTGCTGCTTTGCCTTTAACCATGTGATTTTCAGGGACTGAATAGTCAGAGGAAATCCAAGTACATTTATTGGTAATACCAATTATGCTGGGATTTTGGGGGGAAGGGGGATGATTCCAAGGCTGAAAGTAAAATGTGGGAGAAGCTAACTGTTAGTGAAAAATGTAGTCAAGGATGATTCCATCTGGGGAAGCCGAGCAGAGCTCTGGTGGGCTGAGTGAAGTCATAAAGAGAGAATCCAGAACAGTGTCACTTGTGAATGAGTCAGGAGCCAATCATTTTGGGGAAAAAAAAATACACAAAAAACGGTAACTATGGCTTCCCAGCTTGTTGGAAGGACTGGTGCTTTTTTGTACTTTAATCACACCAGAGCTGATGGACCCTACATGCTGTCCTTTGAGTTAGCACTGACAGCTTTATCTCCAAAAGAGAAGGTACACAGCATGTGAGCTTTTCCATTCCTCCCTCCCATGCGTCTTCAGGGAATTTTAACGGGAAAGAAACCTAAACCTGTCTGCTTGGAAACCTGCCATAGAAGGAGCTTCCCTTGGCGACGTCTTACAACTTCCCTCATCGCTGGGGAGTCTGCATCTAGCTCCCTCCTGTCCGAGGCCAATTCCAAATGCAGTTTCCAAACACTTGCCACTGCTGTTCTTTGATTTCACTCTCCGATGCAGATGCCATAGTGGGGAATCTGTTCAAGCAATCACCACCGGCGGTAACCCGCAGAAAGCTCAGCTGCGGGATGATCTGTGTATACTCCCCTGCCCGGGGCTGGAGTGCAGAGGGTTGGTGCTCTTCAGCGAGGCCAGCCTGGCTCGGAGCAGCGAGCCAAGCGGCAAGCAGCCAGGGCCTGCTGCTGGATTCCACCACTACCCCGGCTTTCCAGCCCCTCTCGGCCTTTCCGCCTCCTCTTTCCTGCCAGTGTTTTCCTCATCAGAAAAATGGGAATGCCTTAGTGCTCTAGGCATAGGAGTTAGAGTGAGCATAATGATAAAAAATCACAGGGAGATTTTTCTGTGCCCTGTAACCTCTGTTTCGTCATCCTGGGAGTCGAAGCATAGAGCACCCCATGAACCCTTGTTATGTTGGTTAAGACGTACAGCCTTTCAAACATATAGTGGCAAAACCTAGAGTATCGTTGCCTGGGCTGAGCGTGAGAAGATAGAGGACTTCAGAGAGTCACAGGAATCTTTTGGGGATCATGACGGCAATGTTCTAAAGTTGGAGAGGGGTGATGGTGGCACACTCTATGAATTGACTAACAACCACTAAATTATACACTTACAACAAGTGGATTTTATGGTGTGTACATTATATCTCAATAAAGCTGTTAGCAAAAATAAAATGGATTAAGGGATGGATGGATTGTGTAATAAAATATTAATTGTGCAAGCTAGGTATTGGTCATGAATGTTCATTCTAGAATTTTGTAGTTTTATGGGCATTTAAAATATTTATAAAATGCCAGATAAAATATGTGTACAAAAAACTGGTATCTGAGCCCTGGCCAGGTGGCTCGTTTGGAGCGTCGTCCCATACACAAAAAGGTTGTATGGTTCGATTCCCAGTCAGGGCACAAATCTGGGCTGTGGGTTCAATCCCCAGTTGGGGAGGGTTCCGAAGGCAACCAATCAATGTATCTCTCTCACATCCAGGTTTCTCTTTCTCTCTCTCCCCACTCCCTTCCTCTCTGTAAATAAAGATCAATAAAAAATACATACCCTCCAGTGAAGATTAAAAATAAAATTGGTATCTGTGGGCTTGTTGGAAAGAATTGAGCCCTCCACTTTCCACATTTCTGAGTAAATATACAAACACATATATTTAAATAAATAAGGATGTGAACAAACCCTTACTGTCTTTGAGAAAAAATACACAATGTGGTAAGATACTTGTGATTAGAAATGGCCCGCACTCAGGAAGTAGTGAATGAATGATACTTAAACAGTTACTGCTAAGCCAGGACCACAACTCCCGGGCTGTTCCAAGGACTGCACAGACATCTTCACGTTCAGTGGTCGAGGCAGGCACTATAAACATCTTCATTACATAGAGGAGGACGCTGAGGCTCGGGGATTAAAGGACAGTGTAAGTGGAGGAGTTAGGAACGGGAACTTCTGACTTGAAAGAATACACATTGCAAACTGTTCACAGGACACTGATCACATTTTATGAGTACGCCTCCCGCCCCGACCAAGAAGTATAATTAACAATGTAAAAAAACAAAACTCAACTATCTGTGATACGATTACTTTGGCCATATTGTAGTTCCAGTCTAAGATTCTACATTTTCTATATTAGAGAAGTATTTTTGCATCATTTGAAAAAAACACGCACACAATATGGTGTTTTGTGCCTCTACTTAGATACTGTGGGGTATCTCCCTCTACCTCAGTCACAAATCAAGGAGAAGGGTAGATTGTAGAGCAGCAGGTATGTTTTCGAACAAGATATTTGAGCAAGAATTTGCATTTTTTTTAAGTTAGCATATAAGGATTTATTTTACATGTTTATTTTATAAAGTGAAACTGTTGTTTTTGAACCATGAAAAAGATAAGAAAGAGCAATTGAAAATCTTATTCACCTGTTTAGTTGCCAATGAAAAAAGCAAGTGAGAAAACATTTAGTATGACTTCCAAATCTACTCTAACATAAAATGTCGCTAAGACTATTTGGTTCAGAAATCTAAAGTTAATAGCCAAGCCCTGGCTGGTGTGGCTCAGTAGTTAGCAACCAATTGATGTCTCTCTTTCCCCCTTCTTCCTTCCCACTCTCTCTAAAAAAATAAATAAATAAATAAGTAAATAAATGAATGGAAAAATATCCCCAGGTGAGGATTATCAAAAAGGTAGCCAGTATTTCTTGAATTTAATGAATATTAATCTACTGGTTTATCAAAAGTTGAGTGGGTTGCCATATTTGGAGGGAGCAGGAAGTATAGGGGTCATGGGTTTAGAACAGGAGAAATGAGTGGGGAACTGTCTGGGGCCAAATGTGCTCTTCTGGGGCAATCCTTTACTTTTACCCCCTCGCTGGCTCTTTTTCTTTTTTCTTTCTCCCAATCCTGCTCCTTCTTTGACCTTCACTTAACCTCAGATCTTTGAATAAGACTCCATATAGGCAGAGGCAGGGTGCCACCGCGTCTGTTTCCCTTGCAAGTTTGACATCAGATCAGATGGTTTTATTCCAGTCTAGTGTATTTCCCAAAGCAGGTGTTACTAAGAAGCAAAGAAACGCTGCTTTCGTCAATGACTTCTGTGTATCCTGAGAACTAGTTAATGTTGTCTCTAGGCAGTAGGACTGGAGAGACTAGGAGAGACCATGGGAATAACCTTTGCTCTTGATACCTTAATAGGATAATAGGAGAGAGGGGCAGGTGAACAAGATACTTACCAACCAGTCCAGCCAGAACATATGAAAGAAGTAAAAGTACAGAGCCACATGTTACTGCTCCATAGGACAAAAAAGATACAGTAGGAATGTATTTATTTCCTATAGGAAGATTCTTGAGTCTGGTTATTAGGTAAGCTTGATACACTACTAGTTAATATTTTTGAGGGTTTGCCACCCACCAGGTGATGTGATGCTTTAAGTGCATGATCTCAATTCACTTTCACAGTTACCCAGCAGGTCTCTCCTTCTACGGTTTCCATTTCTACAGATGAGCAGACCTCAGCTACACCTGCTGAGTTGGGCTCTGTTCTACCTTCCATCCTGGAGGGAGGCCTAGCTGCGAAGTGGATTCTATGCTTGTCAGCGTGTCTCCAAGTTTAACCCTTTGCTGTTTCCTCAAAGGCAGCCTCTAAACTAAAGATGTGCTCAACTCTAAGTTACAGCCAGGGACAAGCATTTCCTTCTAGGGAATCACTTTTCATTATGATGCACAGACCTTGCCCCATGGAGCCTATGTGGAGGGGAAAAGGATCATTTTAATAAAGTGAAAAATCCCAGATGATCCAATACTGAGTGATAAATTCACACCCTATTTGGAAATGCACCAAAGATTTGAGCCAGATCTAGAGAGAGAAAGTTGATATTTCTGACCAAAGTTGGGAGGAAAAAAACCAACACAACACTTTCTTGTAGAACACAGAAGTGACCAGCATTATTATTTTTTTCATTCAGTCTTTCACTTAATTTCTTCCATTACATTTGGTGGCCCTTTATCATTCAATATTTTCGCCAAATTGCCACGCAGGGCCTTGCTGTGTGGGAGGTGGCATTCTGAGTTTGCAGCATTCCTCCTCCGGGTTCACCTGGAGGGGCTGTCTCCTCCTTGGCAAGGCTTACAAGGACCTGGCCAAATTCCAGCCCCCATAATTATCTTCTAATCTGCCTTCATTCACTCTCCTCATTTTTCATGTACTGTTCTTAACACAGTTTAAACCACAAATTCATTGCTTTTTAGCAGGAAGGGAAATTAATGGAGGTACTGTGAAATTGTCTGATAACATGTGATTTATTTTTAGCTCTACTCCTGTTTGATGAAACCTAAACAAAGATTTGTAGGATACAAGCTAATCCACATTAAAAATATTTTTATATGAAATACAGAAAAATTACATATAAGTTAAATATTATTCATTATATTCAATATTTGCATATAAGTTACACCTACTAGAAATGTTTGGCTCTGTTTAAAAAATATTGACATATTTAAATACTGAGCCTCAGCAGTGCATGACCTGACTCCAACTGGCAGCAGCTCATTGTCCCAGGTGTATGCATTTTTAAAATTTTATTTTATTAATTTCAGAGAGAGGAAGGGAGAGGGAGACATAGAAACATCAATAATGAGAGTCATCAATCAATCGGCTGCCTCCTACATGGCCCCTCACCTGGGATTGAGCCCTCAATCTAGTCATGCGGCCTGACCTGAAATCAAACCGTGACCTCTGGTTCATGGGTCAACACTCAACCACTGAGCCACACTGGCCGGGCCATGTGTATGCATCTTGACGCCCCCATGGTAATAATCATCCTCCAAATGATAGAGGCCTGGCCAGCTTTTCTTATCTGCCCTGCACTACCTTGGGCAGGGCTGGATACCCTTTGCTCCTCGGAACTTCTAGTCCCTGTCTGGTGGCACTCACTGGTAGTTGCTGCCTTTTCCAAGAATAGTTTTTTCAAGTGTGTGCAAGGGGTGTGATAGAATGAAAAACACTGGCACCGGGAGGGAGCTGAGCTGGGAGGGACCAGTATGGGTCTGGGACTTGGACCAAACTGGCCAAATCACTTTTGAGCTTTGTTTTTTCAGACTTTAAAAGAAAGATAATAATTCATACTCTGCCTACATCTCAGTTGAAAGTCTTACATAATATAATATACATTTTTATATACATGAAGGTGTCTTGCAAAGTGTACTGTACAATGGAAGTTAATGTGAAGAGGAGGGCAAGGCAGAGGGAAGAAATGAGTTGGCCTCCTCTCCCACTTAGATCACAAGGTCCTTAAGGTCAAGGAAGATACATCTCAAGTTTGATTGTTGTTTGACCTCGTGTCTCTTAGGTTGGGACCTCACAGAAAGGCAGATAGCGACTGGATTAAATGGCCAGGGTGCAGTGTGGGAGGGCAAGCAGACATCTTGAAATTTTATGCATATGCCCATATAAAATCATGTCCCTAAGAAGCACGAGAGTCATTCATTTGAACATGAACCAGAGGGACAGGGAAACCAAGGCTGTGATAACACAGTTATCGCTTATCCCTCTCTGTTGATGAGCATGAAACCCTCTGAGCACATCGGCTGCTGTGAGCAAAAGCACTGCGCCTGCCACGTATTTATTTCATTTTGAGCCACAGCCCAACCCTTATGTTCAGTTGTGTGGTGGAGAAGCACTAAGGGACATTGGGAAAGGCAGACCACTTGAGACCAAGAAAATCACCACATTTTCCCATCTTTGAACATAAAGTTGAACTCGGAAAACGGGACTCAATTTCAATTCTCCTAGTGACTGCATGCCAAGTGAGCGTTTTGATATAAACATGCCTTTTTGTGAAATTACTTTTTTAGTCATGTCTCTATTCTATGCTACAAATGCATACATAATAATATATTTTCTCTTCATATTGCTAGATGGTTTGCAAAATATTTCCATATGGATTATGTTTGTTTGATGCAACAGCAATCCTGAAAAATACAGGTCTCATTGTTGCTTTCCTTTCACAGAGGGGTTATCTGAGGCTTGGAGACATTAGGAAACTTGCTCAAGATCCATAGTTGCAAAGTAAGAACGCAGTCAAAAAAGAATTTAGGATGTGGAATGTGAGGCTTAGAGAAGTGAAACAGACTGCCTAGGTCTCATAGTCAGACACAAGACTGGAACCTAGGACACTGGTTCCGCACCCTCTCTTACCCTGTAGGGTGGATGCCTGGTACAGGGCCTGTCACATAGCAGGTGCTCAGGAAACATGTATTTCCTACCACTATAGGCATCCATGCCCTAAAGCAGAGAGAGCAGACATTCTTAGAGATGTGACCTCGTCAAGGTCGCCAGCTGGCCCTGCTTCTCTGGCACCATATTGCCACCACAGGTAGCAACTATAAGGCCATCTATTTTGACTGTGGCTTTCAATGGATTCCTCTAGTGTGAAGAAGTTTATTTTAAACAGATGAGTTCCTATTATTTGTTATGAATATATGGGCATAGGATCTACCTGTGGGAAGGTATTATAGGTTGTTGAAACTTCCTCCTCATACCTCTGCTTGCACATGAGACTACAATGGGTTAAACCCAGTGACATAAACTGCCACCCAAGGTTCTTTAAAGGACAAACTTGATGTAGCGCCACACCTCAAGGTTTCCGAAATGCGAACACCAAGGAGCAAATCACAGGCCCACTCGCTCCTGTCTTCTACCACCGCCCCCACTGCAAGCCCAAGATCCCCAATGTCTATTGTTGACTATTAACATGAGTTACCAAATCACTTGGGCTAAATGTCTCATTCCAGAGGTGGGGAAACTGAGGCCCAGAACAATGAAGGGAATTTTTAAAATTGACAGCCTGTAAGTTGGCCTCCTCTCCCACTTAGATCACAAGGTCCTTAAGGTCAAGGAAGATACATCTCAAGTTTGATTGTTGTTTGACCTCGTGTCTCTTAGGTTGGGGCCTCACAGAAAGGCAGGTAGCGACTGGATTAAATGGCCAGGGTGCAGTGTGGAAGGGCAAGCAGACATTTTGAATGTCAGGCTTAGAGAAGTGCAGCAGACTGCCTAGGTGGCCCGTCTTCCCCACACCGTGTACTGTCGCTGGTAATGACAGCCACAGGACACAGCGTTTTCAAGACAGCAGCACACATCTCACTACTGCTCTGATTCCGGATTCCGAGAATCAGGGTTTGCCACAGAAACTCAATATAAATCAGCATCCTCCTTAACTTAGATTACACTTAAAAAAAAAAAAAAAAGAGGATTAAAATGTGAAATACTGTGATTTCCTCTGTCCGAGCCTGGGCGGACTGGAGCGCGCTCTCTAAGGTCTGATGCTGGCTGAGCGAGTGGGGTCAGAGCCGGGGAGGAAGGAGCCCGTGGAGCAAGCGGCAGTGCTGGTCTTAGTCGAGTTCTTTGTACCGTCTTCGATTTGCCTGCATCTACCTTTGCTCACTAAAGGGGACTCAGATATGCATTAAAACCTTCCTCACAGGTTTCAGATTGTATGTGGAATGTGAGCAGCAAACCAGAAAGCATTGTTCTGTGGGAGACACAGGGCACCTACACTGCTGGCTGCTGGCCAAGGCTCACATGGTGGATGACTATGCAGTTAGTGCTTAGTGAATTTTACTCTTATTGACTCATTCTGGACAAAGAAAACAATGGATTAGATTTAGTCGAATTAATATATTGGATGCAGAGGCATCCACATGGCGCTATGGACATATGTATTCAGTTTTAATTACAGAAGTTAAAATAAAACAGATGAAACCCACAAAACTTTGGTCAATCTCAGGTTTCGGCCCAAGATCATTAATAATTACATTCTTTCTGACCGGCAGCGTCATGGTCCGGGCTAAATAAGCAGTATTTATGAGACCCTGCCATTTGTCTAAGTCCCCTATCCCGTCAGTAGGCCTCGGGGAAACCCTTAGATGAGTACATGTTTAAAATGTCTCTTGGGAAGCCTGGGGAGCTCTCAAAAAATGCAAGTCATCTACCTCTTTGTAGGTAAAATCTGGAAGAGCTAGGTTTTATGGTGATGATAGGAAATGTGCATGTGTCTTATGTGCATATATCTACACATATACATCCCTTGAAGAAAATTAGGAATGGTGCCCTAGCCGGTTGCTCAGTGGTTAGAGAATTGGCCCACAGATTGAAGGGCGGCAGGCTCAATTTTGGTCAAGGGCACATACCTCAGTTGCAGGCTCAATCCCTGGCCCTAGTCAGGACATGAGCGGGAGGCAACCAATCAATGTGTCTCTCTCACCTCTATGTTTCTCTCTCCCTCCCTCTCTCTCTCTCCCCTTTCTTCTACTTTCTCTACAAAACAAACAAACAAACAAACAAAAACTCTTTGGCTGAGGATTAAAAACAATAACAAAAAAATCAGAAATGGCTTTAAATTTGCTGTATTTCTATGGCCCAGCTATCCTGATTGTAAAGATTGCCTGACACTACTGAATAGCACCCTGGGTAGATAGCACTTAGTGCAGCGTTTGGGACCTTACAGCCATTTATTGGAAGAACCCTGTGAGTGGAAGTCCGGCTTGCTCATTGGCAGAGATTTCCTCTGAAGTGTACATGGAATGTTGAGAGGTTTGGTGAGCTATCTCACCTGGAAGTACTCTGGAGGTGCCTACAAATTATTCCACAGGCCCTGGAGGAAACCAGACTGACTATTTCCCATGGGAGGAGTCCCACCCACCCTGATCACCTATGTTAGCCCTCACCTCCAGTCTTCCAAAGGGACATCAAGCCTCAAAGAATAAAAAAATGCCAAAATGAAGGAAATTCCATAACATGTGAGTCATATTTTAAAAAGCGATACTCCCCACTCCTTAGAAAGAAAATTCCTAAAATGTGACTCAGAGCAATGATTCCCTTCATCACAATGAGGGTTTACTTCACTCCGTTGTAAGGAAACAAAGATCCTGTTCAGGTAAACTCTGGAAAGTTAATGCAACAAGTAGGTACTGAATACCCTCCAGGCTGTGGGGCGAGAGGCATGGAAATACGGAGCCAAGCAGCCCGACTTTTCGGACAACTCAAACTCAGCAGCGGCCGGAGAGGGAAACAATCACGTAAGAGACCAACTCTCGTGGCCTCACTTTAAACTCTGCAAGTAAAGAGATAGCGGGGAGGAGACAGGACGGACACTCCAGTGCTTTTCCACCTGGCCTGGGATTTATCTTGTGAAAAGAACAATTATCTAAAGGCACACTTTTTTCTCAATGACGTAGATAAAGGTTCTTTAAAGGACAAGATAAACTATGTCAACCTGTATTTCTTAAGCGTGTTGCAGTTCCTCTAAAAACACACAGCATTGCATGCATTAACTTTTCACTTGTAAAACAGAACTACGCACTTAAATAAGTCAGGTTTTCTCTTGCATTCCTTTCAGTCTCAATAAAATCATGAAAGTAAAATGAAAGAGTTAGAGGATTTTTGGCTTACTCAGGACCACCAGTTATTCATCTTGAGAGAATAAGCTCTCCACAGTGGCTCCCAAAGCACTTCCAGGTGTCATTCCCTATTATATTTTAGTTTTCAAAAAATACACCACGAAATCTCATTCTCCTAGACAAATAAGTAACTTTTTTTTTTTTTAGAGAGAGAGAGAAGGAGGGAGAGGGAGAGAGAGAGAGAGAGAGAGAGAGAGAGAGAGAGAGAGAGAGAAACACTGATATGAGAGAGACACCTGGATCTGCTGACTCCCCTTCACACCTGCCCAGGGACTGAGCCCACACCCTAGGTATGTGCCCTGACTGGGAATGGAGCCCTCCACCCTTCAGTGTATGGGACGACACTCCAACCAACTTAGCCACACCGGCTAAGGCATAAGTAACAATGTCTGTGTTCAAATTATATGAGAAATATTATGATTTCTATTCATACATCTTAAGAAATTAAAACAAAACAGCACAATCACATTGTATTTGTGTGTCGGATTCATTGAATCTCCTCACTGTTTGTTTGTTCATTCTATTTTTTCTATTTAGATACCCGACTACTGGAAATACTATTTAACATTCTTTGAAGTGATTTTCAAAAACATGAATATGCTTTTCCTCTTTCACTTAGACTCTTTTTTGCTCCCCCTCCCTCCCCCACCCTCCCACCCCCATTGCATAGTGGAATCTCTCTGTCTGGAGGTAGAGGTAGGAGGGTAGTAGGTGTGTAGATACAGAAGCAAGATAGGGAGAAAGGTAATGCTTTGCTTCTAATGTGAAAGAAAAAATTGATGTTGTTACAAAACAATTGCCTTACAAGCCCGGCGATGTTCCTGAGAAAATAGAACTGAAAATGATTTTATTCCTCCTTTAATATATCCACAGGCCAGCTAGTGTCTCTGTGTTCGGTCTTCAAGACAGATCCGGACAAGGAAAGGAGTAGGCCTCAGGAACACTGGGAAGAATAGACCAGAGGAGAGCAAACTGGTCCCAGTGATCTTCACTCATGGCCAAAGCCAGTTCCCGGGGAGCAAATGAGAAAGGGCATCAAGCCCTGGAAAAGATGGTCACCTGGACCATTTCCCACACCAGTGTGAGGACATCGAGTAGCAAGAGGGCAGGTGGAGGGAAGTCCTGGGGCTTAGAATTCCTGAGCCACACTTGACCTTCGTGTGGGAGAGGCTGGATTAGAAGCCGCTGAGGGGGTGAAGGGAGCTTTCTGACAAGGGTGCTGTAGCAGGAGGAAGGAAGCTCTGTGTCTGGGCTCTAAAGCAAACCATTGAAACCCGTCCCAATGAAGGTCACAGCCAGTTTGGAGCATGGGAAGGCAGACTCAGCCAGGGAACTCTCCCTAGAAACACTGTTTCAACTAACGGATCAGACCGGCCTTAGACCTGAGTGGACATTCCACTAGAGTTGTTTTTTCACTTCACTGATGGGTGGGTAAAGGACTTAGGAAGAAGACTATGTTAACTATAGATGAATTAAAGAAATTACACCTCCTCTGCACCTTGCAGTTGTAGTGAGTATTAAATCTGTTACTCTGCTCTGCTCCCAGCCTCAGCACAAATGCCCCACACCTGGGAGAATGAATCACTCCCAGTAACCACTTCCTCATCTGGTATTCACAAGATCACTTTCCTTCAGCACTGACTTCATTCAACCCTGTATTGCAGACAATATTTATGTATCTAAGTCAGAAAATTATAAGCTCTTTGAGAGTACCTAGCCCAGTGATCATATAATATTTTGTCTTATTGAGTTAATAAGTCACTGAATTTAGAACCTAATGGCATTCTTTTCCAATTAAGAATGTTTTGTTTCAAAGGTCTAATTGGTGACTTGCATAATTAAGTGAGCCAAGTAAAACTTACAAATCAATTTAGCATATTACATCCACAAATAATCGGAGAGGGAAAAAATCTTCCTATGCTTTGCTACCTATGGTACCTCTTGTTTTTTGTTTGTCCAGTTACGCACAAGGGCTCCTTTTTGTTCTGGTAACAAACTCTAATCCCCAGACTCATAGCCAGTGCTGAGCCACACTGGATATGTTAAAGGAGGAATAAAATCATTTTCAGTTCTGCCCACACTGTGATGGTGCCCACTCTGGTGCATACACCTGTGGAGTCTTCTCTGAGAGGGCGCAGGGTCCGTGAATACCCAGAAAGCATTCCCTTGATTAGGTCACTAATCCAGTGACTGTGAGATAATCAAAGGGAGACTGTCCTGGAGGAACTGACTGAATCAGGTGCATCAGAGGTGCTCTCTGGAAGCCCAAGAGAGCCACCGTCACGCGGGAGAAGAGGGGCCTCCTGTGAGCAGCCCCTGGCTGGCAGCCAGCGAGGAGCGGGTCACAGGGAATTGGCGTGTAGGCAGGACCAGGGAGAGCTCAGGAAGGCACCGTGTTTGTGCACAGCTGCCGCGGGCAGAGCTGAAAGAAGCATGAGAGATACTGCACTAGTACTTCTTCCTAAGTACCATGCTTTCTAGATTCTGTTTTGCTATTCAATAATGCGGGTATTAGTAAACTACATTCACAGGTGGATTTCACTCATTTAGATTTCATTTAACTATAGTTCTTGTCAAATTAAAATACTTTAAAAAGTGTCTTTCTGAGGAAAACTGTTCTGGAAAGGAGTATGAATTCATTTCTTCAGGCTGTGCTTAAGATTTATTTTTTAAAGATATAATAGCTACAGCCATACTTCCCTGGTGATAAAAAGAAATCCCCAGTAATCCCTCTGAAATCCTAAAGGGCTAACATGGAAGGTAGAGGATTTCCAATGGTAAGTTACAAATCTTTTAGAGAACACCTTGGGATGAAATAATGTCAGGAAAAACGAAGCATGCTTAGGAATTCAGTAGTACTATCAGAAAGCCTTCAGCGAGCTCCAGGATCCTTGGAAGGGTTTTACATCTGGGGTGGAGAAGATCAAATGAAGATGTGCTGGTGATGGTCGTGGGCAGTTAGAACTGCAGTTACCGGAGCTCATGGCTGTACACTCAAAGCTGGAGAGAATGCAGGACCCACACTCAGTGCAGCCCAAGCCTGCGAGCCCCACACACAGGCTGCTGCACACAGACCTCCCGGGTCTCGGGCAGCCACTCCTCAGGTTAATGGAGCAGAAACCGGCTCCGTGTGCTGTTGAGCTACATAAACTTTGCTCTCAGCCACTCCAGGGGGGAAGCCGCATCGCCCTTCTATCTGGATGCACTTCCAATACCTGAAACTGGATACCAATTGAGCCAACCTTGGAATTTAATGAAGACACAAAGACACAGGTACAAAGCTATGGGACAATGAGAGTGATGCACACGTGGCAAACAGCCTACAGCTGCTCCTCACGCCCCACCCACTCATGGTAACTGGGGAATTAATCTCTCCTTTGAAAACTGTGATTAATTAACCTATATGCACAGAAGTCACATTTGATCCCCTGAAACATGTCATTACATCAAAGCATGCTATAACTAAGACTTTGGAGCAACATTTATATCTTAAAGTCATGTGTCATTCGTTGTTCAGGACATGATCTGAAATCTGTGTTTATTTAAATACACAGAAATGCAAATCTTGGGACCCTTCATTGAGATTCTACAGTTGGGACCAGAAGGCCAGAATTTCTTACATTGAGATAGTGTTGGAAAATTGAAATGTCAAATCCTGTGGGATGCTGATTAAATCCCCCAGGGAAATATTGTCTAAACAGCCATCCACATGAAGACCTGAGCACGTGGTGAGTGCTTGGACGCTCTCCCCAGAAAGTCGCGTCACAGCAGAGCCCCTGGCATGTAATGGTAGAGGCTTACCCATCCCCTTGAAAGTTCATTTTTTCACAGCTAAATACCCTTCAAAATGAAAGTGAGAATGATAATAAGAGGTAACCTATCAGGCAATGCAGAGGGTTATGGTGAAGGTCACGTGAGATAATAAATACACTTATCTCAGGTAATTGTCAGAATGAAATAAATCAGTTCAGGTAAGATGTTTAGAATATACATTATCTGATCATACCAACTCTCCATTTTTTAACAAAACTAACTTAAAAAATATATATTTCTTTATTGACTTCAGAGAGGAAGAGAGAAGGAGAGAGAGATAGGAACATCAATGATGAGAGAGAATCATTGATCGGCTGCCTCCTGCAAACCCTCCACTGGGGATCAAGCCGCAACCCAGGCATGTGTCCTTGACCAGAATTGAACCTGGGACCCTTCAGTCTGCAGGCTGATGCTCTATCCACTGAGCCAAGCCGGCTAGGGCAAACAAAACTAACTTTTTAAATAGTATTAGATTAACAGAAAAATAATGAAGATAATACAGATTCTTACATACTGCACACCCAGTTTCCCCTATTATAAATATCTCACTTCAGTATGGCACACTCGTTATAATTAACTAGAGGCCTGGTGCATGAAATTCGTGCACAGGGGGGGGGGGTTGTTGTCCCTCAGCCCAGCCTGCACCCTCTCCAATCTGGGACCCCTCGAGGGATATCCGACTGCCTGTTTAGGCCAGATCCCAGTAGGATCGGGCCTAAATGAGCAGCTGGACATCCCTCTCACAATGCAGGACTGCTGGCTCCCAACTGCTCACCTGCCTGCCTTCCTGATTGCCCCTAACCGCTTCTGCCTGCCAGCCTGATCACCCCTAACCACTCCCCTGCCAGTCTGATTGCCCCTAACTGCCCTCCCCTGCAGGCCTGGTCCCCCCCTAACTGCTCTCCCCTGCAGGCCTGGGTCCCCCACACTGCCCTTCCCTGCAGGCCCGATCGCCCCCAACTTCCCTCCTCTGCCGGCCTGGTCACCCCTAACTGCCCTCCCCTGCAAGCTTGATCGCCCCCAACTGCCCTCCCTTGCAGGCCTGATCCCTCCCAACTGCCCTCCCCTGCTGGCCATCTTGTGGCGTCCATCTTGTGTCCACATGGGGGTAGCTATCTTTGACCACAAATGGGGCAGCCACCTTGTGTGTTGGAGTGATGGTCAATTTGCATATTACTCTTTTATTAGATAGGATATCAATATGGAGTCATGAATACATATTTTAAACTTTGGATTACAACCCCTACTACTTTATTTTGTTGCTCCAGCTTTCCTGTCTAGGTTTGGTCATTCAAAGCTCTCAGTTGGTGCCGTGTCTGACTCGGGCAATGTGGGGTGTTTTCTTGTTGTGTGCACATGCTTACTTTCTGGAACTGTGAGGTAATCCAGGCTCATCTTGTGTGTTTTCTGCCCCAGTCCTTGGATTAGCTATTTCTCAAGAGCCCTGGGTCCTTTTATTAGATAAAGACATTAGGAACCAAGAGCTGGGCCCTACATGGGCTCACGGCTCCTGCAGGAAGATAGATCTGTGCAGAGCAGCCCACGCACATACACACTTACCCACACTCCTGGGGGCACACCTTCATCAACCAGAGACAGTGTTTACATATAGGTTGTTTGGTTTTTTTTTACCATTTGTTTTACAAACTCTACTAATTTCCAAAATGACTTGTCAGAGTTGTTTTCCCCAACTCCATCCAATGAGACTGTTTTGTATATTTTAATATGGGTTTTTAATTTTTGTCATATTCTGCATTCATTCAGGATCTCCCAGGTCTAAAATGATTTTTCTATTTGCATACATTAAGATTTACTCTTTGTTTCTGTAAAGTTCAATGGGTTTTGACAAATGCATAGTGTAATTTATCTACAATTACAGTATCATACAGATTAGTTTCACTGCCTTAAAAAAAAAATCCCCTGTGCTTGACCTGTCAACCTGGTGCCCTCTCGAATCACCGGAAAACACTGATCTCTTTACTGTTTAAGTCTTACCTTTTCTAAAATACCATGTGGTTGGAGTGTGCAGTGTGTAGCCCTTTCAGACGGCTTTCTCTCACTGAGCAATATGCATTTACGTTTCCTCTGTGTCTTTGCATGACTTGAGAGCTCATTTTTTATAGCTGAACAATATTCCATTGTGTGGATATAACACCATTTGTTTATACATTCACTTGTTAAAGAACATCTTGGTTGCTTCCAGTTTGGGGGTGATTATGAATAAAGCTGCTATAAACATTTATGGGCAGGTTTTTGTGTGAACATAAACTTCCACATCCGTTGGGAGTGTGATTGCCGAATAACATGGTAAGATATGTTTAGCTTCATGAGGAACTGCCAAACCGGCTCTCACAGTGGCCAGCGGTCCTCAGCCCACAGCAGCAGGAGAGTTCTGGCGCCTTCACGTCTGGTCAGCGGTTGCTCTGGTCAGGTGTCAGGGTTCTAGCCCCTCTATGGCCTGTTGTCATTTATTGGCTATTTGTCTTGCACATATTTTCTCCTGGTCTGTGGTTTGTCTGTCCATTCTTTTAATAACGTCTTTCACTGAGCAGAAGCTTTCATCTCAATAAAGTCTAGTTTGTCAGTATTTTCTTTCATGGATCTTGCTTTTAGTGTTGTATCTAAAAACTTACCACCAAACTCAACTCCACCTAGATTTTCTCCAACCCTCCATTTCACAAGAATTATATATTACTTTTTTTCAGATGGCAACATTAGGATGTGAAGAATAACTTGGCCGAACTAACATAGCCTGAATTTCAACTCGGGTGGTCTGACCTCCAAATCCTGTTTGTCTCTTGAGGACCCTGTTGTTCAGTGTGAAGATTAAAGATAATTCGTGGACAGCACCCCAGGCACGTTGAGTGCAGTTCAATCTACTTTCCTCTATGATCATTGCTGTTTTGCTTTTGGTGTTGTAGCTCCTCTTAGGGGTGCACGCGACCTCAGGTTTGGATTTCAGTGATAGCTCACAGAGAACCCTCCTTGGCACACTAGACTAGCGACGCGCCACTGACTGTAAAGTCGTTTTATGGAGCTTTATACCGATGTGATTAAATAATGCAGAAATCTGAGTGCCCTTCATGTCACAGATCAGCAACAGTGCATACAACCTCAGAGCAAACCATCACTTTCTTCCTTTATCAGATGCCTTAGCTGAGGCTGTAGAAGCCCTGCCTGCTCCCCGAGCTCTCTCTTCCCTTACCTCCTTCAAAGGGAAACATGTGGCATTTATTATTTAAAAGGCAGGGCAATGGGTTCTCTTATGAGTGCCATAAATAATCAAAGACAGTTTGTAAGAGCAGGCTGGGAACATCCTGCAGAGCGTGTTTTAAGGGCAAACTGAAGCAGCTGACGAGAACTTCAGTCATTTCTGTATCTCTTGCTGTGTGCTAGGCACAGTAACAAGGACTTACTTAACACATGTTACATACTTAACCTCAGTTACTGTTAATATGTTTGTTTTAACCTTTTGCACTCGGATGTTGAGTGTGACTCGACACGGTTAGCATCGGTAGCAGCTCGAGAAAAAAGCAAGCAAGTGCAAAGGGTTAAAACCAGGAAACAGGCCCAGAGAAATTAAGTAACTTGGCAGGTGAGAAAGAGACTATGTGAGGATTTGAGTTCTGATCTCTCTGCCGGAGTCTGTGCTCTGGAGCACTGCTCTCCTGCCCCCGCAGCCGTGTGGCGAGAAGGCCAGCCCTCCTCCACACCAGCTTTCTTGCAAAGGGAAAGACCTCAGAGCACCTCAGGAAGGGAATGCGAGGATTTTGGAAGACTACTCCCAAAATGTTACCTATGCCACATGCCCAGGAGAATAACAAAGAATCATAGCCTCTATACACAGAGCTCGATGCCTAATCAGTTTAGCAAATAAGCTATAGTGTTCCAAAGATGCACGACAGGCTAAAGAAATTATTGTTTCCTACAAATTGGAATAAGAAGGACACAGAAGTGTCTGGATCGTTGAATGCTGAGTTGTCAATGTATGTCAAGGCATAGACCAATAGCCTAGCTAATCTATTCTTTCTAACAAGCTAATCTGAGAAATCAATGCTAATGTGTTTGACTGGGATAGTCACAATTGGTTGAGAAATAGCTTCAATGCAACCCACTGGTAGAAGAGCAGACACATAGATACCCAGCTGATATTGGGAACATTACCTATTTGAAGACAATTCTTTTTATATAGTTACATTTTTTTTCTGTATAATAATGCCCATCTAAGGTGAAGACAGGAAAAATTCAAATACTTCTTTTAAAAAATTAAAGTCAAGGTTGAATTGACTCAATATTGGTAGAATGTGCTAAGCAGAACTTTCCGGATGGCTCTAATAATACAAAGATTTAAGCTGCCACACTCTTTGGTTTCAAACATTTATTGTGGATATAATTCCTAAACTGAAGGTTATTATACAGAAAGATATGGCATGTGACTTTTCATAATTTATCAATCAAATTACCCTGGACCTGTAAGTTGGGCATCTTCTTGGCTGGGTGTGGGATTAATAGGATCTACAGGCTTGATGGCATTTCCCTTAACATTTCAATCTTTCATGGATCCAATAACCTACCCCCTTGCCTTGTAAGAACTTGGGGAGTAGAAGAAAGGAAAGAGAAAATATCACTTTTGATAACGACACCCTGACTTCCTTCTGGAGTATTACTTCTCCAAATTACACAGTGCCACGCTAGATCAGTGAGCTCTCAGCTGAGATTGTTTAATATTAAACAGAATGATGCAAAAAGGAAGAAGCAACAGGGGTGAAGCCCTTCATCCCACAAGTGGCGACTGGGAGAGAGTGTGAGCTACATGCTGCATCTTACATCACGGACACCTGCTGGTTTTTGGTTTGTTCTTCTTCCTGAAAGTTGTTTTTCCAATATTCCCTTTAACTTCCCAAGTCTCCGGGTAGTCAGTCACCCACCACATTCATTCTCTATTTATATTAGCTGGAGTTGCTTTCTTTTTTAGACAACAAAGTATAACTGATCATATCACCCAACAGAATCAGGTACCAATTTCGGTTGAAGTGCAGGTTTGTGTCATATTTTTTTCTGCCTAAAATGGTTTCATAAATACCACCATTTGCAAGTTAAGGCTGCTAACCCTGAGGAAGGTTACTGAGGGAGAATGTGGAATGAGCTGCTACAGATGACAGTTCCCCTCTGGCTGGGCTGTTGTGCTGCAACCCCATCTAGCTGCTCAGTGTATAATTCAACCACGGGGCTGAGTGCGCACAGGCACAACCAAGTAAAGATGCTACCTGGTGAGGGACAAACATCTCCAGAGCAGTTATCCCCTTTCTCCAGCCGTCCCACCATTGCCTCAACTTCTCACTTTGGCTGGCCTCAGTTAGACAGATTTTTAAAAAGTGGCTGACACATCATATGAATAACACTAAGAAAAGGAGCTCCAGGTACAGCACAACTCTGAAACAGAGTAAGTCTAAGAAACTGTGATCCATGAATAAATGGACACATGTGTATCACATCATGTAAGTGATTTGTGGTTTTAAAATGTTCTACCAGCAGGAGGAAGAAATAGTGAAGGACATGTGGACCTATAAAAAGACAAAAAGAGGAATGAAGATAGCAACAGTTGAAACTTACCATCCATTTGCTACCTGGTGGCAAGACTAATCAACCCAAAACATAAAGAACAGCATGTTTCTTTTTCGCTGAAAACTTCTTAATGGCTCCCACAGCATCTAGAAGCGACCCGGCACCCTGTGTGTCCTGGCCTCTCCCTCTCTCCAGTCTACTCTCTTGCACCTCTCCTCTGCTCACTGTGCTCAGCCACTCCCGTCTTTCTATCAGCTCATCAACAGGCCACTCTACTCCCCTAATGGTTCATGCCTTTGCTCTTTCATCTCACTTTCCCTCCCCCCAACCCAGCTCCCCATCTTTACAGCACAGGTTCCTTAGTCACGCTTTTTGGTCTTGGGTTAAAAGTTCATTTTTCATCTGTGGTTGCCTGATTCTGTGTAACTTCCACGTGCCAGTGATTTGCTATGTCAGTGATATTCATTTTCAAAAAGATGGTCATTGCAATGGCTTTTTACCCGTTACCATCTCTCCGCCTCGATTATAAGCATCACGAGAGCGTTGCTCTGTCCATTCAGTTACCACAGCATTTTTGGTAAATGACAGAATGATAACCAGCAAATAGTAGAACATCAGGAAATATTTTAAAATATACAGATTCAAGCTGATTCATGTGCAATCAGGCAGAATCTGAATGTGATATGAACTGATTAATATCAGTTCAGAATCTACTCTTGGTCACATCCTTCGAGCCAGGAAAATGATCTAACAGTTGAGAATAAATACAGCAAATATACTTTGTAAACTAAAATGATATCTCTACATCTGATGATCATGTTCCAAGATGGCCCCATTGATTCTCGCCACCTGTTCTTCATGCCCCTGTAAGACTGAATGGCATAACCAGTAAGAAATTGCCAAAATGGTGATGCGTGATTTCCAAGGAGAGGTGATCACATAGAGAGCTCTGGCTGCCAGCGCTGGCCTGGCTCACGCACTCTGAGGGAAGCCAGAGGCCGTGCTGCTGGGACTCCAGCAGCGCCCGGGGAGGCCCAGGTGTGCGAACGGAGGCCTTCTTCTCCTACCAGCAGCACCTCCCCAGCCAGCTGTGCAAATTATCTTAGAATCAGATCCTCTAGCCCCAACAAGCCTTCGGATAACAGCAGCCCAGGCATCATCTTGACTGCAACCTCCTGAGGCACCTGAGCTGCAGCCGCACGGCTCAGCCAGTCTCGGAGTTTTGAACAACAGAGACTGTGTGAGATAATAAATGTTTGTTATTGCTTTAGCTTCAGGGTGCTTGTCACACAGCAATAGGAACCAGTGAACTACCTCATGGTTTCCGAAACATAGTATATGGGCAGCACAGTGGCAGCACTGGCAGGGTGGCCACCTGAGTGGGACTGGGGAAGGAGGGGGCATGGGACAGGAAAAGGACTCTGGGCTGCTCAGTCCCGCTCAGTCCTGCTCAGCTGGGCAGTGAGGCTGGACCTCAGAACTGGCGCCCTCACTGTGCCAAGCCAGAGGCTAACTGAAGCTGGCACAGTGGAACTTCCAGGGGGTTCAGTCTCTGCTAGTTGGGTTGTCCCATGAGACACTGTCGCCCGCGGAGCAAGTCCCAAGACTAGACTCATCAGACGTCGCCCTTGTGCCTAAGGAATGTGTTTAATGTGGGGGGTCATGGAGACCACGCCCGGCCTCTCAGGATGGGCCTCCGAGTGATGTCTCTAACAGCACCTTTCATTTTAGAGGGAAGACCCTATGAAATAGGCGTGTGGCCACTTGATTTTCCAGACTGGAGTCGAGATATTTGTGATGAAACCTCTAAGTTAAACTCGGTTTCTTCAGTTTTTGATAACTGAATTACACTTCAAAGGTAAAACAGATGGAAGGTGTTAAATAATAGAAAAATCTTCAAAAATAGGACTTGGTTGTAATAGGACAGGTAGTTTCAATCATTTTCTCCTGTTTTCTTTCTTTCAGACACAAGCTCACTACAAACCCAGGGCAATAAAAAGAAAAAAAAAATAGATTTGTGATAGACTGCTGGTTTCAAATCATGTTTAAACATGCTTAAGAAAAAGCTAAAACTGATGTTGCTGCGTTTAAAAGATCAACCCAGAATTTCAGCTACTGTGGGTTTTCCGTCTAATGGTCTGGACTATGTATTTTTTGAATTTCAATCTGAGACAATATATTATATATAAATTGTGTTGGTTTTTATACTTTGCATTATAGCTGTATCTGTATTAGAAAACAAAACATTAAATTCTCTAGCACAGCAACAACATAACATGAACAATATAAAGAAAAATCTTAGAGATGTTGGAGTGTATGTTGATAGAAAGATAGTGTTCCAGCAATTCAAAAGGCAAAACAATACTGCAATTGTGAATCATCGTCCAATCAGGGACTGGAAGGGCAGGGAAGAGACGGCTGATACGATGCTGCACACGAAGGAGGCAAATGGATTGGTTACGAAGCAAGAAGGGGCAGATCGAGATAACACGATGTGCCATCCTCTGAACTTAGTTTGCCGATGAGAATCACAGCATTTCTGGGCTTTCCCTGTGTTATGGTGTAGGAGTCTTGAAAATGGCTGCTACACAAAGTAACATTCCAGATGGAGGGCCAAGTGTGCTCCTGGCTGTGAGTTTTCTATCGCTGCCTCACGAATTTCTCAGTTTAAACAATGCCAATGCACCACCCGCAGACTGTGTCAGGGCCTGGCCGCTTCCCGCCGGTCCTCTGCTCGGGGTCTCACACAATGTAGTCAAGGTGTTGGCTGGCTACGGCCTCGACGGGAGGCTGCACTGCACACATCTGCTCCCAAGCTCCCTTGCTGGCAGCAGCATGACTGAGGTCCCCGTTTTTTTTTTGCTCGGTGTCAGTTGGGGACCTCAGCACCTACAGGTCACTCTCAGGTCCTTTCCACATGGCCCTACTTATTAAATAGTATTAAAAACAAACAAACAGGAGGTGTCTTCAAAGCTGTGAATTTTTTAAGAATTTCTGTCTCTGACCAATGGACCCTCTTTTAAAGGGTTCACCTGATTAGGTAAGGCCCACCAATACTGCAGAGGAGGGGGTTGTTCCAGGCATGCTCACTGGAGAGGGGGAATCTTGAGGGCCATCTGGGAACTATGCTTACCACACAGGCATACAGCAGGAGAACATTCTGTGCAGAAGGGTGGTGTGAGCTAAGGCATATATGTGCAACCAAGAGAGCTGGCTTGGTCCTTTTTTGGCTACAAGGCGATGAGCTTCCTGGGACACTGAAAAGATGGAGGTTCTAATATTGATCAGGGCCACTGACACTGCTCTCTGCTCAGAACAAGAATTAGGCACTGTTGGGGCAGAGTTCAGCTCAAGAAGGAATCTAAATCTTTTGAGTCATTCCTCCCAATTGGTGACATATGAGTGACTACAAAAGGGCAGCGACTCAGAGAGGACTCTGGTTTTCCCCCAGATGTGGCAGGACCTCAGCTGCCCAGAAAGAGGTCTCTGAAACTATGTGCCCCGGAGCGGACTCGGGGCCAGAGAACAGCTGTGCCCGCAGACACTGCGCCCCCTCTGCTTGCTGTGACCGGCTTGCCGAAAGGAAGGTGAAGCCATGATCCAGTTCCTGGAGTGAGCTCCAATGTCACAAATAAACGCAGGCTGGGCCTCCCGAGGCCGCAGCTCCCCCCCGGAAAGGACCAGCTTTGTATGGGGCTGGGTCACGGGCAGATGGAGAGCGAGCTCCCTACCTCCGTGTCCTCTGCAAGGCAGTGTTTGGCAAACTGTCTCTCAGAGTTAAAAAAAAAATAACTCGATCTTTTCTTTTTACCTAAAAATAACAATAAAACAGACAAGGTTTACATTAATGTGGATATGAAGCCAAACAGAAAAGGGCCTGTCTTTTCTAACAATCTCTCAGTCTCTTGTTAGTCTCTGGCTGCCGGAGAGCCCCTTCCAAGTGCCCGCACTATGGGCTGGGCTGGGCTGGGTGCTAAAGGAGCGTCATTTACCAGCTGCGTGACCTCGAATAAGAACTTCATTTCCCTCCTTCGCCTCCTCCTACGTAAAATCAGGAAGATAAGAGTGCCTAACTCCTAGAGCTGTGATCATCACATGAGATGCACATCCATGGTGCCCGGGGGACAGTGAGAGCTCGGCGAGTATTAGGCACTGCAGCTGCTGCGGGCGCTGCTGGTGCGCTCAGCATGACATGCGACGGGATGTGTATGGCTGTAAAGTCATTGCCAGCAAATTACTTGTGATGCTCAGTTGGCGGTTCTCACACCTGCGACACAGAGTCCCCGGAAGGCTTGAGTCAACACAACTGCTGGGCTCCATGTCCAGAGTTTGGGATTCCGTGAGGAGTCTGGGAGGGGAACCTGAGCGCTGAGGTGACATGCTCATGTCCCAGTCTACTCTGTGAAATTTGTCATTTCACGAAGTGATCAGAAAACTAGTCAATCCAAGTGGTTGCCTGATATTTTACTGCTCAGGTAACCCTTTCATAGGGATTATATTTTTCACTTATTTGAGTCTAAGTGATGGTCTACAGAAACAGTACCAGTTTTAATTAATCGTGACATTTTAATGTAATTTAATTTGGAAAACACACAGAAAGTGTAGTATGTAGGATCTTGAAGTTCTGCTTCAACAATAATAAATTTATGGCAAAATAAGCCAGTCAGAGAAAGACAGGTATCCCATGATCTCATTCATATGTGGAATCTAATGAAAAAAAATAAACTGATGAACAAAATAGATCCAGAGACATAGAAGCTTGGTACAGGATGACAAATTTCAGAGGGAAGGTGGGGGTCGGAGGGTGGTTGGGAGAGTTTAACCAAAGAACTTTATTGCATACTAGATGCCCGGTGCACAAAATTCATGCACGGGGAACGGGGGAGGGTCCCTCAGCCCAGCCTGCACCCTCTCACAATCTGGGACCACTGGCTCCTAAGCACTCATCTGTCTGCCTGCCTTATCGCCCCTAACAACTCTGCCTGCCTGCCTGATCACCCCTAACTGCCTCTGCCTCAACCCCCACCACTGTGGCTTTGTCCAGAAGGACGTCCGGAAGACATCAGGTCTATCTGATCTAATTAGCATATTATCCTTTTATTAGTATAGATATGCATAACCCATGGACCCAGACAATAGTGTGGGGAAGGCCTGGGGAAGGGTGCACGGTGGAGGGGACCAATGTGGAAAAAAGGGGACCTGTGTAATACTTTCAACTATAAAGATAATTTTTAGAATAACAACAAATTTATGGTCTTGGTTACCAAAAAGTAACCGCATTTAGTCAATAGTGGGCAGTATGCTCTTTTTTGTTTTTTTCTAATTTGGGGCTGAAAATATACCTGTTTTCTAAAAACGATTAATCTTACAGTTTTGTAACTCAGGGTAGTCCTTACCAGGCTACTTGTTATTAACCTTGACCTCAAACCTTCAGTTTCGTACATACTACATATATAACGTTTCTGGATTTTATTAATGTCAAACTACTTGGCCTTCTTGGGAAAAGTACCCCTATCATTTGTCAGTGTGCTATGGATGTGACTGACCCCAGCTCCCACCATCTGTGGGGACCATGTGACCTGGGGTGACCAATCAGTGCACTCCATTCTCCTGACTACAGGGACAGGTTCTGGTATGGGCACAAGCCCAAATTGGTCTGATAAGATACAACATCAGCACTTGGGTTGGGACCACTCTAAAAAGTTTTCTTGGGCTCGAGGTGAGTCAGGAGCTGGGGAGAGAGACCTCGCCAGGCAGCAAGAGTGGCCAGGGCACAGCAGAGCCCAGAAACAGAGCTTGACCAGGGCCATGTTGGACAGCTGTGTCCAATGCCACCTCTGGCTGTGATATCATTTGATTCATATCGGAGAGTGAATACATCCTCTTGTTTTGCATAAGCTGATTTTTTCCTATGTGGGGTTGACAGAACCCTGAATAACTTCATATGGAAATTGTTGTATTTTTATAGAGCATGACTAACTTAATGTTAGCATATTGTTGATAATATTTTGTAGCATTTCATAACAAAATACAGACATATTAAAGAGAAAAAAGACATTTATTTATTTTAAAGCTGTCCACTGGTTGTCGTGTTATTTTTATTTTTTTATTTCCTGAGGAAGTATTGTATTTTCTGCAGTAACAGAGAAGTAAGTTCGAATCAGCCATTATCCTACTACCTTAAGAAGCACGGCATGTATTTTTTTGTGTGTGTCGTAATGTAAGACATGGTTTAAAACCTACCCACGATTTCTTTACTACTCACCAAAGACTGCTGGTTAGTCATGTGTAAATCTGTGATTTTAAAATAAAACGAATAACAAAGAATTAAAACACTTAAAATCACTCCACTCTCCATTTGACACATGGGATGAAGACGAAATCGCAGACCACTTCCTTAACCACAGGCTTGTGGGCAGGGTAGCTGTTCTCTCTTCCCCTGCAGAAGATTCCAGGCATTAGGACCCCAGAATGCGCTGGTGTGTCCCTGAAACTCAGGGCAGCTGCAAAGAGAAGCTACGCAATACTCCGTTTTGGCCTTGCTCCGGCTCATGCTTTACTACTTCACAGGTTTTCTTATGAGTGTGAGGAGGACCAAGTCTGTGATTAATTGCTCTTTTTATTTCATCTCTCCTTAGGTGAACAGCAATTTTGTTTTTCCAGGATACAGCTTGTAATAATTATATTTCACGTATAATCTGTTCCTGTGGAAATTCACATCAGCTACACACAAATGCAGTGGTTTGAAGAAAAGATTATCTTGGGACACTTTCCAATCTCCATGAGTCCAATGTCAAGGCTACGGTCACCCTGGCCCGGTTATAGGTACTCAGCGACCAAACACGGATAACAGCGGCCAGCACGCTGCTCTGAATCCCCCATTACGTCCCAGGGAGACGAGTGCTCTGCCCGGAGTCGGAGGGGAGGCCTGCTAGGCCCCGGGCGCCCTCGCAGTCACCCGCCTCCTCTCGGGGCCTGGGACAGCCTGGTCCCAGCGGGGCCTGGCTGCGATGAGAGGCCGTGAAGGGAACACAGCTGGGGCCTCGTGCCACCATGATTTCCACTGGGTTTATCGACTAAGAGTTTCAGTTCATAAAGCACAGACCCCTGTTACTGAGCTGGTTTAAATCCTCGCAGGAAGAGTGGTGCATCTAGAAATCACCCATGCCTTCTAGAATCTGGTAAAAGGGAATTTCTGTTGCATACTTTGCACTCCTGGGTCAGTAAGTCCCGGTTCACCTCGGGCCTGCCCGGTTAGGCCATGTCCGTGCATTCCATACAAGGTCAGCTCTGTACTGGATGTGGAGCCGCAATAGCCAGTCTACTTGGAATTCTGGGACGGGATAGGATTTACGAGATGGATAAGGTGATGCTAGAAGGGCAGGGGAAAGGAGTTGGGTTTGTAGGGCATCTTGGCGGCCAAATAATACAGTGGGGAGAGGCTCTAGGAAGCCAGATCCTAGTTACCCCAGGGATTGGTCATCAGCTCACTGCGCGGCCTTGAGCAAATCACTTCCGTCTACGAATCTGTTTGCTCTAAGGGACTTGGAAAAGTTTATCACTGGAATCAAACAAAACGCTATACAGGAAGCTCGTTAGAGGAACGCAAGGAGCATCTGGGCTTCTTGTTTTATTTGCCTTTCCTTCTGGGCTCTGCCGGGCCCCGGTACCCCTTCCCTGCCCCAGGGGTGGCACGGGAACCGGGCTGACCTGTCCGAGTATCTCTCCTTCCCTCCCTCTGGACACTGTTAGTGCTTCAGAGGTAAACAATATCACAAAAGAGCCAATCAGAGCCACTTCCGGAAATTCATACGGGTATAGGGGATGGAGAATTGGACTAATTTTGGGAGGACCACTAGCTATAAGGCCTCCTAATGACCATATTTACTACCAGATGATGAGAGTCTAAGAATTAAGCTAACACAGAGAAAAACAGAGATGAAAATGAAAAGACAGCCGGGCCAGTGTTGCCCAGTGGTTGGGCATTGACCCAGGAACCAAGAGGTCACTGTTTCAATCCCGTCAGGACACATGCCAGGGTTGTGGGCTTGATCCCCATCGATGTTTCTATCTTTATCCCTCTCATGTCCTCTCTCTCTAAAGATCAATAAAAACACTGAAAAAATGGAAAGAGAGAGGCAGAATCCAGGTTATATCATTAGGGTCTCTGGAGCCAGCTATACCTGAGGTCAGGTCTATCCCCCTAGATTTCCCAAAACATAACCAGATAAGCTTCCTTTTACCTCTTGAGATCATTTGAATAGGGTTTTGGTCACTTGCTACTGATTAAATTCTGATTACTACATCCAGAAATTACGGTATTTAATCTCTAGAATGGATTATGATGCTGCAACAAAGTAACTGCTCATTAAATAGGTATTGAATATATTAATACATGCTATGAATGTTTCTATGATTCTAGGAAATGTACGTATGTCCAATATTTCCATTACATTATTTACATTAATTGCATTTACATATTTACATTACTGCATTGCATTATATTATTAAGGAAGATGTAAAGACTTTCACGTTTAATGACTACGCACCATTCCTTTACTCATTCACTGAGTACTGACTGACTGCTAAGCCCTGAGATACAGTACTGAACAAAACAGACAAAAACGTCTTCACCACTGAGCCAATATTCTAGCAAGACCTGACTTACATTATATTTAATTACATCTAATTCAAGTCTTAGAAACATTCAGTCCACTTATATTCAGGAACAATTAGACCCAGAATGCAAAATAACACTGTGTAACTTATGGACCTCAGCTTTCCAAACGCTTTTCTTTTACCAGCGAATTTGGTAACAAGTTAAGTTTTGAATAAGAGCTCCTGCTGGCTATTTTGACAAAGATATCTTCATGCTTTGTGTGATTACACATTTCTGTAGGCTAATTTTGAGTAGCCCCTATGAACTACAGTTAGTTCACTGCCAGCAAAGCATTTTTAAAAAGAATCAACATTTCCTTCCCTATAATTCGTTGTTGCCCCTGAATGCAGACCCTGTCCTGAATTTAAGTTGTTGCCTGTTGCAATGCTCAGTGCATGTCCTGAAACCCTGTTATAAAGTCTCCCAGGCAACACGCAGGTAATTCCAAAAGATACACCTGATCCAGCAAAAGCACATCCTCCATACCATTCTCGTTTAGTTCTCTTAAATTTCACCATGTTATTGCTAAGAAAAGCAATCCAGGATGTCAGGGAAAGCTTTCTCCAGCAGAGCATAAATGTTCTCTTTAAGGGCTAGGGAATTTTTCATGCACTGTGCTGGCGCCTCATGCTAAATAAACTAGCGCGTGGCAACACCTACCTTATTAGTCAGTACACATTCATACACACTCACCAGTTACTGCTGGGGTGTAGGCATGAGTCCAGGCTTCCTGACTTCAGCACTACTGACATCTTGGGCCAGATGACTTTTGCTGGGTGGGACAGTCTTGTGCATTTAGGATGCTGGGCAGCATTCCTGGCCTCCACCTACCAGGTGCCAGCAGCATCCTCAGTTACAACAACCAAAATTCCTCCAGTCATTGCCAGTGTGCTCCGGGAGCAAATCTCCCTGGTTGAGAACCACTGGCCTATAGGTACTGATGTTTAGAAATGGAAAAGTTATAGCCTGTAGTTCCAGATAAGACACAGTAGTAAGCATCTACTGTATATACAGGAAGTTCTCAAAATAATTATTAAACGAGGATGTAGAGAAGCCCAGTAGCAGTGCCCGGGGATAGGGGCAGAATAAAGGAACAAGGAGCCTCATGGTGTGTCTGCCCAGGGCGTGGACTTCCTTTGGAGGATCAGGAGGAAAATAAGCAGTTTAGGTGGTAATCAGACCACCCATGTTTATATTTAAGCAGATGTACATGTATTACAGGGGAAACCCAAATTAAGGGGAAGCTTGAAAGGAGACTTCCGAATGCTGTGGGCTATTTTTGGAGCTCTGGCCCCAACCCCTTGGAGCACACATGCCCCTTCCCCTGCCATCATGAGAACAGAGGAAGCCCATGAGCACCCAGAGGTGACTAGCACCCAGGGGACCCGGCACTTCAAACAGGACTTCAGCACATGAAAGGGCTGCATTGAAAGTGACTACTGCAGAGAAGCCTGGGAGAAGGCAAGGACCACTCCACGAGGACGATGATGATGATGATGATGATGATGATGATGATGACAATGAGGACCATGATGGCAGAGCATCACGGGTAATGAATACTTCCTAGGTGCAAATCTCTATGCTATGCACTTTCAGTACAGAACCTCACAAGGGACAACTACTGGTGTCATTGTCACTTCAAAGGAGAGGAAACTAAGGTTTCAAACATTGAAGTTCTGTGTCCCGAGTTACACAGCTACCCTGTTAGTTTCCCAGGTCTGCTGTTACCACAAATTTAGTGGCTTATAACAATAAATTTGTTTTCTCACAGTTCTGGAGGCTAGAAGTCTAAAATCAAGTTGGTAGGACCATGTTCCCTCTGAAGCATGCAAGCAAGAATCTTCCCATCCTCCCTGCCTCTTCCTGCCTGCTGGTGGTGCCAGCAATGCCTGGCATTCCTCGGCTTGTAGCGGCAGCACCCCAAGTCCTGCCCCCATCTTCACACGGCCTTCTTCCCTGTGTGTCTAACTCCAAACTTTCCTCTCCTTATAAAGACACCAGTCCCCTTTGAGTCACTGGATTTAGGGCCCACCCCTAACCAATATGACCTCCTCTTAACTTCCTAACATCTAAAGATCCTGTTTCCAAATAAGAATTCCAAATAAGGTACTGGGAGTACAGACCTCAGCATATTTTTGGAGGGACACAATTCAACCCACAACAGCAAGTAAAAGAAAGAGCCAGGTCTCCCGATTATTTAGCAAGTGCTTATTTATTAAGAAACACTAACTATATGCTAACAAATTTCCTAAGTGGGTTCTAAGTATTCATTCTGCTGATCTCACATGCCTGAGCCCCAGGTACTATCATTATCCCCAATGTTCACAGGGGATGCCCGAGGCACAGAGAACTACAGAATTTAGCAAAGGTATCCCGAGTCTGAACCTTACTCACTCCACAATCCTGACTTCCCAATTTGCACACTGAGTTCTAAATTACAATGGAAGCATCTGATATAATTGGGGGTTCCTGCAGGTTAAAAATATATCTGTGAGTTCAATAATAAAAGAGTGTCTAGGTGATAAGATACAAGACTTATATCAAAACGCTTAATTCTTTTTGTTTTGTTAGCTCAGCTAGCCCATAAAGTCACATTTAGTCCTGATTACTCCATTACCATTTTAAAAAGCGGTATCTCTCTCTTAAGAATTTGAGGAGTGCATTTATTGAGTATACCCAGAGTCTACCTATGTTTCGCTCATCCAAAAATAATATTCTTGACCTCGTTTATTATTCTGTGGGAAGCCTAACTCAAGTCCTGGTAAAAGGCCTATATTAGTTACAAATGACAAGCCTATTACATTCAGTAGGCTCCTGGTTTATAGTATTTCTGAAAATAATTTATTTCTCATTTCATATTTCTAAATGATTTACTGCATACAAATATTCTTAATCCTTGAAATAACATTTTTTCTTGAGTGGACATTATGTGGTAAAATAAAATTATATTGCTTGATCATATGATTTTGATAGAATTTTTGAGCACAGTATATTTTTGATAATCATAACCCAACATTTGCTGTTTAATCAATAGTCATCTGCTTTTCCATTAGCACATCTATAAAGGTAATTCTCTGTAAAAGAAATTACCTTAGTAAAATCCTTTTAAATTTTTTATGGTGGTTAAAGAGTTCTAATTTGGACATTAGTATAAATCTAAGTGGCAGAGGCAATGGAGACTCCCATTTAAGGATACTTTAGCCATCAAGGTGGACTGGAATATCGCTCCCAATGCCTAACTTTCTCCCATGATACAACTCACATGCCCTTTGTCATGTGACATGGTAGTGACTCCCTTTACTGAGGCAGAGTAAACACCCCTGTCCCATTGACTTTGAGCTAGGCCACGCTGCTTGCTTTAACCAGTGGGAAGAAGTGACAGTCTTCTAGTTCCAAACCATGATTTTGGGAGGCACTGCAAGATTCCACCAGCCTTTGCCACAGGAAGACCCTAATTCAGATCTTTCAGCCCGAGACTTAAAATGAAGACATTAAAATGGCCTAAACTTGACTCAAAGCCTGACAGACAGCCTAGCCCAGACAAACTTGGCCAAGACCAGCTGAACCATAACTGAACTGCAAGCCCCTGAACCTGTGAATCAATGCTTACAGTTGTTAGAAACTGGGATTTGGAGATTGCTTGTTACACAGCATTAGGGTAGCAGAAACCTTCCTAAAACAGCCACCATTTCTAGTAGATATAGAAGAGAACTGTTCATTTCTTATAACCTAGCTTTAAACATCGGTAACCTGGGTAAACTGAAAAACGGAGAAAACAGAATTTCTGTAAATAAAATCATGTTTTCCTACTGACTTAGCTCATCATTTCAGAGATGTTTTTTGCCTGGGGAAATATGTGGCCTCCAAAATGATAATGAAAGCCACACTCTCAAGAATGCAGCAGATTCAACAAACAAAACTCTGCCTGGGTCCCATTCATGACTGCAAGAAATGGTTGAGCATCAATATGTGCTGAGGTGAGAAGGTTCATTGGAAGAAGACGTAGTCTGGCTTTTTTGTTTGTTTTAAGTTTCAAAGGTAGCTGTTTTAAACAAGTTTTCTTTCTATAAATTCTATTTAACTTGTGGGTCCCTTTCTTGACATTTTTGGTAAAAATGTTGAAACTAGAGCACAGTGCTTTACTATTTCTTTTACTTGACATTTAAAACACATTTTTTGCTTTGTTTTGTTTTGTTTTAAATACTCACTTGAGGATACACTATTTAAAATATATATATATATTATAAATATATATATACATATATATATATATTTATTGATTTCAGAGAGAAGGGAAAGGAAGAGATAGAAAGATCAATGATGAGAGAGAATCATTGATCAGCTGCATCCTGCATGACCCCAATGGGAAGTGAGCCCACAACCCTGGCATGTGCCCCAACTGGGAATCAAACCATGACCTCTTAGTTCATAAGTCAGCACTCAACTATTGAGCCACACCAGCCGGGCCTGAGGATATTTTTCCCTACTGATTTTTTTTTTTTTACAGAAAGTAAAGGGGAAGAATAAGGGGAGAAAGAGAGAGAAACATCAATGTGAGAGAGACACATTGCTTGGTTGCCTCCAGTTCGCACCCTGACTGAGGCTGGGGATCAAGCCTGCAACAGAGGTACATGCCCTTGACCTGGAAATGAATCCGCAACCAGTGGGTTCTCAGGCAGACACTCTGACCACTGAGCCAAACTTAACAGGGCTAAAAAACATTTTTTTTTAATGCAAAAGCATTATGGCTTTATGTGTTTGAATGATAGGGAAGAACCCAAAATAAAAATAAAATATCTGTCTACTACCAGATCCCATCCCCCAAGCACCACAGTTAATAGCATGACATACAGAATTAAGACTTTTTCAAGATGGTATTGTAGGTAAACATGGTACTTGCATCCTCCCACAACTACATCAAAATTACTGGACTCCAAGGATATACAGGAGAAGCCACTTTGAGACTGGTAGGAGGCACAGAGATGCAGAACAAACTGGTCTCACACCCACATGTGGTTATTAATAAATGAGAGGGATATTTTGGTTTTGGAGGACCCCCTGGAGGAGTGAGAGGTCTCAGTTCCACACCAGGTACCCAACCCTGGATTCCAGGACCAGGAAGAGAAGTCCCTATAACTTTGGCTATAAAACAAGGCAAGAATTGTGGCTGAGGGAGACAGAAGCTGCTAGAGTCCCAGGCAGTTCCTCATAAAGGGCCTGCACATGGACTTATTCGGACTCACTCCCTCTGAGCTCCAGTGCTGGGGCAGCAGAGACATAAAGAGAAGAATTGAATTGTCTGGTTTTGGGGCGAGAGTTGGAGAAGTAGTTTTCTGCCAAACAGAAGTGCTCGCAGAGGTTATTGTTGCCGTTCTGAGATCCCCCCATCACACAGAACAGGCAGGCAGGCACCTTATCTTAGTCTCTACCAGCCTGGTTATAACTGTTCACCCTGTCCTGATTATTCCCTGAGACCTGCCCCTCCAAAATTGCAGGCCCACCCAAGTCACTTCCAGTGGCTTTTCCAAACAAATGGCCTGTCTTGGTTATTCTTTGGACTTTCCTAAATTCTCTGAGCAGTTCACAAACCCCAAACAAGGACTATCTGGCTTAGACATGCTAAGTGGCCCCAGGCCCAGCACTAGTGGTACCCAGATGTGGTTTTCAGCCTGGCCTCTCTCATTCACCCTCAAGTCCAGCACCAGTAGCAACCATCTGCCTATCACTTTGTAGTTGTGCTGAGAGGCCCTGGCAGGAAATAGTCAGTGGCTGCCCTCAGCTGGCACCTTCTGGGAGACCTAAGAGCCAGCACACCAGGTAACCAGCTTCAGACAACACGGAAGCACCACCCAGTCTCCTTCCACAAGCAACACATTCAAGGAGTGGACTTGGCACTCACCAGAGCTCTGCTGAAGCAGGTTCTTCTCCATGAAGTCCTCCCCTGCATAGCAGATCTTATGCTGTATTTGTGGAGAGTCCTCATAGCTGATCTGCTTCGGGGTCAATGTCTCCTATTGAAGTACCAGCAGTAATCAAGGCTCAACCACAACAGAGGGTTCACCCAGTCTACACAGGTTGTGCCCATGAAGTGCCCAGCTAGAGTAATCAGGAAGGCTGTGCAAAGGGTTCTCCATGACCCCTACTACATAAGTCACCTTATCAAGACTGGGAGACATAGCAGACCTACCTAATACATAGAAACAAACACAAAGAGGCAGCCAAAAAGGGGAGACAAAGAAACACTCTCCAAAGTAAAAGAACAAGAGAAAATTAGAAAAAGAACTAAATGAAATGGAGGCAAACAAACTACAGGATACAGAGTTCAAACCCATGTTTACAAGCAGACTCAAGGAATGTAGTGAGAACTTCAGCAGCATAAAAAAGGACATAGAAACCATAAAAAGAACCAGTTGAAAAGGATGAATACAGTAACTGAAATGAAAAATACACTAGAAGGATTCAAGAGCAGATTAGATGAAGCAGATAATTTAATCAGCAATTTGGAAGACAAGGTAATAGAAAACACCCAATAGAGTAGCAAAGAGAAGAAAGGATAGTTTAAGGGATATCTGGGACAACATCAAACATAGCAACATCTGCATCATAGGTATATCAGAAGGAGAAGAGAAAGATCAAAGGATAGAGAACCAATCTGAAGAAATACTGACTGAAAATTTCCCTAACCTGGTGAAGTAAAAAGACACACAAGTCCAGGAAGTACAGAGGGTCCCAAACAAGATGAACCCAAAGAAGCCCACATCAAGACACACACGCATCATATTTAAAATAGCAAAGGTTGAAGACAAAGAGATCTTAAAAGCAGCAAGAGAAAAGCAGTTAGTTACCTACAAAAGAGTTCCCATAGGAATGTCAGCTGATTTTTCAACAAGAACTCTGCACGCCAGAAGCAAGTGGCACAAAATGTTAGAAAAATTATAAAAAGCACAAACCTACAACCAAGATTACCTAGCCAAGTTATCATTTAGAATCAAAGGACAGATAAAAAGCTTTTCAGACAAGAAAAAGCTGAAGGAGTTTATCACCATCAATCCAGTATTGCAAGAGAGAGAGAGAGAGAGAGAGAGAGAGAGAGAGAGAGAGAGAGAGAAGGACCCAGGAGTTCCATTTCAGGGTATTTATCTGAAAAAACCCAAAACACTAAATTGAAAAAAACACATGCATTCATATATTCATTGAAGCATTATTTACAAAAGCCAAAATATGTGAGCAACTTAAATGTCCATCAATAGATGAATGGATAAAGAAGAAGCAGTGCTGATATATAATGGAATATGACTCCATCATAAAAGAAATGAATAAAATATTGCCATCTGCTACAACATGGTGGACCTAGAGGCTATTGTGCTGAGTAAAATAAGTCAAACAGAGAAAGACAAATGCCATATGATTTCACTTATTAGTATATGTGAATCTAAAAAATAAGATAAATGAACAAGCAGAATAGAAACAGACTCAAAGACACAAAGAACATTTTGATGGTTGCCAGATGGGAAGGAGGTTGGAGGATGAGTGAAAAAGGTGAAGGGATTAAAAAGTACAAATTGGTAATTACAGAATAGTCATGGCAATATCAATTATAGCATAGGCAATATAGTCCATAATATTGTGATAATTATGTATGGTGTCTGATGGGTACTAGTTTGATTGAGATTATCACTTCATAAGTTATATAAATATCTAACCCCTGGGTTATATACCTGAAACTAAGATAATAGTGCACACCAGTTATAAATGAAAAATAAAAAATTGGTTAAAATTTTAAAAAGACTTCCAAATCTTTTGTTACTCTGATGTACACTGAGGTTTCTTTTTATTTCGCAGCGTGCGGCAGGCACTGTGACTAATTTCGCATGCTTAGAATACTTGATTGGCTCCTCATCCCCACAGGATAGAGCTCAGCATCTTTCATGAGGTTTAAGAAGCCCTGCACGAACTGCCTCAACTACCATCGGGGCTCCTCCCCAGATATGCTCTATTTTACTTCATCCTGTTTGCTTTGCATCCCTCCGGGACCTTTTGGCTGCATCCCTGTCTTCCTGAGGTAACTCCTAGGAAAGCTTCAGTTTTCAGCTAATCCATCACAGCCTCCAGCACCACACATTTTACTTTCTAAGACCAGATACAATTCCTTGCTATACTCTCCCAGGGTATCCTTTACTTCTTTACTAAAATGTTCATTATAATTTTAATCATATTGTGTACTTTTACCTCCAACTTTATGGTGGTATAATTGACAAATAGAACTATAATATATTTAACCTATTGCACTCGGATGTCGAGTGTGACTCGACACGGTTAGCATTAGAATAAAGGAATCGAGAAAAAAGCAAGCGAGTGCAAAGAGTTAAAGTATACAATGTGATGATTTGATATACATATACATTATGAATGGTTCCCATAATCAAGTTAATTAACATATGCATCATCTCACATAGTTGCCTTTTTAAAAAAGAATGTTTAAGATCTACTCTCTGAGCAAACTGTAGAGTGTACAATACAATTTTATTAACTAGAGTCACCATTCTGTACTTTAGATGCTCAGAACTTATTCATCTTAAAACTAAACGATTGTTGTTTATTTTTAATCGCAGTGATCCCCATGGCACATAGTAGTCACTCGATAAATAGTTGGGCTACAGTTAACAGAACTCTCATAGCCCAAAAGACCAATAGTTAAGAATTACAACTTTGAAAAGGAAAGGGAGGCAAAAGCAAAAGCACAAAAATGAGAACATGGAAGGAGTCCCTGCAATGAGAATTCACCTTACAACAGTTGAAGCAAAGGACATGCAAGATTCATTCAACAGCTCTTGTGACACTGAGGAGATTAATAAAACACCATCCATCAGCTTACATTCCAGATAATGACTATATCATCAGGCCTCCTAAAATGCCCCGGGTAAAGAACCAAGTTCCTGTTATTGTACTGATTATGGTCCTGAGAATATTTACACCAAACCTACAATAAATGGAATTTACTGATCATGTTGTCACCTTAAACCTTAAGGCTTAAGGCAAGCCGTGGCCCTATTGTGAAGGGTGTCTCTCCCATTTTTTGATTCTACTATATTTGCTGTAACTAAAAAAATTTGTGGCAACTATAGATTCAGACTTAGCTGATGAGTTAAGTCTAATTTATAGTTTGAAACCTGACCTATCCATATGCCTTTCCTCAGATATTTCACTCCATCAGTTCTGCAGGTAAACACACTAAACCCAAACCAACAGAGACACAAAGAAAGGGGAAAATAATTGGATACAACTTCAACTTAGCAACTTTAGTAAAACCACAAGTTTCAGCCTCAATGATTCACTTTATTTTGACTCTAGTCATGCTTTCCCGCTGCTTGAACAGGCTTACTAAATGCTTCCGAGATGATAGTTCTACATGTCCTGTGGGAGATGCTTTCAAACTCTAAAAGATGCTACATAGAGTACACACTCATCCCTTTGTTATTGGGGATTCCAGGGGAGGGATATCAGAAGAGAAAGTACCCATACAACTAAAATGTGTTGTTACATTATGTTTGCCACTGATTTTTTTTTAAATTGAAAAACAGAACAAAACAAAACAGAAGCAAGATGGACACTCCAGAGACTCATTATAAAACGGCATCGCTCCTCCCTCCTCTGTGTGTAGCCTGCGGACCGTGCACCTGGGCCTTCCTCTAGGGTGTGTTTGAAGTCTCCCCACAGGTGAGCTGAGCCAAATCTCTGAATTAAACAGCTGTGTTGATGAGCTTTTAAGTTTTTATAAATCGTAAGAACTATAGTACAGTGTGGAGCAAAAGTAAGTTTACATTGTTCGTATGGAAAATAATACAATAATCCTATATAATAAAAGGCTAATATGCAAATCTACCAAACAGCAGAATGACTGGTCACTATGACGCACACTGATCACCAGGGGGCAGACGCTCAACACAGGAGCTGCCCCCTGATGGTCAGTGTGCTCCCATAGAGGGAGCGCCACTCAGCCAGAAGCCGGGCTCACAGCTGGCAAGCGCAGCGGTGGTGGTGGGAGCCTCTCCCGCCTGTGCAGCAGCACTAAGGATGTCCGACTGCCTGCTTAGGCCCGCAGGCAGTTGGACATCCCCAAGGGCTCCTGGATTGTGAGAGGGCGCAGGCCGGCTTGAGGGACGCCCCCTCCCTGAGTGTATGAATTTTGTGTACCGGGCCTCTAGTTAAGAAATAATAATATAAGAATAAACTCTCTGTTCCATGTAGTCACAACTATAAGCCTACTTTTGCCCCACCCTGGGTAGGCAGTACCTGAAGTCACTAGGATGTCAATGTGAGGGAGAGTCATTTGTTAAGATTGTACCTTGGTTCCGGTACTTCATTTCACTCGGACTTTGGTCTCACTGGAAGTTCATATTACTTTGTATGAGGGAGAACCAGATACATATTAAACTGGGAATAAATGAAAATTTTGTATTTCCCTGGTCCATAAAGATGTATTAAGAAACATATTAACAGCCCACTGGTGACTTTCCTATTTGCTCTCACAAACTCCTCCCAGCACACACATTCACCCGCGGAGGCAGGGTGGAGGCTGTGGCTCCAGGTTGAACGTGCAGCAGGAGCCCAGGGCTGTCTGCGGACGCTGCTGCCTCCGCAGGAAGAGCCAGCCACCGGGCACAGCCACCGCCTGGCACGGCTGCCCGCGCCCAGCACCCCTCGCACGTGGTCTGCAGAACAGATTTTGAGAAACAGAGAGCAACAGGGTGACACTCTGAGAGGGGACTTTCCTCGCATCAATAGTTCATCTTCAGGAAAAAAACCGTGAAAATCCATTTCTAAGACATGAGTGAAGTGCTTCAGGAGACACCTGGAGGTGTTTTCCCAGGGCGCTGTGTGCCCTGCAGCGCCCCGCAGTGGCCAGCCCTCCACGGCAGGCACCGGCTGCAGGCAGTGAGGCTGGAGACCCTGCCGTGGAATTAATCACGCCTTTCACTGTCGGGCAAGGTGGCCACGAAAGAATCTTTTGGCAACCGACAAGGAATGCTGGAGGGGAAAACAAAAGAATGACAAAACGTTGGAACCCGTTGCATCTCTTTCTGACACCATCCAAAGGCGAGAGCAGGCTGGCTCTACATGACGAATAGCGGTTCTTTTGACAGAGTCTCCTCCAGCAGGAGAAAGACAGTCACTCACCCGCTGTGGCTGATAGAGGATCTCTGAAGCTCACCAGCCGCCTCTGTTCTAACGTATGCTCACCAGCCGACCTTCTCCCCTGTCCCCAGGTTTTCAGAGTTCACTCACACACCCGGAGCAATTCCCTGGCGCAGAGATGACAGTTCCAGCGGTGCCCATAGGAGTCACCATGGGGAGTGACGGGAGCAATGCGCATGGCAGCTCCTTTCATGCCAGGCCCTTACCCTGCACGGTCCCATTTCATAAGCCAAGCAGCCCCGAGGGAGATGTGATTATGATCTGCATTTTAGAGATGAAGAAACTGAGGCTCAGAGAGAAGGAATGATTTGAATGAAGGTCGCTTCAGGCTGTTCAATCTGACCATAGAACTTGCTTCCCGTGCTTTTCAGCTTTCTCCCCTTCCCTGAGCACCTGCTGCTGGCCCGCTCTGTGACTGTCGGAAGGGCCAGGCTGGGCGTGGAAGCTCCCCGGAGCCGATGGAACCAGCGAGCTGGCTAGAGCTCTGAGTGGCAGCCGTGCTGACATGCAGAGGGTGACTGAAATGGGTTGCCAACCCAGAGCTGATATTTAAGCTGGGAGGACAGAGTCCGGAATTGATGAGACTGATAGTAACAACAAGGGCAGGTTTGAATGTTATCACAGGTCAGGATGAAGCATTTAAAACAGAAGTTGCTGTGTGCGGCTGTATTTCCTTTGCCAGATAACAGTGACATGTGTGCGTGTGTGGAATTGGGAAGGCTAGGGAGGGGCAGGCCTGATACTTACTGTGTCTGCGCATTGTTTCTTCTTTTTTAAAAAAATATATTTTATTGATTTTTTTTACAGAGAGGAAGAGAGAGGGATAGAGAGTTAGAAACATCGATGAGAGAGAAACATCGATCAGCTGCCTCTTGCACACCTTCTACTGGGGATGTGCCCGCAACCAAGGTACATGCCCTTGACCAGAATCTAACCTGGGACCCTTCAGTTCACAGGCCGATGCTCTATCCACTGAGCCAAACCGGTGAGGGCTCATTGCTCCTTCCTGCTGTCGTTAGCTAACTGTGATTGAGCACCTGCCCTTGTGAATATGGTGATAACAGGATGAGGCCCCACCTTCAGAGAACTTCCCTTCTGTAAGTTTACCTGCCAAGACTTTAGGTCCCTCTCCAAGGATTTTATTTGGTGTAAACCAGCCCCTGAGAACATGATCGCCAGTGGTGATCCAACTTGCAGATCTGAGTGTCTAACACAGACTACAGCCTGGGCCCGGGAACACCTGGTCGTGGTCACCAGCTTTCCCATCTCGTGGCACACACCTGGCACCACCTCCTCAGGAAAGAGAAACAGCAGGCCACAAAGAATATACCTGACCAAGATTATCATGAATAATACAATTTAACCAAAAGCAGCCTCACAGAAAATGGTGGCCAGTGTTAAAAAGCCATCATTCCCTCCCCATCATGGGTCTGTCCTCAGTGAAAAATAAACACACACACACATGGAATTCAGAGTTAATAAAACCTACTGTGCTTTCCCTGCCGACCACTCAATAACTGATGGGAACATAAAGACTGCGTTGCAAGGTCAGGGCTGCACCTGCACATACTAACACAGGCATACGCCATGCTGTTTTCAAGTGGTTACATAGACTCTATTTAGAGAGATTGCTTGAAAACAGGAAAGAACTTTAAAATAAAACATGCAGAATAGGTGTAAAGGGAAAATAATCCATTTTAAAATATTTTATTAAAGCCAAATGACTAAAAAATAATTAACTTATCCAGTGAGGTGGGGAATCAACATTGCCAACTTGTTCTTACCTATAGTCAGGCAAGCAAGGCAGCAGAAAAAGCATTTGACAACATCTATTTATAATAATAAAAAATCAACAAAGTGGGTATAAAGGGAATGTACCTCAACATAATAAAGGCTATTTATGACAAACGCACAACAAACATCATGCTCAATGGTGAAAAGAGGAAAGCGTTTTCACTATGATCAGGAACAAGACAAGGATACCCACTCTCACCACTTTTATTGAACACTAGAGGCCCGGGGCATGAAAATTCATGCACTGGAGGGGGCGGATCCCTCAGCCTGGCCTGCCCCTCTCACAGTCTGGGAGCCCTCAGGGGTGGGAGTTGACCCGGTGATCAGGGGAAGGTGATGCCTCATCACACCTCTGCTGCTGCCACTGCCGGCAGTACAAGCCTTGGCCAGCTCTGGTTACCTGAGCCTCAGGTGGCCCTGGGCGGCTGGGCAGCTGCCATCCAAGGCTTGCCTGGGCCTCAGGTCTGCCCTGGGTGGCTGGGGGGCTGAGGGCAGGTCTGGCCACACTGTGCACTGCCACACACTCCCCCTCCCCGGCAGGGCTGAAAAGACTGGGGGACTCTGGTGGGGCTGAGGGGACTGGATGCCGCCATCTTGTGGCTATGGGTGCTGCCATCTTTGTGATGGTGTGATGGTCAATTTGCATATTCCCTCTTTATTAGATAGGATAGTATTGTAAGTTCTAGCCATGGCAATTAGGAAAGAAAAAGAAGTAAAAACATTAAAATCAGAAAAAAAGAAGTAAAAATGTCACTATTTGCAGATGACATAATACTATGTGTAGAAGCCCAAAGATGCTACCAAAATAATTGTTAGAACTAAGAAATCAATTGTAAAGTTGAAGAATACAAAACTAATATATGAATATATATGGAGTTTGTATATACTAATAACAAACTATCAGAAAGAGTAATTAAGAAAACAATCTCACTTACAATTGCATCAAAAAGAATAACATATCTAGGAATAAATTGAACCAAACAGGCAAAAGACCTACACACTGAAAACTATAAGACATGATGAAAGGAATTGAAGAAGACACAATTAGATGAAAATATAGTTCATGTTTATGGATTGCAAGAATTAACATTGTTAAAATGTCCTCACTAACCTGATTTAAAGATTAGATGCAATCCTTATCAAAATTTCAATGGCATTTTTCACAGACACACAATAGTGATGCTAAAATTTGTATAACGCCACAAAACTCTTGATTAGCCAAAGCAATATTGAGCAAGAAGAACATAACTGGAGGTATAACACTCCCTGATTTCAAACCATATTACAAAGCCATAGTAGTCAAAATAATATAATATTAGCATAATAGCAGACACATGGATCAGTTAAATAGAATAGGGAGCCCAGAAATAAATCTAGATATATATCAACATATATTGACAATTAATTATTGACAAAGAAACCAAGAACACACAATAGGGTTAGTCTCTTTAATAAATGGTTCTGGTAAAATGGAACAACATACGCAAAAAATAAAACTATCTTAAGTTATACACAAAAGAAACTTAAAATGGATTAAAAACTTGAATGTAAGATCTGAAATTATAAAATTCCTAGAAAAAAGCAAAGGCAGTACTCTCTTTGACATTGGTCTAGCAATATTTCTGTTCTTTTCTTCAGGATATGACTCTAAAGGTAAGGGAAACAAAGGCAAAAACAAACAAATGGGACTACACCAAACTTAAAAGCTTCTGTGTCAAGAAGGAAACCATCCTATCTAATAAAAGAGTAATATGCAAATTGACTGTACCTCCGCTACACCCATAAGCCATGCCCACAAGCCAATCAGGAGAGAATATGTAAATAAACCCAACCAAGATGGCTGCAGCCATGGAGAGCAGGAGGGAGGATTGGGTTTTCCCGGCAATGGAGGAAGCCAAGCTTTCTGCCTGCCCTTGCAGGCCTAGGCCTCCACTCAATGCTACAAAGCTTCAATGATAGAAGATAAATAAATCCCAACAAAAATGGCTGCAGCCATGGAGCTGGAGAGAGCAGGAGGCTAGGGTTGCCCCTGGCAATGGAGGAAGCCAAGCTTCTGCAGCCCTGGCAGGCCTAATTCTCCACTCCAGGCTACAAAGTTTCAAATGTAGAAGATAAATAAATCCCAGATACCAGGGCCTCTGCTTGGGTCACCAGGGGGCGTGGCCAGCCTACACACCACCACAGGCCCCTCGCCCAGGCTGCTCCACACCCCAAGGGAACCCCCACCCTGATCCGAGACACCCTTCAAGGCAAATCAGCTGGCCCCCACCCATGCACCAGGCCTCTATCCTATCTAATAAAAGAGTAATATGCAGATTGACCATCACTCCAACACACAAGATGGCTGCCCCCATGTGGTCAAAGATGACTGCCCCCATGTGGACACAAGATGGCCACAACAAGATGGCCACAACAAGATCGCCAGCAGGGGAGTGCAGTTGGGAGGGACCAGGCCTACAAGGGAGGGCAGTTGTGGGCAATCAGGCCAGCAGGGGAGGGCAGTTGGGAGTTTCCAGGCCTGCAAGGGAGGGCAGTTGGGGGCGATCAAGCCTGCAGGGGAGGGCAGTTAGGGGTGACCAGGTCGGCAGGGAAGGGCAATTGGGGGGACCCAGGCCTGCAGGGGAGGGCAGTTTGGGGTGACCAGGCCTGTAGGGAGGGCAGTTAGGGGTGGCCAGGCCTGCAGGGGAGGGCAGTTAGGGGCAAACAGGTTGGCAGGGGAGCAGTTAGGCATCAATCAGGCTGGCAGGGGAGTGGTTAGGGAGTGATCAGGCTGGCAGGCAGAAGAAGTTAGGGGCAATCAGGAAGGCAGGCAGGCAAGCAGTTGGGAGCCAGCAGTCCTGGATTGTGAGATGGATGTCCGACTGCCCTTTTAGGCCCAATCCTGGTGTGGGCAGTTGGACATCCCTCGAGGAGTCCCAGATTGGAGAGGGTGCAGGCTTGGCTGAGGGACACCCCTCCCCCCGCCATGCACGAATTTTGTGCACCGGGCCTCTAGTCATGAAAATAAAAAGGCTACTTACTAAATAAGAGAAAATATTTGAAGTTTATACATTCAACAAGAGTTTAATATAAAGTATATATAAAGAAATACATAACTCAACAACATAAAACAAACATTTTAAAAAATGGGAAGATGATCTGAATAGACACTTTTACAAAGAAGATGTACAGATGGCCAAAAGGCACTTGGGAAAATGTTCAACATCTCTAATTATAGATAAATATAAATTTAAAAAAAAACACACACAAAGAACTGTCACTTCACACCTGTTAGAATTGCTAATATCAAAAAGGTGAAAAAGTAACAAATGTTTGAGAGGATATGGAGAAGAGGGAACTTCTCTGGTGGGAATATAAACTGCTATAGCCACTATAGAAAATAGTATAGAGATTACTCAAAAAATTAAGACTAGAATTAACATATGACCCAGCCATTCAACTTCTGGGTATTTATCCAAATAATACTAAAACACTAATTCTAAAAGATATGTATCTTTATGTTCATTGTAGCGTTATTTAAAACATCTAAGAAATGGAAACAAATTAAGCATCCATTTCTAAATGAGCAGATAAATACACTAGAATAGGTTTCAGCCATAAAAAAAGAATCAAGTCTTGCCATTTGAGACAACATGGATATACTTGAGGATATTATGCTAAGTGAAATAAGTCAAATGGAGAAAGACAAATACCATATAATGTCACTTATATGTGGAATCTAAAACAAAAACAAACTCACAGAGAACAGATTGGTGGTCACTAGAAGAGAGGAGGGCTGGAGAGGATGAAGTGGGTGAAGGGGATCAATTGTATAGTGATGGATGGTAACTAGATTTACAGTGGTGATCACTATATAAAGTATACAAATACCAAATTATAGTGTTGTACCTGAAAATGTATGTAATGTGTATACCAAATTTACCACAATAAGAAAGTGCTCTTCTACTTATGTTGGTTGATACTGGTGTTGCATTTCGTAGTGATATGAAGTTTTCTTTTAAACTAAATTCATTTAAGAAAAAAAACAAATAGAGGAAAAGCAACATATTAAGGAAATATTAGTACAAGTGCTATTAAAGTAGGGCAAAACCAGGCAAAGGGTATGAAAACTCCAAAGACAGGTGAACACAAGTTTAGAATATATTGTAATTTTCACCCCCAACCAACCCCTTTCAGTCACAAACGCCTCCTACCCGCTTTCCCAGCCATTAAGGTTTCCCAGGTTTCAAATCCACTTGCTTTATTGACTCTGGCCCCACGATGAGTGTTGCTGTTTGGAAATGTCCCTTCTCCTTCTCCCTCTCCTTGACTTCCCTTGCTCAGCTCCTATTCATTCCCTAAGGAGCCCTCCAGTGTCACATCTCAGAGCCACCCTTCCTGCTGTCCTGATGCTGATTAGGGCATGTGCATGGCAGGGCATGTGCAGATGTGTCTTCCTGATGGCCTGGGGGCTGCACCAGGGCAGGGCCTGGGAGACAGCTATCTGGGCAGAGTCTCTGTCACTCAGCAGAATTACATATTTATTGATTTGAATTGAATGGGGGCAAAACAGCATCCCAAGCAGGAAATGGAGTTTATAGCAATGGTTTTTCACTTGGAGGGTGCAGAGGACTTCGTGGGTGCTGCTGTAGAATGCCCTTCCCCGGGTTTCTGCCCCTGAGAGCCTATATTACTACATTGGATTCAGGGGCCAATGATTTTTAAAGGTAAAATGGTGGTCCATGCGCCACTCTTAGAAATATTGACTATTCATATAATAGACAATATCTTTTGGGCCTGATATCTTTCTTTTTCCAAAGCAATTCCACATGAGTAAGTAGTTAATCTTTGTTCATTTACTCAAATCTAACATTTATTCAATACCTGCTTTGTTAGCAAAGGGGAACTTCATTGGAGTTAGTCAATGGTTTTGACTTAGGGATAGAAAACAGAGGTGTCTCTCCCCCCAACCCCCACCACAAATACCTTTGGAGCATTTTTGGATTATTTTCTTGGAGTAGAAAATAATTTTTATATTTAAAAAGTATAAAATCAACTCTCATTCTGTTTTTCTTATACACATATGCGCACACACACAGTTGTGTGTATACACACAGAGCTTATCATCTTACTAGTAAATGTGAAGAATATGTTGGTATTCCTTCCAGCTAATGTGTTTTCAAAATATGAACCCTAATCATTTTCCAAGCCTCTAGCTCTGCAAGGCCCATCGCACTTGATATCTGCTTCCATGTCTGCTTCCGGGCAGGATTTAGGATGAGATCGCTGTCATGTGTCTTGTGGAGGCAATCTATTTCATTGGCAAACCCATCTTTCATAAATCATCTGAGTTACAAACGTTAGTGTCGACTCCGTCATTTGGTTCCTTATTCACAGCAATTGATAGAAAAGTTCAGGAAGAACAAACATGTAAGGCACTTTTTACTGTCCAGTTCCTCTTGAGGCAGATGAATGCAAAATGTCATATTGACATCCTGGAGAAAAGCAGCTTAATGTTGGTGTTTGAATAAGATATTTAAGTTTATTGTTCAGGTAATGGATTAGAAGCAATTACATTAAACTGTGATGAAAGGCAATATCTTTTTGAGTATATTAGCTTTGCAATACAGAAGACCAAGATTAGCTCATTATCCCTCATTGTGGTTATCTCTAAAGCACATGGCATTATACTATACAATTGTGCATTCATTTTCCCTGACATGTTAACTACAGTTATGACTGTTCTGTCTGCACGGATTCCCGTTCTCAGAGAAAAATGAAAACTATAGAACTGACTTTGCTCTAAGTAGAATAATAGAACTGCTTAGTAGCAAAAATGCTATCTTAATCCCCTGTGTTACCGAAGTGGGGTTTGAAATCACCACATAGAAAATGAAGGAAAGGATAGGCCCTAAATTCAAAAGTGATGCCTGACCAAGGGGCTGTTTCAGGTGGACTGCAGAGGCTGTGCAATGATCATATCACCTTGTCTGTCATGGTTGAGGGCAGCTAATGAATAGTAATAAAGGATAAACAGGATCCAATAGAGTCTTCCAAATTATAACAGTTCAAATCAGAAAGTCTTCCTTATGCCAAAAATACAGTTCATTCTCAAAATGGGAATTGGACCAGGCTGTTAATATGCACCTCACTTAATACCTCACTTGAGACAGTGCATCTGAAACCTAATGACTTGCTGCAGTGCTCTAATGCATGGCGATGCTTGCCTCCTGGTTCATTATTTCCTGATGTTATGACATTACTGTCCGATCCCAGAGCGTAATGAGGAGCTCGAGATCTTGTATTATCACTTAATGAAGTCTAATTAAGAATCATTAACCTTTGATCTACTCTGCATACTTAACAGACAATCAGTGGTCCTGGAAAAACTTTAAAAGGTGAAATTGGGCAAAATTAATCAATGGATTTTTTTTTTTGAAGAGTGAAAGCTCTCTCAGACCACCATTTTCTCTTAAAACAAGGGCCAAGTGATAATACTGATTGATGATAAAATTACATACACACCCCTCAGGTCAAATGTACTGAAAATTGCAAGAATTTGATGACGGAATAATTATTTGAGAGGGTTTGTAGAACCAACAGATAATACAGAAATAGCATTTTGATGACTTATGTTTTTAGCAGTTCATCTATAAACTGGACCTAGATACACATTATATTTCTTTTTATTTTCAATGAGTTCCAACCCATATTTATCACCACCATATGCATTAAATGTAAACTATTTTCATAAAATGTAACTTTATTATTAAACAAGAAATTGAACTGGCCAAAGTAAATGTATATAATACATAAAGCAATGTACTTCTACAGTATAAGGTTTACAGAAATGCAAAGTTTATATAAAGAAACGGTTTTAGGTTTACTAGACATTACATTATGAAACACATTGAAGTATGCTTATGTAAATATCATTAAGCACTTTAAAAGTATGTTCAAGTTAATCTGGAAGATTCAGTATTCTATAGGAGCAGGGAAATTAATAACAGAGGTATAAGTTGAAGCAACAACCTCACACTAGTAATTCTTAATATCCATTTTGATATTTGAATATGTGAAGCTGTTAAAGTAGTTTTGAATAGCCCTGGCTGGTTTGCCTCAGTGGATGGAGTGTTGGCCTGGGGACTGAGGGGTCCCAGGTTTGATTCTGGTCGGGAGCACATGCCTGGATTGTGGGCTCAGTGCAGCTAATCAGTGATTCTCTCTAATCATTGATGTTTCTATCTCTCTTTCTCTCTCTCCCCTTCCTCTCTGGAAGCAATAAAAATATATTTTAAAAAAGTAGTTTTGAATAAAATACAACTGCATTGTATGTAGCATTTACAATTCCTACATCACAGCCTCAGAAGCTAAGACACGCTGCACAGCACTCTATGTCTTATTGAGCACAATAACTGGCTCAATGCAGGTGCTTCTACAGAGCTCGCTGACTACAGAAATGAACAGTACGCTGTTTCCAGCAGAAAAGGGGACAGTGAGCAACCCACTAAGGATTCCATAGCTTATCCTACAGAATCACATCCGGACCTTAGAAGATGTGGTAGCCCTGCTCTGCCCCTTTCCAACTCGTTGTCGCCCTATTTTACAGACCGAGGAGCTGCGCCCCCCTTCTCCCAGTGCTCCCGAGGAGCCCTCCAGAGTCTGCGTCTTTTAGCGGGCCCCTCGGGGAGGTGTGGTCTCAGAACTTACCATGTTAATAGTTCCCAACAGTTTTGTGTGTGAGACATACTTTTGATCATCAGACTACTTGGAAACACATCTGAAGGGTTGTAAAAAAAAAACAATAAAAAAAAACAAAACAAAAACTCAAACATCACTGAAAAAGTAAAACTTATGTAAGCAACATTTCAGTCTTACAGTCATCTCACCATAGGTCACCCTTTATTCATTTGATAGTTACTGTGCACCCCAATATCAGCCACTGTACTAAAACTACAGGGAATAGGAAAGTTCACTGCCTCAATTTATATAACCCCAAGGAAAGTTCCTTGGAAGTGCTAGTCAGTGCACCATCTTTCTCTGAAGTAATAAGGTGTATGATTTATCTATTGCGGCACAACAAATTACTCTGAAATTTCACAGCTTAAAACCACACAGAGTGGGTAAGGTGGGTGAAGAGCATGCAGGACGCTGTCCTCCCAAGTTTCAAGAGCCTACCTCAAGCAAAGTCGTCTTATTTAACCTAAAACCCAATTCAAAGCTATTCCTGCTTCGCAGATGCATATCATCAAGCTCATTCATCTGAAAACTAATAATGGAAAAGTCTGGCATTGTGGGGCTGCAGACTGGCTGATGTTACTTTGGAAACTTGACAGAGAAAGCGTTTCCAATGTTCTCCAGGGGCAGAGTCGTAAATCAGTCCTTGAACAAAGCACTAGATAAGTGCTTGTTATCACATAATTACTTAATAATTCAGCAACACGTGGCGTACAAAAAAGAAAACCCGCAGTTCAATGTTTACAACTTCAGTTACTCTAAAAGTCCAAGCCTAAGTAAAATGAGCAAAAAGGAAAGATAAAAAAATAAGCAGAAAAGACCTGGTGCATCCCAGACGCTCCTAATGAGACTTCACTTTCCCTCGGTGACACTGGTGCCCTTAGATGGCCTCCTGAAGGTCATTTAGTCTACAGTGTCATTACGGCCTAAAAATCTTCCCCCAGAGAGGGGAAAACCAGAGAAACATGATGATCTTTACATGTATTTAAATTTTAAAAATACCGTGTTTTCCAGCAAGGAAGGTGGGGAGATGTAAAATATAGTTTCCCTGAAAATACATTATGACCTAATGAACTTATGAATAAAGAGGTGAGTTTCAAAGCAGCAGTAAGTGCAATATTGAGTGATTCTGCTATAAAATGCTGCACTTACTACATAAGTGCCTTCTGAGCGTCGCCTCCCTGATATGTGAAAAATGAAAGCATCTACTACCTCAGAATTCGTCAGCTACACAGGGGTCCCCGACATGGAAGTCCAGGATGTCCCCTGTAATCTGGAAGGGGAAAATTCACAACATTCATTGGCTTTCAAGCCATTCTCCAGCGATAGCTTGAAGCACCTCCTTACAACATCAACCTTATAACATCTTTTCTTCTAGGGCTTCTCCCTACATTCAAAATGGAACCTAAACTTCTGTGTAAGCAGGGGAACAGAGCCCCATGCTAACCTGCCTTTGTTTCCTGCTCCAAGTCAATCCCATCAGTCTGCCTCCCCTCCCTCTGGTGTAGCCGGCTGGCCTTCTTCAGATCCTGTGAGAACCAAACTCTTTCTGCCTCAAGGAGCACACACGCACTCACCCTTCAGCAGGAATGCTGTTTCCAAGCTGGTCTTCCAAACACCCTTTGCCCCTATATTATCAACATTTTATTTTTTATTTATTTTTTTAATATATTTTTATTGATTTTTACAGAGAGGAAGAGAGAGGGATAGAGAGTTAGAAACATCGATGAGAGAGAAACATCAATCAGCTGCCTCTTGCACACCCCCTACTGGGGATGTGCCCGCAACCAAGGTACATGCCCTTGACCGGAATCGAACCTGGGACCCTTGAGTCCGAAGGCCGACGCTCTATCCACTGAGCCAAACCGGTTTCGGCAATTATCAACATTTTAGATGCTGCCTCCTTAAAACCTTCTCTGAACACCCTGAACTAATTATCACACCCCTCTCTCCATTGTCAATTTTCTATATTAATCCCTTGCTTGCTTCCTTCCTAACACCTATCATAATTCATGATTATTTGCCTGATGACTTCCTTCCACCAGATTATTCGCTTAATGAGCAAGGGACTCTGCCTACCCTGTTCACCATTGTACAGAGCATCTAATCAGTGTGTCTGAAATAATGAAAACAATGGCAAGTATGTGGAGTATGAGTAACTGAATGAGTAAATAAATGACAAATTGCAAGTCCATTATGATTAGTCTACTGAATAACTTAACATAATAACAGCTACCATGTACTAGGCATTGTGCTTTGCAGGGCTACCTTTTTACATTTGATAACAATCCTCTGAAGTAGCTACTATCATCACCATTGTGTTACAGAAAGAGAAACCGAAGCTCAGAGTCTTACAGTTATTTGCCCGAAGCCCAGATAGTGAAGAGAGAAGGAACATCGTTTAAACCCAGTTCATCTTACTCAAGAGTTCCAGCTTATAAACAGTCCCCACACCATTGATATTGAGTCCCTTGTTGAAAATCGGGAGTTTCTAATTATGTAGATTGGTACTACATTTTAGATAACTGCCTAAAATCATATTTGAACTTGTACCCATGATGACAATGCACCTAATCACAAATCGATTCTGATAGGAACTCACTCCTGGTATGTTCTTGATTTCTACAGCTGGAGGGCTCAGGATGCACTGCTTCTCTCTTCAAAATAGCAAAATGACAGTCAAGGAGCACAGATCCTTGGGATTTTTTTCCCCTTAGTGAGATTTTCCCTTTTGCCACTAGCTCTGTATCTATATCTAAGAGAAGTCTAACGTAAATAGCAGTTTTCTAAAAAACCTGAATCTAATATTTTCTGAGCAATGGTGTTGATTTACCAATTAAACAGCTCAGAGCAGTTTGCAGGAGCATACCTTGGCATCTCCTTGGTAGAAATATACTGCCAACTGAGGAATTCCCTGCATCCTACTCCAATGGAATGTTACCATTTATGCCTAATTAGAATTACTCTTTTTCCTTTTTAAATTGCATTCCTATGCAGATTTGTCCTCATTTATGTAATACTAGAGGCCCAGTGCATGAAATTTGTGCACTTGGTGGGGGGGTGTCCCTCCAGCCAAGCCTGCACCCTCTTCAATCTGGGACCCCTTGGGGGATGTCCTACTCCCGGTTTAGGCATGATCCTGGAGATCAGGCCTAAACTGGCAGTCAGACATCCCTCTTAAAGTCCAGGACAACTGGCTCCCAACTGCTCACCTGCCTGCCTGCCTGATTGCCCCTACCTGCCCCCCTGTCAGCCTGATCACCCCTAACTGCCTCCCTCTGCAGGCCTGGTTGCCCCTAACTGCTCCTGCCAGTCTGGTCACCCCTTATTGGACCTCTCTGCTGGCCTGGTCACTCCAACTGCACCCCCTACAGGCCTGGTTGCTCCTTACTGCCCCCCCCACTAGCCTGGTTACCCTCAACTGCCCTCCTCTGCCAACCTGGTCACCCCTAACTGCCCCCACCTGCTGGCCTGGTCACCTCCAACTGTCCCCCTGCCAGCCTGGTCACCCCCAAATGCTCCCCCACAGGCCTGGTTGCTCCCAACTGCCACCCCTGCTGGCCTGGTTGCCCCCAACTGCCCCCTCGCCGGCCTGGTCACCCCCAACTGTCCCCCCTGCTGGCCTGATTGCCCCACGCAACCTGCTGTTCAGTCATTTGGTCATCCCTCACTAATCCCCTTGCTGGCCTGGTCACCCCACGCAGCCTGATGTTCAGTTGTTTGGTCATTCGTCTGGTCATTTAGGTCGTGATGGCCCCTGGCTTTTTATATATTAGGATAAACAGTGGCACCATCTGAGTTACTGTAATATTTACAGTTTAAGTAAGGCCTATGAAGACATCAGTGAAAATACCAGTTCTCAATGATCTCTAGTCCATAAAACATCTTAATTCAAGAATCAGATGAGTAGGACAGCAAATCATAAACAACCATATAAATTTCCCCTCATATTCCTACCAAATCTGGCAAATAATCTACTCCCAGGTTGAGCTTTTGTGCTGAGTTTCATCCCAAGCACAACTTTACAGCCGAGTTATAAGCCCCTAAATTGCTGATACAACTTTAATTATCGCTATGCTGGCGACACCGTTCTAATGAACCCTGTGCTGCTTGATGAGGCTGGGATCCCAGAAGGAGCATTGTCTAAATATGCAAACGCACTGGTCAGGCTGTAGTGGGCTATCTGGGGGATAGAGCATTGGTAAATATGTGTGCATGCGAATGTGTGTGTGTGCAGCTTTTAGTGCAAATGTGAATTATGTAAATTGTAATGAGTATAAAATAAAAAAATGCTGATACCAGTTACCATCATAAAAATACACTTGAAATAATGCTAATCCGATTTAAAAATGTATCAAGATGAAAAAGGAGACAAAATGTTCTGTAATGGTATTTATATTTACACTAGAGGCCCATATGCATGAAATTCATACAAGAGTAGGCCCTCCTTCCCCCTGCTGCTGGCACCAGCTTCCCTCCAGCCCGTCTTTGTCTGGAAGGATGTCTGGAATGATGTCTGGTCTAATTAGCATATCACCCTTTTATTATTATGGATTATTTCCTCTGTTGGCATTGCCAGCAATATTTTGGCTTTCAAACTGAAATATCAGGCACTTCTCAATTCCTTGCAAACCAATGCTTTTCAAAATGTAATGTGTTCACACAGCACAAGCCGGTTAAATATCAGATCTGGATCCTGGATGCCTGGACTGGAGCTTTGCTTGATGCATTTCTCATAGGTGCTTGGTATGGGATTTCTACAGGAGACTCGGGTCACCACTGTACTTTTAAAAATAACATTCAAAAACCACTTTGAAAATATGTTGGGTGAGAGATTCATACCAGAAATATATATTTTCTCACAAGTCAGAAATATTATTTGTTTTAAGTTAAATCTCTCTAAGTTATTATCTAAACATTTTTAAGTAGTGATTCTAGTACTGTTTCATAAAACTGAAAAGCTTCTGAAAATTAATGGCTTTGGAAGTGAAGGGAATGGCTTAAAAATACCATGGGGAAAGGCAAGCAACCAGTATGATACATCACATTGCTAATTTAGAAAAAAGGATTCTAAGAAATATCAAAGTTAATGCTGAGGAGACAAAAAGCAGCATAAAAGCAAACACTTATAGATTTATAGGCCCCATTCCTCAAATGTACTCTCATAGGAAAATGAGTCTCAAATCCTGCAAGGTTCTGAAGTGTTGAGGTTTTCAAAATACAATCTCTGCATAAGTATGTGGACCCTTACATATTTAAAAGCAAGCTGAAGAGAAAACAAGGCACCCCACAATATGTATTTCCCTGGTTCTCTTTTTCACCTTTAAAGTCTGACAACTCAATACGACCACATTTGCTGTTTTGCAGCGTGAGGATATTCCATTGCCTCCAAGGAAAGTCAGAGGGGAATGGTTGGCTCCAAAGCTAGAGTCCTTAGGCTCAATATGAAAAAGCATTGCAGTCAGGCCGGTGTGGCTCAGATGGTTGAGCATTCACCCATGAACCAAGAGGTTATGGTTTGATTCCTGGTCAGGGTACATGCCTGGGTTGTGGCTCGATCTCCAGTAGGGGGTGTGCAGGAAGCAGCTGATCAATGATTCTCTCTCATCATTGATGTTTCTATCTATCTCTCCCTCTCCCTTTCTCTCTGAAATATATATATATATTTTAAATATGTATATATTTTTTTTAAAAAAAAAGCATCGCAGAGGAAATATTAGGCCATATTATGTGACCTCAGATTCCAATTTATACTCTGAAAGAAAATCCCAAAATAGTAAACACAGAACACTGCCATTAAGCTAGGAGAGTTTGCTCAAAATATGTACCTTTATTCCAATGCTCTGGGAGAATAAAAAATCAACCGCCACAAGAATGTGAAGAGGCCCTTCAGAAATGAATGTATGTTTCGTCCTATTTATTGGATGAATTACATCTCCAACTTGTCAGCAATCACATATATTTCTAGGTATGAACTGCCACTCAAGTATTTGCAAAGTGGCTTTTGAATGACATATGTGATTCATAACTTTGACATTAAATCAAATGAAATGTTAGTGATAAAGCAACATGCAGACTAATGGAAATTCTGTGCACTCAAATTTGGTGGTGATTCACATAGTTTATACTTTACCTTTCAGGAAGAGTGCAATTTTCCTAGGGAGAGGAGGAATGCAGAGGGTTCAGGGAAGATATTTAAAGGACATAGAGGACTGTATTGAAATAGGAAATCCTACACAGGCACAGCTCTGAGGTAGTGCAGGCTGGGTTCCACACCTCCTCAATAAAGTCAGTGCTGTAGAGGCCTTAGAGCCACGCAGCTGAAGAACACCATCCAGTTGGGTGAGTTTATAATATATAAAAAGATAAAGTCAGATTTGCTCCAGTTGGGGTCCCTCTGGTCTCTGTGCCTCTCTTCCTCCCCCCACAGTGTGACACCTGCTACACCTGTGACAACTCCTGAAGGTGACACCCAGGAGTAGGCTGTTCCACCATGGGTCTAACCCTCGCCCCCATACTTTACTCCAGACCTGTGAAATGATTTGTCAAATAGCACGCATGTGCTTGCTGAGAGAACTTCAACCAGAATTCTAGCTGGTTTTCCTCGGGCCCCAGCAGTACTGAACCAAAATACTGCAACACCCCCTTGACAACACAGCTAGTGAGAAGGTTGGGGAAAGCATTTTTTCCAATGTACACACCAGGGCAATGATTTAAAGACATATTACTTAGGAATTTGAAAGGATTTTTAAGAAAAAAAATAATAGCTTTATTCAGATATTTAAATAGCATGAAATTCACCACTTTAAGGTATAAAATTCAGTGGTTTTTAGTGTATGCATGGAGTTGTGTAACCATCACTGCTATCCAATTTTAAAATATTTCATCACCCCCAAAGGATACCTTATATCAACTCACATCAGCTGTTCCCTATTCCTCCCCAACACCAGCCCCTGAAACCACTAATCTATTTTCTGGCTCTATGGAATTGCCCCTTCTGGACATTTCATATAAGCAATATTATGTGGCATATTTTACTGACTTTGTTCACTAAAAATAATGTTTTTAAGGTTTATGCATGTTATAGCATGCAGCAGAACTTTATTCCTTTCTGTGGTCAAATACTCACTTCTGTGTATAAACTGCATTTTATTTATCCATAGAGCAGTTGATGGACATTTGAGTTGCTTTACTTATTGGCTCTTATGAATAATGCTGATGTGAACATTTGTGTACAAGTATGGGTACACAGATCTGAGCCCCTCTGCCAGGGGCTGGACCTTCTTGAACGCCAGGTGGTAGACAGAGAAGACATGAGAAGTTGTAGGTATATAAGGGAGTCTTTATTGTAGGAACCAGTAGCCAGGTAGCCATTGCTAACAAGGAGCCACTAGGCAAAACAGCTTCAAAGTAAAGTCCCATAAGTAGGTAGCTGTACACCGGCTAGGTAACAATACATCTTTCCTACATAGTAGCAGCCTCTGTACTGATAGCCATTATCTGAGCAGCCGAATGCTGCTGGCTGGTCAGTAACACATCTTCCCCATAATGCAGCTAGCCCCATACTGGCTGGTCAGTGGCAACTATATATGACTTAAACAAGAGAGGCTTTTTGCCAAATAGTAACCTCAGTCTTTTGGGTTATAGAAGGGCATGCTTGCACAGTCTAGATTGCTGCATCCTTGACCTGTGTATAGAATCTTAGCCTTGGACACCCTGATTAAGATTTCCACATTCAGAGTGGCCTTGAACATCCTGTGTACTCTGAGGAAGGTCTCTACACTTCAACTAGCCTTGAGCATCCAGTGAACTCTGACATGGTTCCCACAACAAGAATTTATATGGACTTATGTTTTTAGTTCTCTTGGATGGACACAGGGAGTGGAGTTGCTGGGTCACATGGTAACTCTGTTTAACATTCCTAGGGACTGCTCAACTCTTTCCACAGTGTCTGCACCATTTTACAATCCAACCATCAATGCACAAGTGCATGAGGGGTCTAGTTTCTCTACATGCTTCCCAACACTTGCTATTGTCATTTTTTAAAAGTTTAACTATTTTAGTGGGTATGAAGTAGACCTCATTTTGATTTTCATTTCCTTAATGATTAACGATGTTGAGCATCTTTTCATGTGCTTATTGGCTATTTATAAAGATTCTTTGGAAAAATGTCTGTTTAAATCCTTTGTCCATATTTAAATTGAATTATTTGTCTTTTAATTATTGAGTTGTAAGAATTCTTTATATATTCTGGATGCTTATTAGGTATATGATTTAAAAAATTTTTCACCCATAATGAAGTTTATTTTCACTTACGTGGTGGTATCCCTGGAAACACAAAAAGTATTGCTAATAATAAGTAATCATTGATAAAATCAAATCCATCTATGTTTTTCCTTTTCTTGCTTCTATTTCTCATATCATATCTAAAAAACTATTGCTTAACAGGCGTGTGGAATCTTTTTTCTGCCAAGGGCCATATGGATACTTATAACATCATTCGTGGGTCATACAAAATTATCAACTTAAAAATTAGCTTTCTATATTTGGTCAAACATTTAATTAACTCGCCCCTAATGCCTTGGCAAGGCCAGGCCAAATGATTTTGAGGGTCTTATATGGATCAAGGACTGGATGTTCCCTACCCCTGGACCTAACACAAGGTCACAAAGATTTACTCCTATGTTTTATATAACAGTTTTATAGTTTTGGTTCTTACATTTAGTTCTATTATTCATTATGAGTTACTTTTTTAAAAAAATATATTTTTTGTTGAAAGTGTTACATATATCCCATTTTCCCCTCCATTAACCTCTTCTAGCCCGTCCCCGCCCCCGGCCCCAGGCCTTCACCACACGATTGCTTGAGTCCATGGGTTATGCATAGGTGCATATGAGTTCATTGGTTGATCTTTTCCCACCCCCACTAAGGTTTGATAGTCTGTTTGATGTTTCTGTGCCTCTGGGTCTATTTTTGATCATTAGTTTATTTTGTTCTTTAGATTCCACATATGAGTGAGATCGTGTGATAATTGTCTTTCTCTGACTGGCTTATTACCCTTAGCATAATACTCACTGAGTTACATTTTTACATGATGTGAGGGAGGGGCCCAACTTCATTCTTTTGCATTAAGCATTACAGTTGTTGAATAGAAGGTCTTTTCCCCCATTGAACTGATTTTCACCCTGGTGAAAATCAATTGACCATAAAGTAAGGGTTATTTCTGGACTCATTACTAGTGTGTGTGTGTGTGTGTGTGTGTGTGTGTGTGTGTGTGTGTGTAATATTTTATTACATACTAGTGGCCCAGTGCACGAAATTTGTGCAGGGGGCGGGGGTCCCTCAGCCTGGCCTGCACCCTCTCCAATCTGGGACCCCTCTTACAATCCAGAACCACTGGCTCCTAAGTGCTCACCTGCCTGCCTGTCTGATGCCCCTAACTGCTCTCCTTCCTGCCTGATGCCCCTAACTGCTCCCTGCTGGTCTGATTCCCCTAACTGCTCTCCCCTCCTTGTATGATCCCCCTAACTGCCTATCTGCTCTCCCTTCCTCTCCGTGCCTTCAGACCCCGGTGCAGGAGTGCTGAGAGCTCTCCGCCAAGACCCAGCCCCCGTCCTGACACCCCCCTCTGGGCTGGGCAGCACTGCAGGCCTGCATGTGCTTCCGCCAGGGGGGTCGCCATGGCCCATCCTGACGCCCCCCTCTGGGCCTGGCGCGGCCTGCGCGCACCTCTGCCAGCAGGCCACCCCCAGCAGCAGCCTCATGTCCTGGTGGCGCAAGTCCCCACACCTGTCTCCGCCCAGGATCTCCTGTCTGCACGTGCCTCCATCAGGAGCGGCCTCTGCCTCTGAGGCAGCATGACGTTAGCGCTGGGCAGGCCTGCGTGCTTGCGCTGGGGGCAGAAGTCTCTGCCCCTGTTCCTGCCCACCAGCTCTTGCCTGTTGACCGGTCATGACTGGGACCCCCGTTAGGACCAATTAACATATTACCTCTTTATATTTATAGATTATATTACATTAACATACATATTTCCATCCTTACACCAGAAACACAATGTCTTCTTTGGGCTATTTTCTGTCTTTGCATTTCCATATGAATTTTAAGATCATCTTTTCAAATTCTGCAAAAGAGTTGCTATGCCTTGGCTGGGTAACTTGGTTGGTTGGAGTGGCATCCTGCACACCAAAGGGTTGAGGGTTCAATTATTTCCGGTCAAGGAACATACTTAGGTTGTGGGTTCAATCCTTGGTCGAAGCTCATAGAGGAGGCAACCAATCAATGTTTCTCTCTCACATTGATTAACATTAATATTTCTCTCTCTCCCCTTCTCCTTTCCCCTTTATCTAAAATTCAATGAATATGTTCTCGGGTAAGGATTAAAAGAAAAGTTGCTGGAATTTTTATAGAGATTATATTGAACCTATAGATCAATTTGGAGAGTATTTTCCTCTTCATGATATTAAGTCTTTCAATCATGAACATGTTAGGTATTTAAGTTCTTTCAATGATAGTCTGTAATTTTCTGTATATAAGTCTTGCACTTCTTTATTAAAATTTATTTCTAAGTGTTTTATTCTTTTTGTTGGTGGTATTAATGGAATTGCTTTCTTAATTTTATTTTGGAAGTTCTCATTACTAGTATGTAGAAATAAAATTGATTTTTATATTGATCTTGTATCCTGCAACTTTGCCAAACTCATTATTAGTTCTAATAGGTTTTTAATGATTACTTAGGATTTTCTCTATCAAGATCATGTCATCTGCATTTAGAAATAGTTTTACTTTCTCCTTTCCAATCTAGATGACTTATTCCATTTTCTTGCCAAATTTATCTGGCCATAATGTCCAATACAATGTTGAGTAGAAGTGGTGAGAACAAACATTCTTATCTTATTTCTGATTTTAAAGGGAAAAGCATTCAGTCTTTGGCTATCAAGTATGCTGTTAGCTATGGGGTTTTTGAAGAAGTACTTTATTAAGTCGAGAAGTTTCTATTTCTAGTTTTTTGAGTGTTTTTTTTGTTGTTGTTTTGTTTTTTATGAAAGGCCATTAACTTTGTCAAGTCTTTTTTTTTTTTCTGTGTCTATTGAAATGATAATGTGATTTTTATCCTTTATTCTATAAATATGGAGTATTATATTGATTAATTTTTTATATTAAATCAATCTTACATTTTAGGAATACCAGTAAATCCCACTTTATCATGGGATATAATCCTTTTAATACTTTCCTAGTTTCTGCTAACTAGTATTTTTATTCAGGATACTAGAGGCCTGGTGCATGAAATTCATGCTGGGGGGGTGTCCCTCAGCCCAGCCTGCACCCTCTCCAATCTGGGACATCCCTCTCGCAATCCAGGACCGCTGGCTCCTAACTGCTCACTTGCCTGCCTGATTGCTCCTAACTACTCTGCCTGCTTGCCTCCAACTGCCGCCCCTCCGCCGGTCTTCTCGCCCCCAACTGCCCCTCCTTGTCAGCCTGATCGCCGCCAACTGTCCACCCCACCAGCCTGCTTGCCCCCATCTGGCCCCCCTTGTGAGCCTGCTCACCCCCAACTGGCCCCCCTGCCAGCCTGATCACCCCAAACTGCCTTCCCCTCCTGGCCTGATCGCTCCTAACTGCCTCTGCCTCGGCCCCACCACCATGGCTTTGTCCGGAAGGACGTCCAGAAGGTCTCCTGGAAGGTCTCCCGGTATAATTAGCATATTACCCTTTTATTAGTATAGATTTGTGTCTTATTCACAAAGGATATTGATCTTTATCTGGTTTTGTTATCAGAAGGATACTGGTCTCATAGCATGAGTTGGGAAAAATTATTTTTCTTTTTATTTTTAGAAGACTTTGTGAAGGACTGGTGTTCTTTTGTTAAAATTATATTTCCTGGCATTTTATTTTAGGGGAGTTATTTGATTATTAATTTAATATGCTTACTTCTTATTGGTATATTCACAGTTTCTATTTCTTCTTTAGTCACTTATAGTACTTCTTTGTCCTTCTAGGAATTTGTTTATTTAATCAAAATTATCTAATTGGTTTGCATATTAATTATTGATATTATTTTCTTACTATCCTTTTTAGTTTTGTAATAAGGGTAGTGATAAGATGTCTTCTCTTCTTCTCTTGGTCAATCTAGCTAACAATTGGTGTATTTAACTTAGAACCACCTCTTTTTCCTTATTTTTCTAATCTATTTAAATTATTTATTCTATAGTTATTTTTTCCTTTTGCTTACTTAGATTTAGTTTTTCTCTTATTTTCCTTATTTCTTACAGTGGCATTTAAAATCTTATTTCTTCTTTTTAAATATAAGCATTTGTCACACCTGCTTTCATGGCATTCCATCTTTTTGTGTGTTACATCTTCATTTTGATCCATTTCAATGTATTTTCAAACTTTACTAGTGATATCTTCTTTGATCCATTGACTACTTAGGACTATGGTGTTTAATTTCCACATATTCGTGAATTTCCAAAATTTTCCAATGCGGTTGATTTATACGTTTATTCTCTTATTGTTGGAGAACATACCTTGTATGATTTTTATCCTGTTAACATTTTGAAGTCTTCTTTTATGATCTAATACTAGAGGTCCGATGTACGAAGATTCGTGCAAGAATGGGCCTTCCTTCCCCTGGCTGCTGGCACTGCCTTCGCTCTGGCCGGAACTGCCTTTCCGTTTTCCCATGCTGCCCAGAGGCCTGTGGTGCCTGGGGTGGTGTGGAAGCATCCTGCCTGGCAAGCATGCCGCCCGGCCCCCAGCCGCTCGGTGCCTGCATATGCAAATTAACCCTCCAACTTTGTTGGGTTAATTTGCATACTCATTCCTGATTGGCTGGTGGGCATCGCAAGGTATGGTAAATTAGCATGTTGCTCTTTTATTAGTGTAGATATAGACTATCCTGGAGAATGTACCAACTGTAATTGGGAGAAGAGTGTATTCTGTTGTTGTTGGGTGGCATGTTCTATAGACGTTTGTTAGGTCTAGCTGGTTTACTGAACCTTTCAAGTTTTCTATTTCCTTATTGTTCTATCTATTATTCATAGTGAGGGATTGCAATCTTCAACTGTTATTATTGAATTGTCTATTTTTCCCTCCAATTCTGTCAGTTTTTGCTTTATGTGGGTTGGGTTTCCATTGGGAGGTATATATGTATTTATTATTGTTCTGTCTTCCTAATGGATCTTTATCATTATAAAATATCTTTTCCGCCTCTGGTAACAATTTTTGCTTGAAGCCTATTTTGTCTGATATAGCAGCTCCAGCTCTCTTTTGTTTATATTTGCATGACTTGCCTTTTTCCATACAAACACCTTCAACCTATTTGTGTATCTTTGAATCTATAGTGTATCCCTTGAGAATATAATGTAATTGAATTACATTTTTCTCATCCACTTTGCCAATTTCTGCCTTTTGATTAGAGTATTACCTCCATTTGTATTTAATGTACTTACTGATAAGGTGAAATTTATGTCTACCATTTTGCTATTTGTTTTCAATGACATTTCATTTTATTTCATTTTGTTTTCTCTAGTCTTCCATTTCTGCCTCTTTTATGTTAAATAAGTATTTTCTGGTATACAATTTAAAACCTGTTGTTTCTTATATCACATTTTTAAAACATTTCTTCTTAAGTGGTTGTCCTGGGATTACAACTAACAACTTGACTTAATCTATACTGAATAAATATCAATTTAATAATATAGAAAAGTCTTACTCTAATCTCTTCCCACTCTTTTGTGCTACTATTATCACAAAAACATCTTTGTTCATTATAAGCCTGATTTTACACCAATTTCTTTTAAATCTGATAGAAGAAAAAGTTACAAAGAAAAATGCATTTATACTCTATTTTATATTTACCTATTTAGTTACCTCTATCAGTGTTCTTTATTTCTCCGTGTGGATTCTAGTTACTGTCTGTGTCTTTTTTTATTTCAGTCTGAAGTGCTCTTTTTAGTATTTCTTATAGGAAAGGTCTGCTAGTTATAGTTTTTCTCACTTTTTGTTTATTTAGAAATGTCTTACTTTTTTGTTTGTTTGTTTGTTAATTCCACCTGAGGATATTTTTCCATTTACTTTTAGAGAGAGTGAAGAGAGAGGGACAGCAGAGAGAAAGAGAGAGAGAGAGAGAGATCAATGTAAGCATATTGATTGGTTGCCTCCTGCATACACCCCTACTTGGGGACCAGGGAAGAACCTGCAACCCAGATTTGTACCCTTGACCGGAATCAAACCAATGAGCCGCTGGTGCACAGGCCACACTGGCCAGGGCAATGTCTTACTTTCTTAATGTCTTAATTTCATTTTTGAAGTATAACTTTTCTGGATATACAATTCTTAGTTAACACAATATTTCTTTCAACACTTAGAATATATCATACTGCTTTCTAGCCTCCATAATTTCTAATAAGAAATGAATTTTTTGAGCAGCTTTTATACATGATGAGTTGTTTCTCAGATTCTCTTAAGATTTACTCTTTTTATTTGTCTTCAGGCAATTTGACTATATGTCTATCTGTGGGTCTATTTGAGTTTATGATACTTGGATTTCATTGAACTGCTTCAATGTGGAGACTGATGTTTTTCATCAAATTCAGAATTATTTATGTCATTATCTTCCAATATTCTTTCTGCGTCTCCCCATCTTCTTTCTTTCTTTTTCTTTTATAAATATAATATATTTTATTGGTTTTTTTACAGAGAGGAAGGAAGAGGGATAGAGAGGCAGAAACATTGGTGAGAGAGAAACATCGATCAGCTGCCTCCTGCACATTCCCTACCAGGGATGTGCCTGCAACCAAGGTACATGCCCTTGACTGGAATCGAACTTGGGACCCCTGAGTCTGCAGGCTGATTCTCTATCCACTGAGCCAAATTGGCCAGGGCCCCATCTTCTTTCTTGACTTATTTATTCTTTTCTCTTTAATTGGCCAAACTGGATGCTTTCAATTGACCTATATTCAAGTTTGTTTGTTTTTTTCTGCCAGATAAAATTTGTTGTTGATCCCTCTAGTCAATTTTTCTTTTCTTTCCTTTTTTTTTTTTTTGGGGGGGGGGGACTTTTTAAATTAGGGATTTTTATTTGGCTTTTTCTTTTATAATGTCTATATCTCTTTATTGATTACCTATTTGGTGAGACTTTTTTATAGTTTTCACTAATTCTTTAGACATAATTTTATTTAGTTAAACATATTTTAATAGCTTATTTAAATTCTTCATCTAGTAATTCCAATGTTTGTACTTCCTCTGAAATATTTTTTATTGACTGGCCTTTTTCCTGTGTAAGGGCCATACTTTTGATTTTTTTTATAATTGGACATTTTAAATATATAATCTGGCAACTCTGAAAATCATGTGTCTCCCAATTATCCATATTATTTTCCTCTTGCTACTGAAATAAATTATCACAAATTTAGTAACTTAAAACTAAAATTTATATACTACATATATAATTTTACATTCCTGCAGGTCATAAATCCAAGATGGGTGTGATTAGGCTAAAACAAAGGTGTTGGCAGGGCTACGTTCCTTTCCGGAAGCTTTACAGTAGGATCTGTTGTCTTGCTTTTTCCAGCTTCTAGACATTGCTCAAATTCCTTCACTCATAGCTCTATTCCATCTTCAAAGTTATTAATAGCTGTTTGAGTCTTTCTCACATTTTATCACTCTGACACTGAATGTTTTTTCTTTCGCTTTCACATTCAAAGAACATTGGACCACCTATATAAATCAGGATAACCACTTTAATTTAAAGCCATCTGTTAGCAATCCATATTCCTCCTTGCCAGGTCACAAAACAGATTAACAATTCCTGGGGATAAAGGATTAACAATTCCTGGGGATAAAAGAGATGGACGAGTTTGGGGAAGAGGCATTACACTCTCTACCACAACTTCCTGGTATTTGCTGTTATTATTGTTGGTTGGTTGGTTTGATGAATTCCTGATCAAACTGCCTAAAGTCTGGTGTGTGTGTGTGTGTGTGTGTGTGTGTGTGTGTGTGTGTCTCCACTACAGTCTCTGCTTGATCTGCTTAGCTGTCAGCTAGTGATTAGACAGAGGTTTCCTTAAATGGCTTGAACTAACAAGTCTCCCCGTCTTTGCCAAGGGACAGTGTGTTTTAGGGACTTGCTTCCAGTGCTCTGGCTTTTACAACTCTGCCTTTGCTTTTACTTCCCATCTGTGCTGAGCCTCAGCATCAGCCAGAGATGAAAACTTAGGGACTTCCTAGTTTATCTCTGATATGACCACAGTCCTGTGCATGTGTGTTGCCTTCTAGACATTTGCTAGAGCATTTTAAAATGTTGGAGCATTTGAAATGCCTATATGGCTAGCTCTTTCCCCAGTTTTTCCTTTTAAGTTTTTGCATTAAATACTTGTATCACTGCCTCAAGGAGCTGCAATATTAAACAAATACAGATGAAGGTTAAACAAATACACCTTGGGAATAGAGCTGTTTGCACAGAGACTCAGGCTGTATAAAAGCTACGCCCCCCCCCCCCCCCCCCCCCCCCCCCCACACACACACACCAAAAAAAAATAGTGAAAACTCTCTAGGGATGGGGCTTTTCAGGGAATTCCAAAACTATACTTTCGCCCCCTCCTGTGGCTTACATACTGTTGGTTTTCACAAAAATCATGTTTGCAAGGTGATTAGTTGTCAAGGCTACTGCAGATCTGGGAAAGGAAGAAAGGAATGAGGCAATTTAAAATATCACAAAGCTTGCTTTTCCTACCAATTTTCTGCTGCTTTTCTTGAGTAAGTGCTCTTGGAATTGTTAACAAGCCTTCAGCTTATCTCCAAAGTTCTGTAAAATGTGATGTAAGGCGTTTTTGCAAGAGTTCTCATTGCCTTTATTGAGGAGCATATTTGGGAGGTCCTTACTCTGTTGTTCTGGAAGGACCTTCAGAAAGGTTTTCTTAACTTTCAGAATCTACGTTTTCTGCAACTAACATTATCTGTTATTACCAGGACATTAAACTTTCAGACCAATCATTGAAGGCAGCCAGAAATATAAGTTGCCTTTCTCTACCTCACCACCATAATCCTTTCTTCTAAAACCCAAGTAACAACTAATTTTTCTCTAAAATCCTTTATATAACCAACAGAGTGAGTGAGATACAGGTCATGATCATCATGGAGTTTTGCATGCATCCAATAATTTGAAATTCTTGCTTGTCTTTGACGATAAATTTTTGTATTTGTTATCTATGTTTGACTAATTACCACAAAAATGCATTGACTTAGAATAATAATTACCATGTATTAGTCATAAAATCCTATCTATTAAACAACTATTCAGGGCTGTGAGGCCAAGTAGCTATTGCTGCACAGTTTCTGTGGGAAACAAAAGAATCTACTTAGTTGGATGATTCCAGTTTGGGTCCTGCCATGTTGCAATCAGTGTTGACTGGGTCTGTAATGAGTCACTTCCAAGGGGATTCATTGCAAGGCTGATAACTTGGTGTTGGCTTTTATCCAGGGGCCTAGTTTCCCTTCCACATGGGCATCATAAAAGGGTTGTTTAAATGGCATCAGAACATGGCAGCTGGTGTCCGCCACAGTGAGTGATCCGAGAAAACGAGGAAGAAGAAAGAGCCAGTGCCTCTGATTCCCTAGCTTTGCAAGTCATGGATCAGCACATCGGTATAGTCGGTTGGTCACAGAGGCCAACTCTGATTCAATGCGGGAAGGCCACAGACATGAACACATGAACCACTGAAAACCATGGAGGCTAACTACTACAGTACCTAAATGCTTAAGACTCTGTACAGGACATAAACTTTTATAAATATGACCCACCCCTTAAAGAAGTGCAAATCTGTTGGCAGAGGAAAAGGTATATGTTTCAGTAACAGCACTACTACCACAGGTAAATGGGTAAATGTTGTGTCATAAGTGAAAGAAAGATGATGTACTCTGAGAATTCAGAGAGGGTAGGGATTGCATCTAGCACCCATTATAGGGGTATGAACTAAAAGAGACTCTTGGCTATGAGTGAGCTGTCAGAAAACAATTTTCTATGTTCTAGTCCCAATGAACCAATAAATCCCTTTTCCAGAAAATATATATATACACTATATATATATTCAGAAGCAGATTTAGACTCCTTGAACTAAACTGTTGTTAAATTTAAAAACAAAAACAAAAACAAAATACCTTTCATGGTGAATGAGACAACTTCAAAATATCAGGAATAATTTTTAGCTAAACCACTGATACCAGGCTTTATGAACCACAGTTATAAACACCCATCAGGATCTGAAGAAAACCAGGGTCTTGTTAATTTCATTCTTCCTAGACTGGAATAGAGATTAGTCAAATGTAGCTTATAACCAATCATCATCTAAACTGTGACTCTTTCCAGAAATGTAGTTTAACTACTTCCTTTGAAAACTGGCAAATGTATACAACAGAGAATGAAACTGTGATTACTATATTATCTGATTAACATTCTAAGTCTTCATTTCAGTGAGTAATTTGCTCTAACAATGTTAAGTCTGTTAAACTTGATTCGTAGGCACTTACTCATCATATTTTGAAAACAAAGATCCTATAGTTAGAGCAAATGCCACCAGGTGAGGAGGAATGGAGCCTATACAAGGTACAGTAGTTCCTATGATTTGCTGTTGAACAAAACAGATCAGGCCTATTTTTGTATCTGAAAAGAAGTATATTAGGACCGATAAATAGACAAAAATTTCTAAATTCATAGTAGTAGTCAGTTGTCCCTAAAATAAAATAAAAACCTAATTAAAATAGAAAAGAAAAAGAACTGTTAAAAAATAGAAGACATTGTCCCTTGACCAATGACAATGATAGTGACCTTTAGACCTACCTCCATGTTTGGCTTTTCAGTTTCTTAAAAAAAAATGTTTATGTGGATTCTCCTTAATTTTTAAGCTCAGATAGTTTTATTAAATCTTTCAACGTAGGTTAGGTGTACTTTTGTGTGCTGAGATTTCTCTAGTGCTCTTGTCAGAAATGCAGATTCCTGCGACCCTACCTCCAGAAAGGGTGACTAGGTGAGTCCCTCCAATCTGCATTCCACCTCCTCTAAGGTGACTTCAAAGCAGTTATTCAAGGCCACACTGAGCATTAGAGAGCTGCTGCATGGGAACTGTGCTCTCAGCGCAAAGAAGGAACATCCTACATTTTGCTCCAGCTGACCCAAGTTCATGTCCCAACCACTGACCAGCCAGGTGACCTTGGGTAGTTCCCCTAACCTTCCTGGACTCCTCTGAATCGTGGTAACACCCAGTCCTGTGTGGTGAAGACAGAAGAGGCCACATTAGTGAACCGAAAACCTCCACCAACGACAGTAAGGATCATCTCTCAGAGGAGGCATCTGCCAGAGGCGGCAGTGCACATCCTTGATCTTATTTTTCATTCAGAAGATGTTTCCTGCGTGTCTGCTCTGTGTGAGGCGCCAGGCGGGTGCACTTCCCCTGGCCTGCACACAAGCCCGCACGGGGCTTTCAGGACCCACAGATGGGCCGTTAAGTGGCCAGCTCTTCCTGAGGCCCTGCCCCATTTGATATGCAGGCCCCTCCTCTGACCTCAAACTGGCACCTCTGCAGGAAGAAGGCCGCTCCTGGCCATCCGGGAGGGTGTTTTCTGGCATCGTGGGCTTCACCAGGGAGGGGCGGGCAGATGGCTGCACACGCTCATTGTCCATGTCGGGTGGCCGGGCGCCCGGCTCTGCGCTGCGGGCCAGCGATGCGGGGCGATGCTGCTGGCCGCTCCCGCTGGCGGTGCCCGCGGCTGCTCCGGAAGTGGCTGCCTCCGGAGGTCCCAGATGGCCAGCTGTTTAGGTCCTAAGTCAGCGGAACACATGTCTTGCTCATGGGACGGGACTGGTCTGAAAAGGCTTCAGAGCGGGGCCGCCTGACAGGTGAGGGACACAATGCACTAACAGGAAGGACAAAGCGCCCTCAGGGTCGGTGGGGAAGTGACTCAGGAAAGGAGAAACTCTGAAGTGCAGATGGATTAAAGATCCCCTTGCTTAAAACCTACAGGTGTCTCCAGTCTCCATAGGCTACCCGTGGTCGGCAAACTGCGGCTCGCGAGCCACATGCGGCTCTTTGGCCCCTTGAGTGTGGCTCTTCCACAAAATACCACGGCCTGGGCGAGTCTATTTTGAAGAAGTGGCGTTAGAAGAAGTTTAAGTTTAAAAAATTTGGCTCTCAAAAGAAATTTCAGTCGTTGTCCTGTTGATATTTGGCTCTGTTGACTAATGAGTTTGCCGACCACTGGAGCCAAACCTTTTCCCCGGCAAATAAGACCTTCACGATGGAGTTCCACCTGGCCTATGTGGTCTCGGAGTGTGGCGCCCCTGGTGTCATTCCGGTCCAGCACACCTGCCTTTGCCTGGCTTTCCCTTTCCATCGGGCGTCGCTGGCCACTCCTCTGCTCCCACAGCCCGGCCAGGCTGGACTGCTGGCCCCTGCAGGCAGAACGGACTGCCCTCCTCAGTGCCCCCTCATTGCTTTCACCACGGAAATATTTCCCCTTAGAAGCACTGATAGCATTATTGTACTCAGTTATTTTATTTGTTTCCTAAATCTTTATTAAGCACATACCATGTGCCAGATACTGTACTGGATGCTGCCATAGAGCAGTTAACAAAACAGACACTTGCCTCCCAAGCTTAACTACCTGCCTATCTCCTGCCTTCCTGAGAGACAAGAGGACAAGGTCTTTATCTGGTTAGTTCATCACTGTGTTCCCATAGCCTTGAACAGTGCCTGGCACATACACAACACTTACTCAGAGAATGACTATTTGCTGAGTAAATAAACCTTTATTTTAATAGTAAATGTTACTCTAGGATGCTGGTGAGATACCTTTTTTGCAGAACAGACTGCAGCCAATTTGAGGGTAGAGGCCACATCGCCTTTGCCTGAGGCATGAAGCAGATGTACTTGAAGACATAAAACCATCTACACCTGTTGTTTTAGTCACATCCATGCATTTTATATTCTGAAGCTAGTTGGCCAAATTAGACAATCATTCTTCCTGAGACAGCTTAAGATTGAAGTGTTACCCTAAGAAGTCTTTTTCTAAATATAGGACTTAAGACAGACGTAGGAGTGGGCAGAATCTGTGTGTGTGTGTGTGTGCGTGTGTGTGTGTGTGTGTGTGTGTGTGTGTGTGTGTGTTGGGGGGCGTGGTCTCATTACTGCTGGTTAGGCAGCTTTGCTGGAGGCAGAAAGGGCTTTGGAAGTTCCCACCTTATAAGCATCAAGATGGCTGCTCGTTCACCAGCACTTTTCGCTGTTAGAAGTGATGGTTGATTCATGGCGTCACTCATCAGGTAGAAAGTGAGATTCTGAAATCCCAACTGTCTATGATTCTTGCATAAAACAGCATAGACTTGTGGGTTATCTACTTGTTTTCTTTGTCTTAAATTTATTTTTCAATTACAGTTGACATACAATATTGTATTAATTTCAGGTGTACAACATAGTAATTAGACCAAGTGATCACCCCAATAAGGTTAGTCAATATATTGACTATAGTCCCTATGCTGTACTTTACATTTCCTTGACTATTGTTATTTCCTTGACTGGCAACTTCTAATTCATAATCCCTTTCACCTTTTCACCCACCTCCACAACCTCCCTCCCATCTAGCAACCACCAATTTGATTTTTGTATCTGTGTGTTTGTTTGTTCATGTATTTTGTTTTTTGGATTCCACATGTAAGTGTAATCAGCTGGCATTTGTCTTTCTCTGTCTGACTTATTTCACTCAGCACAATTCCCTCTAGATCTACATATCTTCAACTTCCCTTTTGGATATTGCATGTGGCCTGAGCTTTATCCCCCTGATTCTCCATGATGAACGTTTGTGCAAAGAGTTCATGCACAAACAGCCACCCTTTGTTGATTCATAGTATGAAAAAAAAGGGATACAAATACTGCAAAGTAGTTGCGTATACACAGCAGCATTTAAAAAATTGACTTTAAACATATTTCATGGAGTTTAGGGGACAAAATATATTCCTAAAATGATATACCTCAGAGGATCTACAAGGACTTTTTAGTCACTCTGAAAGGAGTTTTTAGGGGTAAGATAGGCAGGTTTTAGGGAATTTTAGGAATTAAGGGGTCCATAGAAAAAGCACAGTGCTACAGAGCTGCAGAAGGTACATTTCCATAGAATAAGGGAGCTGGGAGCTGCAGAAGGTACACATTTACAGAATAAAGAGAGAGAAGAGGAAAGCCTCATGAACAGGAAAACAATAAGGGAGAAGAAGAGGACAACCTCATGTACCTCACCTGAGGTGTGAGCTCTGAAGTTGCTATAGTGACCAAATCAGAGGGGATAGTGACCAATCAGAGGGGATGTCAGGGCACAAAGAACTGCAGCCTTTATAAACTGTAGAAAAAAAGGGACTTAGTGGGGCTCTCTGCCCCTCCCCACATGGGAGTCTGTGCTTGTTTCTCAATAAATTTCCATCTTTTCCTATACCACCTTTTGTCTGTGGTTTCATTCTTCGACTCCATTGGACAAGGACCCAGAATCATCCTGCCCAGAGGAACATCACGGGTTCCAGTTCAGTTTTCTCATTTCAACTCCATGTGTATTATAATGGGGAAGAGTCAACTTGGTTAAATCTAAAAGGATGGAAAAGTAAAATTATAGGACAAATGTATCATAGATAATTTCCAAAGCGAGTATGCATCTGTGAAAATTTCAGAGCTAACCATAAACACTAAAAATTAATTTAATTTTCCATATGGACCTACACACAAACACACACATGTTTGTGCTGCAAAGAGAATGAACTTGGCGGCTGAGATGGTGAAGAAAAAGCTGAATAAGCAAAAGCCAATGGAAAGGGGAGAGCGAATGTCATAAAAAGGAAGAGATGCTGCAAAAATGAGAATTTGTTAAGTTTATAAAAACTGGGAATATTCTATAATGTAACTATGACAATCACCCAGAGGTGAGAAGAGGATTCATTCAAAACTTACCTGAGGCCACCTCCAGGAGGAAGTGTCAACATTCCAGGTAACAGGTAAATTACAAGGCCTTAAGGGCCCTTTTTAGAATTCCACTTGAATGTTTGTAACCTCCAAAACAGTCCACATACACTAAACAACGCATTTTAACAATCTGTTTGAAAAATGTAGCATTCAGAAGCAAGAGCTCCTGTGACAAGTTTCTACCCTGAGTGAATTTTTATGGCCAAATTAGAAAGCTGGACCTAGAGACTGCAGTGGAGGTGCGCACTCAGCAGTGAAGGGGAAGGGAATGGGCACTGCCTTAATGAGGCCGGAGCTGACATGCATCGTTCCTGAGATTAGCACATCTGTTAAAACATAAAAAATAAGAATACTCAGCAACTCAGCTTAGCACGCTGCCAGTGGTCAGCAGAGAGGGAATTTTTGTATCAATGGGAAGATGGGGAGATTAGGTCAGGAGACGTAAAAGGGATTAAGTAGTTCATGGACCGAACTGTCTGAACTTTAGAACTCCAGATTAGATTCAGTCTCTTTTTGCCTATTGTGTTCTGGAAGGATGTCCTTTAACGTAGTCCCTGGCAGATTTTGACATTACTTCACTGTCGTTTCCATCCTCCTAGTTGATTTTCCGGTTTTGCAGCAAAAATTGTCTCTTTAATTCGCTCATCTACCAGAAATGCATTTAGCATTCACCATACCCCAGGTATCTGGGATACCCTGATAATCAAGATCTAGCTCCAACCTTCAAGAGTGTCATAGTTTACAAGGGGAATACAGCCAGCACAGCAAGTAATTTTAGCCCACAGTGAATTATGCAATAATTGAGATAAGAGAGCAGACTTTCACAACACAGAGATGAGATATTTGACTCAGGTTGGAGAATGTCAATGAAATTAAAGCTTTAAACCTTGGCTTACAGATCTTAGGGCCAATTCAGCCTTTAGCACACTTTCCTATAGAGATTAACAGGTTCAATGTGAAGCATCAGCTTCTTCAGTCATTCAAACCAATTTAATGTCTTTTATGGGTAGAACCAGCCGGTTACATGAAGAGAGTAAGCACTGACCTTAGAATCATCAGGGCTGCAAGCTTGTTCACTTTTACTAGCTGAACGACCTTCACTGAGTGTCTTAGCCTTGAGTTCCCATGGATTAGGGACACCAATACCAACTCATCTGGCTTCTTTGATATTTGAAGTAAGTGTGTGTGATGCACCTGAGAGAGGGCACCCAGAATGTGATGGATGGAATGGTGACTGCAACATTACTCCTTCTGCTGCAGGTGCTATGCTTACCCAGCAGTCAACTGATTTCATAAACGGTTACTTATGAAGATGTAAGTAATTATGGTTCTTCAAGTTGAAACCACCAGGTATAGGAGAATTTTCATGGCTCTGCCTCTATTTTTTTATATATGATTGAAGGACACTGTTCATCAAATAGTATAAGGCAGTTCTTTGTAACAAACTTTGTTGTGATGAAAATATTTATATAGTCCAGTAGCCACCAGCCACATGAGGCTATTGAATGTTAGAAATGTGGCTACTGTGACTGAGAAATTGAATTTTTAATTTCATTTTATTTTAATTAATTTAAATAATCATGCTGTGTTGAATGTTTGTGCCCCTTCCAAGTTCATATGTTGGCACTGAGCCCCAATGATGATGATTTTAGGAGTTGAGGCTTTTGGGAGGTGGAAAAGTCATAAGGGTAGAGCCCTCTCGAAGTGAGATCAGGGCCTTCATTATGAAAAAGGTTCCAGGAAGATCCCCAGCCCCCTCTGCATTATGAGGATACGACGAGAAGTCTGCGCCCCAAATGGGTCCTCTCCTCAATGCGCTTCCAGCCTCCAGAAAGGTAGCAAATGTCTGCTGTTCATCAGCCACCCAGCCGGTGGCGTTTGGTACAGTAGCCTGTTCATCAGCTACCCAGCCAGTGGCGTTTGGTACAGTAGCCTGAGCACACTGAGACAAACCACGTGTAGCTATTGGCTACTGAATTGGACATTGAAGTTCTGTGACATAAAAATGCCCGTCTACTGCTGGAGACAGTTCATCTGGAAGAATGATGAGTTTTGCATATTTACTAAACATCCCAGGTGAATCTTAAGCATGCAGATATTGAGAGCTACTGCACTATTTCTCTGACTCTATGGTTTTGATTTCACAGCCAGGGGTTTGTAGAAGAGTCCTGAGCTTATTAATTAAATGAAATATATTTTCTTGGACGGTGTCTCTATGCTAGGCACTGTAGGCAGAACAGAACTTAGGTGTTAAGTTCTGTGTTCTATTTTAAAGGAACTGTTGGTGTTTTATAGCCTAGTTAAGACATATGCAACAATTATAAAAGAAAAACTCTTACAAGGGTGACAAATAAAGAATTAATTTGTCCAGTAGAGGTTACATGTGGAGGGTCACTGTGCTGTGGAGTTAGGCAGGGGCACCATGTGGTGGAGGCAAGCATGAAAATAGAAATGAAAAGGGCAAGAGTGAGGGTGATGAGAATGCACATTTAGAGATAACTGGAAAATACTAACAGCCCTTTGTTTCTCAACCTAAAAATGGTATACTAATTGTAGTGACTATTAATTGAGCATTTACTTAATGCTGACCAGGAAGTGGTGTTAATGTCAGCTATGGAATCCAGGGGTCAGAGGAAATCATTAAGTCTCAATTGAGCTGAATTAAAATACTAATTCTATAACTAGCCTAATATTCATTGCACAAGTTATATTTAAGACTCAAAAGATGGAATAGCAATATCAACAAGAAAAATAATGGCTGTTATTTATTGAGGCCGTACTATTGCCAGGTACTCAGCAAGGGCTTTACATTTATTGTTTGCAGAACGCTCCTAACAATCCTCCTAAACAGGCATTGAACCATGAGGAGATCCAGGAAGTTAGCAAGCCCCACCAAAACAGCCTGGGTGGGGCCACTGCAGACAAAGAGACTCCTCTCCCTCAGGTCACAATATGCTCCTTTATTTAAGTAAACTTCGTGCCCACAGGCCAAAATCATCTGGTCTGGCCCTGCTGAGGCATTAGGGGGAGTTCATTAAATGTCTGACCAAATACAGCAGGCTGGTTTTTAAGTTGATAATTTGTATGGCCTGCATGAACCAGTGAGACGCATTCAGTACTCTGATAAAGTGCCAACACTGTAGCTCCGTGCAAGCTTTTGCACAAATGAAAATTCTATCGATTCTTTAAACATGGAAGCTATGCCTTTCACCTCTGGGTCTTATCATTTAGTAAGTTCGGGAGTCTCTGCGGGCACCTTCTACTATGCTGACAGCTGCTGTGGTTTTCCAGTCCCTGATGCGAAGGGATCGCCTCCACACCACACATGCAGAAAACAGGGAATGGAAAAGAGAAATATGTATAAAGATTTAAAGTAAAAAGTATTTTTCAATAAGCACATAAATATTTGTCTCAGAATATGGTTTATATAATAAGAAAAACAATTTTACCAAGACAGCAATATACCTCAGGGCAGATTTCTTTATCCTCACCATTTTTTGAACCTTAGACAAGGTTCTCTAATATATTATGCACTGGGTTTCAAGCAGAGTATATCATGTTTAATCAGAGCGGCATGCAGGAATCATGCTTCAGCAATGATCAATGGCAAATGTATTTTAACAATTGTAATTGCTGTATCTCCCATGGCGCTCAGGATTATTTAAGGACAAGTTAAAACTTTCATTGTAATTTTCTTGTCCCCAAAGTAATCAAAGGGTAATTATTTATTCTTCTGTGTCCTATCCACTTCTTAACATGTGCAGTCTTTAAAACATAGGTGCATTAGCAGAAGATGACACTACAGAATATACATAGGAAAAAAGCCATGATGATGCTACACACCATCATAGAACCCAGAGAGAGTCTACTTGTTTATTGACAAATAGGTTTGATTTATACAGAAGCTCCTATTTCTTGGTATTAGCTACTCAGGACACTGAATGGAGGAAAATGTTGAGATTGGGTTGGTGGAGAATAATGAACAGAGATGGACTAGTAATGTCTGCCATAGTGAAAGCAACAAGTTGTGGTGCAAATGTTTTATATTCCTTTCCACTGATTTTGTTCACACATTAACTTTAGCAATTAAGAAAGTGAGTCCCACCTGGTATGTAATCTACCCAGGGTTCTACAGCAAAACCATGACAGAACTGGTATGAAGATGTCTGTTGGCTAACTCCCAGGTCAAGGGCTTGCCCACTGTATCAAGCTGCAGTCACCCTATATTCTTCATTGCTTTTCTTTCTTTAAATCAACAGTACTTTGTTAAAATTGAATCAAACACACCAGAAAAGGCTGAGCAATACATAGACAAGAGTAGTCCTTCAGAAAATTACACAGAAAGAAAAATACATCAGCATGCCCTTGAAATAAAAGCTAAGTTTATTAAAGCTAATAAAGCTTTATTTGTTCTCCAGACATTAAGTTTATAGAAATTAAAAGTCTTGACTATTTGTCTTTTGCCAACATGAATTCAAAAGTGGTTTTAAAAAATCTCATTAAGGCTCTGCCTCCTTTTTTCTGTCCCAAGCTGATTCAATACAAAACAGATCACCTCCTGTCTGCGCCACAAAGTGCACATAAATATTTCACAACCCAATTTATCTAAAAGTTTGTCATTCCTCATTCTGAGTCTGGACACAGAGCTCACTATAAAGCACTTTAGGTTTTTCAGAGAACATAATCCTTGAGGCAAGAGTATATTATATTTCCTCTTCTGATTCTTGCCTGGCTCAAAATATTCTTTTTTGTTTCCAAAATTTCACTAGGTCAGATTGGTACACACACAGTTAATGGGACTTCCAGAGAATGACTGGAAACTACTTAATTGAGGTCATTTAATAGTCAGAATACTGACAGAGCCTCCAGTACTCAGCCACAGGGGAAGGAGAAAACAAACAGCGTTTACTGGTTCAAGTGGGAATGGTGGTCCTGACGCCAGTCGAGTGGCTGAGAACACACGCACGGAAGCGTGGAGGCACCTCCGCTGCTGCAGAGAAATTAGGAAGCTGATGTCAACGGCCTCCCTTCTGCTACTTTCAATCAAAAGTTATGAGAGACATCTGCTGTCTCTACACCAGCGATTGGCAAACGTTTTCTGGAAAAGGTCAAATAGTAAAGGATTTCTGCTCTGTGGGCCACACGGCCTTGTTGCAACTGTTCAGTTCTGCTGTGGTTGTGTGAAAGCAGCTGCTCATAGACAACACAAACGGTGTGGTTGTTACAGTAAATCTTTATTTACATAAACAAGGGGTGGGCCGGGTCTGGTCAGCAGGTACCGGTGGCTGCCCGGGCTCCAGAGGACCGTGAGCTCTAGGAGCTCCTCTCGCACCCCAGCCTGTCTGCTGTCACCCTTTATCTGACCCTCTATCCAGATCCTTCTGGTCACATGGCTTCCTTACTGTCTACCAACCACTTCCTCCCTCGGACAAGACTGTGAGCTATTTGAGACCAGAGCTTCTGTCCTTCTCATCTCTGTCCCATCAAGCTGAATAATGCTGATAGCACGGAAGCACTCAGTTCTGCTTGTTGGATGAACGGGTGAGTGAAGGGAAGCAGGGCCTCTGCAGTGATTGTAATCTCTCCTTTTATTCAACCTCTGTCTCGGTGAACTTCAACTATGCAGATATTCCCCATTCAAACCACAAGATTCTCTCCCCTTACCTCTGTATATGCAAAATGCCTTCTCCTGATGCAGTTATATCTCTAGAGTTATAGCATACATTTATTTAAATTGCATGACATCGCCCTGTCTGGTTATACTCAGTGGCTAGAACGCTGGCCTGCGGACTGATTGTGGGCTCCATCCCCAGTAGCGGGTGTGCAGGAGGCAGCCAGTCAATGATTCTCTCTCATCATTGATGTTTCTGTCTCTCCCTCCCTCTCCCTTCTTCTCTGAAATCAATAAAAATATATTAAAAAAATAAATTGCATGACATCAAAGGCATTTACTTGGTAAAAAGAAAGAAGGAATGTGCGGATGGGAGAGAAAAAGAGGGGAAAAATAACTTAATTCAGTTGCAAATTCCTGAGATTTAGGCCATCTCATCTCAATGCACCAGGATTTCATGGTGTACTTTCCATATGACATGCCCTCTGAGCAAGCCAATGACTTCAGCTTAGATGCAATGGGAGAGAGAGTGCGGTTTCCTAGCCTTGAAGATTGGGCTGGGTAGGACTCCTTGACTGATAACTCCTCATACCTATCTCCAACCTGGGGTCAATCTGAGAACATTGTATCTAATATCAAGGTTCAATAAAAATACATTTAAATCACCTTTGAGCAACTTACACAGTTTTCACAAGCTGAATTTGAAATCAACACCTGAAAGGACACATTTCACTATTCTGTAGGTGCCACCTGCCCAGTGTTGGCAGAATTATGAATAAGTAGGGACTCCCATGGCATGCCGGGAGCTAGCGCCCGGCCCATGCATGACAGGGCCAGGCACTGAATCGGCCCCGCCGGAGCCGGGCAGCAGGGCGGAAGCCAGTGAGAGAGATTTGTTAACACCTGAAGCCTATTTCCTATCAATCTCGGCTTCCAGGACTGTCAAGGTCCTGCAAGGCATTTGACGAGGGCCTTGATACGAGATTCAGGCTGCTCTTCAGGGCCGACTTCGCGAGGAAATTGGTTGAAGTCTTATCACAGCTTTTAATTTCAGCCGATTCTTACAGGAGGTATTGCGCTCTGGAACCTGTTAAATCTAAGGGTGAGAGGATGCACCTGAGAGTGAAGGGACTCATCTGTGACTGCTGCCAGGTCTTACAGGCGCTCCTCTTGGGCCAAAACACAAGTTTTTATTATTGCAACCCAAGGCTTTCAAGCCAAGAAGCCTTATTTTCATTACTAAGGAAACTAAGTCTGGCTATCCACCTCGCGTGTCATTAGGACATAGATGTGTTACAATGAAATTTGCAGCCCAAGCTATTTGGAGATAAACTAAAGATGCCAGTCCAATTCAGAAATGACTTAAGAGACCACAGGTGAGTTTTTATTATATTGGTTAAATAAATGGAAACATAAAACCTGGGAGATGAGACAATAGGATTTCTTAGTCATTTCTATTGATTGGAAGGCAGCTCCAAAGGACCCGAAACTATTTAAAAACAAACAACTGTATTTTTTCCTGTTTGTTTGTATGCCTTGCAAGCAAGGCTAATTTTATTTTATTTTTTTCCTCCTCTACAGCAGTTGGGAGAGATTCGTTTCCAGTAAAGAAAAGCTTATTTATTATGTTCTTGATAGAGTGATAATCATCTTTATTGCAGTTATTTTTAATCTCTTGTGGCAATGGCTTTCTGATTTAAGATCATAGTCCTAGCAAGGTTTTCTACCTGCTGCTAAACATTGACCTTAGCATGGATTTCGACAGGGCATGGTCAAGAGCATGCTTGAAAGCACAAAGACAGCAAACAAAAATAGAGAAAAGCTAATAAATAATAAATAAATGTAATAAAGAAATATAAATAATACTTTCCAGGTCCTTTCTAAATATGCTCTAAACATATTTTCAAAACCGTACCAATTGCCGTGACATCACTCCGAGTCCATAGGCTAGGGTAGCACCTCAACATAAAACTTTGTTAATATAGCATAAAAAGAACCTAATCACATTTGCCCCAGGGTTTACAAAGTCAGAAAGCACAGTGGATAATGGTGATAGAATTGAAATAGCGGAATTCTAACTCAACTCCCACATTTGCCACCTAAAGTAGGTATGGCACTGGGGAAGGAACATCACCTCTCTGTGTCTCCATTTTTAATCTATAAAATAGGGATGTTACTATCTGCCTCAAGGTTAAGAATGGCTTAAATTAAAGCTAACAGCGACTTAATGTTTCCCCCAGCACATAATTCATAGTCAATAAACTGTGACTGTTATTGTTATGAAAATGAAGATGATAATGTTTAGCATTTCAAAGTTTATTAGTTGTGAATCATCCTAGCTCAAAATATAGGTCATCGAACTGTTTTCTTTCTTGGTTATAATAGAGGTAAAACGGATTAGCCTAATGGATTGATCATTGCACAGAAGACAATGTGCTAAGCAGTGCATTTTCTCATTTAGTGGGCACTACAGCCATATTATCCATTTCTATTTTGCAGATGAGGAGACTGAGGCCTAAGGTCACATTAATTTCCTAAAATCTCACACTTAAGAAGCAAGTCCAGGGATGGTGGGGGACAAACAGTCCAGCAAACAAACAACATTCTACCTGATTCCTTACCGAAGCTTCTGAGCACTACAGCACCCGCCCATAAAGCACATCCCGAGCTTCCCTTGAAGCTTCCACCCTTCCTTGCTTCCCAGAGACTCTGGTTAGGAGTAAGCTCGAAAGTCAACGCTCAGGTACAATGTCTGGTCTAACAGTCTCTCCCTTTCTCCAGACCTATCTCAGAATCCTGGCTCCTCTTCCCGATTCTGCCTCAGTAAGCAGTTTGGTACGTATGCTTTATTTCCCTGTATTCATAGACTAGTCTGTTCTGCCATTGCTTTTAGTTTCTTCAGAAGAACTCCAGAATCAGAACCGGTAACCTTGGGCCAATTGTAGCCTGCCTTGCCCTGGGGTTGGACCACATGGTACTTGAAGGGGGGAAAAAAGTAAAAGTTAATTATTGCAACCACCTGCCTGCCATCACTGCTGTGCTCACCATGGCTGCCAGGTGCTAAGCTGGCAGGTTGGATCAATTAGCAGTTGTAACTGAAGCTCAGTGCAATTAATTATATAGCATTAAGCTGTTCACATTTAATACCCAAAATTACTTCATGAAATGAATATTGCAGTAAATAAAGCAGTTATGAATAAGGTTTCTGTAAATACTTTCATCAGGTTTGGATCAAACTTAATTCTCATATATCATGTGCATGCCCATCATGTTCTATTTACCCATTATTGATGAAGTGATTTGTTAATTTCCAATTTGTGGCCTAAGACTGAGAAGGTGTGGCTATTCCTCTCATAGACCATGAGGGAGAATGACTTCTCCCCTAGGCAACTCTGTGATAGGTCTTCAGGAATGGGCAAGCTTCCACGGAGGCTCTGTCCCAGTCCCCCATGACCAGCCATGGCACTGTGATCTACTTGCTAATCACTCCAGATTTGGAGCCTGTTGTCTCCTAGAGATAAGTGTTCAGGAACCACTACTGTAACTTCTTCAAGTCTCAGTTTCCACAGCTAAGGTGAGAAATGTTACCTGATTCATAGGGTTGTTTTGATGATTAAATGCAATAAGGCCTGGGCCAGATGTACATAACCAATATAGGCAATACATTTTAACATTTGTTTATGACATGATAACTTTATTGGAATTATAATTTATATTTTTCATTCTTGGTATTTTTCCCATCTTCACTTCACAATGTTAGCCAAGCCTTGCATCTTGCTTCAAGGCTTCAGGTAGGGAAAAATTAGAAGCCAATCTAATATCCCAAGTACAGTGGAGAGATAATTTTAGGTGTGTGTGTGTGTGCACACGCTGAAGGCTGGGGAAAGAGAAGTTATTTGAAAACTAGAGGCCCGGTGCATGAAATTCGTGCACGGGGGGAGGGATCCCCTCAGCCCAGCCTGCACCCTCTCCAATCTGGGATCCCTCAGGGGATGTCCGATTGCCAGCACAATCTGGGACCACTGGCTCCTAACTGCTCACCTGCCTGCCTGCCTGCCTGATCACCCCTAAGTGCCTCTGCCTGCTGGCTTGATTGCCCCTAACTGCCCCCCCGCCATGGCCTGGTTGCCCCTTACTGCCCCTCCTGCTGCCCTGGTCATCCCAAACTACCACCCCTGCTGCCCTGGTCATCCCAAACTACCACCCCTGCTGGCCTGGTCATCCCCAACTGCCCCCTGCTGGCCTGGTCACCCCTTACTGCCCCCCCCCTGCTGGCCTGGTTGCCCCCAACTGCCCCTCTCTCTGGCCTGGTTGCCCCTAACGCCCCCCCTGCTGGCCTGGTCATCTCCAACTGCCCCCCCCCACGCCAGCCTGGTTGCCCCCAACAGTCACCCCCATGCAGCCTGCTGTGAAGTCATTTGGTTGTCCCTTACTAACTCCCTGCCAGCCTAGTTGCCCCACGCAGCCTGATGTTCAGTAATTTAGTCCTCTAACACCGTTCAGGTGTGTGCCACATTCTTTCTCTTTGCTCATTAGCTGACTGAAGGCATAGACTAAGTCAGGGACTCTGAAGATGTCTTAGAAATGGACGGAAGCATCTAGAACCCCTGAATCACCTCATGAAAAGTCAGTTGCTAAATATGCAATCAGACTTTGATAGGACTGAGAAATAACATTATATGATATTAAGCCATAAAGAATTGGATGCTATTTATTGGAATAGCTAGCATTAATTACTCCGATTGATAAAATGCCTGGCACAAAATTTTTCATCAGCCCTAAATGGTGGAGAATGGAAAGCAAAATTAAAGTAATTAAGGGAAATAAAGACTATACTAAGACTCATACCTAGGTTTGTGCATAGCTTTATTGTTAAAAAATTGATTTTCCACTCAGCAACATGTGCGCAATAGGAATTTCAAAAGGCAAGGACTTTCCAGCACGGGTTGTTCTGATAACTAAATCAGAAGAGCTGTATGACAGGATTCTCTCACTCAAGAAAAACATCAAGGTTGGAGTGGCGTGTCTTAGCCATCTCACCACCATAGACTGGTCAGACCAGCATCTGAATCTCAACCGACCATGAAGTCCTCTCTTCTAATATGCATGATGCTAATACCTAGAGGTTTAAATTAAGAAAAATAAACTTGTCCTTGTGAACTCAATTCCAAAGCCCTTCAAAGTTACGGGAGACCTTTTCAACTTAGGTCTAAGAAACACCCTCATCTCTACCCACTCTTTCAGCTTTCCCAACACAGTTCCCATTCTCTCCAGCCCTCATCTTGCCACCTTCTCAACTTCTAATCATGACCTTCCTGCTTCTCCTAATCATCAGCAGGTTCTAACTGCTCCTAGGAAGTGTCCTGAACCTGTCATAAACTACTTTGTCCATCAATGACTTGAATCATCTGGGAAATAAATTCCATCGGAACATTAATCAGGTCTGATGTGAATAGTTCACTGTTGATCTATAGAAAGATAAACCTGTCAGAATACTAGATCCCATTAGATTTGATAACATTTAAAATATTTTCTAAGACAATTATGCTACATGTAACTAACTACCGAGGAGAACATTATAGCTGGGCTATGAACAAAGAATATAGGCTCCTTTTATCTACTCATGGGTGAGAAGAACATTCATTGATTTGCCTGCCAGGCATTCATTCCCCTTACTTGGAGTATTACACTCAACCCCAACTTTCCTTCCAAAGTTTGGCCAGACTTGGAGAGCATGTCTTCTCCTGGCTTCTGCGTGGTTCATGGGGGTTTGATAGTAATCTGAAACCAAATCCATAGGACTTTTGAAGAAATTATGTTGAAAGATGTACTCTTGCTATTGGAAATTCTAACCTGGAGAATGTAAGCTTAGAATGGTGGTTAAGAAGTGTCTACTTAAATAATGAAGCCAAAATAGCCTTGACCTGTGTGGCTCACTTGGTTGAGTGTCATCCTGTGCACCAAAAGGTTGCTGGTTTGGTTCCTGGTAAGGGGTTATGCAGGAGGCAGTGACTGATGTTACGCTCTCACACAGATGTTTCTCTCTCTCTCTCTCTCTCTCTCCCTTCCTCTCTCTCTCAAATCAATAAAAATATTTTTTAAAGAGAGAGAGAGAGAGACTTAAAACAAGACTTCCTGCCCATCCAGTGGTGCACTACCTTACCTCCCTGGTGAGGACTCGACCTTTGCTGAGGACATGTGGAGCAGCAAGAACCCACCAGCACCGACCGTGCCTCTGATGTTAAGGCATCTCCAGTACAATCTCTCAAATACGTTTGTTAATGATTTACCTCTGCTGGCTTAACAGTTGCAGAAAAATCCATTTTACAATTTTCTCCTTTCCCAAAATGCCTGTGCTTTGGCTGATAAAGCAATGATTTAAGTCAATGGCTGAGGTGGGAATTTGAGTATATTCTTAAAGGATAATCACTGGGATGCATCTGTGTTTAACAGATATCTCGGTCCCTGGGTGTGGTAATTAAACAGAGAGGTGTACGAAACAAATGGTAGAAACTGAAAATCAGCTTCATTCGTTTCTGGATCTTAGGTAACTGCAGGTGTGTGTGAATGAATTACATGACGGGTAAAATAAAATTAAAGGCAGCTGCATGTGTTTACAAAACTGCAGCTGAAAATTATAGGGCTGCGTAGCATCCATAATTCACCCATAATTGACAATTTTCATATTACTGGAATAAAGAATCAAGTCAGGCAGATGATTACAGTGTTTGCCTTTCAGCACTAGAGATTTTGCTTCATCTTGTATGCAGCATCTCAAATGAAATAAATGACAGTTTTTCAGGTGGAGTCGGGCCTCAAAGTAAAGGACCAAAGTACTGTCAACAAGCCAGCCCCATCTCCACCTCCCACGTCTAACTTCTGGATCCCTGTCTGCAGAGAGCTGAGCTCGCACACAAGCTTTAGACACACAAGCTGGGTCGATTTTGACATTGCTGCCGAAACCGAGAAATCTGAGGTGAGTCTCTTAAAACCCTAGGTCTCAATGTCCTGATCAGTTACCGAGGATAACACCAGTGTCTGCTACGTGTCCATCAGTGGAACTGGGTTAGTCAAGATTGAGTTGATGCAGGTAAAGTGCTCAGAGCAAGGGCTGGCACCGAGTAAGCACTTAGTCATTGTCATTAGCATCTCCAAGCCGCCGTTTTCTTAACCATAAAGTGGGGGTAAAAACGTAGTCTGTCAGGGGAAAGAAAGGAAGAACAATAAAAAGCATTGCCTAGTGCCCGTGTGTCAGGACAGGGGAGGGAGATCACGCGTGGGAAGTGCCTGGTTGACTTTCAGGCACAGGAACGTGGGATCCTCCAGTCAGGAGCGGACACAGGAATAGCAGCCGCCGTGCCGATAATAGACACAACACCTGATACTGCTAATATTTAAAAAGCTTCTTTCACGTAAAAATCCCAAGCCCTGGGCTTGTAACTTATTTAGAACACTTTTGTTGTTGTTGTAAATCCTCACCGGAGGATATTTTTTCCATTGCTTTTTCAGAGAGAGTGGAAGGGAAGGAGGGAGAGAGAGAGAAACATCAATGTGAGAGAGACGCATTGACTGGCTGCCTTCCACCTGTGCCCCCACCGGGGGCGGGGAGCAAACCCGCAACCCAGATGGTGCCCTAGACCTGGAATTGAACCCCAGACCCTTTGGTGCTCGGGCAGACACCCTAACCATTGAACACCAGCCAGGGATCATTTAGATTTTTTTTTTAACTTGGGTATTCCTGTGCAGACACTAATAGGTACTAGACTTTTACAAAGCACTTAGGCCTTCAATAAAAGTAATCTTGATAAACATCCCTTGTATGAAGGGATGCCCTGTGCATTGCTAAGAGGCCCTCCATCCATCCACCTCCTCAAAGACGCCGACCAGACCTGCACACGGAGTCCTATGCGCCCGAGGCGGAGGCCGCAGGAGGCCGCTCAGGACGCTGCCGGAGTCGGGAGGAAAGCTGGACACAGCCCAGGGGCGACAGAGGCAGAGCAGGGAGGCTACCGGGACACAGGGCAAACGATTGTCTGAAATATCTGTGCCGGTCCCAGGACTGACTTCTCAGCGCCCTTCATGTCACAGATGAGAATGTGAGGGTCTGACGACGTTAAGTACTTCGGTTCCTATAACTGAAGTGTGGAGACAAGACAGTGCAAATCCACAGTATTGCCAGCGCAGTATTTCTTAGACAGACTGGTCTGAACAGGCTGATCTGTGCAAGTTTCCTGCCCGGAGGACCCAAGGAGAAAATGTTTGTAGAGCCCAAGCTGGTTTGGCTCAGTGGATAGAGTGTCAGCCTGCAGAATGAAGGGTCCCAGGTTTCATTCCCAGTAGGAGGCATGCAGGAGGCAGCCAATCAATGATCCTCTCTCATCATTGATGTTTCTATCTCTCTCTCACTCTCTAAAATCAGTAAAAATATATTTTGAAAAAAGGAAAATGCTTGTGGAAAATGCTATGCTTTGGAAGAGGGAGGTTAACTAGACAAGACTTCTAGCAGGGTTAGACCACTGTGCTACTTTAAGTGGGCATAAATAAGTAGGTGGGCATGAATGAGTAGGTGAGTGTTAGCATAAAATTGTGGCACAATATGGAGCCATCTTCAGACATGACTACTAATCAGAAACAACAGGTAATCTATAAGAGAAGCAAATGGTAAGCAAATTATCTGCAGCTATTAATTAGATATGCCAGGCAACACAGATTCTGCCTCTCCCGCGGAGAGCACGGGTCCTGCTTTCTCTCCGATTTCTGCAGCATACAACCAAAGACACCAAGCAAGGTGCCTCGTTCTCAGAAAGGGTGCTGTTATTTCATGAAAAGAATGGGTCCTCGCATTTGTCCATGTGTTCGGTACAACAGTGTACCGAGTGTTTTCTCTACACAGGGTCCTGTTTCATTTGCACGGTGGGTCTGGGAAGCAGGCAGGGCAGGTGTGAGCCGCATTGTGTACTCGAAGAAAATGACACCTCCGAGGGCTAAATGTCTTTGCTAAAAGTCTATCTACACGTGGATGAAAGAGCCAGGAGTGGAACCTCATGTCCAGCACGGCCATGAAAGGTATTTCTCTTTCAAACATTTCAGGATTGGAAGGGAATTCTCAGGTCAGAGCCTGCAATAGACACGGCAGAGACGTGCCTTCAATAGCCAGAGGGTGGGAGGCGCTGAACACTCCTTGTGCTCTTTCTCTGCCCAGTCTGTCACCCCCAGGGTCCCCGAAGTCCCAGCCTGCTTTAAGCCATTTCAGTGTGTTTAAACAAGAAACCTGTTGTAGACATGCAGGCCTGCCACTTCAGGAGTTATCTTCTTTGTCATCGGAGCATCAACGGAAAGTCAGGGGAGCTATTGCCACTACAGGGCTGTCTGTGAGCTCTGGGTTAGAAGCTCCTCCCTTCCAGTGATCCTCAGCTTCCTCTTCACTCTGGGGTCACCTGGGGGCGTTCAGACTGCTGGTCCTGGGTCCCCACCCAACACTGTGATGTAACTGATCTAAAGACACCTGTAGAATATGTAAGGAAAATTCTACACTAAGCCACCTAAAATGTTATTTGTTAGGTGTTTTTTTGTTTGTTTTTTTCTTATAATACACTGATGCGTCACATGGCTCTCCAAGAAGGGGAGTGACGTTGGTAGTGTTTTGCAAATTTCTTTCACTCGAGTCCTTTGCATGCTGAACATCTCCGGGAGCTCTAGTTCCGCGCCGACCTAAAGAATTCTGGGGCAGGAAGGGGGATGTTTGATGGCATCTGTATTCAGTAAGAGCCACAAGGAGAACTGTATCCAAAGAAAGATGCCGCGGAGACAGCCTTCCCAGTCTGGAGCTCCCTACGCAGTGCGGGCCCTGCCACAGCCCCAGCGGCATCACAGGGCGTGTTAGTTAGCAATGCAGAATCTCAAGTCCGATCCCAGACCTGTCACACCCAAATCTGCATTTTGATTGGATCCCAAGGGAGGCATGTGCGTTAAATTTAAGAAGCCTTGCTCTAGTCCATCTTTCTTTTTTCAACTCTTTCCCGGGCTTCATCATTTTGGCTTTGAGGAAACCATTCCCGAAGTGTCAACACTCAACAGAGGTGCTTCTGCAGCTCATCTTCCACATCCCACGGAGGCAAGAGAAGTCGGGTCGTGGCTGTAAAAGTCCAGCAGTTCCAGGCACGTAGACCTGAGTGTGGACGGCAACCCTAGAGTAATATTTTCAAATGGACACTATGCCGTATGGAGGATAGAGCCTCTGTATATCAGTTTTTCCATAGAGTTTAATTAGCTCAAGTTTATCAGTCCTTACTTTTGAGCATTTAATAGGGTCATCTCTATTTTTTTTAATCCTCACCTGAGGATATGTTTTCATTGTTTTGAGAGGAAGGGAGAGAGAGAGAGAGAGAGAGAGAGAGAGAGAGAGAGAGAGAGAGAGAGAGATCCATTGGTTGCCTCTCATATGTCCCCGACTGGGGATTGAACCTGAAACCTAGGTATGTGCCCTGACAGGAATCGACCCTGCAACCTTTTGGTGTACAGGACGCTGCTCTGACCAACTGAGCCACCCAGCCAGGGTAGGTCTAGTCATCTTGATGCCAGCTTACAGTCATTATTTTATGTTATGGCCATAATGCTGTAAGATACAATCTCTCATTATCCCCATTTTCTGATAAGGAAATAGAGGTTTCTATGGGTTTATTAAAGATATGCACAAGGTCAAAGAGTTTGAAAATGGCAGAGTTGAGATTTGATCCTAAATCTAACTCCAGAAACCATGCTCTTCACTACACGAAGAAATGAATTAAAAAATCCTGTAAGACATACTATTGAGATAGAAAGTCACAGGAAAATTGAGGGATCTTATTTGAAGAGAGAGGTTCATATGAATAGTGTAGCCAGAATACATTTTTAGGGGACATGGTCTTGGTTTTGCCCAATTTGGAATTAAGAACCCTGCATAAGTAAACAATGGTGAAACAGAAATTTGCTACATGGTTACAATGTCCAATCATATTGACAAATAATTCGCATAGTTCTTTTTAAATCGACAAACAGATATTCTCTTGTTTTATTCTCACATCAGTCTGATGGAAAGTTTCCCCTTCTACATTTTTAGGGACAAGGAGAGGCATAGAAATTTAAGAATCTTTTCTAAGATCTCAAAGAACAGAAGTAATGATGGTAAAATTCAAAACCAGCTCTTAAAATGTTCAGGCCATGAGCTCTCTTTATCAACCATCAGATAAAAGACCTTCAGCATAAAAGAGGATGAACACTTCTGTGTTGGCCTGGCCTGGGCAGCTGACAGACAGTGCATGAGAGGGTTCATGGAAATGAAATGATAAAACAATAACAACAAAATTTAGAAAATGCCTTCCAAGAATTTTTCACACTTTAGCAGATGTTCAGTTCTAACAAATGGTTGATTCTGGTACCTAAGAGCACAGAAAGTTATATTTTCCAAAGCCCTTCAATTTTTGTTTATTTTTTCTCTCTATTTCAAAAAAATACATTTCTGCCAAGTTTTCTTAAAAAAAAAATTATAAAAGAAAGACTCCTCCGTGCTTCCTGTGGCACAAAGGGCTGCCTGGCAAGCACTGTCGTTGGTCCAGGCCCGGAGAGACAGAGTGAGAGAGGGATGGGGTCAGCTCCTGGTTAGAGCAGCCCTAGAATTCGAGGGTCAGCAGGGATCCTGAGAAGTCAGTCCCTTCCTCCGTCTCCAGGAATGACTCCCCTTTGCCCATTAATTTGGGCCATGATAGAGCAAATTCGTCCTGTTGGAAATATTGGGAAGGTTTTCTGTGGGTCAATACCTGGAAATACCTGTCCATTCTTACACACCTACTCAACCTGGAAGTGATTCTGCCCTCATTCTGCTCTCAACCTGGAAGTGATTCTGCCCTCATTCCTCCCCAACTGCTCACCCATTCAGGGGTATTTGACATTTGACAAAAATTCTGGAGATCATTTTGGTTATATAAACTGGAAAGGAGGTCCCTACTCCCTACTGACACCTAGTAAACACCCTACAATGCCCAGACCAGCTGCCCCACAGTGGATATGCAGAGGTGAGAAACTACAACAGGGAAAAGGGGAGGGCATTCCTTGCATATTGCTGTCAGTGCTGGTGGGAGGTAGATAATGTGATATTTGTCAATACAAGGACCTATGTAAGTCGAGTAAGTTCCATGGTTCTGAAACACATTGCTTCATAAGACAATGTAGTTTTTTGGTGTGTTTTTTTTTTCAGTCAGACATACCTAACTCTCCACTGAATAGCTAGTCTTAGCTGTGGGACAGTAAGTTTTCTGAGGGCACAAGCCACTGTGGTTAATCTCAGCTCCTCCAGGCCCTGCCTGCCACAGGGAATGGCATGTAGCAGACGCTTCATATATACTTTGCAAATCTCTATGTACAAACTTAAACCATCTAGCTGTATACAAACAACTAGGTGGATTTTCACAAAATGCAGGGCACGTGCTGGAGGTGGTTTATCTTATGTACAGGCTATTTTGTATAGTACTTGAAATTTTGGCCGTCCCTGGGGGAGGCATCACAAAAAGATGGATGACCTTCCCGTGTATTTGAAACCAAGGAGCTTTTGTGACTGTAAATGGGGCATAGCATGCCGTATGTATGAAGATTTTGTAGATTAAAAATAACGGTGGTTTCCAAAGTAAATCCAATGAGAAAATTGTAGGGACAGATTCTCCAAATAGTGGATGTTGCTCTGCTTTCCATGAGGGCAGCCCTATTTGGTTAGGCACTGGTCCACGCCGTGGACATGAGCCCCTCTGAGAGGAATGTGTGAGAGAGCATCAGAGCTGAGCAAACCACGGCCTGGGTGTATTTAAAGTGCTCTTGGAAAGCTACCAACTACCAATATCACAGACACAACCCATTTCTGTTTTAACAGGAACTGCTTTAGCCCATCCTGTTCAGAGTAAGAGGTTTTGCCAATTTCCTTTTGACTTTAATTGATAACACACAAATCTGTTGCCGCAGATGGTTGGGTGGGCAGCATCTGAAGCTGAGGTCTGGAAAAAGGCTTCCCACCCCCAGCAAATATAAGAACGCTCTGGAACGTGGATGCGGGGTGCACCATGGAAACAGGATTGAGGGGAGAGCTCTAGGCTCAGCCCCGAGGCATAAGGGGTCTGGACTAACAGTGCCCTTGCATGAGGAAGGTTACAGGTTTCCAGATTGCCTTTGTCATGTGCAAATAATATTATATGGTTTTAAACCCCAGAGACACCAGCTATTAACTGCATGATCTAGGGCAACTTACTTAACTTCTCCACATTCTGCTTTTCCCTATATGCAATAGAAATTGATACTATCATCTCCCTTTTGAAATTGAGGATCTTTAAGGAGCTATAGAGCAAGTTTCTATTAATTATTAGTATTTCCTCATGCATGCAACAGAACTATCCTGAAGAGGACCTGTTCTCCTTGTCCCAGAAGACTTTTTACCTTTCCCACTACAACATGCAGGATCTAGGCATTCTGCTAACGGAGATGGAGAGAGCAGAACCCAAGAGTCGGGAAGCTGGGCCACCTCAGATCACACAGAATGAGGATGAAATCTGCTAGCCTGGTCTCTTTCAATGGCAGGTGAATAAAAGTCAACTAAAACTGTGTGAAGGAACAAACAGGAAGACATCTATCAACTCTCATCACACGTAAGAAGTCCAGTAGAAAGATCCAGGCCAGGCAGGAGCCCGTTGATGAAAAGAGGTCACGGGAAACCTTGTCTTTCCACCTCTCCACTTTGCTTTCTTTTATTCTGGCTTCACTCTCAGCAAGGCCACTGCAGCGGAGGCTCCCAAGAGCTCCAAGCACACATCCTTTCACCATCAAGGCCAACAGACCAAAAAGCACCTTTCCCAGTCACTCTGGGGAAAGTCTCAGGCCTGGGTCATGTGCCTACTCCTGCAGCTGGCACCGCACCTGAACCAGGTCAACTGGGAGGGCAGAGAAGAAACCAGAAAAGGGGAAGCAGATGCCATTCTGGCAGAATGGAAGCAGCCGCTGCACCTCCTGACCACCCAGTTCTCCTTCCCGATACAGGGCCTCCCTCCCTCCTTCTCTCCTGTTGCATTATGTGCGTGGCGATGGGGTGAAGCGAGCACGGATAGAAGAGAGCAGATTATGCACAGCTGGACTGGAATAACTTGCTTGTAGCTATTTAAGTCTCAATAAAAAAAAAAATAAAGTCTCCCTTGGAAACAGGTGCCACATGCCATGTTGCCTGTCTTCTGTACAGCAGTTTGGCTGCATGAGAAAAGTAGATTCTCCGTTTCCCGCCAGCCTGACCTTTATTTACCCCAAGACCCCGGAGAACTAAGATCTATCAGAACAAGAAGGGAGCCTTGTGTGGGTGTGAGATTCTCAGCATAAACCCATGGCTGCCAACCCCTTAGGCTCACAGAAATTTGAATTATTCCAGAACATTTCTGCCATCGTTTTCCCCAAGAACTGGTTTGGAATGTTCCTCCAGGAGCTCACTGGGATTTCTGAGCCAACACCACGTGGCTTTGAAGGATGGAAGGCGCAGGACTCATGGCCATGTAGGAGGATGCCAGGAGAGGGCAGGAGAGGAGCTAAGTCCTGGGACTCCGAAGGCAGGCAGACGGGGCTCCAAAACCCTGAGAAAATTGTTTAACTGTCCTGAGGCCATTGCCTCTAATGACATAAAATCATGGGAATCCTGGCTGCTCCGCACTGGGCCCTTTCCATGTGCCCCGCACTACTCTAAACACGTGCTTTATTGCTCAGAGTCCTCATGCCGAACTCCATGGGGGAGGGACATCACAGCGTCCACTTTTCACATGGTGGCTCGAGAGGGCCAGGACCTTGAGCCGGCGGCACCTCCGGGAGTGGCAGGACAGCATTCAGCACAGGGCCTTGCACATAGTAGCAGCTCAAAAGCCGCTCACAGAGGGCGAGAGTTAGAGACATATGCAGCTCCTCCACTAGAAAGGTACGGTCCAGAACTCGTGCGTACCATGAAGATTACTGAGAAGGAAAGGGCGTGATTCTTGATTGGAAAATGCGTTAGTTTAATCTGGAAGGACTTTTGGAAGAGGAAACGTGTTTGCATAATTTACTAATAGAGCATCATACTGAGCAATTCTGAAAAGGACCCAGGCCTCTCCTTCAAAGCTGTAGGAGCAGCTAACCGTCACATGCAATGAGCGAAGAGGGCCACTGGGCCACGGTGTGGCTGCATCTTCCAAATCAATTTTGATGACTGATGTCAAGTGTTGCTGTCACCAAATTTCCCTTTCACCTAAGCTGTGTCTAGACAGATGGTATGACTGGCTAGAAGACAAGTTGCTTTAACTCATATCTATTACGTATTATTCACAGCAATTTCAGGTGCACGAGTGAAACTGAGTCTAGTGTAAAGTCAAGTTGGATGACACCTAGTGCTTAAGGAGGACTTATTTAGAATTTCACGTGTGCTCAACCACCCCATTCAGAAGACAGGAAAAACAAAGTGGGGGACTTGGTCCAAGGTCACAAAGAGTAAGCAGAGGAGCCAGCCTATGATGCAGAGCTTATACTCTGAACCACCACATTCTCAGTTTCCCCTGTGGACATGGGTTGAGACAGAGCAGGAGATGAGTGCAGATAAGAAAGCAGATAAGAAAGATGTGCCTTTCTATGGACTAGAAGAGATTCCTAAACCAGACGCCAGGCATCACAGAAATGTAAAAGTTTGCTCTGTGGTAATTGCATGAGCTCAACTTTTTCAAGACCGTCCGGGTCATGTAAAAATTCTTGAGGCCCAAGAAATTTTCAAGTTCATCCTATAAAAGGAAGCAACATAAATGCCCCAGTTACAATAAGCAATTCCAGATATTTCACTTTTTAAAAAGAAGAAAATGAAAAAAGAAATGGCCACAGGCTGTCTTTTTCTTAACAAGACTCATTGTGCCCACAGTGAATCAATATTTCTCCATAATGCTACTTGTCTCCCACAGATTTCCTCACAAAATCCACAGAGGAGAGCAATGCTTGCAGTACATTATTACTTTGGTGTTTCAAGGGGAATTATTCATCCCCACATATTTTTGAAACAGTACTCAATTTACAGAACCTATTCCCAACTCTAATTTCCAATAGTGCGTATTTCTCCTCTTTACTGCTCTTTAAATACACAATTAATTTCTAAGGTTAATTGACCTGGTATTTGTATGTCAATGTTTGCATGTGTTAACATAAGTAAATATTACATATAGTGATGGATATAACAGTGCAGTAAAAATTCATTTCTCAATGGAAATCAACAATTAAAACATGTTGCTAGTTCCCAGAATTCTAAGAGTACCTCAGTGCAACTCTAAAATCTAGGACAAGAACAATCTGATTCTACATGGTCACACTCAAGGGTAGTGATTCCCAGAGCAGAGGAGTGGTCACATCCTGGTTCATTTGGCATTTTTCCCTTTGTGGTGGCATCCAGGGCCCCAGTCCCACCATCCTGGCGACTCCCAGCAATGTCAAACATCTCACAGTTCTATCCTAGAAAATTGCAATGATTCATTTCCATAATAAATGCAACCTCACTATCATGGAGACCAACTATAGATAATAACACAGTAACAACTACCAACAGCAGCGATTTTCAACCTTCTCCATCTCATGGCACATAAATTAACTATTAAGATTCTGCAGCATACCAAAAATACATGTTTGCCAATATGACAAAAAATAGGTATAATTTTGATTCATTCACACTGGACAGCTATTCTTGTGTTGGCTGTTGTCATTTTTTAAGTTGACAATCTAACAGGTCAGTGCCCCTGACTAGTCAGGTATTGCATGTTATAAAAATTCTCGTGGCACACCAGTTGAAAATTGCTGACCTGTAGTATTGAATACACACCACGTGGTCAGCACCAAGTGCTTAATGCTTTACCCTGGTTATTTCATGTGTGAGCAGCAGTCTCCTTTCCACAGGAAGAAACTGAGGCACTGAGGACCAACTTGCCCATGGTCCATCAGCTCATAAGTGCTTGAGTTGATGGACCATCGCTTTTTATAACTCTGAAATCTATAGTCTTAATCACTCTATCACCTGTTTTTTTATTTAAAAAATTGAAGAAATTCAAATTTGGTAACAAACATGCATGTTTATTAGTCAGGACAGAGAAGCTGTGCTGTGGTAACAGATGATCCCATGATCTCTGACTTAACAAGAGTCACAAGATAGACAACCTCCCTGGAACGTGCTTTCATGTGTGTGTTTTGAGGATGCACTTTAATATGTGTTCCACACTTGGACCTTGGGGTGCCACCATGTTGCATGATTCCCAAGGCCAGGGAGGTAAAGCTTGCAGACCTTGCACTGGCTCTCCGACACTTTAGCTCTCAAACCAACATCAGCTCTGCTCCGAGCCCGTCGGCCACTGCCAGTAGCGTGGCCCTGCCCAGTGCAGGAAGGTTGGACGGTGTGGGAGGTCACGTGGGCATTCGATGAAGAGCAACTGTCCCTACCACCTAACTCTCATCATGATTCCTAAATAGGAAGACTTGTAGGCAATGCAAAAGTATTTCAGTAGGCATTTTTAAGTAATTTGCCTTAATTTGGGGGAGATAAATAGCTGTTCATTGAATCCACATTTTTTTTTACTCTAAATAGTAACTAAGATTAGTCATAGGTTGGCCGAGAGTATGTTTGGCTCTGAGGAAACACCTTTAGTAAAGGGAACTATGAGGTGGCAAGAAATGGGTGTGAACATCTTTAGTATTTTGCTGCCAAGACAACAACTTTGCCATTTCTTGCTAAATATCACAGCTCCTATTTTCTCTCAATGGTTTTTATGAAAAATATCAAATTACAGTGCCAGCCAGATGTAATGACCTATTGGGACCTTTCTGCACATCCCTTCCCTTTCCACCACAATTTCCTGTCCACGCCCTCACACGCAGCTGACCAACACGATGACAGGTCCGAAGGCATCCACATCAGGGACAATGGCTTGTATGACAGGCATCCTTTCCCTGTATCCTTCTCTCCTTCACTCACCCCAAACCCGAGGTGTTAGAGTAGGAAGCCTCTGCATCCATGCCGTCACTGGTCTTAGTGTCTTTTGCTATTTGTTTACTCTGGGCACCCATCAAGTTTTTAGGACGTTCAACCATGTAGTACTGCACAGTCCCATCTGCTGCTGTTGTCACTTACAGGCATGCTGCAATGTGGAATATACTTTTCTTGATTTAAAAACAAACTCACTTTGGCTGGATATAGTCTGATGGGGTAAATTAAGAAATACACAGAGGCCCTAGCTGGTTTGGTTCAGTGGATAAGGCCTGTGGAATGAAGGGCCTGGGGTTTGATTCTGGTCAAGGGCACATGCCCAGGTTGTGGGCTCATCTCCAGTAGGGGGTGTGCAGGAGGCAGCCGATCAATGATTCTCTCTCATCATCGATATTTTTATCTCTCTCTCTCTCTCTCTCTCCCTTCCTCTCTGAAATAAATAAATAAATATATTTAAAAAGAAACAGAAAGCCACAGCGTTGAAGGAAGGCCAATGCCTAGTCAATGCTGCCTCTTCCAGTTAATCATAAAATTAAAAGAATAATAAAAATAGAAGATTTGGGAAGAAAAAAATCAGAGCACCTGTATGAAATAGTTTGAAGTATTTGTTTTGTTTTTCTGTTTAGAGGCATCTCTTCAGTTATTCCACGTGAACAGAGAGATTTTCCCACAAAGTACTCCTGTTTCCAGAGCTTGAGGAAGAGCGTAGAGAATAATACTCCCTGGCACGGCGGGAAAGTACCCCCGCTCTCACTCTGCTCCTGTGGAACTCACATCCTGAAAACACTGCTGTGAGGTCCCCTCAGCCACAGCCTCCCCCGAGGGGCTGATGGCAGCCCGCAGTGCACAGGTGAAAAGGAGGCTGAACCACCCTGTGAAATCTCAGCAAACCACTGGGCCAAAACTTAGCACCCACGGACTTAATTGGTCCGAGCCACATCTCATCGGTCAGCTCACCGATGGAAGGGAGAGCCCAAGGTACCAGGCAATTTCCAATCATTTCTTTTTGACCCGCATCCATCCAAGAAGGAGATAAATGAAGAAAAAGACAAGAAGTCCTCTGCTCTCTTCCCAGCTGCCTGCTCCCTCCCTCCCCCCGAGGAGTTCTTTTTGAAGGAGAAGCTCTGTGAGGGGTGGCCATGCGGAGGCTGTGCTGGGTGCAGAGTAGTCACCTCAGAAAGTGTCTGCAACTGGTCAGCAGGAGCCACGGCCCCAGAGCGCTCAGACTCTCCGTCCCACTGATGAGATGCAACAGGACCCGCTGCTCCCCGGTGAGAACTGTCCTTTGTGGGCGCCTGGCTTTGCGGAAGATCTGCGTCTCGACTATTTGGATTAAATCAAAGCACATTTCAAAAGCGTGTACAGTGTCACGTTTCATAGAATCCTAATGGCAATGCTTCCTTAAAGCCTTTTTGCCTCTTCCGTAGGGTTCCAGTGCGCCGGTTTTCTTGAAGTAGAATGAACCGTAGAATTCCGACCCTGACCCTCCCCAGGGTGAAGAAAACCCGGCCCAGCACGTGCTGCCTGAGCGGCACTGCCTCTCATTCTTGGAAAGAGGCATCAGCCAAATCCGAGGAATGCGCTCAGGTTCATCTCTCTGAAGTCCAATCTTTTTCTCTGCTGGTGGAAAATTATTCAAAGAATGTGGAAGCAAATTTAGGTTCAGATGCTAAAGAAAAGAAATGCATGCATGTGCACATGAGATACACACACACACAGCAGCATGTGTGAAATCTGTGATCACACCTGCGGCTGTTTAAATGTAACATGGAAAGAAAAGTCTTGCTAAATTGAAAGGAATGAGGAAACACTGTGATTCAATAGGACCTCTGTAACGACACGGCTACGTAGCGAGCAGCCCAAACGCTCTCACCCCCAAACAATGGGCTTTCAGCGCTGAGCACGTACACACAGAACCGACATTTCAGGGATCCATTATGCGGACTCCAGGCTGGGTCCTTTATATTCATCGCTGCATTTGATCCTCAAAGAAGCTGTCTGAGGCCGCGGTTACTGACAAGCACATAGAGGCTTACAGTGGTGAAGCCCCGTGCCCACACCTGTCCTTCCATGCTCCCCCTGGGGGGTGAACCTGGTCAGGCAGATTCTGGAGTCTGTACTTGTTCCTGAAATCAGGGAGTGCCCACATTCAAAGGCTGGGCCTCAGCCATGCACAAGCCCAGCACTGAGCACTGGGACAAGGTCAGAGGGGAATTACAGGCTATTCAGGCCCGATCGAGGTTCCCCTCAGATGTGTTCGGGCAGATACTGCTCCATGCCCACCCGGAGTCCATCCTCCCTCCTCTTTACTACCAGACGCCAGGCGCCAGCCGGCCCTGCCCCGGGCGCGCTCTCTACGCTACGTGTGGCTGCTGAGATGTAATGGGGAGCGTTGGGCAAGGTTTCCAGCAAAGCCTTTCAAAAGGGTCTGATTGGCGGGTACCTGCCCTTTAGGCTTGTCGCCGGCCCATTCTGCCTGGAACACCCACCAACGGCTGGGAGTGGGCAGCAGGGCAGGAGGCGATGCAGCGGGTGGAAACCGCACAGGGAAACGTCACCCCCCTGAAGCCAGTGGCTCTTCAATCCGCGTTCCTTACTGTGGACAAGGAAATTACTTTCTCCCTTATTTAAGCCGCTTTGGCTTAATGTTCTGGTCCCAATGAAACTTATATTTTGTTAGAATGAGAATGAAAAACAAGTCAGGATTCACGCTGCTGCCTTCCCCCAAAGACAGTCCTCTCCCGGAGATGAGAACTGCCCTGTGCACCTGCTTTTATGCACCTCCCAACGCTTAGGCCTCGGCCAGGTCACCGCAGGCTGCAGCCACTTGGTTACTCAAACCCGTAGCTGTTTGGAAGGCGTGCTGAGGAAGGTCTGGCTTCCTGCGTGCCATTGGGCACCCGGAGGGCCTTGCAGAAGCTCATCCCATTAAGACTCTTTCAAAAGTTACACGCACTTTACATACTCCAACCATAAGAAAATGTATCTGGACGGATCCCAGTTGGCCACTGGCGCTGACCAACAGCAAGAACCAGTGATTCCGCAGCCTGACAACAACACCCGGAATTAACCCTGTCTCCACAGGGCAGTGCTGCAAAGGAGGTGCGTGCATCTTCAATGACAGCTGACAAAGAAACAACTTCACACACACGTGTACACACACACACACACACACACACACACACACACAGGACCTTGCAGAAGCTCATCCCCTTAAGAATCGGAATGCGCTCTGAGTGCTGGTCCCCCGAGTTAACAACTCTTTCCTGCTGGAGCCCACCGCCCCCTTGTTCCCCTTCAGACCGCCGCCTCCCCCCTTCTGTTTGCGCTGATGTCAGCGAGGCTCCCCCGGGTGCCAGCTCCCTGCTCCCTCTCCCCTGTGCAGGCGCCACGCCACAGGCTTCCTCTGCAGCCACAGCTCCGGCCGGGAAGGGGGCCCCAAGAACACCAGCTCCTCTGGCTGCGAGGAGACCCTGTGAGGCCCTAGATGGTCCTCAACCTTCCTAATGCCGCGGCCCTTTAATACAGCTCCTCATGTGGTGGCTCTACAGCAGCAGTTCTCAACCTGTGGGTCTCGACCCACAGGTTGAGAACTGCTAGCAGGGGTCGCCCAAGACCATCGGAAAACACAGATATTTACATTACGAATCCTATCTAATAATAGACAAATATGCAAATTGACCATACCTCCGACACACCCACAAGCCACGCCCACAAGCCACGCCCACCATCCAATCAGAGCAAGTATGCAAATTAACCCAAACCAAGATGGCTATAGCCACAGAGAGCAAGGTTTCCTAGGTAACAGAGGAAGCCAAGCTTTCTGCCAGCCGTTGCAGGCCTAAGCCTCCACTCAAGCTACAAAGTTTCAATTATAGAAGGTAAACAAATTCAAACAAATGGCGGCAGAATGGAGCTTGAGAGAGCAGGCCAGGGTTGCCACCGGCAACAGAGGAAGCAAAGCTTTCCACACACCCTGGCCGGGCCCACCCGCTTAAGGCAACAAAGTTTCAATTATAACCCCAACACAAATGGCTGCGGGCCTCGGAGGGAGCCCCAGGCTTGGCTCTGCTCCAGGCTACAAAGTTTCAATTGTAGAAGGAAAATAAATTCCAGATACCAGGGCCTCCGCTTGCATTGCCAGGGGGCGTGGCCCGCCTGCAAACCACCACAGGCCCCTCGCTCAGGCCGCCCCACGCCCCAAGGGTACCCCACCCTGATCAGGGACACCCTTCAGGGCAAATCAGCTGGCCCCCACCCCTGTACCAGGCCTCTATCCTATCTAATAAAAGAGTAATATGCAGATTGATCATCACTGCAACACACAATATAGCTGCCCCCATGTGGTCAAAGATCCTGCCCCCATGTGGACACAAGATGGCCACCACAAGATGGCCAGGAGGAGAGGGCAGTTGGGAGGCACCTGGCCTGCAAGGGAGGGCAGTTGAGAGGGACCAAGCCTGCAAGGGAGGGCAGTTGGAGGTGATCAACCCTGCAGGAGAGGGCAGTTAGGGGTAACCAGGCCGGCAGAGGAGGGAAGTTGGGGGCAAACAGGCTGGCAGCAGAGTGGTTAGGGGGTGATCAGGCTGGCAGGCAGAAGCAGTTAGGGGCAATCAGGAAGGCAGGCAGGCAAGCAGTTGGGAGCCAGCAGTCCTGGATTGTGAGAGGGATGTCCGACTGCCCAGGGATCGGGCCTAAACGGGCAGTTGGACATCCCTTGAGGGGTCCCAGATTGGAGAGGGTACAGGCTGGGCTGAGGGACAACCCCCCTCGGTGCACGAATTTCGTGCACCAGGCCTCTAGTATAATTATATTCATCACTGCATTTGATCCTCAAAGAAGCTGTCTGAGGCTGTGGTTACGGACAAGCACATAGAGACTTACAGTGGTGAAGCCACGTGCTCACATCTGTCCTGATCGAGGTTCCCTGACGTATAATGTAGGAACTAGGAAGCCCAGGCAGCAGGACTCACAGACCACCCGGCTCGGCCGCTCAGTAGCTAAGACCCGCACTGACCTCCTGTATGGAGCAGTCACAGACTCAGCTGAAAGGCTTGCTTACTCCACTCAGAGCAGCAGGAGCAAGCACAGCAGCGGGTGGGAGAGGAGTGGGCATGGTGCCGGGGAGTGAAACTCAAGCTGCAGGAAGGGAGAGACTTGAAGGGGATTACCCTACGCCAGGGGTCCTCAAACTTTTAAACAGGGGGCCAGTTCACTGTCCCTCAGACCGTTGGAGGGCCGGACTATAGTTTAAAATAAAAAAACTATGAACAAATTCCTATGCACACTGCACATATCTTATTTTGAAGTAAAGAAACAAAACGACAAAAACACCCGCATGTGGCCCGCGGGCCGTAGTTTGAGGACGCCTGCCCTATGCTCTTCTTCCAGGGAGAACAGAGGTCAGCCACTGGGTCAGCTGAACAGTTCCCACGGCCACGCTGCAGCCAGACTGTCGTCGGGCCATGCCCGTGTCACCGACGGCTGTGGGTCACACATTGCATGTCAGGGAGCGGGAGCGTGTGGCGTCCCCCAGGAGACGCTCCAGCGGAGTCACTGACGAGCCATACAATAACTGCCACTCAGTGATGGCTTCAAACATCACCTCCGTGACCAGTCACGCATGATGCAAATGATCACCGTGGGAGAGCACAATTCACCAATCGATCCATCCCTTATGGACTGATTTCCTAAAATGTAGGAAGAGCCCACTCTGTGGCATGCATTCCAGTTACTAATGAGGCAGCGGTGAGGGCCAGAGGAGGGCTCTGCCTGGGTGGAGCTGGCCTTTCATGTGGGCGGGGCGGACAGCAACCAAGCCAACCGACAATGAGCAAAGGGACCCTGGGCCATGAAGGAGAAGGCGTGAGATGCGCTGGGAAAGGCCCTGGAGGCGAGGAGAAAGGTTGCGTGGGGAGGTAATGCGTGAGCTGAGACAGGAGGGTGGGGAGGGGCCAACCCTGCAGACCTGGCGTGAAGAAGCCTTTGGGAGGAGGGGACAGAGGTGCACAGGCCCGGAGGCAGAACAATGCTCAACGTGCCGAGGAGGAGGAACAGGACTGGGCAGGAGACCAGGTGAGGGAGACTGGAGTGGGGGAGCCCGAGAGGAAGAGCTTGTAGGCGGGGTATAAATTTGGGGTTTTATTCTAAGGGAAGGTCTTAGAGGGTCGTCAGAAAGAGCAGCATGCTCTGCCAGGGTGTATGCTGGAAGACGGTATTCAATGGAACAAGAGAGAAACACATACTCAGGCGGCTGCTGTGGAGGCCTGTGTATTGGGCAACTTTGGCAGCAGGAGAAATGGAAATAAATGAAAGGGGCTTGGCCTGCATCTCGGAGAAAGAACCGCGGTGCCTTTCGCCCAAAGGTTTCACTGCCCCCAATGTCAGCAGCAAACTGCTCACGCACCTTACATTCCTGGAATTGAAGAATTACAAAGATTACAGGCTACGTTCAAAATGAGCTTAAGATAGAGATTTTAGGTACTTTTGCTTCCAGCTTCAACTTTCTAAATGAAAGGGCAACTCTTTAACCTCCGTATGCCAGGGCAGCGTTAGCCCGGCTCCCTGGCAGGGCTGTTGTGATAAATTGGCTAATAAATGAAGTAAAGCCTTTAAGGCTCGATGCCAATAGTTCCCAAATGGAAACATATTTGCTCAAAGAAATATGAAAATAAGCATTTCACAGTCAAATACGTATGTAGGTTTTTATATTGCAGGACTTACCAGGGCCTTTAACGAACTAATTTGTATGGTAGCGCCAAGTAGCATACTGTAGTTCTCAAACTTATTCCAAGAAGAAATTATTTGTAACCAGACCACGCGATTACAACTCCTGTGGAACCCCGTTTGGCAAACATGGCATTACAGAAATGTCAAAGACTATTGGAGGCCTTTTAAAATTCAAAATCTTACAGTAGGGGACATATCTTGCATACTTACTTATAATTATTAGTGCTTTGCAGAAGAACGGACCACATCTTACCTAGGTCATGGCTGCGGAATGAAATGGAAAGGGATGCTTAGGTGAGATGTCTTGGGAACGCAGTCTCTCTTAATCCATTAAGAAATCTGTGACGTAGCCATTACAATCCCCGTTTAACAGACGAGAAAAGTGGGGTTTGAAGAGGTTGAGTAACCTTCATAAACTCACCCAACTGGAGCATAACTAACATGTTACCTCTCACCATGACACTGGAGGTCTCTTCTTAAATCCCAGGATTAGATGCAGCACCAACTGGGCTAGTGTGGCTTCTGTTCTAATTCTAACCACAAGGAGCAGCAGCGAGCAGAGCAGGCCAGGCATTTAAATCCCGGCTTTGCCACTTACCAACTGTGTGCTGTGTGACAGAGGCAAAGCCCTTACCCTCTCTGAGCCCTGACTAACTCACCTGCACCGGACAGATGACACAATGCCCCCATCCACCCACCCTGAGGTGTGTCATGAGGGTGAACTGGGAAATTACAAGTCAAGTACTCAGCCCAGGTCCTGGCACATTGGGAGTCCAATGAAATGTTTTTAGGCTTGCTGGTTATTTTGTACCATATCACATGTGTGATTTGGGATATTTTAGGAGCGGTGAACTCCTGAGGGGATGTCGGGTATGAAAAGATGAGGAAAAGTTTCACCCCTTGCAGCATTTTGATTAGTATCTTTTATTCTGATGCCAAAGTCCATAACTAAATGACAAAAAAAAAAAAAAAAAAAGCTGCCCATTGTCATTTAATTCAGGGAGACTACCTTTTCTAGAAACCGGCTTTAAGGAAAAGGTCCTTCCTTTCTTCCTCCCTTCCTTCTTCTTTCTTCCTTCCTTCCTTCCTTCCTTCCTTCCTTCCTTCCTTCCTTCCTTTCCTCCCTCCTTCCTTCCCTCTTCCTCCCTCCCTCCCTTCCTTCTTTCCTTCCTCTTTTCAGAGCACTGGGTTTGGAGTGAACTCAGGAGACTGAGTAATCTGAGGGAAATTAGAATCCTAGTGAGACAGACTTTAGCTGCTGTCTGAATGGTTCCCAAGGGGCTGCTTACATACCGCAGATTTCCTCCCACTCAGCCCGCCCAGGTTCCACCAGGTGGGGCGGAAACAGGAGGCCGAACATGACAAGGCAGGAGACACCTGGAATGGCCGTGCTGCGGCGGTGTGGAGGGGTCCGTTCTGACTACGCAAGCACTGCTGATTCAAATCACCCCTTATTCTCACCTTAGTTAATTCTACAGGAAACCACTGTTTGACCTTTCAAAGACAATATCCTCTTGCTCTCAGGCCCCCTGAGTGTTGGTTGTCTACTTAATAAAATTGTTGCTTGGTTAATAAAGCTGTGATTGAAGTCCTGCCTCTTAGCCATTAACTTCAGGATCTGAGTGCATTTTTCTATTCATTACACTCTTAGTCCCTTAGCAGTGGGGTGTAGGGTCTTGCTTAGAATTGAATGCGAATGGTCTCTGATCTTGATGCATTTAAATTGAAACACAAGATGTTAAATTAGTATTAAGACTGTGGAATTAAGTGTTGGCCTCTGGAGTCAGCCTGCCTGGGTGTGAGTCTTGGCTCCACTATGAACTGCGTAACCTATCCAAGCCTGTTTCTTCCACTTTAAAATCTGAAGAAAATAATAATAATAATGATACCTACCCTACATCAGTGACTGGTTATGAGGATTATAGGAGAAGCAGAGTGCCTGGACCATAAACACTCACTATCATTATTGTTGCCACTGTCAGCACCACCATCAACATCATCACCACGACCATCTCTACCACTATCAGCACCACCAACACCATAACTAAAGCTGCCACTAACACCACCACCATCATCACCACCACCATCAGCATCACCACCACCAGCATCATCACCACCATCAGCATCATCACCACCACCAGCATCACCACCATTATCAGCAGCAACAGCGGCAAAAAATAAGGTCATGTCTACCCAAATCCATTACCCTAATTTTTTAAATATATTTTATTGATTTTTTACAGAGAGGAAGGGAGAGTGATAGAGAGTTAGAAACATCGATGAGAGAGAAACATCGACCAGCTGCCTCCTGCACACCCCTGCTGGGGAATGTGTCCACAACCAAGGTACATGCCCTTGACCAGAATCAAACCTGGGACCTTTCAGTCCGCAGGCCGACACTCTATCTACTAAGCCAAACCAGTTTCGGCCATTACCCTAATTTTTTAAGACACATTTAATATCTCTCTCTTATTCTTGCATCCAGACATTTTTCTTTTTTCCAAAGTCCATTTCACCTATGCTCATGTTTTCCATATCACAACTAAAAGCAGCTTTAAAGCTAACAAGACATTAAGCAAAAGCCATTGTGGCAGCTAGCAGAGATCTTTAACACTTCCCTTTGTGTCCTCTAAATAGCTTAATTCCAATGTCCTGCACCTAATATACTAGTATTTTTGGTTCATTGTTAATGGCCTTTATATTTCACTAGAGTCCCGGTACACGAAATCATGCAGGGGTGGGGTCTGGCTGGCCCATCCCGGTGGGGGCCAAACGGGGCCTGGCCAGTGGGGGGAAGGAAGGGGCTGCCTGAGGGTTGGGGCTAGCCATGGGGAGGGGCTGTGGAAGAATGGGGGGAGCGGGCAATCAGGGCCCACCCAGATTGGGCTGGTTGGCCATCACAGTGCATGTCATAGTGACCAGTCGTTTCGATTGCTGGGCTTTTATATATATAGATTATTAGTCACTTAAATAAGACTTGTTCTCTTTTGAAACTTTATCTACAAATACCTCCTCCTCTTTAGTAGCCAAGTGAGTCACAGATATGCTCAGGACCTCCAGTCAAAAGTCAGTTAATCTGTACAATAAAAGCCTAAGTGACCATTATGGCAGAATGACCAGAACAACTGGTCACTATGATGTGCACTGACCTCCAGGGTCAGACGCTCAATGCAGGAGCTGCCCCCTGGTGGTCAGTGTCCTCCCACAGGGGGAACACCGCTCAGCCAGAAGCCAGGCTCACAGCTGGTGAGTGCAGTGGCGGTGGTGGGAGCCTCTCCTGTCTCCATGGCAGTGCTAAGGAGCAGCGAGCTGAGTGGTAAGAAGCAGCAAGAAGGCAGGTGGTAAGGAGCGAGGGGTCCTGGACTGCAAGAGGGATGTCCAACTGCCGGCTTAGGCCTGATCCCCATGGGGAGTGGGCCTAAGCCAGCAGGTGGACATCCCCCAAGTGGTCCCGGACTGCGAGAGGGTGCAAGCCGGGCTGAGGGACCCCCCCTACCCCAGTGCATAAATTTCATGCACCGGAACTCTAGTATTTTTATATTTAGACTTCAGTTGTGTTCATTCACCATAACTTAATTTCATGGCATGCACGTGTGTGCGTGTGTGTGTGCATGTGTGTGTGTGTGTGTGTGTGTGTGTGTGTGTTTTCATGACTCATTGAAATTTTATTGGGGTCTGATTCAATGAAATAGAAGTGAGGCTTTAGAACCTTTTCTTTCAAAAATATTTCTGTAGATTGCTTCCTACTTTCCTTCCTTGCTTCCCTCTCAACCCAGTCAGCTCTCCACAAGAGTTTCACTTGCCATAGAAAAATGTGTTATTTCCCCACCTTGACAATCCTCCATCAGGCCATTCTCAGGTTCTCTCCTTAGAGGCTGAGATGTGGTTTGAGTGCAGGAAAGTTGAGGCAATAAGGGCAAAAGGACTGACAAGAAGCCTAGGAAGAGTGGAAATCACTTAAAGTTCTGCCAAAGGCACCACTTAGTTTAAATATTTTCCAGATGCTCAGGGGGATGCAGTCTAATAGGAAGGATGGGAAGGATGCTGAAGAAGAAAGTGAGGAGCCCTGCCTGAGTGAATACAGAACTTTCCCTGTTGTATGCTGAGAGAGTGGTGGATAGGCATGGTTGCAGTGCTACTCAACTTACAAATAGTATCTCATGCGCCAGGCACTTGTCCAGTGAGAGCTTTCACTTCTCTGAAATGGCGGATGGGCTGTACTTTAGTTAAATGGTTGAGTCTATTTCAGTCAGCATGGGTTCATAGCTTCCCAATTAACACAGTGGCTTGGTCTGCAGTTGGTTTAATAACCAACTGGTTTAATGATTTATCCACAGGAAATATTTCTAATTTTATATAGTTAGCTGTTCACCTGAAATTTGGTTGTGGAATTTTATATAATAAAGAGGTAATATGCAAATTGACCCTCATGCCCTTGAACAAGATGGATGCCCTCATGTGGTCAAAGATGGCCAGCAGGGGAGGGTAGTTGTGGGTGATCAAGCCAGAAGGGGAGGGCAGTTAGGAGCAACCAGGCCAGCAGGGGAGGGCAGTTAGGGGTAACTGGGCAGGCAGGAGAGGGCAGTTAGGGGCAACCAGGCCTGCAGGGGAGGGAAGTTGAGGGGGACCAGGCCTACAGAAGAGGGCAGTTGGGGGCAACCAGAGTGGCAGGGGAGGGCAGTTGAGGGCAACCAGACTGGGGATTGGGCCTAATCCGGCAGTTGGACATCCCCTGAGGGGTCCCAGATTGGAGAAGGTGCAGGCTGGGCTGAGGGACACCCACCCCCAGTGCATGAATTTTGTGCACCGGGCCTCTAGCTCATAATAAAGACTGATATTTGTACTACCTTTGGTATTTGAACCTGCTGTGGTATGAGAATGCTTACACTGCTTTTAAACTTTGATAAAAACAACACTCTTTTAAAAATGTGTTTGATTGCCCAGAAATGTTGGGAATCACTGAACTCTTGGCTTTTGTCACAATATCCTTATGTCTGATCATTGGACAAGTCATGTCATGTGTGAGGGTCTGGATACCTTATAATGTTGAGATTCTTACATGATTTGCTAATTTTCTGACCTATCTTAATCACCATGTATAAAGCATATGTGGGGGGGAGGGTTGTGGAGTAAGTTAATGTTGCCTTTGACTTAATTAACTAAAATTTTAATTGAGCTGGTTGTAAGCTTTACCACTCACTGGTAATAGAGGTTTTTAATTACAGAGGTTAAAAAAAGAGAGAACCTTCTTTTTTCTCTCTGTTTCCACTGCTCTTAGCAAGTAATGCCATGTTTGGTCCCATGCACTTACTGCAGCACTCCCTTGGGTAAGATTTCCTAGGGGCTGGCTAACGTGGGCGATATCTTCAAAGGGTCTGCGTAGTGGGTTGTGATGTCTCTGAGACTGTGTATAGCAGCAGGTGTACGTGTGCATTTGTGAGGGAAGCCTGTCTGTTGCATCATGAACACATAAACAGGGCCACCCTCTAAATTAAAATCAGGGGCTCCTCCCACAAAGGGTGCTTGGCAACGAAGAAATAATGAAATGGCCAATGCTCTCCATGTGTAGGGCGCTGTGCTATAACACTTACAAATAGCACCTCATGCACAGGCACTATTGTGACGCCCATGTTGCAGCTAAGGGAGCCAATGCTTTGGAGAACTCATGTGAGTTAGTGTTTGATCCCAGGAAGTCTGAGCCAGAGTCTGAGCCCCTAGTCCCTTATTGAACAAGGGTTCCATAAACCGGCTTTGTCACTACCCAGCCATGACATGTCACGATCCAAAAGAGCCTCTAAGGAGTGAAGTTGAGAATGAGCTTGACAGAGGAATGTCCAGGTGGGGAAACAACACAGCTTTCTACAGCAAGGAGAAACTTGTGGAGAGCTGTCTGGGGTGGGGAGGGAAGCAAGGAAGGGAAGTAGAAAGCAACCTACAGAAATGTTTTTGAAAGAGAAGGTTCTAAACCTTATTTTCTTTACTTCTATTTCAGTGAATCAGTCCTCACTACCCAAGGAAATTTTAATGAGTCATGAAAATATACACACACAAGCACTGTGGAGTTAAGTTATGGTGAATGAGCACAACTGAAGTCTTAATATAAAAATAAATAAATTCCTTATTTATTTCAAGTTCTGCATATGGAATTTTAAACGACCTTTTTTTTATAGGCTTTGCATTTTACAATAAACACATAAACTATGGCAATGGCAAACTACTAGGTTTATCTTGATATTGGTTTTCATTAGAACATGCTTCTAAATTCACATTTAACTCATGTTCTTTCCTCCTACAGGAGCAAGTGTTGGGTCATGAGGATTGCTTAAGCGGCACATTATGTTCAGCTCCATATAATCAGTTCATTCTATTATCTTCATCTCGTTTATGATTCTTTTCCAATCTGCTCTTCTCCCGGGACATATGTGATTATTTAATCTTTTATCAGAGTTTGAAAAAAAGACACACCCTCCTCCGGGCCAGTGTGGTGATAAGTATTATGACATCTGTCCACAACTAGGATCGCTCCTCCCAGTATTGGTGTCATTGCCATGGAGGCAGGGAAGACTGGCTGCACACTTGGATGGGAAATCCTCAAAGTCAGTAGTAAAGTTAATTATTTAGAAAACATCAGAACTAAATGATAAACAGAAGAGTTCTATCCAAGGCCCAGACAGAATAGGAACATCATAAAAGCGTGACTCTGGAGTTGGATGAAATAAAGTTTGAATCCCAGATCCATGTCTTATTAGCAGACCTCAGCTTCCTTCTTTGTAAAATGGAGATAAAAATATTATCCACCTCATGAGATAGATGTGAACATAAAGGAACAGGGCTTAGCAGAGTGCCTGGTACATACTGAGTACCCTATAAACATTAATTGGTATTATTAATAGACACAAAGAACTCAATCTACACTAATAAAAGAGTAACATGCTAATTGACAGTACCTTTGTGACACCCACCAGCCAACCAGGAGTGAGTATGCAAATTAACCCAACAAAGATGGTGGGTTAATTTGCATATGCAAGAACTGAGCAGCTGTGGGCGTTCCACACCACCCCAGCTGCTCCAGGCCTCTGGGCAGCATGGGAAGGCGGAAAGGCGGCTCCAGATCAAAGGAAAAGGCAGCTCCAGCCAGAGCGAAGGTGGTGCCAGCAGCCAGGGGAAGGAAGGCCCATTCTTGCACGAATCTTCATGCATTGGGCCTCTAGTATAGTTATAAACACCATGCAATTAATCTTTCCTCTGTGCTTTCAAATGATGACTCTCTAGAAACTTCAGGCTCACATCAAGAATCATACCAGTGCTTCTGAAGGGAAGGATACTCCCTTTTGAGCTCATTATCATTTGTTGTTAGCAATCATAGCATATGCTGTATTTGAATTGATCTTTTTGACAAAGGTAAGATATTACACAAAATAGTAAATTATGTCCTTTTTGTTAGTGTTTTTATCTTCAACACAAACACTGCCTAATTTTGGAGGAACTGGAAAACACGTGATAATTGAATTAGGGACACCACGGAGAACTTGGTATCCCAGCTGGTTCATTCACACCCTAAATATGTCCTGTTCTTATTCAAGTACAGCCCGTACATTCAGTTCAAGAGCGTTCTTTAAAAACCTTGCTAGTGAACTTCAGATTTCTTGGAACACCAAAAATAAGCTTGCATGTGTACAAGATCCACAGACAGAATAATGAGTTCTTTTAAGCTTTTTAAAACCAGAGGGAAGTATTCTTATTTCCTCCCTATCTTTAATAATTATTGAGCCAGAATATCCTGAGTTCACTCATATGAGGCCCTCGTTGTAGTAAGGGAGATGTGTGTGTGTGTGTGTGTGTGTGTGTGTGTGTGTGTGTATTCATGTATAATATTTAAAAATTTTAAATCAAATTATGTCCTAAAATAATTAGAATGGAATGTATTATAAAAAATATGTTCAGCCTACATGGAAACATTATTAGCAAGGGAACTAAAATATACTCTTTTTTGTTAATACTTAGAGAAATTTAAACATTTCTTGGCTTGTCATTCCAATGCTGATGACTTGGTAATGGAGATTAGCTGAGACAAAACAGAAAGCTACCAGAAGAAGGAAGACGTTATGGTATTGACATAATGCAGGCTTTGGATTTTCCATTTAGCTCTCAATCCCAGCTACAGATAAAGTTCTTAAATCATCTTTAATTAATTTACAGGCATTTATCCATAAAAAATGGGGCCACACCCTCACATTCTTAAAGGTGACAGGAACTTGGGAAAGTGTATTAACCCTTTAGTACTTCATAGTCCTTTTTATTCTCTTAAGAGAACTCAGTTCCCTGAGAATAACTCTTATTCTAGAATAGGTTCTAGAATAATGATCCCAAAAGACTTGTGAAAAACCAGCTTCCTGCATGAATTGTCATAAAAGAACAATGAATTTCAGTTGCATAGAAACATGAAGGTATATATATATAACGGTGTCTTCAAATGGTCCTTTACCCCAAGATTATGAACCTCACCTTAGGTAAAATGAGGCTGTATCATCTGCGTATTCCTCACTAGGGTAAAGAGACCTAGAAACAAACGTCAAGGCTATGTGGGCTTACCATGACAACTGACTGGCACAGTCTTGTAGGCAAAAAGGGCTGCTTGAGTATTCTTCTCTCCATCTCCCACACCCACCAGCAGGAAGGGTTTCACAGTTGGCTTAAAGGGAAAATGGACTGACATCTCCTACCAAACATTTGCATATGGGCCTCCTTCCCCCCTTCTTTAAACCTAGGTCAATAGTCCTCTAACTGTAGTATGCCCAAATAACGCATAGGACTGCAAGAAACTGTGCATATTAAACTGTATGGGTGACCCCAAATAACCAAAATAATACTGAAAAAGAAGAACAAAGTTGGAGGTCTTACACTTCCTGATTTCAAAGCTTATTACAAAGCTACCGTAATCAGTGTGATCCTGGCGTGAAAATAGACATAGAGACCAATGGAGTAGAATTGAGAGCCCAGAAATAAACACTTGCATGTATAGTCAAATGATTTTTGTCAAAGGTGCCAAGATTATTGAAGGACAGTCTTTTCAATAAATAGTGTTTGAAAAACTGGGTATCCAAATGAAAAAGAATGAAGTTTAACACTAACCTTATACCATACACAAAAATTAACTCAAAATGGACCATAACTAAAGGTATGAGCTAAAAATGTAAAACACAGAATAAAACATAGAGAAAAGGCTTCTTGACATTGGATTTGGCAATAACCTCTTGAATATGACACCAAAAGCACAGAAAACAGAAGTAAAAATAGATAAATTCAATTGCTTGAAAATTATAAATTGCTCATCAAAGAACACAATCAACAGAGTTAAAAGGAAACCAATAGAATGGGAAAAATGTTTACCAATCATATAGCTGATAAAGGATTAATATCCAGAATATTTTTAAAAACTTAACAACAAAAAACAACTCAATTAAAAAATGGGCCAAATACCTGAATAGACAGTCTCCAAAGAAGCTATACAAGCAAATGAGAAGATGCTCAACATTACTACTAGTTAGGGAATTATAAATCAAAACCACAGTGAGATACCACCTCCCATTCATTAGAATGGCTAATATCTTTAAAAAAAAAAACAGAAAATAAGAAATATTGGCAAGAGCATCAGAACCTTTGTGCAGTGTTGGTGGGAGAGCAAAATGGTACAGCTGCTACGGAAAATGGTATGGCAGTCCTTTGAAAAATTAAAAATAGAATTCATATGATCCATCAATTCCACTTCTGAGTATATAACCCCCAAAATTCACAGCAGGATCTCAAAGAGGTATTTGTAAACCCATGTTATAGCAGCCCTATTCACAATAGTCAAAAGGTGGAAGCAACCCAAGTATCCATTGACAAATGAATGGATAAACAAAGTGTGGTACCTACCCACAATGGAACATTATTCAGCTTACAATGAATGAAATTCTGACATTCTACAACATGGAACAACCTTGAGTATATTCAGTGAAATAAGCCACTCACAAAACGACAAATACTAAGGGATGTCACTGATCTGAGGTGCCTAGAATTATCAAATTCATAGAAGCAGAATGTGTTTGCAAAGCTAGGAGAGGGGAAGGGGAATTATTGTTGAGGGTATGGAGTGTCCATTAATAATGCTGAATACTTAACAATACATAAAAATGGTTAAGGTGGCAAATTTTATGTGAAGTGTATTTTACCATTAAAAATGTATGGGTCACTTAAGAAAAAAATCATAGGTGATTTTGACTATATGAAATTAGTCATTATGAAGTAATGAAAACCTTTGAGCCTAACCCTTACATCAAGCTGTGATTCTACTGTATTTTCTTGCTACTTGTTATGAAGGTTTCTATAAGTAAAGCAATAGAATTATAAAGAACTATAAACATTAACTAGCCTAGATTTTTCTAATTACTAAAGAAGAAACTGAGGAACACTAACTTGGAGAAGTGGCCTACTGCTCAAGTTTATACATAGCTAATGGGATAACAAAACTAGAAACCAGTGCACTGTACTTTCCGTTAACTATCATAAGATAGAGTACTTCATCCCTGGGTGCTGACAACCTGTTATATCCAGTTAGGGGTTATAAGAAATCGTACTGGCCACTCTAATATACCACAAGCCATCCTTATTAATGTGGCTTTCCATTGAACTCCTCACCGGATACACTGCTACCACTCTTCTGAGAATGAAAGAGCTGGAACAAATCTCTCAGCATGTAATTAATGTGCTCCTGAGAAGTTATGCTGAAACGGCCTCACATATTCCCATCTTATTGTACTTGAGAATAACCAAAACCCCAAGGGAAAATGAAGGGCACATAATAACTCAATGAATGAAGTAAGTTTCCAAAGAAAACCACAATACAATAAAACAATTAATTAAGGGTAACATGCAAAAAGCAACGTACTTGGGCAAAGGAGAGCTGCTTAGAGACACTAATAAATGATTATTTCATTCCTTCACTGTTTAATAAGTACGAGAACCCGCGCTGCTGTAGTTACACTACTAGATCAGGGATCAGCACACCGTTTCTGGAAAGGGGCTGGCGTGCATATTCCGGGCTCCGCAGGCCAGACCTGAAGCAGCTACGGGTAATATGTAAATCCTGGGGCAATGCTGTGTTCCAGCACTTTGTTTATAAAAGTCGGCAGATGGCCTGGATTTGGCCCATAGGCCATAGTTGCAAACATCTGTCCTATATATTGGAAGACAGTGGTGACCTGGGCCCGAGGACTTGTTTTCATGAAGTTTATGATCCAGCAGAGGCAAAGGAAAAGCAGAAATTAAATAATTCATTAAAGATGCTATTAGGTGGCATGGAGTTATGTCCTTTTAGAGAACTGTTCCCAACATCTTCCAAACTAATTAATGGCTTTCAGGTCTGGCAATTCCACAGATTTTCAGATTTGTAAAATATCCAATTACAGGGCTTCATCAGAAAAAGTCAACAGTTTTTTTAATGAATAATTTTAAAAGCCTCGCCACCATGTGACACAACCCGAGGACCAGCTAAGCTAGCCGGGCGGCAGCTGTAGGACACGTTTGGATGAAGTGGGCCCAGCATAGAGGTTAGAGGGCGTTATTTAAAAAAAAATTCTCTAGGTGAGACCTTTGGTCAAACAACCTCTGTTTTTGTAAGTATATTTGAGAATTATAAGATCATTGTTCATTTACTGACAGAGAAACAGAAAAATAGGAAAGTTGAATCAATGGCCTACTAATGAATCAGCTTCCTCAACATACAAACCCAGCACACATATATATATAAACAGCATAGCTGACTCGGATACTTATACTTCTCTTACCTAAGAAATTTAATACATTCATATTTTGTGTATGATACTCACTCCATATTACTCTTTAAGAATTTCTGACACTGACATTTTTATAAGAAATTACTTTTTCACAACAATACCAGGGGGTAGTTCATCCTCAAATTTGTCTATACCAAAAATGTTTTTTTTTTGTGACAATAGAACACGTATTACACAAAAAATTCTAAATCACCCCTTTGAGCTGGCTCTAAGTTAAATAAAAACACTTTTTGTCACACACACACACACACACACACACACACACACACACACACGAGATAGTGGAGCCCCTCATGGGAACAAAGTGAAATGGTACAGGCTCCTCATTTGCACCTGCTGTGTTTTCCGCTGGCAAGTCTATAAAACTGAGAGACAGGTACACACCTCCTGGGTGACTGCAGCCACCCAGGAGCAAGGAATAAAGGGGTCCCTTAGCTAATGTGGTGCTTCTCAGATCACATCAAAACCTCCACCAGGCCCCTCAGAAGTCATTTCTCACTAATTCTCGGTCTTATTATTGGATGATGTGTCAGCACCACTGTGCTGGCATTATACTTTAACACCATAGTGTGGAATGCTGAAGGATGGCTTGAAGCCATCTGGTCAACCAGCTTATTGCTTCATAGATGCAGTGGTGGTGGTGAAGGCAGAGAGCAGTAACAGACTGCTGAAGGCTGTTGAACTTTTATGATGTTTTCTTATTTCTTTAAGAAATTCATTGACATATAACATGCTCACAGCAAGTACATAAAACATAACTGCACTATTTAATAAATCACCATACAGCAAACCTTCATATAACCTTCAACTTCAGGTCAAGAAATTAACTTTGCCAGCATTCCAGAAGGCTCCTGGCTGTCCCTGCCAATTACAAGCTCTCCCTTCCTGATAAATGTAACCACTATTCTGATTTTATAGTTACCACTTCCTGGCTTTTCTTTATGCTTTCATCTCCTGTGAACTACAAATTACAGTATAGTTTAGTTTTGCCTGTTTTTGACCTTTACATAATTGAAATAATTTATAATAATAAAAGCATAACATGCTAATTAGACCAGATGTCCTTCCAGACGTCCTTCTGGATGACCTTCTGGATGAAGCTGGGGCTGTGAGGGAAGCCTGGGTCCAGGATGCGTGCCAGTGGCCAGAGGGAAGCCCGGGTCCCAGGTGTCTGCCAGTGCCTGGAGGGAAGCCTGGGTCCCAGATGCCAGGGGGAAGCCAGTACAGGCAGCCGGGGGAAGGAAGGCCTACTCTTGCACGAATTTCATGCATCGGGCCTCTAGTAATAAAATAAAAGTTTATTTCTGAATTCTTTGCCTAGTAATTCAACACGTGTAATTCAACATGTTGCTGCTTTTTAACTCTAACTTTTTCTTTTTCATAATTGTATTCTAATGTAAGAATATATCACTATCCATTTATAAATTGCCAGATATTTGAGTTGTTTTCAGCTTAAGACTATTATAAATAATGCTGATATGAGCACTCCTGTATGTCTTTTAGTATAAAATTAAATGTTTCTTTTAAATATATACCTAAAAATTAAAGTGTTGATCCATAATATATTTGAATTTTCAGTTGTTAGCTGATGCCAATTGGTTTGTCAACGTGTTTTGTGTCAAGTTACAGCCCTACCAGCACTACATGAAAATCAAAGCGGCTCCATGTCTTTCTCATTGCTTGGCATTGTTACTCTAATTTTCTCCTTCTGGCAGGAGTCTTTTTGTAGTTTTGTGTTTCCCTAATGATTCATGAGATTGAACATCTTCTAATATGCTCATTGGTTGTTCATGCATGCTCTTTTACCCAGTACCTGTTGCAGTCTATTGCCTATTTGTATCAGTTAACTCACTGTGTGACAAACTATTCCACAATTTAGTAACTTAAAAGAAACTCAAAGGGAAAGTTTTCAGCATTTAACCATTAAGTACAATATATACTTGTGCTTTTGGTCAATATAATGTATTAGATTAAATAAATTCTCTTTTTGTTTTTCCTAAAAAAATTTTTTAAAAATCTTTATTGTTGAAAGTGTTACATATGTCCCATTTCCCCCTCCACTGACCTCCTCCAGACCTCCTCCACCTCCTGCCCCAGGCCTTCACCACCCTACTGTCTGTGTCCATGGGTTATGCACATATGCATACACAGTCTTTGGTTGATCTCTTCCCACCCACCACCCTCCTCCACCTTCACTCTCCTAAAAAATTTGTAAACAGTGGAATTACATTTAATTTTTGTCACTGTTCTGCATTAATTAAATTTACATTTCTTTTTAATCTGATAATGTGGTACATTACACTTAAAATCAGTCAACTTTAAATAACTTTGAATTTCTGAATAAACTCTACATGGAATGAGATATGGCTGGAATCAGTTTGCTAATATTTAATTAGTACTTCTGCACTTATTATACTTCTGAATGAGATTGCCCTACAATTTTCCTTTCCTGTAATTCCCTTTTTGGATTTTGGGGGATTATGCTGGCATCCTAAAATAAACTGGGGATTGTTGCCACCTTTATATTTTGTGGGAAAATTTAAGATTATTGTTACTTCTTCCCCAAATGTTTGGTTAAATTATTTGATAAAACAGGATTCATTATTCCCTTGGGAAGATTTATTTTTATTGAAAGTTGAATTTCTTTCATTGCTGAAGGGCCATTCATAGTTAGTATAAATATTTTGTGTCCATTTTAAGGAATTGTATTTCTATAGGATTTTTTTTTTAATTTTACTTACATTGTCAAGTTTTCTGACATAAAGCTTACATTTTTCTATATCTGTAGGATCTATAATGAGGTCTCTGTTTTTATTCCTGATATTATTTCCCTTTGTTTATAATTAACCTCTCTTGCAGTTTATCAATTTAATTAATCTTTTCAAAGAACTCACTTTTGATTGTACTAATTAATGTTCATTATGTTGTTTGTTAGTGTTGTTTTACCTTTATTAATTCTTTCCTTCTATTTTCTTTGGATTTATTCTGTTCTTTATTTTTGATTTTTGAGACAAACTCAGTGATCTTCCCTTCTCCCATGCATTCCTCTGCGCATGCCACAGTGGCACCTTCAACTTCCGATGCTGGTTTCAGTATCATTCAAGTAAAATTATTTCCCAGTTACCATTTTGATTTATTTCTTTGGCCAATGAACTATTTCGAACTGCATTGCTCAATTTTAATTTTTGGGAACTTTTAGTTATCTTTTTGGTCTAATTTCTAGGCTAATTAAACTCTGGTCAGAGGACATATGCTCAATAAGTTTAATTTTTTTGAAGTTTGTTGAGATTTATTATAAGATAATGTAAAATGTTATACCTGTACTATATGTGTTTAAAAATGTGTTTCTTACAATTACTGGACATAGTGTTCAATATACGCACTGGGTTTTTCAAGTCTTCTATCCCCTCGCTGAGTTTTGCCCTACTTGTTATATTAGTTACTGAGCAAGAGGTGTTGAAATGTTCCACTGTTCACCAGAACTCACTGAGCAATCATATAGCTCATGAGGAATTGTAATAAAAAGTATATGGCACCATAAAACAGCAACCAAATAAAGCAGGTGCAGCCATATAAATGACTCCATTGCTGGTAGGTTCTGGTCTCCAACTTTTCCCATCTCCCCAGCACTATGCAGTTAGAAGTACATCTCTGAAAACCTCATTTTCTCGATTGGAAGATAGCCACAATTTTTCTCTTTCTATTGCACTACACATTCACTTCATCAGCAAGTCCTTGTATTCTACCTTCAAAATATATACTCAATCCATGCCTGGTCTGTATCTGCAATGCCACCATCATCTCCCACCTGCATGACCTCAATATCATCCTACCTTGTCTCCTTGTGTTCATCCTTGCCTTCCATAGTCCATTCACCAAAAAAACATTTAAAATTAGCCACACAATCGAATAAATTACATTATGATGCTCCTAGTTTATAACTCTCCAATAGCTTTCCACTGAACTTGGAGTGCCTTGTTTTTCTACTAGTAACTTCCAAACTTCTTACCCTAGCCTTCAAGCGATTCTGTGGCTTAGCTCCTGCACTTTTCTCTAGACATACTAGAATAATTTTCATCATATGAATTATCCAAATTAATTCTTGCCTTTGTTGCTTTATATTCATAGTTTTCTTTACCTGAAGAGAAAAAAAAGGTTTTCATTGTCTTTCTCATAGCTGGTTCCTCTTCCTCTTTCAATCTCTCCTCAAACTTTACCTCTTCCAGGCCCTCACTCACCATCCCAGCTGAAGTTCTCCTTCAAAACTCTCTTGTGGATTACTCCATTTAATTTTGTTCTTAGAATTCACTACTCTCTGAAATTATTCTTTTTATTCTGTGCAAAAGACCTCAGTCAAAGATAATATAAAAAGACCTCTTTTTCATATAGAGAAGACTGCTTGAACATGTCAGGATTGATTACAAAACGAAGTCAACAAAAAGAAACAAGTAACACAGAAAAGCATGCGGCACAATGCTGGTACATAAAAATATTTTAAATATAGTACATTTGCTAGAACTGAGAACACAGAACTCTGGATATCACATATATAAGTCATTAATCCAATCATGGTCTTATTAATTTATCCTTCATACAGCAATCTGATTTCCTTCCCTTCCATCCTAAATTTCAAATCTGTCATTTGATATATACCCTTTTCCTTCCCAAGATAACAGCTTTTTTTTCTCAACCAAAAAATCTGCTCCTAGTAACATATCCAAAGAAATAGTCACACAAGTAAGCAAATAATTGGGTACAAAAATGTGAACTGTAATGGGAAAAAATGGAAAATCTAAGTAATCTTTAAGAGAGGGGTAGCTAATGTATCAAAGAGCCTAATTATATGCTACCTTGAAGAAGACCTGTAAGCATTTTCATGGAAAAAGTCAATAATAAATTTGTTTTATTAAAGAAATTATAGAAGTAGATGAATAATATGATGAATATTTTCTAAAATATAACTCTATGTATACACATATAAGTCAGTTATGTTTACAGAGGGAAATTGGCATTGAGAGAAGACTATTACTTTTCTATTTTTACATCTCTGCCTTGTTTTAATATTTCAATATTTTATTTTATGTATTATCCTATATAATAAAGGCATAATATGCGAATCCACTGAACGGTGGAACAACTGGTCGGCGGGGGGCGGGGCCGGTGAGCAGGCAGCACCAGGCCAGCCAAGACGTGTGCCAGCGGGCAGAGGGAGGGACAGCGATCCGGGCGGGGGGAGAGGGGGAGCAGCGGTGACCAGCAGTGGTAGAGGGGTGATGGGGGGCGGGGAGCGGCACTTTGCCCCAGATTGACCAGCCAGTCGCCTCCCTCAGAGGGAGGCCACTTGTGGCACTGGCGGCAGGGCAATGGGGGGCAGGGCCGGATGCTTGCTGCTGGCGCCTCCCCTGATGACCCCTCTCTTAAAGTCGTCAGTCGGACATCCCTTGAGGGCTCCCAGACTGTGAGAGGGTGCAGGCCGGGCTGAGCTCCCCCGCCCCACACACACACTCCGAGTGCACGAATTTTCATGCACTGGGCTTCTAGTTCTTTTTATGATAAAAAAGAACAAAGCTACTTAGAAATTTTAAAAATTAAACCCTGTTTAATGCTGATCATTTCATTTAGCTGTACTTTTGCATCTTATCTAATCAGTAATGATACTGTTCTCAAGGTGTCAAAAATTACTAATGCACTTTTAGCTCTATGCTGTCTAGATTAATTTGTTTTCATTTCATGTCTAGTCTGGCAAGCTATTCCAGGAAACACCACTCAATAACCAATGCCGTGATGTCACAAGTCCAGGAGGTAGACAAGACAGCCAGCAGCGGAGCATAAAGAGTGCTTAACTCCACTGCATTAAACAATCTTCAATAGGACATCTTTCCCACTACCTAGCATGGCTTTATTACACTGGAAATTCCAGAGAGAAAAGTTACCTAATTTGAACATATTTTGGTCTCCTTTTTTGGGGGGACTGAAATCTATTGATGCATTAGAAAAACTTATTACAATTCAGTTTAACTGGTATACTGTATTTAAAAACAAACCTTATTCAAGCAAGTTTCTACATTTTATGACATGACAAACACTTTAGAGGACAGAAATAATAAGCTATCATACATTATTTGCTGTATCTATCCCATAGAATTATACAATAATTATCTACTAAGGATAATTTTACTTTTAAGAATGCAAAAATCCTTAGAAAACTTGGTGAGAAATATTGGAACATATTAGTATTAGAAAAAATTCAAACCAGCCTGTTAGTCTTTGTATTTCCTCACCCAAACATTTTAGCATCAAATCACCAGGGTTAGACACAAATAGGTAATTTGGTTCTTAAGTGTTTAATGAAATTAATACCCTAATATTAACTAGGGCAGGACCTTCCAACTGCCCCTCTAAAACTGATTTAAAAATGCAAGTAGTAAATGATAATAGACATCAAATTATGTGGTAGAGGACTTTAGCCATTTTGCCTTTGTATTTAAAACTAGACTTTGTTATTTGATATTATTGTCCGAGTATCAGAAATTATTTGAAATCAAGCCACTCCTAGGAACTTGATCCAGAGGGAGAATTCTGAGCTCTTTAGTCTGATGTAAGATATGACATTTCTTTGAAAAACCCATTTGATGGATTAATAGCAACTATAATCTATGTGGTAATTCAGAATTACCTTTCACACTCTTAACAACTGGGGCAATGTGGAACCTATTAGAAGAAAATATTATGGATTCAGGTCCCAAGTAAAATATTAGCTTAATTCATGTTTGTAGCTTTATTTTTAAATGAGAGGGAGAGATTCCCCATTTCATTCTTATCACTGCGTTCTTTTACTATTGTTTTACCATGTAGGAGTAAGACAGTAGGGTTTCCCTTTGGCATTATTTTTATTCCTTCCTTTGGGGTGATAAAAACATTCTAAAATTCAAGAAGGACAGAAAACACCTGGAGACCCGTAGGAAGGGTGAGGTCTAGTGAGGCGCTGACCCAGCTCCCAGGGCAGCAGGCCAGCGGGGCCCAGAGCAGAGGGCGTGCTGTGCTATAGGAGGGTCCGTTCCCTCCGAAGACAGAGGCCCGGGCCCCAGGCTGGGCTGCACAGCCCGAGCACCAGAGCTGAGACCCGCGGCCCCTGCAACATCCAGCCCCCGTGCAACATCCAGCCGGGAAAGGCGGCAGGGCTGCTGGCCACGTGGGGTCTGGAGCCAGGAGACCGGAGCTGGTCGCAGAGAAAACCACAGCTTCCTTTGGTGTTTTGTTTTTGTTTTGTTTTTAAACCCAGAGCACAGGAATGTTTATTTGCAGCTACTCACCCGAGGATTTGGCACAGGGAGGGAGATGCCGACTCCAGGTGACTAAGGAGAGGCTGGGGTGGGAAGCTTTGCAGAAAGACTTGGAAAAATAGCAGCCAGGAGCATTTAGTCATAGGCCCCGCAAACGGAAAGGGCCATTTTTCCTGAGAGGAGCTAGGGGACCAGTAGTCACAGGGCAGGAAAAGCAAAACCCGCCCCAGGTGATGCAGCCGCCCTCCCCTCCCCCCCCCCCCCCCCCTCCTCAGGAGCCCTGCCTGGACACCCTGCCCTGTGAGCTTTTCAGAGGAGACAGAAGCAGAGGCCAGGCCTATGGGTTTGAGCAGTCTCAGGAGCATCAGAGACTGGATTGGGGAGGGGCCATCTGCCCCACTATTCTGGAAACCAGACTGGTATTTCCCCCCGCGGGGGAGAGCTGATAGGAACTCCAGGTCTCCAGCCGATCCCAGGGGATTGCATACAAGGATCTTTGCCCAGCCAAGGGCAGAGTAATAATTTTGGCCACTTGCAAAGGAGTAGCTCTGGGACAGGGAAACACCAACCACATTCCTGAAATCTGAACAGCACCTCACCTGCCTAGAGCCCTTTCAGAAACAGACTTTTGGGTGATGAAGATTGACAGCTGGCAAAGGTGGAGTCCAGAGAACCAGGAGAAGTTTGCTGACCCAGCCCTGGCCCCACGCTGCTAACAAACCTGCTTTAGAGGGCAGATTGGCCCCTCCTGCGTGCAGCCAAGTCCTGTGCTGACAGACACAAACTGTGGATCGCTTGAACTTCAAGCAGGTTGCTGAGAGCCAAAGGAAGACAATGCTGACAGGGGTCAGACCAAATAGCCCACAGAAAGCCCGGAATTTGCAGACAGAACAGTCAGCCACAGTCATCAGAAGAGGAGGATCCAAAGAAAGCTCACATGGGCACTAAACTCAACTGAAAGGAACTTCAATTCACCTCTTTTTTCCCTTTTATTTCTTTTTGTTGTGTTTCTCTTCCTTTATAATTTTTTTCTCTTTCCTTTCTTTTTTTTCCTTTTTAAATTTATATTTTTATCTATCTGCTGTATGTATTATTATTCTAGTCTATGTTGTTACATTCACATATCTAATTTTCCTCTTACCTTTTCCTTCCCCACCCTTTTTTTTCTTTTAATTTTTCTCTTTCCTTTTCTTCTGCTAACTCATCTTTTTTCTTTTTCTTATTTTGGGTCTATCTGCTTTCTTCTCTGTTTTCCTTTTCAAATTTTTCAAAATTGTTTTGCTTTTCTTTCCTTCCTCCTTTATTTTAAACTAGAGGCCTGGTGCATGAAAATTCATGCACTGGAGGGGTGGTCCCTCAGCCTGGCCTGCCCCCTCTCACAGTCTGGGAGCCCTCAGGGGCGGGAGGCAACCCGGTGATCAGAGGAAGGTGACATCCCATTACACCTCTGCTGCTGCCACTGCCGGCAGCACAAGCCTCGGCCGGCCCTGGTTACCTGAGCCTCGGGCGGCCCTGGGCGCCTAGGCAGCCGCCATCCAAGGCTTGCCTGCACCTTGGGCCGGCCCTGGGAGGCTGGGGGGCTGAGGGGACTGGGAGACTCCAGAGGCAGGTGCTCAGAGCAGCCGGGCCCACCTGGGGGTGAGCCCAGCCTTGCCACGCACCTGCAGCCCCTGTGGGGTTGAGGGGACTGGGTGCTGCCATCTTGTGGCTGTGGGTGCCACCATCTTTGAAGGCATGGCAGTCAATTAGCATATTCCCTTCTTATTGGCTGTGGGCACCGCCATCTTTGCAACCACATGAGGGTCAATTAGCATATTCCATCTTTATTAGATAGGATTGCTTTTTCTTCCCTTATTCCCCTAGTTCTTTATTCTTACTTTCATTATTTCAGCTCTACATCTGCATACTCCTTTCCCCCAACACACTTTCTTTTCGTCTTTTTTTATTTATTTTTTGTGCGGGTTTCTTGGTTGTTCTGTTATTTTTCTCCTCATATTTTTTCTTTCTTCTGTCATTGTTCTATTCTCTTTTTTCTGATTCTCTTTTCTCTGGTGGTTGTTTTTGTTGTTATTGTAGGAATCTTGTATATGTTTTCATTTTGTTTCTTTTGTTTGGCATTTTGTTGTGTTGCATTTTTTTCTGTCTTGTCAGCGCCTTCACAACATTTCACACAACATGGTCAGGGGTGAGCCACATAGTCAGTGAGCCTGAGAGGAGATTCCATTCATGAATGGGAAAATAACACTCAAGACCCAACTACAAAGGAAAATCCAAACAATTCAAGCAAGAGACTTTCCTAGAGCACCTGGCTCAGGAGGTCCAAGAGACTGCACCACTGAGTCCAACAAGACACCAACTACATAAGGCCACCCATGAAGACTGGGAGGCATAGCAGTTTGATCTAATACAAATACAAAGGGACAGCAAAGTGTGTGTGTGGGGGGAAGAAACAACCCCTAAATGAGAGAAAAGGTAGAATGGCCAGAAAAGGAACTAAATGAACTGGAGGCAAATAATTTGACAGATGATAAATTCAGAGTAATGGTAATAAGGGTGCTCAAGCAATTCAGTGAGAATTATAAGCAACTTAATGAGAATTATAAGGAACTTAATGAGAATTATGATGGAACTAGAGACCCGGTGCATGATATTCGTGCATAGGGGAGAGGGTACCCTCAGCCCGGCCTGTGCCCTCTTGCAATCCAGGACCCCTTGAGGGATGTCCAACTGCCAGTTTAGAGGTTAGAAAAAAACCTTGTGAGAGAAAAAAAAAAAAAAAAAAAAGAACAAAACAGAGGGCACTCCAGCGAGGAGCTAGGGTTAACTTTCTGCGTGAAGATTCACCAGGGCAGGGAAGAGGGGAGGAAGGAGTGTGTGTGTGTGTGTGTGTGTGTGTGTGTGTGTGTGTGTGAGAGAGAGAGAGAGAGAGAGAGACCCACCCCAAAAACTCCAGACTCTTTTGTTCTAAAGCACAAAACTTTGCTTTCCCCACATTTATCGCATGTCTAAACACAAACCATCGTGTACTTCAAGCAACGTTAGGGAAGGAGAATGCAGCCTAAAGCAAAGGGTGGGGGTGTCAGAAGTGATAACTCCTCTCGTCCCCCAGCTGAAGCTCCTCAGGGGCCTGCCTCTTTGCGAATCCACATTTATCTCTTGGTGCGTGGGAGGTTAGGGGGCGCAGCTTTATCCTGGGAGGGGAAGGTCACAGGGACTGCACCCATGGTACTCGCCCCAAGTCTCATTTCCTCACCTTCATGGGTCACTTTCCACCCACCACTGATCCAGTTAATGGGGTCAGAGGTCTGTAGCTGGACGCCTCCAGGCAGAGAGCATCCTGAAGGCCAGGTGGTCCAGCTCTGAGGCCCCTACATCCACACCCCACCCCCGCCAGCTTCCCACCTGTGGGCAGTGGCTTGGGGTGTTCCACCCCACTGCACACCAGACTCAATCTGACTGGGTGTGGGGAGAGATTGGGCAGCTCTGTGGCTAGCACCTTTGAATTGCATGCTGCTGGGGGGAAAAGAGAGCCTCCGCAGAAAGAGGTTTTCCAAAAGCCTCTGTGACCGGGAGGTTGGCCGGCCAGGGCCTTCCTTCCCCAAGCTGCCAGCAGCCAGGCCCACCCCCCGCCCACACGGGCCTTGGCCTGATGCCACCCACGTCCGCTGCCACCCACTCCTGGTTCCCTGTTCCCCATCGGGCAATCAGCACCTGCCAGCTGGGAGGAGGGACTGGGAGGTTGGCTGGCAGGTCCTGATTAGGCGATCGTGGTGGTCAGTGAGCGTCATAGCAACCGGTCATTCTGGTTGTTCAGTTGTTCTGCCGTAACAGTCGCTTAGGCTTTTATATATATACAGATGGGCCAAGACAGCCCTGTCTAAAGTTTTATGTGCTTGCATAGCAATTCTGTAAAGGAAAATCCATGCTACTAGTTAATGGACAATGGTTCCACCCAGTTCCCCTTCTAATTAGGGTAGTGGAGAAATCTTGTTATACACTGAATCGAATGGTTGGACAGAGCTACAGGATACTGAAAAACTGTAATATTACAGTTGCCTGAGAGGTAGGTAATTAAGTGGTAGCATAAGAGCAGCCTTTTAAGTCCTAAGCACATGATATTAAAGAATTCAAAAGCCATCTTGGAACTTTCATCTTGGGAGAGTTTACAATCTTCTAAACTTTAAGAGATCCCCTCAGCCTCACAGTGCAAGCCAACCCTGATGTTTCTATCTGAAATGAATCAGCAGAGAGGGGAAAAGGAAGCTTCCCACTGAATCTAAGCCAGGATAATGTCCAGAGTTGAAATATCAAAGTCACTAGTCTATATTTCTTGAAAAAGTAAAACAGAGTCTTGATTTTAAAATTGTCTGACCTACCCTTTCCCCAAAATAATCATCTGGGCCCCCCACTTAGCACTCCTCATGCAGGTTCCTCCAATCAGAGTCCTCCACTTTGAGATCCATGTTAACTGGGGCCCCCAGAAAGATACTTGGGGAGGAACTGGCCACACGCATGGAGAGCTGTCCAGAGCTAAGGAACATGCATGGATGCATGGATGTTGAGACTGAAATGGCTCCGCTGATATCCCCAAACTCCCACGAGAAACCACCCCAACAGAGCTCAGCAGCCGCACCAGGCTCGCTCATTCTCATCTCGGCATAACAACAAGTTCTGCTCTTGGTAGAACACTATTCATGTGGATTCATGTAATAGAGTAGATTATTATCCTATCTAATGAAAGGGTAATATGCAAATTAACCATCACTCCATCACAAAGATGGCGGCGCCATAGCCACAAGATGGCGGCGCCCAGTCCCCTCAGCCCCGCCGGAGTCCCCCAGTCCTGGGGGGACGGCCACTGAGAGCAGGCAGCGTGAGCATTCTGCCTCAGCCCCACAGAGGGCCTCTAGGCAGCGGGTGTGGAGCAGCCGGGACCTCTGGGGCATGGGGGCGGGGGGGAGGGCAGCCCACAGTCTTTGCAGTCGAGTGCAGGCCGGGAGAGGAGATGGCGGTCCAGCCTCCCACGGAAGCAGTGCGGCTCCCTCCCGCAGAATCGGCTCAGGTCCCTCCAGCTCCCATGGAATCAGCGCAGCTCCCAGCGGCACATTGCAGTTCCCGCCGGCTCCTGTGGAATCAGCACGGCTCTCAGCGGTGCACTGCAGTTCCAGCCAGCTCCTGTGGAAGCGGCTGGCGGCCTACTGTGCGCAATATCGCACAATGGGCTACTAGTCTATATATATATAAAACCCCAATATGCAAATAGACCAAATGGCAGAAACAACCGAACAACCAGTTGCTATGACATGAGCTGACCACCGGGGACACACACAGAACATGGTGGGCGTCAGCAGAAGGTGGCAGAGCATGGAACATGGCAGGTGTCAGCTGTGGTGGGATGGCAGAGCTGGTCAGCGGGGGCGCCAGACCAAAGTGGGGCACCGGTCACTGTCATCGGGGCAAGCCTCTGGTGGCTACTGAAAATCCCGCATGCCGCGTTCCTGCCCACCGCTCGCACCTGCTGCCAGCACCTGGCTCTGGCCTTGATTGCTGGGTGCCATCAGTGGGTGCAAGCAGTGGCTGCTGGCCCTGATTGCCCCTGAGGGCTTCTCCACCTCTCCCTGCTCATGAGGGGTGATCAGGGTCAGCAGCTGCCTCTCCCACCTGCTGCCAGCATCTGGTGTCGGTCCCAATTGCTCTGCGCCGTCAGCGGGTGCAAGCGGGACCCGCGCTGTCAACACATGGGAGTGGCGGCGGCAGGAGCGGGGCTGCTGTCAGAGAGGGGATGGGGGCTGTGGCAGGAGGGGCCGGGCAGGGTTGTGGAGGATGGGCCAAGACCCGCCCCTGTGCCCACCACAGCCTTGTGGCCCACAGTTTCTTTCAAGGTGCACGAATCTGTGCACTGGGCCCCTAGTCTATTTCATAATTGGATAGATGCATGTTTAGGAAATAGTCACACCTTAGAGTGTCTTGAGTTGGGAGGTTGTGTGGGTTTCTCTTTCTATTTAATGCAGTCAGTTATTGACTTCTTCGTGATTCTGTGAAGGCATGGAGTCCACTGCAAAGTTTCGTTAGAAAAGGGAACGTAATTCTGTGCAGTGAGAACCCAGCCAGTCCTTAGTAGTCTGTGGAGATTGCAGACACTGACTGATCAGCTTGCGCTAAGAGCATTCCACAAATCATTTGCCATTTTCCATGTAAGGACACTGAGGCTCGGGAGGGATAACGTGCCCATGCCTTCATGCCTAGAAGCGGGGCAGTGGGACCTCCCCTATTTATCAGAAAGGAAGCATGTTCGGGACCAGAGGTGCGGGGCTCTCTGCCAGCGGCCTGTCAAGAATGGCAGCGAGCGCTCCAGCCCCGGCCTCTGTTCCCTTCCCCGGCCATCGGTCCAGTTCTGTCCATGTCCGTGGCGCTCAGGCAATCCCGGCGGCATAGTCCTTACTCTATCCCACTGTGAATATACTCTCACAACAAGTACTTACTGAGCAATTGTAAGCGCCCGGCACAAGCAGTAACAACACAGATAAAAGTCTCCCCGGGGGCCCTGCCGTCAGACTGCAAGCCACAAACCAACAGGGACACGCCTGCCTTTCTCCCTCGCCTGTCACTCTTGAAGGGACGAGATACAGTGACAGGACGTGGGGTGAAGCCCCAGTGACCATCCAGAGGCCGCGGGAGGCAGGCTGGGACCCCATGCCCCTTCAGGACAGAAGAGGGAGCTCAGCAGTGGTGTGCCCGGCCTGGGAGCACTGAAGGGGAAGGAAAACCAGTGAGACAACAATGCATTTTGTTTACTCAAACATAAGTGGAAACTGATTGCTCTTCAACCTGCGTCTTCAACCTGCGTGTAACTGTTGTGGCCTCGAGGCGGTAAGGTGTTTATTTCAAATGAGAGTTATTCTGGGGAAGGAGGGTCGTGTTTTCACAGGACTCAGGTTAATGAAGCTGAAACGTAATTGTCAGCTGGAGAAAGCCCCCGGGTCATGCTTCCCGAGTGACTGCTGCTGTTTCAGACCCTCGTTTCTCTCGGATGTGCTGGTGGTGAACACAGGGCGGGAGCGCATCCAGGGCAACAGCTCACGGTGCAGGGCAGACAGCAAGGCACACTTCCGGAAAGCGGGGTTCGCCCAGGTCCCCAGGCACCTCCCACCTGCTGAGCGTGCCTGGGGGACACCTGCTATGGTGATTAGCTATTTTCAAAGCCCTCTAATCCATCTGATAGCTCTCCACCATTATCTCTGAGGAAAGCTCTCAGGAAAGCGCACTTAAGCGATGGAAAAGTGCTTTGGGATTACAACTCTCTGAAGGCGCAGGGTCTGTGAATGTGTTTGTACATTACTTACACATGTCCCATGGTAATGCTGGTGTCGTTTTTGTTAGACATCAAGCTCCTATTATAGTTTAAACTAAAATGTAAGAGTAGAGGCTTTGTTGTTCCAAATCCCAGCTCTGCAGCTCATAGGCTGTGAGACCTTGGGGAAGTTACCTCACCTCTCTGAGCCAAAATTGGGTCTCTGGATGGTTTGTCTCAAAACAAGAAAAGTTCTATTGGGACGGTATCCACAAATTACCTGAAAGATGGGGGAAATGTGTAGCTAGCGATGGACATTACTTTGAATAAAGCACTTCCGATGTTTCTCTTGAGATTATCGTGTTTTCTTTGATTACAAAATCTGCATTATTAACTGGTACACCTAGTAAATGCTCAATAAATGTTACCTCTTAGTACTGTTGTACTATTACTATCGTCAGCATCATCACCATCACCTTCATCACCATCATCATTATCTGATCATCTGCTGGAGGGCAGGGACCATGGCTTACAGATATTTCCTCAGCCCAGATCTTTGGGAGCTAACTATAGCTTAGTATTTGTGGATGGTTGTTGTGGAAATTTGGGGGTAAAATCTCTACAGAATAAAGACATGCAACCAGGGAAGGAAGGCCCTGATATCAAATAATCAGACATTAAACCCATAATCTGAAGGGCTCCGAGCCAGAGCTAATATAAAAGGCTTTTCCAGACTGAGTGCACAGGCTTGAACAGCACCAGGCAAAGGAATCTCAGTGTAAAATTATCTCTGAATGGTACTCCTTGAATTAATAAAACTTTTTTTAAATGGCAATACCACTTAAAAGAAACTCGGGCCTGTTTCCATTTGAACTAAGATTAAGACCCAGCAATCCCATCTCGTAGAAGGTCAGAAAGGAGAGAATCTGTAAGCAGCAGAGTTTAGAACCTCAGAGCTACATCAAGTGTGTGCAGGAGTGTCCTGGGAGCTGTAAACACATTGGAAAGCAGCCAATCAGATCACTCGCGCTTGAAGACGAGGGGGCCAGAATGCCTCTTGCCTGAGGCCAAGACGCTGAAGGGCCTCTGAGAGGGTCACGGCCCATTTCTGGTGATGGGTAGCCTTGCACACTCTGCTGAAGGAGTAATTCTCTGGGACTACCAACAGTTATTCTACAAGACGACTCCTCATTAACCTGAAAAAAATGACCCGTGAGAGCTAAAGCAACTCCAATTATGTCTGAGGAACAGAGCCCATGTTTAATTTCCTATTTCTACCTTCTTATCTCTAATGTTTCACATCACCCTACAGGCTAATAGCTGGGAAAGTATAAAACTAACATTCACTGAGTACCTGTGTTGTGCCAGGCATACCACTATAGGATCAGTAACCTATCCCCATTTTACAGATGAGAATACTGAGGCTCATAGGGTTAAATAACTTGCCCAGTATCACATAGCTAGTAACTGGCAGATGCAGGATTAGACTTAATCTCTCTCTTTTCTCCTTCCGTGAGAACTGGCACATGTTTGTTCTATATTGTAACCTCAATACTTGACACTTTCTAAGCATTCTTCAATGATTATTTTTAAAGAAACCTTGCTTTCTCACCTGTAACAAGACCTGAAATGAGCAAAATGGAGTCTATTGTGAAATGAGAAAAGTGGAGTCTGTTTCTTTTATTTGTCATTATTCATTCTTTCAACAAAATGTTACTTAGGATATTCAAGATGCATTGACTCAGAGAAGATAAATGATGCAAGCACACACAAACCCATCAAAGTTGGAAATCATGACTGGTCAGAATTAGAATTTTGATAGACATAATAATTTTTAAAATATAAACTGATGAACTTTTCATTCACCTTACATCACGACACCCTGGAGTCTCCTTACCCTAATGGACTTCAGTGACTCAGAGAAAGAGCAGGCATCACCTAGGGGAATAAAATCTAAGCTTCATGTTGACTGTCAAATTAGACAAATTGTGAATCCATAACAATAATATTTTTGACAGTTGGGCCTTGTCAAAGAGAAAAGAAAAATCCCAATACTCTCTTTCCTATCTCAAGAGACAAGTTTACTGCATGTACTCATGAGGCTTCTCTATACCCCATGGGTAGAGAAAACTCAGGATAGAACATACTGTAAGTTATCATCTGAGGGGGAATAGAGAAAGCTTCCAGAGAGGTCAGAACTAGGGTTCTTGTTTTTCATGACCACTCTCACTCTTGGGGACCAGTCCTTAAGGGGATAATAAAAACAAAAGATATGAGGTCCCATGAGCAACTTTCCCTCTGTAACTGGGGAAAATGATACTAGCAGTGTACATCCTCAGACATGGGGCAGCCGCCACAGAATATAAATGGAAGTTAGTCAGAACATGACTCCATCAGACGGCCCCACCTTCCCAGACCCCACCTTCCCAGACCCCACCCTGGAGCTTCATGGAAGGCTCACGACATGGGAAAGGTCTGCCAGTATCTCAAGAAATGCAAGCTGAGATTTAAGAGCCAGGAAGCACCTTGGGTCTGCCAGGGTGTTTTACAGTCTGTCTGGCAGTTGAAATGATGGGGGTGAACATCAGTTTAACATTATCATAGCTGAGACCCCAAAGGATCTTCTAAGCAGCAGAAACCAAGCGAGACCAAGTCATAGGATGAGAAAGGGGAAGTGGAACGGAGAGTCCCTGGAGCCCACTGTGTGGAGAGAACAGTCTCTCCAAGTGTGAGTGTGAGAGACATACAGAAAGATGTTCAGTCACCAGACTGGACAAGAATGACCTCAGTGGAGCCCAGTAAGAACCCGGTGACAGTCCAGCTCTCCTTCCTCCATCACCATGAGTATACAGAAACCATTTTCCTAACAACATCTTGGACTTTGAGAAAGGACAGGGAAAACTTTTGAGAGGAAATAAATTTACATAAAAGTGAATGTCAACCATTAATTTGTGAATATTTATCCCAAAGAGAGTGAGCTAATCTGAGAGCAACTATTTAAAACTAGCAGTAAATGGAAGACTAAAATTAAGTGGTTTCCAGCCAACCTGTTCAGCTAGGGACAATAAAGATGGGTTGCAGCGCATAAATGGTGATCGCTGGGTCAAAGGGCTACTGCCCCAGCTGTTAGGACTTACCCTGCCTTGTTCTGTTTGCAAGTGGCGCCAGCTGCGCAGTTGTTATTCTGGTAGGCGTCCAGGTACTCAGCGTTCCTGTCTGACTTCTGAGAGCTGCGTGTTGGGAGGAAGAAGTACTCTTTTGCCTGTTGATGTACCTATAAACTCTCTGAGGAAACTGCTCATAAGCCCCGTGAAAGATTTACTCGACACAGAAGGAAGAATTTACTGGCAGAACTTGGCTCGATCATTTTCTTGCCCATTTCTCACAAGAGCTTTCTCATCAGTCTGAAACACTTCTTTGAATGAGTTTACATCTGTCTTCCTGTAGGTCTCTATTCTTCGCAGCATCTCCCTAGACACATGCAGACCTCTTTCTAAACATGCACTGGTCTCCTCTGCTCAGAGCCTCCTCTCTGAGCACCTCCTGGGCCTCTAGACCTTTCTGACTTTTTCTGTGTAACAAGTTACTGTTGACTAAGCTATTTTCCTCTTCAAATGTATTTCATTTTAGTAGGTTTTATTCCAAATCTTGAGTCAGCAATTTAATCAGTGATAAATCTTTACCCACAGTTCTGTCTGTCATTCATTCGTCAATGCCTTCAAGTCAAAGAGCAACCGTGTGTCTGAGGCAGCTCTGGCCTATCAGAGCTGCTTTTCTCTTTCTCAGTATGTTCATTCATTCATTCATTTGTAATAGTTTATAAAAATTAATGATTATTAATTCATTGTCTTTTACTTGATATATTATTATTACTTATATTAAAAATATTCTCTACAAAGACAGATATCATATCTATCTGCTTCATCATTTTATCTCAAGTGACTGCTTAGTCTAAGGAACAAAGCACCTGGGAGACTGAGAAATCTTGGAAGGTTTCAAATCAGACACTGATAATTGCAATTAAATCTTATGGCTCAGAGAATTGAAGAAATGAGAATGGACAGAAAGTCAGCCAGCTTTTTCAGATTACAAAAAGCAAGCTTTTCAATAAAAAGTTGTTAAAATATACCATATGTTCTCAGGTAGCCATGAGGCATATCTCTTTATTAGACTATTTATTTCAGATAACCTGACAAGCTATTTAAAATGCCCAATTATCAATGTTCCATTATCCCTAGAGAGAACCTGTGGGTGTCCCGGTGACCACAGGGAAGGTTTCATGAAACATTAACTTAGATTGTTATTTAAGACGGGAACTTTTTCAGCTAAGATTGTCCAGCTGATTAGAATAACATTAGAGAACCAAAAAATTATTCTTTATTAAAAACAAACAAACTATTCTGAAATAGATGGTTTTTTCCAGGCTTGATTTCAAGACATTTCAGTAGCTGGATAATTGATATTTAACTCAGATTAGATTGTTTAGGAGAACAGTAATTTCCCTCCATGTGTTGAAACACATGTATTCTGCTTGTTTTTCAGACAGAAATCTTTCTGAAGAGGACATATTTGGGCTCAGAGAAGCAAAGGTCTTACTGACATTGATTTTCAGTAGCATCACCACTAACATCCCAGGAATCTATGCCCTGTGCTAGGTAGGTAATTGATTTGCTCATCCAGCCTCTTGGTGCCAGATGTTAGCCAGATGCCGTAGAAACAGTAGTGAAGAGCAGATGTAATTGTTGCCCTCTGAGGTTGTAGTCACAAAGGAAAGCTGACACTGAACACGTGAGCTGGGCATTAAAAGCAGAGGGACACAGCACAACGAGAGCACTTGCAGAAGGCCTGTCCAGACCCTAGGTCACGGCTGGAAGGGAACAGCATAGGCCACAAAACATGGAAAATAGATGCCTTTGCCTATCTCTAAAGTTATGGTTGCAAATCTTACATTTCTAATTTCAATGATTTAAATCTTAGTGTAATCTTAAGATTCCAAAATGTAAGGCAAAAATGAATTGTCAATATTCTGGCTGTGATATTAACTATAGTTTGTTTTTTTGTTTGTTTTTTAGGAATCACATGTCTGATTGAGACAGGATTTTATTTCATTGGGTAAATGTTGGGCTTTTTTTTTTTTTTTTTTTAGTTTCTGTCTTTTTTTAAAAAAATTCATTTCAGAGAGGAAGGGAGAGGGAGTGAGAAATAGAAACATCAGTGATGAGAGAGAATCATTGATTGGCTGCCTCCTCATGCCCCCTACTGGGGATCGAGCCTGCAACCTGGGCATGTCCCCTTGACCAGAATCAAACCTGGGATCCTTCAGTCCGCAGGCCAATGCTCTATCACCAAGCCAAACCAGCTAGGGCTTAACTATAGTTTTTTAAGGTGTTACCTTTGGGAGAAACTGGGTAAAGGGTACACAGGATCTCTTTGTATATGAATCTAAAAAAATTTCAAAGTACTTAATTTTTAAACAATGAAGCTTATATCATGCAGGGATTTGTCTGTTTACTGGGTTGGAGAGAAGACTCTTGAGTTGTCATCAACCAATGACAATTCAACCATCACACTCGGAAACACTGAAATCCTCAGCTAGTGTGATATCGGGCTCTTATGAATTGCTCTTCACAGCTTTCATGGTTAAATGAATGAGGCGATTCTCAGTGAGCAGATGGACTCCTACTGCTAACCTCAATTGCAAAGTCTTGGTCATTACAACGAAACATTCACTTAGTGTTTAAGAGGGGCTCTCCTGAGGTCAGCCAGACAATTTCCGTTAAGAGATCATACATATAGTAGCTTCTGTGAGTCATGAACACGTCTTTAACTAGAAATTGTAATTCAAGCCAGGATTGTTTATATTTCTCTCTTTAATATTTTATCCTTTACTCCTAACAAGGTCCTGCCCAGACATTGAGGGACCATGTAAGTACAGCTGGCTGAATCACTAAAAGGATTCTCTCTGAGCACCTCAAAGACTGCACCAGGCCTTTCCAGTTAACATTTCCATTTACGCAAGTGAGGGTTAGGACTGCACTCAGTTCCACACAAGGGTTATGAAACAAACAGTCCACCATGATAATACGGACTCTGGGGATTCATGGCTTGGTTTCTCTAGAAAGTGTAATTAACAGCCCATATTTATTCAACCTCTAATCTAAATAAATTTTAGGACCTGCCTTTTCTCCTGTGCTCTCTGTTACTTACACTGAAGCCAGATGAATACATATATTCTCCTTCTCCAAAATGGGCCAAGCCTTTGAATTGAGTTTTAAAAATATTCATGTTAATTAATTAGTTGATCAACAATCCATCCATCCATTTACCCATCCCTCCATCATCATAATGAGGAGGCAGAGCTAATGTTTATTCCCTTCTAAATATAAATATTAGGCAGTGTGCTATAATTTTTAAAATTCATATTATCTCATTATCTTTACAAAAAGCATTATCCATTTTGTAGATGATTAAATTGAGGCATAAAGATGAAACTAGACCACCAACTTACACCATACACAAGAATAAACTCAAAGTGGATAAAAGACTTAAATGTAAGCTAAGAAGCCATAAAAATCCTAGAAGAAAACATAGGCAGTAAAATCACAGACATCTCATGTAGCAGAATTTTTGCCAATACTCTCCTAGGGCAAGAGAAACAAAGGGAAAAAATAAACAAATGGGACTACATCAAACTAAAAAGCTTCTGCACAGCAAAAGAAATCACCATCAAAATGAAAAGGGAGCCCACTGTATGGGAGAACGTATTTGCCACTGATACATCTGATAAAGGATTAATTTCTGAAATATATAAGAACTCATACAACTCAATAGAAGGAAGACAATCTAGTTAAAAAATGGGCAAAGGACCTGAATAGATACTTCTCCAAAGAGAACATAAAGATGGCCAATAGACATATGAAAAAATGCTCAAAGTCACTAATCATCAGAGAAATGAAATGAAAACCACAATGAGGTATCACCTCACGCCTCTCAGAATGGCTATCAGCAAACAAGAAGTGCTGGTGAGGATGTGGAGAAAAGGGAACCCCAGTTCCCTGCTGGTGGGAATGCAGTCTGGTGCAGTCTCTCTGGAAAAGAATATGGAATTTCCTCAAAAAATTAAAAATAAAACTGCCATTTGACCCAGCAAGCCCACTTCTAGGAATATAAAAACCCCAAAACACCAATCAGAAAGAATATATGCACTCCTATGTTCATAGCAGAGTTATTTACAATAGCTAAGATCTGGAAACAGCCCAAGTGCCCATCAGTAGACGAGTGGATAAAAAGCTGTGGGACATTTACACAATGGAATACTATGCAGCTGAAAAAAAGAGATCTCTTACCCTTTGGGACAGCATGGATGGATCTGGAAAAATTATGCTAAGTGAAATAAGCCAATCTGAGAAAAACCACTATCACATGATCTCACTTATTTGTGGAATCTAATGAACAAAATGAATTGACCAACAAAATATGACTCAAAGCAGGGAGGCATGGAACAGACTGACATACCTCCATAGAGGGGTGGAGTGATGAGGAGAGATAAACCGAAGAACTTATATACTTATATGTATAGCCCATGGACATGAACAATAGGGTCGTGAAGATCGGGGGCAGTGGGGCAGTGGGTGGAGGAGGGTCAAGGAGTGGGAGGGGATTGTAGACATCTGTAATACTGTCAACAATAAAAAAGCATTAAAAAATAAAAATAGATAAAAATAAATAAATTGAGGTATAGAAATATTAATTGTTGTGATTAAGGTCACTTATCCAATGTTGACAATTTCCAAATTTAAATAGCCAGCTCTGCCCTCTCTTGAGTTTTAGACCAATATATCCCATTCTGCACGTGAGCAGCTCCAGCTGCATGTCCAACAGGCACCTGAAATACAGCATGTGCAAAGCCAAAATGCAGACCACGCTCCCCTCCGCCTCCATGAAACCCTTTGCTCCCTCAGGGTCCTCCATCTCAGTAGCTGACAACCAGCATCCATCTAGTCGTTCAGGCTTTGGCTGCAGAGTCGCCCTAAATGTCTCTCCTCCTCACCTCCATCAGCATGTCCAATCAGCTCTACCTTCCAAATGGAGCCAGTCTGTGACTCTTTCACCCCTTCTTCAGCGATACCATCATAATCCCTCACCTTGTCAACTGTAATTGCTTCCCATCTGGTCTTCCCACTTCCACATTTGGCTATCTATAGTCTATTCAAACACATAATAATATTAATCTTTCAAAATTTTATATATCAAATTACTCCGTGGCTCAAAGCTCTCATTGTATTTATTATTTCGTTATCCACATCTCTTAGCTGAGCTCTGATATATTGAATCAATATTCAGAGTAGGGTCCTAGACTATTTCAGTAGTAACTTGCAGCAGAAAAAATGAAAATCCCACAGGTTCAGAATTGCTAGAATGATATAAACTGAGAAATTATCTAGTAATATATTTTTATTTTACAGATCAGGAAACTGAAGCTCGGGAATATCTGATTACTTCCAAAGTTCAAGTGGCCGGTAGGTAATTGAATTCAATTTTATACTGAGGATTCCTGGCTCCTGGCCAGTGCTGCATACAGGAGAGCACCCTGTCTTCCCTGCTGGTGGCTATGAGTGGAAACTTATACATGTGTCAAAAGCACAAATGACTAATCAAATAAAAATTGATGGAAAGATAAATTTTGTCTACTTGCTGATATTAGCGGTTCACTCTGGCTGTGGAGAGCATCAGGTAATCTAATTGCCATGTAGTTTTTCTGTTAAATTACTGTAAGGCTACACATGCCCTGTGAGTCAATATCGTTATTCCCAAGTCTGTATTAGAGTATCGTTTATATAAAATCTTGTAATGACTTAGGGAAATAGTAACCACAAGTATTAATATTTTAAATGATGATAAAGACTGTCTCAACAAAAAAGAATGTTTTTACTCTAAAGTAAATTTAATTATCTCCTTTTATTTATTTAACATGGAAGCATAGGAAAACAGAACCATGAGCTGTGTCTAATATTGTTGTCCTCATGAGCTAGGACACAATCCGAGCTCAATAATGACTTATTGAAGAAATGAATGCTCTTTATCACAGAGATGTTTAGAATAGACCAAAATTAGAAAGAATATAAATACCCAATAGTAAGAATTTGAATATATAATTTATGAAAAACTTATACAATGAAATGAAATTTCCAGAAATAAATTTACTGACATGGAGCAACATAGTTTGAATGTGTTCCATGTCATTAAATATATTTCTGTTTTAAATACAGACTGGCCCTAGCTGGTGTGGCTTAGTTGGTTAAGTGATGACCCATGCACCAGGAGGTTGCTGGTATGATTCCCAGTCAGGGCACATGCCCATGTTAGCATATTTGAAGGATAAATGGATGAGGCCAATGTGATAAGGGATTATAAATTTACTAAAGGCCTGGTGCACAAAATTCGTGCACAGGGGTGTGTGCCCCTCAGCCCAGCCTGCACCCTCTCCAATCTGGGACCCCTCGAGGGATGTCCGACTGCCCGTTTACAGTTGGACATCCCTCTCACAATCTAGGACTGCTAGCTCCCAACTGCTTGCCTGCCTGCCTTCCTGATTGCCCGTAACCGCTTCTGTCTGCAAGCCTGATCACCCCCTAACCACTCCCCTGCCAGCCTGATTGATGCCTAACTGCTCCCCTGCCAGCTTGTTTGCCCCTAACTGCCCTCCCTTGCAGGCCTGGTCTCCCCCAACTGCCTTGAAGAAAATATAGGCAGTGAGGGTTAGGACTGCCTAACAATTGCTAGGACTGCACAGCAATCAAATGCAGGCCTGGGTCCCCCCCAACTGCTCTTCCCTGCAGGCCCAGTCACCCCCAACTTCCCTCCTCTGCCAGCCTGGTCACTCCTAACTGCCCTCCCCTGTAGGCTTGATCGCCTCCAACTTCCCTCCTCTGCCGGCCTGGTCACCCCTAACTGCCCTCCCCTGCTGGCCTGATTGCTCACAACTGCTCTCCCTTGCAGACCTTGTCCCTCCCAACTGCCCTTTCCTGCTGGCCATCTTGTGGTGGCCATTTTGTGTCCACATGGGGGCAGTCACCTTGTGTGTTGGAGTGACAGTAAATTTTTATATTATTATTTTATTAGATAGGGTTAGATAGGATAGAGGCCTGGTGCACAAGTGGGGGCTGGCTGGTTTGCCCTGAAGGGTGTCCCAGATCAGGGTGGGGGTTCCCCTGGGGTGTTGGGCAGCCTGGGCGAGGGGCCTGTGGTGGTTTGCAGGCCAGCCACGCCCCCCGGTGACCAAAGCAGAGGCCCTGGTATCTGGGATTTATTTATCTTCTATAATTGAAACTTTGTAGCCTTAAAAGGAGGCCAAGGCAGGCCAGGGCAGGAGGAAGTTTGGCTTCCTCCATTGCCAGGGGCAACTCAAGCCTCCTGCTCTCTCCAGCTCCGTGACTGCCACCATTTTTGTTGGGATTTATTTATCTTCTATAATTGAAACTTGAATGGAGGCCTGGGCCTGCCAGGGCAGGGAGAAAGCTTGGCTTCCTCCATTTCCAGGGAAACCCAAGCCTCCTGCTCTCTCCTTGGCTGCAGCCATCTTGGTTGGGTTAATTTGCATACTCACTCCTGATTGACTGGTGGACATGACTTGTGGGTGTAGTGGAGGTATGGTCAATTTGCATATTACTCTTTTATTAGATAGGATTAGGTCATCTGGATACCAGATAGGCTGAGCCCCAAATGGCACCAGCACCCAAGGATGGGAATCAGAAGTTTTAAAGGAATCTGGGTGGGCTTTTTCTGGGTGGATAATTCTCAGGGCAGGTCCAGATTCTAGGAAGCTCCGGTGGAGAAGGATAATGGTCTTAGCCAGTAGAATGTGATCTTAGCAAGTGGAATCTGGTCTAAGTGAAAGGGAATGCCCTTTGTGAAGTGGTCTGAAGGTCAGTTGATTCAATTATTTGATCAGACCTAGCACATGGGTACAAGCTCAATTCCCTGCAGGGGGCATGCAGGTGGCAGCCTGATGGATGTTTCTCTATTTGTGCTAAAATGGATCATTTGCATAGCATTAATAATTGTTTTAAGGACTTTTGGTCAAGATAGCAGAATATATAAACACTGTGCTCACCTTCTCTCACAACCACATCCAAATTACAACTAAATTATAAAGCAACCATCATTGAGAACCATCTTAAGACTAGCTGAACAGAATCCCAATGCTAAGGATATAAAGCCAAATGAAGACTGGTAGGAAGGGGAGAATCACAGGACAGACAGGTCCCACACCCATGGTGTGGCAATTAAGAAACAGGAGGAGGCTGGCCAATGTGGCTCAGTGGTTGATCATTGACCCATGAACCAGGAGGTCACAGTTTGATTCCTGGTCAGAGCACATCGCCAGGAGGGGGCATACAGGAGGCAGCCAATAAATTATTCTCTCATCATTGATGTTTCTATCTTTTTCCCTAAACAAATACAATAAAAAATAAAAGAGAAATAACAACTGACACCACAGAAATAAAAAGGATTATAAAATACTATGAACAATTATATGTAATAAATTAGACAACCTGGAAAAAACTGAATAAATTTCTAGAAACATACAAATTTCCAAGATTGAATTAGGAATAAACAGAAATTCTGGCAAACCAATAACTAATAACAAAATCAAATCAGAAAAACTCTCAGGAAATAAATATTCTGGACTAGATGTCTTTATAGGTGAATTTTGCCAAACATTCAAAGAATTAATACCTATCCTTCTTAAACTATTTCAAAAAATTGGTGACTCCCAAACTCATTTTATAAGGCCAGTATTATCTTGAAACTAAAATAAAAAAAAAGACACTACAAAAGAAATATACACGGGGTGGTAAACACTCAATAGAATATACAGATGATGTATTGTAGAAATCAATGCTTGAAACTTATATAATCTTATTAACCAACTAGTAGCCATGTGCATGAATCCGTGCACCAGTAGCTCTCTGTGGAGCCTGGCCGCTCCGCGCCCACTGCCCAGAGGCTCTCCGCAGCCCAGAGGCCCATCCACAGTTGGGCACAGAATGCTTGCCTCATCTCCGGGGTGACAAGACAAGCGTTCATTCCGCTAGGCCACTCACGCTGCCCACTCTCAGCGGCCGACCCCGGGACTGGGGGACTCCAGCAGGGCTGAGAGGACTGGGCGCTGCCATCTTGTGGCTATGGGTGCCGCCATCTTTGGGACTGAGTGACAGTTAATTTGTATATTACCCTTTTATTAGATAGGCTGTCACCCAAATACATTTAACAAAAAGTTAAAAATAAAATTACAGGCTAATATCACTGATGAACATAGATATAAAAATCCTAAATAAAATATTACCAAACCAAATTCAACAATACAGTGAAAAGATCATACACCACAATCAAGTGAGATTAATTCCTGGTGTACAAGTTTGGTTTAATATTCACAAATAATTTAACATGATAACACATAAACAAAATGAAGGTTAAATATCATATGATCATATCAATAGATGCAGAAAAAGCATTTGACAAAACCCAACATCCATTTATGATAAACACTCTCAGCAAAGTGGGGATAGAGGGAACATACCTCAACATAATAATATACGACAAACCCACAATTAACATTATACTCAACAGTAAAAAGCTGAAAGCTTTTTAATATCAGAAATGACACAGGGAAGTTCACTTTTACCACTTCTATTCAACACAGTACTGGAAGTTCTAGACACAGCAGTTAGAAAAAGAAAGTAAAAGACATCCAAATTGGAAATGAAGAAGTAAAACTATCATTATTGCAGATGACATAATACTAAAAAGAAAGAACACTAAAGATTCAACCAAGAATCTATTAGAACTAATAAATAAATTCAGTAAAGTATCAGGGTACAAAATTAATATTCAGAAATGAGTTGCATTTTATATACTAATAACCAACTATCAGAAAGAGAAATTAAGAGAATAATCCCATCTACAATTGCACCAAAAAAGAATAAAATGCCTAGTAATAGATGTAACCAAAAAGGTAAAATACTTATGCTTGGAAAATTGTAAAATTTTAAAGAAAGAAATTGAAGAAGACACAAGTAAATGGAAGCATATACTGTGCTAATGGATAGAAGAATTGAAATCTTTAAAATGTCCATGTTACTCAAACCAATCTAGAGATTCAGTACAACCCCTATCAAAATACCAATGGCATATTTCACAGAACTAGTACTCTTAATGTTTATATGGAACCACAAAATATTCTTAAGAGCTAAAGCAATATTGAGAAAGAAGAAAAAAGTTAGAGATGTCATTCTACCTGATATCAAACTATACTACAAGAGTGTATTAATCAAATCAGCATGATGTTAGAAAAACAAGCAAACAAACAAAAACAGATGCATAGATGAATGGAACAGAATAGAGAGAGGCCAGAAATAGACCCATGCCTACACATGCTAACCTCCATCAATCTGGCTCACACGGTTTGCTCCACCTTGGTGATTCCCTGAGATTATACCCCATCCAACTTGTAGCCCCACCCAAGCTGCTTGCAGTGGCTTTTCCATATGAATGGCCTGTCCTGGCTCAGGCTTCAGACTTGCCTAAAATCTCTCAAACAAGCAGCAGCTGGCATCAGCGTGCCCCATACCTCTCAATAAGAGGCCCCACACTAGCAGCAGCCCAGTTAGTGATACCTCTAACTGTCTCATCTTTCTCAATAGTGCTTTGGCAATTAAGGATTTTTTGTGGTTCCATATAAACATTAGGATTCTGTGAAAAATTCCACTGGTATTTTGATAGAGGTTACATTGAATCTCTAAATTGCTTTGGGTAGCATGGGCATTTTAATGATGTTAATTCTTCCTATCCATGAGCACAGTGTATGCTTCCATTTATTTGTGTCTTCTTCAATTTCATTCTTTAATGTCTTATAATTTTCCATGTATAAGTGTTTTATCTCCTTGGTTATATTTATTACAGATTGGCCTCTCTTGGGCATTTCCAAGCCAACACAAGTATCATCCTTTTGCATATCACTCTGTAGCTCCTGCCAGTTAGCTCCAGCAGGGCACAGGCAGTGGCTGATTTTACACTTCCTAGGAGGTTGCAGAGCCAGTGCATCCAGTGGAAAGCTTCAGACCTCACCAGATTACAAGCTTACACTTCCATAAGTGGCACACTCAAGGTGCAGACTCAGTGAGCACCAAAGCCTTATTGAAGCAAGTCCTTCTCTACACAGATGTCTGCTGCACACAAACTCTCCTATTATAGTTTCAGCTGGACCTCATAGCCAATTGGCCAGGAGGTCAACTCTTCCACCAACACCAACAGCAATCAAGGCTCAACTACATACAACAAGACTGTGCACACAGCCCACACAGGTGTGCATCTGGAGAGCCCAGCTCAGGTGACTGGGGAGGCTGAGTCACTTGGACCTACAGGGCATCTACTACACAAGGCCACTCTACCAATTCCAGGAGACATTGCAGCTCTACAAATAATACATAGGGGGGAAAACATAGAAGCAGCCAAAATGCAGAGACAAAGAAACATGTCACAAATGAAAGAACAGAAGAAATCTCCAGAGGAAAAAAGCAACTAAATGAAATAGAAGCAAGCAAACTATTAGATACAGAGTTCAAAACAATGGTTATAAGGATGCTCAAGGATCTTAATGGGAGCTCCAAGGGACTTAGTGAGAATTTCAAAGAGCTTAATGGAATTTCAAGGAAATTAGTGAGAATATCAAAGACATGACAAAGGACCAGTCAGAAATGAAAGATACAGTAACTGAAATAAAGAATAATTTACATGGGAAAAACAGTAGAGTAGAGGATGCTGAGAATCAAATCAGTGATTTGAAATATGAGGAAGCAAAAAAAAAAAATCAGATGAGCAAAAAGAAAGAAGAATTAAAAAATATAAAAATAGTGTAAGGAGCCTCTAGAAAAACTTGAAGCATACCAACATTCGCATCATGGGGTGTCAGAACAAGAAGAGAAAGAGCAAGACATTGAAAACCTATTTGAAGAAATAATGACAGAAAAATTCCCCTATCTGGTAAAAGAAATACACTTAAAAGTCCAGGAAGCACAGAGAGTCCCAAACAAGAGGAACCCAAAGAGGCCCACACAAAGACACATCATAATTAAAATGCCAGGGGTTAAAAATAAAGAAAGGATCTGAAAAGCTGCAAGAGAAAAGCAGTTAGTTACCTAGAAGGGAGTGCCCATGGGACTGTCAGCTGATTTCTCAACAGAAACTTTGTAAGCCAGAAGGGAATGGCAAGAAATATTCAAAGTGATGAATAACAAGGACCTACAAACAAGATTACTCTACCCAGCAAAGTTATCATTTAGAATTGAAGGTCAGATAAAGATCTTCACAGAAAAGAAAAAGCTTAAGGAGTTCATCACCACCAAACCAGCATTACATGAAATGTTGAAGGGTATTCTCAAAGAAAAGGGAGAGGGAGAAGGGGAAGGGGAAGGAGAAGAAGAGATAAAAATATGAACAATAAAATGGTAATAAATACATATCAATTGAATTTAAAAATCAAAATAAAAGGAATCTAAGGAACAAAATAAACAGATGAATAAATAAGACCAGAGGCTTGGAAAGATGGAACAGACTGACGAATCTCAGAGGAAAAGGGGGGTGGGTGGTGAGAAGAGATTAACCAAAGAACTTACACGCATTACCTATGGACACAAACAATAGGTTGGTGAAGGTTTGGGGCTGGGCAGGAACTGGGTGGAGGGGGGCTATGGGGAAAATGTGGGACATCTGTAATACTCAAAACAATAAATATTTTTTAAAAAATAAAAGCAATAGCTACCTGGAAAATAAAAAGAAGAGATGGTACATATATACAGTGGAATATTACTCAGCCATAAAAAGAATGACACATGATCAGTTGTGACGACATGGGTAAAGGCAATTATGCTCAGTGAAATATGTCAAACAGAGAAAGACAATTACCATGTGATTCCACTTATATGTGGATTCTAAAAAAAAAAAAATCAACAAACAAATGAGACAGAAACAATCTCATAGAGAACAAACTGATAGTTGCCAGATGGGAGGGGTTTGGAGCAGATGGGTGAAAAGATGAAAGAAATTAAGAAGTACAAATTGTTATAAAAATAGTCATAAGCACCTAAAGTACAGCGTAGAGAATACAGTCAATGATACTCCAATACTGTAGGGCAATGGTTGGCCAACTGCAGCTCTTGAGCCACATGAGGCTCGCAAGCCGCGGTTTGCCGCTCTGTTGACTAATGAGTTTGCCAACCACTGCGTAAGGCATTACCCTTACCCAGAAGTTTTGACTTCAGGTTAAAGACATTAGTACATTATTAAAATGTTTTTTAAGTGTTTTTCCCTAAGGCAGTGGTCAGCAAACTCATTAATCAACAGAACGGCAAACCTTGGCTAGGCTCACGAGCTGCAGTTTGCCAACCACTGCTGTAGGGGATCAGACGGGCACTGAACTTATCAGAGTGACCACTGTGTAAGATATATAAATGTCTAATAATTATGTCATATATTTCATTCTAATGTACATCAACTGCAATTAAAAAATGAATTTTAAAAAATACTGTTTTAAAAATATTTAGTATAGATCAACAAATTTTATTGGCAACCTCATGTCATCTACATGAAATGTAAAATGAGAGTAATTGTTTTATTCATTACTACAAATAACAAAAACCCTCTCCACCAAATGAACATCTGTTACCAAGCACTTTCAACTGTTGTCGCAAAAAGAAAAAAAAAATTCAACTAAAATATCTGGATATGAGAGCTTTATGGATTTTGCAAATTAGATTCAGTCCCTTTGTAAATGCAATTCCTGTATGACAATACGTATCCAATGGTAACTAAGCAGGACTGTTTGAACAATGCATAAATATTTGATAGTGTGCGAAAAGCCACAAATGCCAAACTCTAAAATGTCTGCAAACATGCAAGATTTCCAGTTCTAAGAATATAATGAGGTCTGTGGGATTTGTGGGGTGTTGTGTTAAAGACCCTTTTTATTTTGATAAAACATCTCATGTTAACCTGAATGGCCCTGATCAAGGGGCAAATTCTTTTTGTAAATCGTTTAATAGAACACTAACTAAAGCCTAATATCAAAGAACTAGAGGCCCGTTGCATGAAATTTGTGCACAGGGGTTGGGGGGCGGTCCCCTCAGCCCAGTCTGCACTCTCTCAGAATCCTGGACCACTTGCTACTAATTGCTCATCTGCCTGCCTGCCTGGTCACTTCTAACTGCCCACCCCTGATGGCCTGATCGCCCCTCACTGCCTCTGTGTGCTGGCCTGATTGCCTCTAACTGCCCCCCTGCTGGCCTGGTCACTCCTAACTGTCCCCCACTGCCGGCCAGGTTGCCCACAACTGCCTCCCCCATGCCAGCCTGGTCGCTCCTAACTGCTGCCCCCCCCGCTGGCCTGGTCATCTCATACTGCCCCCCCTGCTGGCCTGGTCGCCCCCAACTGCCCCCCCCCTGTTGGCCTGGTCACCCCTCATGGCCCCCTGCTGGCCTGGTTGCCCTACATGGCCTGCTGTTCAGTCGTTTGGTTGTTCCTCACTAATCCCCCTGCCGGCCTGGTCTTAGGCAGCCATCTTGTGAGAGTGTGAGGGTTAATTTGCATATTACCTCTTTATTACATAGGATTCCTCTTCACCAGGCCACTGTTTGGGAAAATGTGTTTATATCACAATAGGCTCTGTGGCCACAAGTCCAACAGCTTCAAAATCATTATTATTGGCAACAAGCTGCCATCACTCTTTAGGCTAAATTAAAAGTAAATAATGGTATATCTTGCCATACTCACATTCTCGTTACTGGGTAAGAATTTTTTTTTAAATAAACCAACAATTCAGATATGAATTTAGAAATCAGAAGGGGAAATGTAGTCAAAATGCTTTTTTATGCAGTTGGCTGATCTTATGACTTAATAAATGAAAAGGAGAAGCAAGAATGCTGCTCTAATATACAACAATCAGACACACCTACTACAATCAGGCAGAAGGGATCTCTAAGCTGAAATGAATGGGCACAGAAGAGGCTCTGCCAGTTGTGATAGGCCTTCCCCCAAAATAACCTGCCTCTCCAAGAAGCTCTAAACATACCCAGAGCTCTACCCAGCTATGGACACCTGGCCAGGTCAGCCCTCTCCTGCTCACCTGGCCCACATTGTGAGGTGTCTGTGACCACAGACGGCTATGGGAAAGGACAGGAAGCGACTCTAGGGGGTTTTCATTCTGCACCACTCATCACATCAGAACAGCAAGGAATCTTACATGTCCACGTGTGGGCTAAGAACTCGCTGCATTAGTATTTACAAGTGGGCTGTGCCTCTTGTGAACAGAGCAGATTCCCTCGGGGAGCAGGGAGAACTGCGTTTCAGAAAGTCTCAGAGGCTGGTTCTCGCCGATCCCCCAGGAAGGGCTCAGCTTCCGCGGTGGAGGTCAGGGCCGCGGCTGGAGCTGGCTGTGCTGGGCAGTCTATTTGGCCAGAGGTCTGTGCTGCCTTTTCCACAAGTCAATAGAGGAAAGAAAAGTGGGGGAACCCCGCCTCTGGAGGAGTGCTCCTGAGGAGAGTGAAGTCCTCACACTGGGGCAGTTTCCTGAAACCTGCTCAGACTGCAGAATACCGAAAATTGTCATATTCCTTTTGCCTAGTCACTTAGTGACAGGGAATTCTAAAGCTGTGACAGACACTTGCATTATGGGAATAGGTAGACACACGTTTTAGAATGGGTAAAAGCCAAAAACAAATCAATTGTGCTTCTGTGCTCTGCAGAGAGCAATGGGCTTGTTCTTCAGGTGCTCATGGGGTCAGGGATGGCATTGGCCATCAGTGGCCGTAGTTCACAGTGGGCTGAGGGCTCTGTGTTGGTGAATGAGCTGACTTACGGAAAAGCAGCGACCTCCAAACAGAAGCTGAGGGAGGAAAACATTGAACGAAGATCGCATGAAGGCTAGTTGATGAGGGACCAAAGCAGGAAAGCACAGGAACAGAAACCAAGGCAGACAGGAGAGCAGCCTGTCATCCGAGATGCCTTGCAGTGAGTCTGTCGCCTCATCTCATCCCCGTGTGGTGAGTCTGTCCCTCCATCCCATCCCCGTGTGGTGAGTCTGTCCCTCCATCCCATCCCCGTGTGGTGAGTCTGTCCCTCCATCCCATCCCCGTGTGGTGAGGCTGTCCCTCCATCCCATCCCCGTGTGGTGAGGCTGTCCCTCCATCCCATCCCCGTGTGGTGAGTCTGTCCCTCCATCCCATCCCCGTGTGGTGAGTCTGTCCCTCCATCCCATCCCCGTGTGGTGAGGCTGTCCCTCCATCCCATCCCCGTGTGGTGAGTCTGTCCCTCCATCCCATCCCCGTGTGGTGAGGCTGTCCCTCCATCCCATCCCCGTGTGGTGAGGCTGTCCCTCCATCCCATCCCCGTGTGGTGAGGCTGTCCCCCCATCCCATCCCCGTGTGGTGAGGCTGTCCCTCCATCTCATCCCCGTGTGGTGAGGCTGTCCCTCCATCCCATCCCCGTGTGGTGAGGCTGTCCCCCCATTCCATCCCCGTGTGGTGAGGCTGTCCCTCCATCCCATCCCCGTGTGGTGAGGCTGTCCCTCCATCCCATCCCCGTGTGGTGAGGCTATCCCCCCATCCCATCCCCGTGTGGTGAGGCTGTCCCTCCATCTCATTCCCGTGTGGTGAGGCTGTCCCCTCATCCCATCCCCGTGTGGTGAGGCTGTCCCCTCATCCCATCCCCGTGTGGTGAGGCTGTCCCTCCATCCCATCCCCGTGTGGTGAGTCTGACCCCCCATCCCATCCCTGTGTGGTGAGGCTGTCTCTCCATCTCATCCCCGTGTGGTGAGGCTGTCCCCGCATCCCATCCCCGTGTGGTGAGTCTGTCCCCTCATCCCATCCCCGTGTGGTGAGGCTGTCCCTGCATCCCATTCCCGTGCAGTGAGGCTGTCCCTTCGGCCCTTCCCCGTGCCCACAGCATGATCCAGCTGCTCGCAGTCTGCGGGGAGCCCAGCACCCACGCACTGTCCCAGTGTGTGTAAGTTGAGCCCATGCCACTATAAGAGCCTACATTTTGATGTATAATATTATTATAAATTATTTTCACATAAGTTCAGATAATTCACCCTGGCTGGGTGCTCATTGGTCAGATCATTGTCTTGTGTACCAAAAGGTTGTAGGTTAGATTCCCAGAACCTAGCTTGTGGGTTTGATCCCTGATCAGGGCACTTTTGAGAGGCACCAATCTATGTTTCTCTCACATCAATGTTTCTCTCTCTCTCTCTCACTCTAAAAATCAGTAAAAACATATCCTCGGGTGAGGATTTTAAATATCCAGATAATACAAGCAAATATAGAAGTGATTATCACCTAAAATAGTTAACTTCTTAGAAACTAATAGGTGAGGGTGGGGCCTGCGTGCAGTTACATGCTACAGTTAATTATCTGACAGCTCACAATGCCTTCCCTTCTCATTAGCACCTCCTCTGACTTAGAGGCACTTTCACTCAGCGTGACATACAGCATGGCCTTCGTTCTCTTTTTGGGCCCCTGTATGCTGGTAAGCACTTTGAAACTACAAAAGAAGGAGTGAAATGGAGGCTATGAACTTCATTAATATTGAATATTAATTTCTTACAAATTAAGCTACAAGTGGCCTTAAATGTTTAATGCATTTTTAGAGTATCTCTGAACAGGCACCTCCTCCTTCTAGATGGGAAAATGGATAAACCAAGAGGGGCAGTGACTTCCTTGATGTCAAACACACATAATCAGCAGTTTGTAAGGTAAGTCTTGATGGCGCTTAAGCTCCATTCATTCCGTTTAGTCCTACACTTACTAGATGCCTCCAAGACAGCCAAAACCAATCAGCCTCCGAGGACACAACATGAATACAATTCACTCCCACTTTCGTCCACTGGTTAACGGGACAGGCATACATAAAAAAATTATCACAGCACACTATACAAAGGAAATCATCATCATCATTGCCTTAATCAACAGCATAGAGTCCCTTTAGAACTATTTTTTCTTCACTATCAAAAGCCCCTGTGAGGAAACAAGACTTTGAGAGATTAATAACTTATTTTATGTCACAAAGCTAAACAATGTCATGCTTTAGAATCTGGCTCAGGCCTATAACCACTGTATTGATGTACCTCCTACACTTGAGGCTCATATACATTGCTTCAGGAACAAAAATGAGGACTAAGTTAATGAGGAAATAGGAATAATGCCAACATGCCTTATCGCTTATAGCAGTGGTTCTCAACCTTCCTAATGCCGTGACCCTTTAATACAGTTCCTCATGTTTGTGGTGACCCCCAACCATAAAATTATTTTCATTACTACTTCATAACTGTAATTTTGCTACTGTTATGAATCATAATGTAAATATCTGTTTTCCGATGGTCTTAGGCTCTACAGCAGCGGTTCTCAACCTGTAGGTCGCTAGCAGGGTCACCTAAAACCATTGGAAAACACAGATATTTACATTACTATTCATAACAGTAGCAAAATTACAGTTATGAAGTAACAATGAAAATAATTTTATGGTTGGGGGTCACCACAAACATGAGGACCTGTATTAAAGTGTCGCGGCATTAGGAAGGTTGAGAACCACTGGTTTATAGGTTTTTATAGTCTTGATTTCTTATCAAACTCTTAGCCCCCAAAGACAATAAGACCAAGAGTCAGACCCCTGGGCTCCAGTCCTAGCTTTTCCTGCGATGTTTTAAATGGCAGTAGACCACTGACAGAGAGAAACATCTCACAACATTGCTATGATTCTCACTTAATTCTGTTGATAGAGGTTTTTCTTAGATGACTGAGAGGGATGTTTTTCTATGAAAGTTAGAAAAAACAAAAGCTCCATCAGCAGTAATGTTGACATCGGCTTCATTTTTCTCTCCACTGAGACACTTGGATGAGGTCTAAGGATTAGAAGCTTCAGTTACATGGACAATATCCTAATTGCTGCTTCTCCACAATGTGCAACAAAACAGCATTTACTTTTAACAACCCCCTTGTTAAAGTCCTTAGGATTTAAAATGGTATAAAATGAAAGCAATCCATTACCATTCTACTGAGGCAATCTTTTATTTATGAGTTAAACGTAACATTCTAGTTAGGTTTTCAATATTTTTATCACAAACCACAAGTTGGTTTCTAAATCAGCTTATGGAAAAATAATAGAGAGTTAGAAAGCTCATTGAAGGTGACTAGTGTCTGTTAGCCCAGGAGTAAGAGTCAGAGCCACAAGGGATGCAGGGATGCCAAAAGGCAGCTAATCCCCCTCCCCTCGTTGTCCATTAGTAGGAAAGGCTGTAACGGTGCAGTCCCTGGAAAGTGGGATCCAACTGTGGCCAACCTCAATGCAACAGTGCATGCAGAAGCAGCAGTCAGGGGTACAGAGGTATACGCTATTCTAACAGCAGTATATTTGACTCTGGGTCTATCCTCTGCTACCCCACTTTGTCTAGTCTGCAGTCTTGCATGCTAAAAGTGCACCTTTTGTCAACTGTCACTTTCCTGGGAAGGGCCAATCACCCATGATCCGAGAGACAAATGTTTACAGCAGAGGCATCTCGCTGCAACGATTCCAGAGGATTCAGAATGGAACATTCTATAGGTTAAAAACTGTCCTTGGATAACAAAGACCAATACATATGCCTGACTCAGATGTTGTTTAAGATTTAAGAAGCAATTTTCAAGATGCAAGATTGAAGTTGTTTACTCGAACAAAATGTACATGGTGGTTATGAGACAAGCTTAGGAGACAAATATACCTTGATTGAAATCCCAGCTCTACCAGAAAACAGCCTTGTGGGTTATTTTACCTCCCTGAGTGTCAGTTTCCAAATACAGAAAATGGGATTAATAATAAGCTTACTTCACAGAGTCAGGATTATAACCTTTCCCAGATGCTTTCTATACTTTTTATTTTATTTTAGTCTAAGTCTCTTTCATGAAAGCACCTTTATTTTTCTTATTTTTACTGATGTGGAAATTGAGACTTCAAGACTTTGAATATTTGCTCAAAATCATGCAGCCAGAAAATGCTTGCACTGAGATCCATTCCCAGAAATTTGAACTTGAGCATTAAACTTCTAAAAAATCCTCATCAGGAGACATGCTTATTGATTTTAGAGAGAGAGAGGAAGGGGAAGAGCAACACTGATTGGTTGCCTCCCAACCTAAGTATGTGCTTTAACTGGGAATTGAACTTGCAGCCTTCTAGTGTACGGGACGGTGTTCTGTCATTATTACCTCCCCTACCACCACCTACTATTGTTACTCTACTGCTCCTGTACCACCTGCTGCTGGTCCTGCCAGCATTGCAGTCAGTAATCACATTTGGGTAAAGAAGGGTTGTGCAGGAGGATGTGACATTTGTCTTTTAAATATGAAAACATTTTAATCCAACAGAACTTTCTAGCCAAACTTCCTTGGATAGTTTGAAACCAGTATGCTGTGTTTCACTGGGGAGACTTTCCACACTGATACGTCCATCCTGGCAGTGCTACATGTACACATAGTTTATGTCCTCCTTGGCTGTAAGTCAGGTAGTAAAAGAGAAGAAAAGAATTGAATTAAGAGGCACAAATATACATCTTTCAATACTGAGAAATGAGAGCCTGCATGGAACACTGGCAAAGCCCGCAGCTGCAAGTCAGTGAACTTGACTCCTGGGCCTGGTCCCATCATGTATTTGCTGTATTTTCCCCACATATAGCATATACCAGGTTGCTTCTAACTCTAATATTCTTAAATCTATAAACAAATGCCTTTTTCCATGGGTATCTTCCATCCTACCTAATAAAAAGGTAATATGCAAATTGACCGTACCTTTGACACACCCACAAGTCATGCCCACAAGCCACGCCCACCAGCCAATCAGAGCAAGTATGCAAATTAACCCAACCAAGATGGCTACAGCCACAGAGAGCAAGGTTTCCCAGGTAACAGAGCAAGCCAAGCTTTTCGCCTGCCCTTGCCAGGCCTAAGCCTCCACTCAAGCTACAAAGTTTCAATTATAGAAGGTAAACAAATTCAAACAGAAATGGCGGCAGAACAGAGCTTGAGAGAGCAGGCCAGGGTTGCCCCCAGCAACAGGGGAAGCAAAGCTTTCCGCACACCCTGTCCGGGCCCACCCGCTTAAGGCTACAAAGTTTCAATTATAGAAGGTGAATTAACTCCAACAGAAATGGCTGCTGGCCGTGGAGGGAGCAGCAGGCTTGGCTCCGCTCCAGGCTACAAAGTTTCAATTGTAGAAGGAAAATAAATTCCAGATACCAGGGCCTCTGCTTGGGTTGCCAGGGGTCATGGCCGGCCTGCAAATCACCACAGGCCCCTCGCTCAGGCCACCCCATGCCCCAAGGGAACCCCCACCTGATCCGGGACACCCTTCAGGGCAAACCAGCTGGCCCCCACTCCTGCACCAGGCCTCTATCCTATCTAATAAAAGAGTAATATGCAGATTGACCATCACTCCAACACACAATATGTCTGCCCCCATGTGGTCAAAGATCCTGCCCCCATGTGGACACAAGATGGCCACCACAAAATGGCCAGCAGGAGAGGGCAGTTGGGAGGCACCTGGCCTGCAAGGGAGGGCAGTTGAGAGGGACCAGGCCTGCAAGGGAGGGCAGTTGAGAGGGACCATGCCTGCAAGGGAGGGCAGTTGGAGGTGATCAACCCTGCAGGAGAGGGCAGTTAGGGGTGACCAGGCCGACAGAGGAGGGAAGTTGGGGGCAAACAGGCTGGCAGGGGAGCAGTTAAGCATCAACCAGGCTGGCAGCGGAGTGGTTAGTGGGTGATCAGGCTGGCAGGCAGAAGCAGTTAGGGGCAATCAGGAAGGCAGGCAGGCAAGCAGTTGGGAGACAGCAGTCCTGGATTGTGAGAGGGATGTCCAACTGCCCGTTTAGGCCCGATCCCACCGAGATCGGGCCTAAACGGGAAGTCGGACATCCCTTTAGGGGTACTAGATTGGAGAGGGTACAGGCTGGGCTGAGGGCCAACCCCCCTCCGTGCACAAATTTCGTGCACCTCGCTTCTAGTATCTCTATAAAGCTATAGGTATAAGTAATCCTTCCAGAAGCCCGCAACAACTGGAAAGTCTACCCAAAGGAGGGCTCTTCTGCTGGTTTATCTTCATGTTTTGTAATCAACCAAAAATGAGCATGGCCTGTCTGAAAATGTCCTTTGGAAGTCTAGAATTTAAATGCATGTCACTTTACATAGTGTTTTCTCTTCAGAAATCTTACTAATGAGCTGGAGAAGAGCACATTGTTCTTGTTAGAAAAATTTCTTTGGAGTTCTTTATATTTTAACATAAACTAATGATTGCTGAAAACTGCAGGAATAGGATAACTCTGTCCCGAATGTCTTCCATCTGCTGTGGTCTTTTTAGTTTGCCAGAGTTTTCCTAAATATTAGGTTATGTGGTCCAAGCTTCAAACCACACCAATGACTCAAACTTAAGACCCCTAATGTCCAACTGCTTATAAGCATCTCTGTGTGGACATCCCACAGGCACCACCCACTCCACCGTCCAAAGCTGAACGCCCTGACTCTGGAAACACTCCCTGGTGCGTCATCTCAGTTAGTGGCCTTGCTGTTCACCCAGTTCTCCAAACAGAAGCCTGGCTTTCGACCCTCTCTTCTTCTCACAAAACTGGACCTGTCTACTTTATCTCCCTTCATTTATTAAATACTAGAGGCCTGGTGCACAGATTTGTTGACCGGTGAGGTCCCTCGGCCTGTCCTGCACCCTCTCGCAATCTGGGACCCCTTGAAAGATGTCGGAGGCCGGTGCACGAATCCATGCACTGGGCTGGTTTCAGCCCGATCCCTGCAGGCCAGGCGAGGGACCCCACCAGTGCACAAATCCATGCACCGGTCCTCTAATATGCATATAAGATCTTTGGTTAATCTCTTCTTGCCCTCCCCCCTCCTCCCTTCTCTCTGAGATTCATCAGTCTGTTCCATGTTTCCATGCCTGTGCATTTAGTGTCTGCCCCCTGGTGATCAGTGCACATCATAGCTACTGGTCTAACGGTTGAACAGTCAAATGGTCAGACACTTAGCATATTAACCTTTTATATATATAGATCCTTTCAACAACCCTGCACATGTGTCCATGTCCCATCTCTTCACCATCTGTCACCTGGATCCCAGCAGGTCTTCCTACTTGCCTTACACTCAAGTTCCACAGATCCTCCAGAGTGACAGAAAACACTGCTCTCAGGCAATCCTGGGAAGGTTCTGCATCACTTTAAAACCCACAATACAAACCCAGGGCCTGTGGAACTGACCCTGCCCACCTCTCCAGGCTCACATCCCAGACTGCTCCCCCAACATGGGGCAGCTTGTCTTTGCTGTGCTTTTGTGCACATCCAGTCTGCTGGGGATGCCACTGCTTTTACCATGTCTGACAGTTCACCTGGTGTACTTGTCATCCTTTAAGCTTTAGCTGAAAGATGTACCTTCAAATAACAAAAATATAACGAGAAGAAATAATTAATAGTACTTACAATGGGCCAGGCAGTGTACTAAGCAAATTACAGATATTAACCCATTCAATTTGTCCAATGACCATATAAGTCAAGTGCTATTTATATCCCCACTTTACATGTGGGGAAAGTGAGGCACAGAAAAACTAAGTGATTTAAGGTCACACAACTAATGGCAAATGGCAGAGCTGATATGGGAACTGAGGCTGCCTGGCTCCCAAGTTCTGTTCTTCACCACTGCACCTCACCTCCTCCAGTAAGCCTCCCCTGATTTACCAGTATCACCTCACCCGTCCCACTGGTAAGACATAGTTACTGGCAGAGCAAGGCTCTTGTTTCCATCCCAGCAATTTGTCAATGATAGCACATGTACACTATTGTTTCTCCAAGTGCAGTTCCAGCGTGTCTTTCATCAGAATAATCTAGCATGTGAGTTAAAATCTGTAGAGTTGAGTTACTCCCTTTCCTAAAACTATCCAAAGCTGCACAGTCCTCCACCTCACATCAGAGCTACCGATTGGCAATTTCTAAGGGCTGGGCTTGGGAATCTGCATTATCCACAACCTACCTGGGGATGAAATCACATAATGCCTGTGAGGAACTCAGCCCATGGCTTCTCACATAGCAAATACTCAAAGGTTAGCGACTATTATTGTGATGGTTTCCTTGAGTATTGCTTGAACCAAGAAGAATAAGCTAGAACCACTTTTCTATTTACTAAAATAGGAATAGGGTGGAAAAAGGCAGACAGCAAGCCATGATGCTAAAGCTGTTACACAAGATCTTTCTTGATCAGACAAAGAATAATTTTGAAGGAAATAAGAAGTTTGTGGTTTCCAGTTCTATGTTCTTTGGGGTTTGTTTTAGGTAAACCACAGGGGAAGAGAAGACACAGATACATTTTTATTTTAGCAGCTCTATTCCTGAGCATAGTGGCGCCTACTTAAGTAACATGACCCGAAGTACAGGAATTGGAGTGATTAAAGATTTAAAAGCTTAAAGCCATCAGCATTGTCATACTATGATGTCTCAAGCCTCAGAACAGCAGGAAAAGCCAGCTAACACCAAGACAAGTCTGTCTGAGCCAGAAATAGGTGTCTGATCCTAAAAGAGAAGATGTACAGTAATGTTAACCCTCCAAATCCTTGAATGACGACTTGAGCACAGTGGTTCACAGCCTGGGCATCTCGCTGCATGTTGCATTTCTTACTTTATGTGCATCACTTGTTGGAACCAGTTATTTAACTTGTCTGGTATCTAATAGTTTGTTTGAACTATTTTTAAGTCAGAGTGTTTGCTCAATGTGATAAGCTCTTCCCCCCCAGACCCCAGTGGTAGAGACAGGGGACCTGCGAGTTGATATTGCTGCCACCTGCAAGGATGGTGCAGATCAAAGGAAGCAAAAAGGAGGAGGATGTGGTCACAAAAGGGTAACCATGCGTATCTTTACACTTTTCTTTAAGCATTTCCTAATTCCTCTTTAGAATTACGTTCCTGATTACACTATAATTGCTTGTGCATCTGTCTTCCGGCCACTTCTTTGGCAGCAGGTCCGGTCTCAACTTTGTGTCTTTACATCTAATACAGAACAGACAATCAGTAAGTGCTTGTGGAATGAGAGAAGAGAGGGAGGGGAGATAGGAGGAAGGAAGGAAGGAAGGAAGGAAGGAAGGAAGGAAGGAAGGAAGGAAGGAAGGAAGGAAGGAAGGAAGGAAGGAAAGGAATGGAAGGAAAAGTTTATTTCTGTATGGTCATGATGCTTAGCACTTTATAATTAATGTTGGTGTAAAGTTTAGACTTGCAGCAACAACACAATAAAAACAATTTTGTAAAACTATTATGTCCACAATAATGGAAATGCCTACTGTGTGCCAGGCAATGTGCTAACCCTCAGTGCTTCTAATATCTATCAATCACACACTTTGGTTTCCAAATTCCACTGTTCAAGACTGAGACAAGAAAATGGCTCAGAGAAGCTCATTTATAAGATATTTAAGAACTTAAGTTGGCCACTAATTTAAGATACAAATTGGCAATAAATGTAAGGTGTTAAGTTGGACATAAATTTTAAAATGTGATTTTAAAAATTAGCAAACTCTTAGGTTGCATTGAGAGAAATATAAAATCTCAAATGAAAGATATTAGTTAGCATTTTTTCAAAAGATAGTCCATTTCTAAAGAATTGGGTCCAATTTTGTGTCCGGAAGACAGTGAGAACTTGCTAACTCATTCTTTGGTAAACATTTTTTGAGCATTCAGCATATGCAAGACACTTTGCTAAATGCTGTCAATAAAAAGAACAGGATAATAGCACCCCTTACCCTGATTATATATTACATTATATATTCTAGAAGTTTACATACATGAAATCAAAAAGTATGTATTTATTTTGGTGTGGCATAATTATTTTGAGATTCATCTGCGGTGTTGCATGTATCAGTAGTTCACCCTTTTTATTGCTGGGTAGCATCCTATTGTCTGGATGTTAAACAGTCTTTTTCTCCATCCACCTGGTGATGGACATTTGAGTTGTTTCCAGTTAGATGAACACATAGATAGATAGAGAGATAGATGATAGACAGATGCATATACATATACATATATGTACATCTATCTATTTACACATGTATGTATGTAGTTGTCTAGCCACCTGCACAAAAATAGATTTACACGGAGATTAACAGATTAAATGGGACACATCTATGTCTCCACTCACAATTTTCACTCTCCAGCATGCTACCTGGCTCTTTTGTGAGTTCTAAGTAGAAGAGAGTTGACAGTTGTGATACTGTGATATAATAAAACATATATACTTGGTCTTCAGGCCTGGCCCTTAAAATGCTTAGAATACCCAGGGTGATGGTGTCTTTTTGTACTGAGATAATTGGTGGCTCAGGGCCCTAGATACCTTCAGGATGAGGGGTGAGCTGGACACCACAAAAACCAAGGCAAGATTACAGGGTTGAAAATTTCAGTCCCAAACCCCAATTCCACAGAATGGAGAGGACCGGAAAATTGAATCCAATCACCAATAACCAATGGTTTAATCAACAATTCCAATATAATAGAACCTCCATAAAAATCCTTAATCAATAGGGCTCAAAAACCTTTAAGGATGATGAATGCATCCAGCATCCATGTGTCAGGAGAGTGGGACACCCCAATTCCATGCAGATAGAAGCTCCTGTACACTGCATCCTTGAATCTCACCCTATTGCCTCTTCCTCTGGCTGTTCATTGATGCCTTTTATCGTATCCTTTATAATAAACTGGTACTAGTAAGTCAAGGTTTTTTTGAGTTCTGTGAATAATTCCAGCAAATTGTGCAGCCTAAGTATGGGGTTGTAGGCACCCCTGATTTATACAGTCAGTCAGAAGCACAGGAGGCCTGGGACTTGGAACTGGCACATGAAATAGGTGGAAGTCTTGTGGGACTGAGCCCTTAACTTGTAGGGTCTGTACTAACTCCAGGAAATTAGAATTGAATTGAATTGAATTGAATTGAATTGAATTGTAGGATGCCCAGGTGATGCCCAAATTTTTGAGTGTTTATTGGTGTGGTAAAAAACATCCCACGTAGTTGGTGTCAGAAGTGTAGGTGAAAATACTTTCAAAAGTAATAGGTTTGGGAGACAGTGAGTAAGATCCACGCACTAGGCAGGACAGGTTGATCAATTTCCTCCCTGGCAACTGTAAACATAGAGGGCAAGACACTAGGGACCTTCTCAGGTGCTCATTAGATGCCCTTGCGTTGTGCTTCCCAAACACCCGGTACATCCCCAATCGTAGCCAATTAGTCTCATTCTAGTTTAGAAAATCTCCCAGAAAGCAAAGATCAGGCATTCACAGTTACACGATCATGTAAGAAACCAGTTTGCAACCATTCTTGGAAAGTCCTAAATAAAACAAACTAAACCCAAAATTCTACCACCTGCTAAGAAAGCAAATCAAAACTGAAAACTTCAACCAGTAACCATCAAAGTCACAGGGGACCTAGAGGCGCTCCCTGGCCCTGGGGGAGAGAGCAGGGGCCTGGCCTCCCTCATCTGGGGGTGGTTGTAATTTGGATAAGAGATAACACAACTGACTGAATACACAATCAACAGGAAGTCATTTGCAGAGTACAAATCCATAGCATTTTACAAGTTTCTGTTCGCGATGGGTCTGGATTGACTCATGACCCACAGGCCTGGGAGACAACACTGAGGGGGTATGCCAGACACCGAACATTGAGACATTGGAAGTTAAATGTGAAAAGGGAATCGGAATGCTTTGGTCAACCTTGATCTCTCTGAATGGTCAGAGCTAGTCACTCATTGTTAAGTTGAGACATTGGTAGTTAAAGCAACTCTCACCTGTTAATCATATGTAAATTCTTGCTGATTGTCTATTGTTGGAATTTCCTGCCTAAAGGATATGGGTGTTCTCAGAACCCTAATAAAAAAGATGGCAAGGCCAGAGCAGTGGCAGTCCTCCCCCTAGAGGTGGACTCCCGCCTGGCCCCCCATTTACCCAAATTAACTCTTTTCCAGTCTCTTTTCATTTTGATTGCGGCCTTCTCTAGAAAACTGGACCTGAATGGGATCTCTGAAACACGCGGGACGTGACAAGGGATTCCACAGGGGTACAATGGACTCCTTCCATGACGAGTGATAATTAGCTATCATCTACATGTCAAGGATTTTTTTCCCCAAAAATGCAGGTATTTCCCAGAAAGAGTAAGGGGGAATAATTCAATGAAGAAAAAAGACACTCCTAGAGTTTGCATCTTTGTCTCTTGTTAAATTTACAATGAGAAAGATTTTTTTTCATCTAAATTATATAGTAGCAGCAGATACGATGCTTCTCAGGCAGAAAATGGAAAACAAAAAAAAAGATGTTTTCTAAGGAGTTAGGAAGCTTTCTTCCACAAGTTATGTCACAATAAAATATTAATGTGAGCTCATTTGTCATGTGTTAATTAGCAGAATAAGCTGTAGGAAGTCCGGATTACCATGCAAATGTTAATTAGGTCATAATTTATGTTAAGCATTTCTAAGTTTAGGAGACTGTGTCTCATTTAGCAGCAGTTGAACTTTAGAAATAATTTGCATGTGCAACTGCTCGGTTTCAATTTTAATATGATAGTCACTTTATTTTAATAAATACAAGAGACTGCATTTAAATAATAGCAAATTCTGAGCTAATGTGGTCACAGTCAGTACATTTCCCTGATAGAAGAAACTGTCCTTTAATCACCAATCGGGTAAAAAAAAGGTTTCAGAAGACACTTTTTCTAAAAGAGCAGAGTCCTCCCAGCCCCCAGCCCCTCTCCAGAACATCCACCCCAGCTGGCTTTTGGCAGGAAACATGCTCCTCCCTGATTTTCACATGACCCAGCCTGACGCCGTGAGCACACGTGGTCTGCTTTTGTCTCTCCACCTCAGCTCTCTACAGACACAGCCACACAGCAGCACCCCTTGTCTGTTTTCCCAGAATTAAACTTCATTTCTCATTGATTTCTATTCTGTTCCAGCACGATGGATGGTCGCAGTGACGCCTGGATTCCTGTAAGCCATGGGAAACTCGAGATGGAAAGGGTGTCCCTGTCCCAGGCGGGACGCTTGCAGGAGGGAAGCCGCACTGGCATCCCAGGCGGAGCCAGCCTCCTACCCGCTCCCAGGGGCTCACCTGTCCCCACGTCATGGGCCCCTTGAAGCGCCTGTGGAAGCCGGAGGACCATGCGCGTTGTTCGGGGATAATGAAAACAAAGGTGTGATTATGCTTTGGGTCAGGTTCACATACCTGCTGATTGGGAAGACAATTTTTTCTAAACTTCTAATAAGATTTTTAACTACTGCTTTCCTAATTTAAAATTGTAGTCTTTAATTATAAAATATAACCTTTGAAAAGAAATCTATTTAACCCTCAAAAAGTATTTTCAGCCCTAGCTGGTTTGGCTCAGTGGATAGAGCGTCAGCCTTCGAACTGAAGGGTCCCAGGTTCGATTCCAGTCAAGGGCACATGTCCGGGTTGTGGGCTTGATCCCCATTAGGGGACGTGCAGGAGGCAGCCAATCAATGATTCTCTCTCATCATTGATGTTTTCTCTCTCTTTCCCTCTCCCTTCCTCTCTGAAATCAATAAAGATATATATTTTTTAAAAAAAGTATTTTCATTTTACACTTCTTGTCTATGTGCATGTATGTTAACATACCTGTAACTGTGGTGCATGCCAAGCTTATCATAGGTCCATGCTTTCGCACCGCCAGTGGCCGTAATATTTAAAATGTGCTCTCAGATGCGAGTCCCACCACCAGCTCAGCAAGGGGAAGGAGGAAAACGCAGGACTGGGCTTTGGCCCCCCCACCCCGCCCTAGCAGCTGGTGTTCATTTATTTCACACGTGGGCTTCCCAGTGAGCTCCATTCACACTTTCCTTTTGGAATGTGAGTTTGCTGCCCACGTGTAAAGCCCAGATTTCCACCTTCTCCTGGGCAATGTTGCATCTGCATTTCTCCATGGCAACCACCCACTGCAGCTAGCCTGCACTCTCCTAGCTGTAATAGCCCTCTCTCCAAAGGAAGTTGTCCTTTTAGGTTAGCTGCCTGGCTCTGTGGACACCTGAGTGGGCAACCCCTGCTAGCCCATGAAGCTCAGACTCCTTCGCCTGTCATCTAAGACTCTCAGCGAGTGCCTTCAACTAATGCCTTCAACCCACTGTCTCACAAGTTTTTGCTAAAATCAAAGTGATGTCACCTTTGACCCAAGAAAGGAAGCTTTTCAGACCAAAGGGCGTTTCTTCCCGTCCTCCCACTCAGTAGGGCTGCTGCTTCACTGTCTTTGCTCTTAACCAGGTCATGTTTATATTTAAGTCATTACTCCGCCACTCCCTCCCCTGGGAGCCCTCCTTTCCCGCTGCTAACTGGAAGGGTTTCCTCTAGGCTCCAAGTGAAGCCGGCAGAAAGCGCATGTGTGGGCTCATGGTGTAGCTTTTTCCACAGATAAACCCTAGGGTCTCACTCACGTCTAGAAAGACATGAATTACCAGCGGATTTTATTTGAATTGGTTTGGTCAAGAACCTGTTTTTCTGTTTTGTTTTGCTGATACTTTGTTATTGCTGTTTATTTATTTGGTGTTAATGTGCCCTTGACAGATGCTTCTCCAGAGGCCACAGTGTAGTGTTTCAGAGCTTCGATGGCATTTTAAATGACAGGAAATTTTGTTTCTTTGTCTATAGCTCTGCATCTCTTGAAAACCTTTGTACAGAATCACGACAGTGGGCCTGAAGCCTCATGTGGCAACTACTGGCTACAACTGAATAGCAAGTCTTCCTGAGCCCAGGAATATGCCCTCCGGGTTGCTGCAGTCCTCAGCACTCCCTAGCGACCCTGGTCCACCTCAGCAGCCCCCCACTTGCCTGCCCACCCTCTCGGAAGCACCTCAGTTTGACACCACCTAGTCCACACATAAGTGATAGTCAACCAAGAGATGTTGCCTGTCAGCAATAAAGTAGCACCAGATAGATTGACAGATTTCAAAATAAAATACCACTTTCTTATGCCTATACATTTGCCGGATGCATTGGAAACCTGCCAGGATTTGGAGAACACAGACTATATTATCGAGGCATCATTTTTCTACGTTGCCGTAAGGAAGGAAATCCCATTTGGATGAGGAATAAATGTAATATATCCAGGGAACACAAAACGAGAGACTCTGCTTTGCCAGTGGTCTAGCTCCCCCTCCTTCCTGGGGGGTATTTGTGGAGAAAGATGACCTCATCTTCAAAAATAGAGACGCTCCCTACCTGCCCTCCATGCACCGTTTGTCATCAGCCACAGCTTCACTCCCCACTCATGTGCCTGCTGTTGGAACCGACTTCAGGTTCAAGCTGCTGCCCAAGGTCAGTAGTGCTTACAGCCCGTGCAAACAATCCATGATCTGATCTTCAATGATCACTCTTAGGCTTCGAGCAAAACCCTAGTTTTGGGGGATGAGATAAACAAGCGAACTTTTTCGTGCCTGGCCCCTTTCTAACTCCCATGCCTCGTTCGATATACCATTCTTACTCAGACGGAGGATCCGAGTGGGAACCTGAGTCTCCTTAAAGCACACAAACAGAATTAAATGTAGAGGCCTTGGTAAGGAAAGCAGAAATGTATCAAGCACCATATTTTTAAAAAATATACGTATGTCTTTTTCGTAATCAAGATGCAAAACTTAAAGTAACTGAGACTTAATAAATGCCCTCAGATTCTGCTACTGACACACACCATGTGCACACAGCATCAATGAGAAGGGCCGGCGTCACATGCCTGTCTCAGACCCCCACCCCCATCCCAACTGGGAAGGGTTCACGGTCTCTTCACCAACTGTTCACGCGGTTTAAGCAGATAGTTACTTTCTCCAAATGCCAAAGTCAAAACCACGCAGAGAGACAGAAAGAAGGAGAGCGAGTGCACACACGCCAAGGAGGGCGGAGAGTTGGTACAAATCTGCACCTTGGTCAAACCACACTATGGGATCAAGTTCAATCATCCATCCCAGCAAGATGGTGAGCGACAGTGGGACTCGAAGAATCCAGGTTTTCATTAAATAGAGCCTGCCCTCTAAGAAGAGCAACCACAGCCCAGCTAATTGAATTACCCAGGAGCCCATTTAAGTAAAAATATTGCTCAATAAAATTACACAGCCTCCCTGAAGCCCGCCTCCAGCTCTTTGATCTTTCCTCTAAGACACATGTATCTGAGCCCAGGACGAAGGCTCATGGCTCAACCCAGAACTGGCCCAGGAGCACTGGAAGTCGAGCCAGCTTATCCACATCCACGGAGGCCAAGGGACTGTGATTCATTAGCCAAAAAAAAAATAAGTAAATGAACTATGAAAATGCACCGATTTGCCCTGAAGGGCCCACCATGTCCAGAATGTTTCCCCCACCCACCTACTTCACTGCTGAAATCCCACCGCTCTGGCTTTAGTCCGCAAAGTATGGTGTCCTGTTCTCACAAAATGTTTTTGATATAGAAATACCCTGCCAGGGGCATCAAATGAAGTTGCTTTCATCATCTGTACATGAGTGCGTGCTCAGCGGGTATGACAGCCATGATGAGGGAAGGAGGCATTTTGGGCTGCTGAATGTATGTACATACACACACATGCATACATGCATACATGCACACATGCACACATGCAGGTACACACACAGGCATGGGTGCAGTGGTGGGCTTTTTTTTTTCCTCACCCAAGGATATTTTCCATTGATTTTTAGGGAGAGTGGAAGGGAGGCAGAGAGACAGAGAGAAACATCATCGATGTGAGAGAAACACATCGATTGGTTGCCTCCTGCATGAGCCCCAACCAGGGCCTGAGCTGGGCTGGAGCCTGCAACCAAGGTATGTGCCCTTGACCCGTACATGGTCCACAGGCCAATGCTCTATCCACTGAGCCAAACCGGCTAGGGCTGCAGTGGTGGACTTTTGAGGCAGGAGAACCTGTAGGTTGAAGGACAATACAGAGGCAACAAAGACCCATGTCTCCGCCTGGGCAAGCCCTGGTCACAAAGGAACACGCCTCTTGAGCATTCCGAGCAGGTTCTCACTTCAGTCGCCTGAATGAGACGAGAGGAGCGGGTTCATTTAGGCCCCAGCTGAGGAAGCCAGGAACAAGCCCGTGGAGCCGCTGCCGCACGGAAATAGATTTATTTGCACCCAGTCACTTAAGCTCAGGTGCTCTTCTAAGTTAATAACAATTACGCTCACTCTGCCATGGCATTGGGTTAATAATTCCCAACTGAGTCAGTAAACCAAACAAGGCTATTTTTACAAAGACCTTATTTCCTCTGAATCCTTAATGCATTTAGTTAGAGCTGGCCCTCGGCTAGACTGGAGAATAGATCAAGCTTATGCATGGGGCCTCTTCTCTCAGTCTGCTTCCATATGTCCCAGGCCACTTCTTTTATTGCACAGATATACACCATTGGGTGTTTCATGCTGACCCCTGTGATCAGGGACCCTGTGATTGAACCTTACCTGCCTGTGCTCTCTACCCAGCCTTCTCCCTTCTTGCTCTCAGAAGTCCCCTATCCTGTCCTCTGCTCTCGCAGAGATGTTTCTTTACCTTCTCAGGTAACTTAGTGGGTAGGAATGTAGGCTCTGGGGCCAGGACACTTGAGCTCAAATCCCACTTCTGCTACTTGCTAACTCCATGACCTTGAGCAAGTTATCCAGCCTCTCTGTCTCAGTTTCTACATGTCTAAATCAGACAATATGGTTGTTGGAGAAATAAGAATATTTATATGCCTAGTGCAATTAGAGCAGTGCCTGGCAATTTGCAAACGCTCAATAAGCATTAGCTACCGTTTTTATAAAGGTCATCTAGTACAATATTCTTCTTCTCACACCGTCGTCTTCAAGCCACTAGCACGAATGCTCCCCAATATTTCTTCTCGGCTCCTGTAGAAAATATGAGGTTGCAGGAAAGGAGGCACTTGGATATCACTGAAACCCTGAAAGTGATGGAAACTATTACCTCTTACTCACTTAGCATGTGGGAGTTTATACATAATGGCAAACACCCCACTATTTGGTCCTATCTTCAACAATCTCTGGTGGCTTCCGATCCTGAAACTTCTCCATTTATGATACTTTTCTACCACCAGAATTCATCTTTCTAGATAGTCAGTGACTGAACTGAATGATAAACAGCACAGATAATATTATATACATATATTTAACATACATTAAATATATATATCCTACATAATAAAAGCCTAATATGCTAAGTGTCCGACCATTCATTCGACCATTTGACCAGTCTCTATGATGTGCACTGACCACCAGGGGGTAGATGCTCCGACAGGTAAGTTAGCTTGCTGCTGGAATCTGGCCAATCAGGACTGGGTGAGATGGGCCAGACACACCCTGGAACCCTCCCGCAGTCCCTCCCCGGCCTGTAAAATATTTCTTCTAATTAATTTCCTTTCAATGTGCACGAATCTGTGCACCGGGCCTCTAGTATACATATATAATTAAACTGTAAAGTTTCCCAAAGTCCTAAAACTTAGATATCAGTACATACCTCTGTTCAACAAAGGGAAGTGAATTGAGTTCTGAGACATTACTAAGTGTGGGCTCTGATGTGCCATTGTGTAAGCATGTTTGTTTTTCCTTTCCCTCTGGAATTTAAGACCCATTTGATTACATTCTCAATATCAATTCAGGACTGAAAGAGTGCTGGGTTCGGGGCCAATCTCAGCTGTGCCTGGTAATGACCTTGTCAATATCCATTAATCTCCAGACTCTACATGTTTGTCTAGAAAATGGGGAAATAATCTCACAGAACTGATTTAAGTTTAATACATATGGAAACACTTTGTGAGCTGTGCAATCAATACAAGCATAAAGACCATTATTATCGTGTTACAACAATAATAGCCAGTGTTTTTTAGTTCTTATTGTGTGCCAGGTACTCTTTTAAATGCCTTATACAGATTATCTTGTTCAGTGCTCAGAACAATAAAATAAGATGCCGTTAGGATTCCTGTTTACAGATGAGTGATAGAACTTGAATTCTTTCACTAGATTTTTAGCATATACACCATACTTCCATCAGAAATGCAGAAATTATTATCATCTGTGATACCCTATATATTAGACTAGAGGCCCGGTGCATGAAAATTCATGCACTGGAGGGAGGGTTCCTCAGCCCGGCTTGCCCCCTCTCTCAGTCCAGGAGCCCTCAGGGGTGGGAGGCAACCCAGCAATCAGGAAAAGGCAATGCCCCTATCACACCTCTGCTGCTGCCACTGCTGGCAGTGCAAGCCTCAGCCAGCCCTGGTTACCTGAGCCTCCGGCAGCCCTGGGCAGCTGGGCAGCAGCCATCCGAGGCTTGCCTGTGCCTTGGGCCCACCCTGGGCGGGTGTGCAGCTGATATCTGAGGCTTGCTTGCACCTCAGGCCAGCCCTAGGCGGCTGGGGGCCTGAGGGTGGGTCCAGCCACATTGTGCACCTGCCATGCACCCCCAGCAGGGCTGAAAGGACTGGAGGACTCTGGCAGGGCTGAGGGGACTGGGTGCTGCCATATTTGTGATGGCATGATGGTCAATTTGCATATTCCTTCATTATTAGATAGGATTCTTATTGCTGCTGTAACAAACTACCACAGACTTAAGTGGTTTAGAACAAAACAAATGTATTACCTTAATTTTGCAAGGTCAGAAGTCTGAAATGGGTCTTATGAGGTTAAAATGGAGGTGTTCACGGGGCTGCATTTCTTCTGAAGGTTCTGGGGGAGAATGCATTCTTTTCCTTCTCCAGCTTCAGGCTCCACCCACTGCTGGGCTGTGGGCTCCTTCCTTTGTCTGCAAAGCCAGCAATCCCAGGACACCTCCCTGCTTTTGTCACATCTTCCCTGACCTGGAGCCTCTCTCTTTCACTTACAAGGATACTTGTGATTACCTCAAGCCTGACCAGATAATCCAGAATAATTTAATCATGCTGTGAAGTCTGCTTTGCCAGGTCCGATACCATATTCATTGGTTCTGGGGATTAGGATGCGAGCATCTTTGGGAAGCCATCGTTCTGCCTACCACACCCTGCAATGGCCAAGTTATAAAATTACAATAAAGAATTGTTTTTAATACATAAAAATGGAAAGGAAGTAACACCATCTCTTCTGTGACAAAGACCCATGCTTCAATGTGGCGGGGACATGTATGTTGTCTCACCACGCTAGTGCAGTGGTCAGCAAACCGCGGAACTCGCGAGCCGCGGTTTGCCGCTCTGTTGACTAATGAGTTTGCCTACCACTGCGCCAGTGAAATGATTGACTTGGTAGCAACAGGAGGGCAAATGCACAGAGGGGAGGAGGCTGGCTGGGTGAGCAGGGGAGCTCTGTGTCCGGGCACGAGGCTTGGCTGTTGGATAAGGCTAACTGTGCCGTCTCTAGCAATGAACCATTAGAAACTATTTGCGGTATCACAGCGGCAAATCCGCACGTTATACTAGTAGCTCTCCATGCCCGGCTCCCAGTTCAGGTTGTGGGCTACACGTCTGCTCTGACCCAGGAAGGGACCCTGCACCATCCATGGGGGAACCTCGAGACCAGCAGAGCTGCTGGCCAAGGGTGAGAGGAGCCTACAGCTGTGGGAGAGGAGCGGGATCATGGACTTCGCTTGTGGCTCAAGCCCAGCAGCCATTCCACTTCCCATTGCAAGTTGTGCCCAGCCTCCCCTTCCTGTGACAACTTCACGTGGGTCATCAGTGGATCCGAGTGCGGCCAGGGGGAGGGTTAACAAAGGTCGCATTGCCCCACTCACACCTGCCAGATCTGTGCCGTCTCCAGTGAATCCTAGCTGCCAGTCTCCGCATCCCTGGGCCCGAAAGCCTTTCTTTCTGGAACTGATCAGGGCCCCCTGACCAAGGTCAACAGGCTGGACGTGCCTGGAGTTGACCTCCAGAGTCGCTCTTCCACGGTCTCGCAGGAATGGTCCTGGGGCGCACACTGCAGCGCCCTTGCTTCTCGGCTGGCGAGTCTGTGGTGAGGGGGGTATGCCCTACTTCCCAGTCTCCCTGAGATTAAGGTCTGAGAGCTCGCCGTGGTGTCTGGCTTATTCCTGTGGTCTTGTCAGGTCATCTGTCCTTTCCTGTGTCATTCTACGCTTCCTGCACCTCCCAGACCAACCTGGATCGCCGCGGGACCGACCGCTGGGGTCAAGACAGTGGGAGCAGGGCGACCAGCCACCTGGTTCACTCTGGACTGTGGGGGTTCTCGGAACCTGTGACTTTTTAAAAATATATTTGTATTGATTTCAGAGAGGAAGGGAGAGGGAGAGAGAGGGAAACATCAGTGATGAGAGAGAATTGTTGATCGGCTGCCTTTTGCACTCCCCACACTGGGGATCAAGCCAGAAACCCGGGCATGTGCCCTGACCAGAATCGAACCAAGACCTCCTGGTTCACAGGTTGATGCTCAACTGCTGAGCCCCGCTGGCCGGGCGGGACTTTTCATTTTAAAACTAAGAGTCCTGGGCACCAGATCGCAGCGGCCTGGGGCCGAGGCCTCTCAGGACGTGGGGCTGTCAGGGCTGCCTGTGCTGGGGAAAGCCGGTTCGCCTCCTCACAAACCTTTGGAATTGGTTTCTGCTGCTAGAAACTGGCAAAATGGCTGCGGAGTTGGCTTGTTGTGTCATGTACCACCAAGGGGCTTAACAAAGAAATAACAGGCGCCAGGGAGCTAGCACCCAGCCGAGGCGCAGCGGGCGCCAGGACTCTGGGCCTTCACTGAGAAGACAGTCTCTGCAGGCTGCGGGGCTGGGGGGGGATAGGAGGGGCGAGGGGTGGTGGTGGTGGTGGTGGTGAGGCGGGGAGCAGGGCCAGGACCTGGTGGGGAGAGGAAAGGGGATGTTAAGTCGCGGGCTCAGCCAGCCTGCCCGTGCAGGTGGCACAATGATGAAGACACCAGGGGACCCTAAGGCATGGGCCATCTGGTAAATGAACTCTGGACACAGGAACTCCCACATTCCTGCCAACCCCCTGGGACTGAAGAAATCACCCCCATCCCAGGGTCGGAAGATGACATCCCCTCCTTGTCCGCAGACCAAGCAGAAGCTTCACTTGGGAGGAGACCTTGCAAACTGACACTGTCCTTCTTGAAGCTCTGCCCCCGCTTCCCACAGAGGCCAGGAACGAGGGCTTCGGAGTGGCTTGCCTGGAGAAGTGCTAACTCTGCTTCCGGAAGAAAGGACTTGCTCACAGAGCTTCCGCCTGGCCAGAGGTACCTGCAGAACCAGGCCAGACGCTTGGCCATGGACCTTGAGGGTGCTGCACCTGGGGCAGGAGGGGAGCGAAATAAAACCCCAGATGCGGGAGATTTGACAGATATCAAAGCACTCCCATACAAGACAAGCCAGAAATGCTAAGAAATTAAAATGCCTCCTTTCTCTCTCTCTCTCTCTCTCTCTCTCTCTCTCTCTCTCTCTCTCTCTCAATTAGTGAGTCTTGGAATTGGTAAATAAATATGCCCATTCACTAGCCCCATAGATGGGCCATTTCTGAGGTGTGTGTTCTGCATATTTCCCCATGGGATTAAGCTCTAGTCATCCACAATGGCGGTTTAGCAATGTCCCTGCATAGACTACCCTCCCTTCCTTTCCCTACCTCCCACTCCTTGGGGTGTTTCCTTTACCATCCAAATAAAATGCTTGCATCCAAATGTTTGCCTGAGAGTCTGCTTCTCTGAGAACCCAGACCTGAGCATGGAGGCAAATATCTCACTATTAAAACTTTAAGCACATTCTTTAATCTACCATCTCAAAAATTAAAAGGAAGAGAAACATATTTAGTACCAGATTACAAACTTGAGGATTATAAAACTCTCTCCCATTATGCTGTCACCCCAGATCTTAGAAATTGTCTGACACATAATCACTACTTATTAAATATGTGTTCAATAAATGAATAAACAAATGAATAAATGAAAAGATTAACTAAAAGATTAATTGAGGAGTTGACAAAACGTAGCATGTGCAGGGCAAGACAGCACTGTCATCCTTTAGCTTTCAGCCTCGCAGTATCGGTCACTGCCAGGCAGCTCATCTCTGGAAAGGTGACAGTAGCCATAGAAAACATGTGAACAAATGAACATCACTGTGTTCCATCGACATTTCATTTACCAAAAAGGCAGAAGGCCGGATTTGGCCCATGGGCCATTGTTTGCCAAACTCTGGTGCAAACCAAAATTAAAACCATGCCGAAGTTTCAAATAAGGGAAGGGAAGCCCAGAAAATGTTCTGATTTACTGATATCAAGGCTAATATTGATGGCTATATTAACTGCATCATTTATCTATATTTATAGTATTTATGATATTATCATTATTAACTAAATAGTTTTGATAGCTATGTTGATACTTTTTGAAATAGAAAATTATTATGTTTAAAAACTTATTTTTGATGGCCCTGCTTTGCTTTGACTGTCCTTTGCCAATCTACTTTGAAATTCTGAGGAGAAGAAGTTAATTTGCTATTTTGGTAATTCTATACCACAGAAATGACTGTAAAAGAAAATTTCACAAAGTGCAGAACAGAGACAGATTCCATTCCAAAAATAAAACAGGCTGGTCCAAGCACAGTGGTGTCTACAACTAACTGATCAAAGCCAGGTACAGATTTCTTGCCCTGGCCAGTGTGGCTCAGTTGGTTGAGCATTGTCCCATGCACCAGGTGGTCACCAGTTCAATTCCCTGTCAGGACACATTCGGGGGCATGCAGGAGGCAGCAGATTGATGATTCTCTCTCCCTCTACCTTCCTCTTTTTCTATAATCCATAAAAATGTATTTTTTTAAAGTAAAATAAATACATACATTAAAATGTGGACACCACATTTTGGGAAGTAAAATGCAAAGAGATGGAATAAACCTGATTTTGTTTTTATTCCTATTTAGAAAAATACCAGCAGACTCTAGCAGTAGCCTGTACTTATGACTTAGATATTGACATTTTCACCTGTGGAATACGGCCTTTATCACAGGTGTTACTTTTTAAATAGGCAATTCTGCTGGAGTATTACTTTAAACTATTCACAGTGGTATCCTTGGCTCTCTATTTAAGAAGGTCCCACCCCCACCCAACCACCTTCTTTTAAATCACACAGCTTTATCTCTGTGATTTCACTCAGAGCTATCTGAAATGTTTGTGTATTTGAAATTTGCCCATGCTGATGCTGAAGAAGTTGTGAAGATGTTAACAAGGAACCCAAATGGCTGCTGTAGAATCCTGGATGATGTCTAACGGTTCTCAGGGATCCTCTGCTTGTGCAGAGTGTACACCTTTGACTGTCTTTTGCCAATCTATTTTGCAACTCTGAGGAGAAAAAGTTAAATTGAGGAGGTGCTGGTGAAATGAATGTTTTCTTTAGAGAGCAAGACAAATGACTCCTGCTTGTAGCAATGCAAATAAATATTGTCCATTAGAGATTATAAATCTTTATAAGTCCAATTTTCATTAGAATGAAATGTACAATGTTTCTGGTTAACTCGTAAATTAATAAGTTAAATAAAATCTTTGATGTGGTCATTTTGTACTTCATAGTTGAGATTCACAGTTTAACCTTTCTGAAACATCTTTTAACACTAGACACGAGATTCAAAAGTGAACCAGATAGGGGACATTGTCATGTTCAATGTGGTGCCAAGCTCATTGAAGGAACTCAATAAATGTTTGTTGTCTGAACGGATGAATGCTCAGATAGATGAGTAACTAAAATAAATGGAGATGCCCTACCAGGAGAGAAAGCCCAGGACTCTCAAGGCTGCCCTGGAGAGCATCCAAGCTGTTCACTGTCTGAGAGCTTCCAGCCCAGGCTCTGTGTCCTGGTTTATGGGGATGTATTTTCTCGGAGTAAAGGATGCCTTTCTACAATTAGCCCAAAGGTTCCACGTGGGCTAGGGGAGGGTCTGAGAACACTGTGAGGATGCTGGAAGAACCAGAGTGGTCATAGAAATCTGGAGATCTAGGTGAAAATTCAGGACCAAAACAAAACAAACTGTCATTGAGAAGGGATATTTTGATGGAGAAGAACTATTTAGGGCCTTTTAAATAAAAATTATCTAGAAAAGTCATCTTTCAAGTTGAAGGAAGACTCAGCATTTAAAAATAAGGGAAAGAGGAAGTCCTGGTGATTTCTCGACAGTGAAGAGCTATTAACAATCACTCACTGTGGTGAAATTCAGAACAGGAAGCGTTTTGAATTGGAATAGTCCATTTTAAAAATCATGCTGTCATAATATTGAGAGTTAAACAGGTATAAATCATAGCCTTGCATGCTTCTCATTGCCAGATACTTCAGTGATTTATGGAGAAAGTCTTCCTTGGATCACAGCAAAGATGAAGGATTTGGTAGGCTGTCTCCTGTCATCTCAAACTGTCAGAGATTGATAGAAAGATATGGAATGTAAAGAGCACCATTTGTATTGTTAAAAAGATTCTCCAACGGTTAAAATTATCTTAGAATAAAATAAAATAATGGTTTTGTCAACTAGGAACCTGGTACATTTAAAAAATAATAGGTTATTCAAAAAATTAACATTCCATGCCTAAACCTATTTATCTTGCCGAAATATGTCCATGCATCTTTCTGAAGCCCGTGAACCAGACAAGTCATGAGGACGGTTTTTAAATCATCTGAAATATTATAGTGCACAGAGTGCCAAATGTTAGAGGGTAAAAGTTCAGAAGTGACATATCCAATCTAAACCAGGGCTTCTCAACCTCAGCACGAGTGATATTTTGGCCAGAGAAGTCTTTTTGTACAGAATTATCTGTGCCCTATAGAGTGTTTAGCAGCATCCTTGCCTCTACCCATGAGGTATCAGTAGTCCTCTCTCCCATAGTTAGAACCACTAAAGAAATATCCAAACATGGCCAAATGACTTCTGGGGGACAAAAATCACCCCTCGTTAAGAACCACTAACCTAAACCCATGCATTTCTAATAAGTCATTTACATTTAACTAGTGCATATTTGTACCAGGTCCCAATCTTAGCAAGGTTATCAAGAACTATCTTGTTATCTTTTTTCCAACAGAATCCCAGTGTTTCCTCTAATGAAAAACAGAGGAGCAGTAGAAATCAAAGGGACTGTAGTAGAAACATTTATTGAGTTCTGATTATGTGCCAGACACTATGCTAAGACTAGTACATGGACTAACACCTCCAATCCCCACAAAAACTCTATGAGGCAAGTATTCTTATCATGCCCATGTTGAAGATGAGAAAGTGGAGGGTTAAAGAAATGCTTAAAATCACCAAAGTAGAAAGTGTACCAGCAGAGATTCAAAACCAGGCGGGATGATAAAGACTCTACTTTTTAAAAATTTATCTTTATTGTTGAAAGTATTACAATGTCCTCTTTTAAACAAAATAGATCCAGGAACATGGAAGCATGCAACAGACTGATGAATCTCAGAGGAGAGGAGTGGAGACAGGAAGAGATGAACCAAAGACTCTATTTTCAATGTCTATGTTCTACTGTCTCCATGAAGTACACAGTCTTACCTCAGTAGACAGTTATGGACAAAGGTACTTTGGCTCATGGGCCAAACAATGATCCATAAGTCAAATCCAGCCCCATTTGCTGTTTCAGTAGGTAAAGATTTATGGAACCACAGCCACGCCCATTCATTTACCTTTTGCCTAAAGATGTTTTCACTCAAGAAAGGCAATTGAGTAGGGGAGACAGAGACTGTAGGGCTCACAAAGATGAAAAAAGCCTTTCTGGCCTTTTACATAAAGAACTTTGTCTATGCCAACCTCTGTTTTAGAAGCTGCGAAGCTGGCCCCTCAAATGGTAACTGGTTGAGCCAGAACTTGAACCCAGCCCGATTGCACACCCAAGCTCTTATCCACAGAGCTCTGCTGAGCACAGGAGGAGTGGCACCAGCACTGAGTGGGAGCTCACTCTGTGCCAGGCACTCTAAGCATTCAGATGTGGGAACTCATTAATCCTCTGAAAAACCCAATAAGGGGCCAGGGAGTGTGGAAAAGACGTAATTGGTGCCCAGCCCATATCCCCCCAGTGTTCCCATCTGCACAATCAGGACGTTTCTTCCTTGCCTTGGAAGCACATGTGGCCCAAGGAGAGGGAAGATGGCAAGTCACCAAAGAATGAGTGATATAAGGAAGCTTCAAAGACTTAGTGACAAATGCCACAGTCTTGGTGTTGGATTGGGATAAGGTCGAGGTCTCTTCTACACTCCCCAAGGTCTCAGTCCCCCACAGTGGTAACTGGTGTAATAACACTTCCTTTATTGGCTTTCTCCCTTCCCTCTCTCATTTCCCTGTTTCACAACCTATGATTCCCAGAAACATTTCCCTAATAAACAACCTGTACTTGAATTCTTATCTCAGAATCAGTGTCTGAGGGAACTAAAACCAAGATATGTCATTTTTTAAAAATATACTTTTATTGATTTCAGAGAGAAGGCAGCGGGAGAGAGAGATAGAAGCATCAATGATTAAAGAGAATCATTGATTGGCTGCCTCCTGCACACCCCCTACTGTGGATTGAGCCTGCAACCCGGGCATGTGCCCTTGACCGGAATCAAACCTGGGACCCTTCAGTCCATAGGCTGATGCTCTATCCACTGAGTCTAACCTCTAGGGCAAGATATGTCATTTTTATAGGCAGAAAACTAAGGCCCGGAGAGGTTATGCAACTAACTTAAAGTCACACAGCTGGTAATTGGTGGTGTCAGGATTGGAACCAGGCCATCCAGCTCCACAGTCCACACTCTTCACCAAAACACTCCCAAGTAATAGTCAATCATGAGGCACCTGGATATTCTTCTTCTCCTTTCTTCACTGTGCAGGAAAATAGATAGCCATGAATGTATTTCAATTTATTCTGGAAGTGCTGCCAGTCATTTTGGGCAAACACATGCCCAATACCTTCTCTCTGCTTCTTCCCCTCCCTATCTAGGAGGGGCAGTCAATTTCTGTACCAACACCGAGAGAGAGGGACAGAAGCAAACTTTCTAGTCTTAGAAAGAAACATCCGCACACTCCTTTTGTTTGAGCTCCATTACCATCCCTGACCCAGCACATTCCCTCGAGCTCCAAGTAAATAATCAGGGTTACCATTTCCCCAGGCCTTATAATAGATATGAAACGCTGTCCAGATTCCATTACTGAGATGCAGAATCCATGTGTGCCCACCAACACAAATCACATTTCTAGTCCTCTTCAGGGTGGGAAAACAAATAGAATATCCTTCTCTTTTCTCTGAGGGATTAAAAAAGCACACATTTCACTGATATACTACTACAATAATTCCTCATCCACAGCCCCCAGTCCTCATGTAATGAGAGGCATTAAAATCATGCTGCCCTTCACACATACATCCTGCCTTGTGGCTGAGTAAGAGCTGTTTTCCAAGGAAAAAGTCTCTTCAATAGCCACCCTGACTTGCCCCTACCACAGACACTATAGGAAAAGAATTGGGGTTTATTTTCTTCTAAAAGCCTACGTGTTGTAAAAAGTAAGTTTCTGGTACCATAAGTGGTCACAGAAAGAGGAAATGAGGAATTAAGCCAGGGTTAATATATAGAGTTGTAGTGAAAATTTTGTCCAACTGTACATGCCACCATTATCTTACACTCATATCCAAGGCCCATGAAACTCATTTGGATCTGTCTTCCCAAGATATTCCTATAATCGTAACTATTATATTACTGAGTATTAATGATTTTCTGAGAGAATATCAGAATGCTTCTACTTGGCAGTAAAGAATACTCAACCAATGGAGGTTATATTTCATAAAGCAGGAAGAAAGGAGCAGGGTAATTCAAGGGTCCGTTACCTTAAATCTGGGCTCCGGGTTGATTTATCTGCAATTATCATGGCTCTGTTCTCTTGGTCACAAGATGGCTACCACAGCTCTAAGCATCATCCCTCATAAACACCTGGTCAAATTCACATGATCCTTGCAGGAATCGAGTACCCTCTATTGTATTAAAGTAATACAATCAGAAGTTTCCGAGTTTTGTAAGGCTATCCCATTCTAGAATCACCCAACAGTTATTTTCCTGAAGCCTAGGAGTTCCTGTGTTCTGTATATGTAAGTGTCTCTAATGTATCCCCATTCCCCATTACTTAATATAATCAAATTGCTAAAACAGCCCAGTTGTCAGCTACCAGAGAGGGATGTTTCTCCCACTATAGTTTAAATTGAATAGCATCCCAAAAGGAAGGATAGAATCCATTAATTCTAGCATTCCAGAGGTGAGGGCTTTCAGTCCTCATTAAGAGTACCTGCTACCCATGTAAAATAAACTTTCCCTTGTGGTCTCCCATGAAAATTTGGTGGGTTTCTGTTATTCCTTTGTGATGAGCCCCTCCTTAAATGTATTATTTTTTCTTATGTTTTCTGTGTGTTTTATTTGAACTGAAGATTGCCTCACAACTATTTCATACCTGGGCCCAGTTATGTGGTTTGATATCACCATCTGAAGAGGGCCATTTTGAATGTGTCATGAGCTTCCTATGCTGAAGGATGTGATAGCGCCCATGTCACATCCTGGACTTGTCTAAAGAGGAGGAAGGCTGCACTAAGTGCAGGCACTTCATGAAGTTGACGTGTGCAAAACCCACAGCTGGATTACCTTCATCAGGGTAGAGACTGCTGAAGAGAGAAAACTCAACTGTTTTCATTATTAAGACAGTTTTTTGTAGACATCACACTGGAATGACTAATGAGCAAAAGCCTTCCCCTAACCTTTAGGTACAGCACTTGCATAATTTCTAACAGCTTCTCATGCAAGTGGTGCACATGTAATTGTGTTTTCCTTTGAGAAATCAATATGCCATATGTGATACTACTTACCAAGGACACATTCATATCCTGGGGTTTTCCATGCCACCTACAGTAGCAACATCTACAGCACAGCTCAGATTCTGAGGTCAGTCTACCTATCTTCAGCTGCCACTGCCAGTCAACCTGCCTGAATCGTGGTTTACTTATGAATTCAACGGGTGGAACTACCGTAGAGAGAGTTGTATGAATTGAATGAGGTAAACCATGGACCACACTTAGCATGACGCTTGAACATAATCAATATTTATTATCATCAAAGATGCTCAATATTGATCTTAACAATAAGGTAATTAGACCCTAACTTGATCAATTTTCTAATTTAGTTCTAGAATGCTAATTTATAACCAATCTATTACTTAAATAATTTAATGTGTACCATTACAAATTCAGGGACAGTTATGGGAGACTGTTTTAATAATGTAAAAAAATTGTAAATAAAGTGAAAATTAAGTAAGTTCCAGAATTAAGGGAGCTACAATACTTTCAAGAGTCTTCTTAACTATGTCTTTGTTTTGAATATACATTATTTTATACTCTGCAATCAGAGTCACTTAAATATAACCTATGTTAGAGAAAACAACACAAAAATTTATCTAGACCAGTATTTCAATTAATTATGTAGTATAGAAACTAAATAAAGATGGATTTGTTTCAAATCTTGAAAACCACTTCCAAAGTAGTTGTTATCCAACACTGCAGTTGCAAAAGTGAGGATCCTCAATGGGAATAGGGCTTATATAAATAACAGAGATAGGAGAAAAATGAAGGCATTACTGTAAACATATTAGGGAAATATGCTGCCATGGGGCAAGATAATTAAAACATGCACTAAGCTAATTCCCAAAACTTTAGTAATTAATTTATTGCAATATCACTAGAATGCTACTTCATATTATGGTCATTTATGAATGAAATCTTCTTTAGGAAACAAGGTGTTCTCACCATAAAAATAGTCCCCTTTGTTAATTTTGACACTTCATTTTGAAAATGGAATAAAACTTGAAATAATAATGCAATAAATGATTAGAGAGCTGAAAACTTAAGAGATCATATAGAGGCTGAATACTAAATATTACATAATAAAATAATAAATACAAAACATCAGTGCCATCGCTCCCCTGTCCAGTGCCTGTGACAGACAATCAATGCAAGTTGGCTGGTCTCACAGCTCAAGCAATTCTTCCCATCCAAGATCAGCTGACTCCTCAGTCGCATAAGTGAGTCAGCTTTCCGTCATTATGATGCCCCCAATGGACCCACAGAAGCCTGAGGGGGAAGATGTTTCTGAGGTTATGTGAATATTTGTTACACAGCAGTAGCTGATTAATATAATTATGATGCACGTGATGATGATTATTACTATATCAAATAACTTCAATCTGATAGGCATTTTGCCATTTTATGTCTAATACTTACATTTCTGCAACAATAGTATTATTATCCCCACAGTAGAGACTGGGAAATGAGACCCAAAACGTTTTAACTTGCCCAGGGTCTAACATCTAGTAAGTGGCTGGTCTATGGTTTGAATTCTGGTATAACAGCAACATTCCATGTTCTTTGTTAAACACCCCACTTACTCTCTCACCTTCTCTTTATCTCCTATTTACCTATCAATGTCAATATATCAATGTGAAATAATCAACTTTCCTTGAAGATAATAACGGCTTAATCCCAAAGGCTGGAATGGCGTGTGCAAAGGGGAAAATAGCAGGACATGAGGTGAGGGGCTGGTCATCCAGGACCTCCCAGGTCACTGGAGAAAGTTCAGATTTTACTCTGAGCCAAATGGAGTGCCACAGAGTGAGGAACACAGCATGTGCTCACCCACATATTCGTTCGGCAGGTATTTCATAAACACTTTGCCGGACACTGAGGTTTCAATGATGATCAATAATATTACAAAAGTCCCTACCTGCATTGAGTTGACCGCACAGGGAATGAGAGCAAGATAGTACATGAAGAACCAAAATTAAACCTAAAATATATAATAACTATCATAAGTGCTGGAAGAGAGAAGTACATAATTCTTTGAGAACCCAAAGTATAAAGAAGTTGAGTGAATGAATGAACTAATAGAAAGGATCCCCGTCCAGGCCTAAGTGTGTGCCATGTTTGTCATAAATGCTTCCAAATGTGGGTCGTTAAAGAGTAAAATCCTGAAATTGAGGGCGATGGATTTTCTTACCTTTATGTCTGATACAAAGGGTGTCAGGGATCATGGAAAAGAGGTTCTAGGTCAGAAACCAGGCATGCGTTTTCTTACCTTAAGGAGCCCCCTAGGTAACCCTTAGAGGTCGTTTACTTCCAAATGAATGCCATCGGCAGCAGTGCAGGCAGGTTTTGACTCTGCCAAGTAGCACCCAGGAGCCTGCGTGGAATGACCCAGGAAAAGAGAAGTACAGGGGACAAAAAATGTCTAAATCATACAAGCTGCCAGGCCTCTTCTAGGATTCGGAGGCAGGAAAAAAGCAAAACTCCAGGCTCACCTTTAGATGCCAGAGGAAAAGAACTCATGGAAAGGAAAGTTCTATGAATAATGAACTCACATTTTTACTTTTTATATTGTAGATTCAGCTTTTTCTTCAGAAGAAAAAGCAATATCAACCTACTTTGAAGAATTTTGATATATATTAAGGGAAATGTGTTTAGTTTCTAAAATAAACAATGCATATGTGTTTTGACTTGGCCAATCTTTTAAAAAACTACATTAAAATAAGCATATATATACATATTCCACCAAAAATAAAAATTTCTGAGTAATGCCTTAGAAAATGAAAAACATTATAACATTGTCTATTCTATCTGGGTTCTTCTTTACTTTTGAAGAAAATCCATTTAGCAACTTACTCTTTCAATCAATTTTTAAAAACAATTCTTCTCCCACCTCAAATAGAAGAACGCAGAGGCTCATGGGACTGAGGTGGATTTCAAATAAACAGAAATGGGGAATTGTTGAGAAGACAGTTTTAACAGTTTCTCTCTCCCTCTGAATTCACCACGTCTCCCTCCCAGCCAGTAGGACCAGAGTCACACACCAAATGGGGAGGCAAAGACAGAACCTGCTAGTTGTTGGGGTTTTTTTTACATATGATGCGGCAGTCTCCTTTGGTTAACATACAAACTCAGAACAGCACCATATAAACGGTAATTTAAATGGAAATGAATGTGCACCTGACATTTGGGGACCTCAGCCAGAGTCACCAGCCCTGTGGACAGGGAGACTCGGTGCTGCTCTCAGCGTTGTGTGAGGTGCACCCAGAGGCAGGTTGGGCACCGCTGTAGCGGGTGTTCCATTTAAAGATGAAGAGATAAATTACAATGGTTCCATTAATCAAAATTGGGAACAATGTCTTCCCTGCAAAGCTCACAGGAATGTCATCACTAGACAAATGTAAAGGGTTACAATGATCTCAAACAACTGTGGAGATTACATGCTGTTTAGGTTCCAGAGAGGGAGTAAAGGCTAGACACAGAATACCTCCAGGCTCAAAGCAGGGGCGTAAATTTGGGAGAAAGAAGAGCAGTCATGAAACTGGGAGTGGTGGGGGCTATGGTGAATCCTGGCCAATCACAGGAAAATGAAGGCTTACTGTGGCCAGATCTGCTCATGTTTCCAGAGAAGCTGGAACTCTGGATTTTTATGAGTTTCTAAAATATTGGCAAATAATTAAAGAAATCTTAGTTTGGTGACAACATTGAATGTATCCAGCAAAAGCACTCTCTAAGATATGCTTGCAACGTACAGTCTGGGTCAAATATTTTCAAACCGTACACAGACACGATCAAGAGTAGATTGAAAGACCAGGAACCAGGACTTGTTCAACAGTCCATACCTCCCTGGGTCCTTCTCTGCTGCCTTTCACAGAGTAACTTAAATTGTGTCTTCTATATATTGAACTCCTACATAAGATACATTTTGAATGGACAGGTTCCACTCTTGTGAGAAGCTGGGAAAACGTTGGTGTATCCAGGGGAAGGTACTAGGGAGCGTGGTTTTGCCCATTTGGGACTGGGAGTTCCCCATGCAGCCCCAGCACCTAGCATGAGGCCTAACATAGGAGACACACAACAATAATGCAATGAGAAAAGTGTTAGGTTCCAAACCTTTCTACCCAGGTTCATTTTCTGAACTGCTCACATTTGCGTTATTCCAATGGGAAGATGGAGGAGAAAAGTGTATTTTTCACAAGGATAGAGCAAAGATGCAAAATACTCTATATGAGCAGCTTCATGTTCTAAAACTAAAAATAAATTTTAAAACATGTTCCCAGACAACGCAAAGCATGTAAGTGTGTTCCTTCACATGAATCCATGTATAAACTCTTGGAGAGCATGCAAACTAAATTTCGGTAAAACAAATCAGTTTGCTTCATTATTCATTAACCAGGTCATTTTACAAGCAAGAAGGATATGTTTTATGTAAAAGAACCTCAACAAAGAAACCCTTGGGAATGTGAACTATCACATAAGCTTTTTGGTTTTGGATTATAGTTGTCTTTACAGTGAGACACGTGCCTTTTTGTTACTAGCCGTGATACTTGCAAATATTATCATGTCATTCTATAAAAATAATTTGAAAGATATAATCATGAGATGATGTTGATTTGTATGATTGCCACGGTCGTTGGTGTACTGGAAGAAACAGAGGCTTTGTCTTGATACAATTTCCAAAATAAGATTCGGTTTCCGCAGTGACATGATCTATGAATGTGCAGAAGTTGAGGACACTAGACCTCCATTAGTGATGTGCTCTTAAAGAAAAAGTAAGTTTTCAAAACGAGAGGGAACTTGCTGTTTTACTAGAAAAAGGGTTATTGTATAAATACCAGTTGCCCGTAAATCCTGGGACAAATATAAATTGAAGATAATGACAACAGTGGCCACCAAACTGGAGTGCGTTCAGAATCCCCCGAAGGGCTTGTCGGAGCGGACTGCGAGTCCCAGCCCAGGGGCTCTGACGCGGGAGGAGCGGAGGAGGGAGGAGCGGAGGAGGGAGGACCCCGAATGCGCCCCTCGAACAAATTCCCAGGGGGCACTGGTGCTGCTGGCGTCCACACCCGCTGAGCCACTGGGCTAGAGGGAGCCCCGGCACCCTTTTGGAAGGAAGCTCTAGGGGCTGTGGGCAAGGCCACCCCTCGCCCTGGGAGCACCGACGGCAATGGCCTCCGCTACTCGGCACGAGCAAAACCCTTTCCTTGGACACCGTGCTGCTTTCCACTTCACGTCTTTAAAGCAGCGGCTGGGTTTCTGGACTGTTCATTTGGAACCCGCCTGTGGGAGCAGTGAGCTCCCCTGGGAGCAAGCTACAGAGTCAGATGCTGACCGGGAGAGCCGGAGCGGGTTCAAGACCCATGAATGGCTGCCAGCAGGTGAAGCGCAGGGAACAGAAAGGGCGGAGCGGCAGCTGACCGGGAGCAGGTGCGGAGGAGTGCCTGGCAATCGCATTTTCACGTGGGAACAAAACAAGCAAAGGCACGGGGTCCAGCTAAAAAGGTTAAAGTAATTATTTTTTCCCCTAGAATACTTACTAAAATTTGGACACAAGCACACACGAAGGCGCAGAAGGGTGTCGCAGCAGAAGTTGTTGGGTGCCCGGTTCCTGCCCACCTGAGTGAGACCTTTCCATGGCCCTGCATGCAGAGCACGCCCAGCACGCCCAGCACGCCCCGTGCACACTCCTGGGCGCACCCCGGGTGGCAGAGCGCGGAGGAGTCAGTGCCCAGGGCAGCAGCCACACCAACGACCAGCGGGAGTTGGCGGGTTCACACCTGTGCATTCACTCCCCGGGGACTTATCTGAGGCGTGTCTGCACAGCCCTGCAGGAGGCCCAGGTGCCCTAAGCAACAAGCTACCTATGGGAGAGACGGGCATGGGCTTCCATCCCTCCCTGGCTCCTTTCCTACCGCCTGCTGGTGCTCCCCGGGATCAACTAAACGATCTGCCCTCCAATTATTGTCTCAAGATCTGAAGAAACTCAGCTAGTCACTGAGATGTTTAAAATAGTAAGAAAGAAAGATGAATTATCCATTATGGTATATCTGTAAGATGAAACCCAATACAATCATTGAGTGGGAAGAAATTCGTAGAATAAGTAATGATTTGTAAAAATAATTTTAAAAAGTGTAATAATAATACAGATAGACAATAGCATATACTTTTATGACTACAGCTATCCTATATAATAAAAGCGTAGTATGCAAATGACCCATCGACTGGGAGATTGTCTGGGAATTTGACCAGGGGGCGGGGCCAGCCAGGGGAAGGGAGGGAAGCCCTGGCCAGCAGTGACAGACAACCAGGGGAAGGGAGGGAGTACCAGCCGACAGCTGGCAGCTACTTGGGACCTACCAGTGAACGAACTTTGTGCACTGGGCCTCTAGTATTGTATAGAAGCTGAGAAAATTACAATTAAACTGATAACTATGACTCTCCCTCCAAGGAGAGGAGGTTGGGCCTTATATATGTTTCCATTTTTATGTGGTGAATGTATTCATGTATTATTCCATAGCTAATAACCACTAAAATCATTTAAAGTATGCATAAGTCCTAATATTCATGTGAGAGAAATCAATATTAGGACTAATCAAAATCAGCTGCTCCTGTGGAAAACGTTTATTAAAAGTCTAAGATTTTAACAACAGAAGCGTAAACAAATGAATGGTGGTGTATTTAGAAAATAACGCAAACTAAACCGAACACTCGCCATCCATCAGCCAGTGCTGAATGCAGGGCCTGGCGCAGAGCTGAGGGCTGGAGGCACGTCTCCCGGCACCTGGGGTAACAGTCCGTGGAGGAAGGATGATGCTGACACAGAATCACCTTGCAAGTTACCTCTGAGTTAAAATGCAGATATTTGTGATAGATCAGTAGGAAAAAACAGGCTACTAAACAGTAGGTACAGAAGCATCCCATTTATAAAAAATAAATATATTGATGCGTTAAGAAGAAGATGGGAGATTATGTAATGAGAGAGTAACAGTAATGATTTCTGGGTACTGAGAATCATTCAAAACAATCTTCTCAAACATCTAGAAGGAAATAGAGTTGTTTATTTTTCTACCTTTAATGTAAACGTTTCCTACAAGCATTGACCCTTGTGTAGATTATACATGTTTTGTTTTGTTTTTTAAAGATGGCCTCTACTTTAAACCACTTGTAGCTGAGAAGATTTGGCCAACCTTCATCTCACCTCATATCAGATTTGAGCTTATACTTCCTTCACCTCAGCATTGTCTCAAAGCACTTGGAGGTTAGATAAATACTGCCGTCTCCAGGTGACATTCATTCATGCAGTGGGCACTGTCTGTGTCTCTGCTGGAGTCCATGCTCTATGCCGTGTGCTGTGGATTCAGTTCTAACAGAGAGACAGGGCTTCTAGCTGTATAGACATTACAGTCCGGGAAAGAAGCCTGATTAAGCAAAGCATTCCATAAACTAGCACACTGACCTCAATAGAGAACTTTGTGTTCATTATACTGAAATTAGACCTGCCCAACAACATTGGCTAAAGATTCCTGTGACACAAAAACTTGATTTTCAAAAGCTTTTAATTGCTTATCTCAATTTTCTAAGTCCTTTATTTCCCATTCCCTTCCCAAAGTGACTTATTAAAAAAATATAAGGAAGCCTTGCCCATGTGACTCAGTGATTGAGCATCAACGTATGAACCAGGAGGCCACAGTTCAATTTCAGGTCAGGGCACATGCCTGGGATGTGGGCTCCATCCCAAGAAGGGGTGTGCAGGAAGCAGCCCATGGATGATTCTCTCTCATCATTAATGTTTCTATCTCTCTCTCCCTCTCCCGTCCTCTCTGAAATCAACAAAAATTTCAGTATAAATTTCAACACAAATCTTATAATAAAAGGCTAATATGCAAATCGACAGAACGGTGGAGTGACCAGTTGCTATGACGTGCACTGACCACCAGGGGCAGATGCTCAATGCAGGAGCTGCCCCCTGGTGCTCAGTGCGTTCCCACAGGGGGAGCACCGCTCAACCAGAAGCCGGGCTCACAGCTGGTGAGCACAGCAGTGGTGGCCAGAGCCTCTCCCACCTCCATGGAAGCACTAAGGATGTTGTCCGACTGATGTCTTCCTGGTGGGGAGCAGGCCTAAGCTGTCAGTCAGACATCCCCTGAGGGCTCCTGGGCTGAGGAACCCCCTGACTGCATGACTTTTCTGCACCAGGCCTCTAATTACATATATATATATATATATATATATATATATATATATATATATCCTATCTAATAAGACAGCAATATGCAAATTGACTGTCACTCCAACACACAATATTGCTGCCCCCATGTGGTCAAAGATGACTACCCCCATGTGGACACAAGATGGTCACCACAAGATGGCCAGCAGGGGAGGGCAGTTAGGAGCAACCAGGCCTGCAAGGGAGGGCAGTTGTGGGCGATCAGGCCAGCAGGGGAGGGTAGTTGGGAGGGACCAGGCCTACAGGGGAGGGCTGTTAGGGTTGACCAGGCCTGCAGAGGAGGGAAGTTGTGGGCAACTGAGCCTGCAGGGAAGGGCAATTTGGGGGGGGGGGCGGGGGGCCAGGCCTGCAGGGGAGGGCAGTTAGGGGTAATCAGGCTGGCAGAGGAACAGTTAGGCATCAATCAGGGTGGCAGGCGAGTGGGTAGGGGGTGATCAGGCTGGCAGGCAGAAGCAGTTAGGGGCAATCAGGAAGGCAGGCAGGCGAGCAGTTGGGAGCCAGCAGTGCTGGATTGTGAGAGGGATGTCTGACTGACCGTTTAGGCCAGATCCTTTGGGTCAGTCGGACATCCCTCAAGTGGTCCCAGATTGGAGCGGGTGCAGGCTGAGCTGAGGGACACCCCCCCCCCCATGCATGAATTTCGTGCACCGGGCCTCTAGTATATCTATATATATATATATATATATATATATATATACACACACATACATACACACACACACACACACACACATACACACACACACACACACACACACACAGCCTATATATATATATATATATATATCCTATATAATAAAAGCCTAATATGCTAAGTGTCTGGTCGTCCAGTTGGCCATTCAACCAATCAAAGCGTAATATGCTAATGATATGTTAAGGCCACTCAACTGCTTGCTATGATGTGCACTGACCACCAGGGGACAGTCAATCGGTAGGTTAGCTTGCTGCTGAGGTCTGGCCCATCTGGACTGAGCGAGATGGGCTGGACATGTCTTGGAGTCCTCCTGCATCCCTCCCTGGCCAAGTGTGCACCATGGGGTCCCTTGGCCTGGCCTGCACCCTCTTGCAATCCAGGACCCATCAGGGGATGTCAGAGAGCCGGTTTTGGCCCTATACCACAGGCCAGGCCAAGGGACCCCACTGGTGCACAAATTTGTGCACTGGGCCTCTATTATTCTGCAGATTCTATTATTCTTAAATGTGACAATAACAGCCTTTAAAATTATGATAAAATATAATAAAGTATTTTACAAGGCAAAACAAGAGTACGTTAAACCAAATTTACAGTCGGCAAAATTCAGCATTGTTCTGGAATTTTTCTAATGCTTCTTCTGTGGTCTGTTAATGGTACAATCAGTTGAGAATCATGTATAATATAATAATTCAGATGACATCAGGCTTTTATGCAATTATATGGAAAGGTTCTTTGTGGTTTCCTTTGTATTTCTTTCCCTCTCTGTCTCAGGAGGGAGAGAGAGACCACACAATTTTATTAGGATTGCATTTCCAGTCGCAGAGAATGAAATAGAGTGAGAATATGTTTTCTTCCTCTGTTGTCCTGCCTGGCCATCAGATGCTTACAAAGATTTGCTTAAATTGAGCTTTCTAAGCAATAAAATATATCTTCCCCCTCCACGTTGCCTCTGGAGTGTCTTTCTAAAATGCAAATCTCACTGTGTCTCTTCCTTGCCTAAAACCATTTAAAAGGACCCCTTCCACCTACCACAGGAAAACAGTAAAATATGTACGAGCTGCTTTTTCCACTAAAAGGGAAAATAGTTTTAGCGAAGCCCATGCATGCACTGCACCTCCTCCGAAACGGAATTACTCGGTTACTGAATAGAAGAACGTAATGTCGCTGGAAATGACTGACGCTGCGGTTGACACCAGAAGTTAATTCCTTTTGAAAAGTGGGCATAAAAGGGTAGCTTTCTACTCTTTCAACCTGCAACCAGTCAGTGCACCCATAGTCACGTGGACCTGTGGCTGGGTCCTCGAGGACCACAGACTTCTGCTATAACTGCATGAATTCCTCCGCGTGACATGTGACATACTGTACAGGGCCCTGCACAGCTGGCCCTCGCGTCCTGGCCCCTCTCCAGAGGAGTCCCTGCCAGCAGTCCTGCGGGGCCACGTTTCCGAATACGCTGTGCCAGTCGGCGCCCCCTGCTTCTCTACCCGCTCTTCCCTCCACGGAGTGCCCTCCTCCACCTTCCTCTGCCTGGAGAAGGAGGTACTCATCCTCCAAGACTGCAGCTGCCATCATTTCTGTTCATTCTTCCCTGACCTCCCCCGGGGGGCGGGGGGCATCACTGCCTCCTCCTAGGCCCCCGCACTCGCTAAGGTTACTTTGCTGCATCTGAGCTCTGCCTGTCTGGCTGCCCCACCGACCGTGGGCTTCAGAGGGCCTGCCCAGGATGGGGCACTACGGGTGGCCATAAGTGATCAATAAATGAGTGATTGCAAACATGGAGTAGAAAAAGGAAGCCCAGTGTGACAGGAAAGTGTTCAGAGTCCTCTTGATGTCAAAGTAACCACAGACCAGGTTCTTCTTATTTAAAGCGATAATTTTATTCCTGGAATTCTGAGAACCTTAGTAGCAAAGCAATGGGAGGGATTGCTCTAGAAGTCAAAATCTTTGGGGGGATCCATAAGGTAGGCTTCATGCTCTAACACTTACTGGGAGGAAAGGGCTAAGATTTGGGAGCGGAGCAGATGAGAGGAAAAGTAAGTGGTCCGGCCTTGGCCGGGCGGCTCAGTTGGGCATCACCCCGCGCACAGACCGGTTGCCAACTCCATTCCCAGTCAGGTACGTGCCCGGATTGCAGGCTGGATCCCACTGATGTTTTGCTCTCACATCATGTTTCTCTCTCGCCCTCTCCATTTCTCTCTCTCTAAAAATCAATAAAAATATATATTTTCAAAAAGTAGGTGGTTCACCTTCACCAATATTTGTGCAACTGGCTTGACCTCACAAGGGTTTACTAGACCTTTCTACATCCAAATAGTGACACACCCAGGAAGTGGTAGGTTCTTCGAGTTTTACGCAACACCGAACATGGAAGATCAAAATCGAGGTCGGTGACAGGATCCATTACTGCCTTAGTAAAAAGGCACACAATCACTTATAAATGATGCCAAGGCATCCTTTTGCTTTATATTTTATTCACTACTTTCAAATGTACTTACTGCTAAATTCATTCTTTCTGGTGAATTGTTCTGTGAGTTTTGACAAATTCATAGTCATGTACCAATACCACAATCAAATATGGAGCATTTCATCACGCTCCGCCCCCAAACTTCCTCAAGCTGCCCCTTGTGGTCAACCCCGACTCCCAGCCCTAGCCCTGCACCAGGGTTTGTCTATAAGGTTGCCTTTCCAGGACGCCTGCAGGCGGAGTCATCAGGTGCCAGGCCTCCTGCACTTGGTCTAATGCCGTGGGATGCGCATGCTGATATGCATTTCAGCAGTTTGTTCTGTTCATCGCCTCTCCGTCCTGCAGCTGCACCACAGGTCAGTCCACACACCCTGGCCCATTAAAGGACATTTGAAGTATTTTCCCTCCGTAGTGACTGTGGAGAGAACTTCAGTAAGTATTCACATATGGTTTTTGTGTGAAGGTAAGTCTCATTGCTCTTGGGCAAATACCTAGAAGTGGCATTGCCGAGTCATATAGAAAGGATATGTTTACTTTATAAAAACTGCTAACCTGTTTTCTGGAGAAATCAAGCCGTTTTCCATTCCCAGACAGCGAGTTGCCCCACATCTTCACCAGCAGTTGGCACTGCCAGTGTTTTTGGATTTTGCCATTCTAGTCAGAGGATCTCTGAGGTGGGATTTTTATGAATAGAAGGTGGAGTTTTAAAAAGGTAAACAAAAATATGTATAATGTGTTTTTAAAAAAAGTAGTAATAGTCATAATACTATAGTAACAATGGAGAATGTTCTTTTTACCAAGTATGCTAAATATTTCACCACTACAAGGAAAACTGTGAGGAGATGTACACATTGTGAGTCTGGGGTTCTCGGAGACAGAGGAGATGAGTATAGGGACACGAAGCCTGTGCTACTGAGAGATGCCCCAGGATTACACGTGAGGAATAGCAGCCGCTGGGCAGACAAAGCACAGGCGGGACCAGAGCACACATTTCGGGGAAGTAGGTCTGATTTCTGATGACAAGTCAGAGCAATGCTGGTTTCTAAAAACCTGTCCAAGATGAGGCATGATCTTGGAAAGGAAAAACAATTAAAGACAAACAAACAAAAAGGAAAGCTAGAGTCCTGGTGGAGTAGAGGGAATGTCAAGGTTTACTCAGTGGCCTGATCCATATATGTTGGACAGGTGGCTTGGAGGCAAATCTTGAAGTAGAAATAAAGAGAACTGGTGAGTAAGCCCCTGATGCCTCTAACCTGGGCACCACTATCAGGATGGATGTATAAATAGTAATCTATATATATAAAAAGCCAGTGTCCATGACGACCAGGATGACAAAATGACCGGTCACCATGAGGTGCATTGAGCACCTCTCGGTCCCTCCCCCCAGCCCACAAGCAGCAGCTCGCAGTGGCAGGGCTGTGTACAGCGGTTCATGAGATGCGGCGGGATGGGGTGGCTGTGAGGCCCGGGGCTCAGGCAGCAGTGGGCTCGGGCAGCCTTGAGCCCCAGCAGCTGTGAGGATGGGGGGTAAGGCCTCCCAGCCACGGTTGCCAGCAGTGGCAGCAGCAGCAGTGGGGTGATGGGGACAGCGCCTTCCTCTGATCTGCCTGGTCACCTCCTGCAGAGGGAGGCCAGACTGCTATCAGTAGGACATCCCCTGAGGGCTCCCAGACTGTGAGAGGGGGGCAGGCCGGGCTGAGGAACCCCACCTCCCCTGTGCACAAATTTTTGTGCACCGGGCCTCTAGTAAATACATAATACACCTGCTTTAGAGGGTACACTTTTCCCCTTTCTAGGATGGTACCAGATATTGTTCATCCACTGCTCAGCAAACATTAACCTCAGCATTCCCATCCTCACCAGCCTGTAGTGCTCCCAGCTCCCAGCTCCCAGTTTCTCTCTCCTCCCATCAGCCACGTGAACTGCCAGGGCCTTGGACTCACATCCTGGGAAAGAAAGTGCTCTCACTTGCCAAGCACCAAGCGAGAACATGAAAGGATAATAGTGATGTCACACCCTCCAGTCCAAGGAAGACGAGAACTGAAGATGGAAGGACAGCTTTGTAAAGAAAATCATTTAGGCTTCCTGCCTTAGGCCAGACAGGCGTAGAGTTGATTTGAGGCCCTCTTTAAGAGTCTGGGGTCTGAAATCAGGCTGCTTGGGCTCAAAACCCCTCTCCCCACATAGAGCGTGTGAGGTTGCTGGGCAAGATCTGAAGAGCTGTGTTGCAGGATCCTCTTCAGTGCAATGTTTGTGGATTAAATGAATTTGCACAAGGACATTAGAATAGTGCCTGGAACATGATAAGCGTTGCATGTTAGTTATTACTTTTAAGTTGGTTATTATTAGTAGTAGCAACATTTGTCATATATCAAGTGAAGGAAGTATTCTAGGGGAGCTACACCTGCTTTTATGGGGAAATCACGTGGCTGTATTGTTGCTGTAAGCCCAAGGTACTATTTATGGGGCTCAATCTATAAATCAGGTCATGGACACTGGAGGTGGGTGTGAGTTAGCAATAGGCACTGCTATACTCAGCAGACACCATGTCTCTAGATTGTAGGTCAAAGGTGAATGGACAATGACTCTCCCAGTGACTCTTCTCGCTCCTGCCTGGGTTGCTTTGCTCCTCTTTAGTTTATTCCTGTTTCCAGTGGGTTTACAGCGATGCTGCCACCTATCCATCACGTTATTAAAAGGACTGATTTAAAAATTACCCCAAACCCCAAACTGAAAGGTGTTATCAGAAACCCAAAGATAGCGCCTATTTGTTCATCTAGTCTAACTCAATAGAGATGGTAAACTGTTATTTCCAGCATTTATACACGGATAAAGATGTCCTCTAAGAAAGACTTTTTAAACAGAGAAATATAGACCTATTACACTTTCTATAGAGGAGAATAATTACTGCCTACTTTAAAAAATTCCTTACGTACTAAATTTTGCATTCCATCCACTGCCTTAGTAAAAAAGTATTCAGCATCAATTTAATCCAGCAAATCATAAACTAATATTTGCCACATCATACTGGCTTATATGCGTACAAAAGTACTATGCTGTCATTGGGGGGTATTAAAATTGGATGGAGAATGTGCTTGTTTAAAAGAGAAATGCTGGACATATAATACAAAGTCAATATTAATGTCTGAAGCTAAACACTTGCGTGGTGAATGGATTTAAAATCATACATACAAGAGAATAAAACTAAAAATAGACCCCCAGTTCATCAATGCCCCTGGAAGAAAGGAGGACTCTGAGACAGCCTGTTCCAGATATGTCAGGTGTTGAAAGTAGAAGTACAGTCCCCGACTGGGAGAAGGGAGAAGGTGACGATTGGAACAGCTGAGCAAGTTGGCAGAAGAGAAAGTGAGTAGGTAAGCTCAGACACGGGAAAATGTGAGCCCCCATTCATACAGGCAGGCAGCAGCTAGGTCAGCACAGTGTGGAAGGTTACAGAATGTGTTATCAATGTTTGTTGAAAATTGAAGGCAATTCAGTCACATTTTCATTATTGTAAAAGTGCATCCTAACTAGGCATTATCTTTAAGTCACCACTGAGTATATATTCTTTCCTCCGACTTAATTTTGGGAACAATGAATGGCTATTCCACACAGGAAGGCAGGAAGGGACAGGAATGGAATGAAGAATTGGGAGGGGAGATAGGAATAAGGGTGAGGAGGGGAAGAAGGGGGAGTAACAGAGCAAATAATTTGCTTACAAATGCTAACATCCCCCAAGTTCTGAGGCATGTGGGTCCTAAGGAAGGCCCTTTTGTTTTACTGGTGTGAGTGTTCCGCTCAAGAGGAACAGGTTTCTGTCCTTGAAAATGGATTGGTTCCCAGGAGGAAACAGAGTCTAGAAGGGGAGAAGCAGAGCCAGAAGAGGGGAGAGCGGGGCGGGCAGGGAACGTGAGACAGAGGACTGGGAAAGAGTGGGTTGGGGCTTGAAGAAACACGAACAAGGACAAAGGCCGCTGCTGGGAGGAGTGGGCTGAAAGGGGGACTGGAGCCAAGTCTCACTCCATGTTATAAGGCGTAATTCCTTTTATATCACTTCCAGAGGCTGTCGGCAAAGGCCCGCCTTTCCTTCTAAGACTTCTGCTGTTGATTTGTGTCTTTTGGATCTGTTAGTGGGATGGAATGAGCTTTAGGGTGGGAGCTAGATGTCCACAGCTTACACTGGGCAAAGGACAGTAGAGGGAGAAGATGAGGAATAAGAGATAAAACCAGCCCTGGCCAGGGTGCTCAGTGGTTAGAGCTTCCACCCTCGCACCAAAGGGTCGCAGGTTCAATTCCTGGTCAAGGGCACCTGCCTGGGTTGCTGGTTCAATCTCAGACCCAGCTGGGGCACATGCAGGAGGCAACAAATCAATGCCCCTCTCTCACATTTCTCTCTCTCTCTCTGCCTCTGCCCCCTCCCTTCCATTCTCTCTAAAAATCAATGGGGGAAAAATATCCTCAGGTGAGGATTAACAAACAAACCAGAAAAAAAGAAGAGAGATAAAACCAAATAGGCCGTCATTTGCTCATTGTAGCACATCTTGCATATTTCCCCTGTGTTTCAGTGCCATGCCCATCTATAGAGATCTGTCTCCTGCTAGAGCAGGGTAACAATACCAAGTCTCTCAGAGCTTCCGCTAATGAGCCTCAGATGCAGACCAGATAAGCTCTGGGTTTGTTCTGCAAATGAGGCATCCCAAACTCAAAAATAGTCTGAAAAGCATGCCGGCACCTGCATGAGGCTAAAGATTAAAAATGCTAAGAAATCTCAGAGAAAAGAAAAATACCAAGACTCAATTTTCAGTGTATCCAGTAAGCAAATAAGTAAATAAACCCTGTGGCTTAGAGAAGGAAATTCTATAAGAAGATTCAAATAGGTATAATTTAGAGGTTGGGTATGAGAACCCTGTCTCCTCAATTCTGGTTTGTTTATCACAATGGGATAGGACTCAAGCAGTATTAGGATTAGAACTGGAGGCCACTGGAAATATAATAGAGAATACAAGTCATGGAAACTCACCCTTGGCAGAATAGTAGCTCTGCCTTATTTTTAATGCTTACACAGTGAAGCTAACATGTCTTTTAAGCCCAGCCAGTCTGGCTCAGTGGTTAAGCGTCAGCCCATGAACCAAGGAGTCACTGGTTTGATTCCTACTCTGGGCATGTGCCCAGGTTAGGCTCAATCTCCAGTAGGTGGTGTGCAGATGGCAACCAATTGATGATGTTTCTCTCTTGTGAATGTCTCTATCTTTTCCTCTGCCTTCCTCTATCTCTAAAAATCAATTTAAAAAGCATATTAATAAGAAAGAATTCTTAGAACATCAATTTAATTAAACTTGATTTTTTTTATTCCACACCTTTTGAAAGTATTAGCTACTCTGGGCGTTGGGATTTATACAAGCCCCTCAAATAGGAACCACCAGCAAGTGCAAATGATGCTTTTCCTCTGTCTTCAGGGCCCGTTGCTCTGCCGTCTCCTCCATGACTAAGGTCTCCCGCGCTGTTGGAACCATTCTCCCTCACACCTCCATCCAGCTGCTGGATTCCAGCACTACTTGTCCTTGCCTTATATCATCATTCATCCTTTAGGCATCGCCCGCTGCATCGTGAGAGCTTTGGGGCTAAGTCTACTTTTATTCTCTTCCAGCACCTAACAGTGTTAGCACAGCACCACATCCATGGTACCATTACACAAAAACCGGGCAGGACATCAAATTGGTGACCAGCCATTCCAAAAGAAAATTACACCAACAGCAGTTTCTCAAGATAGACAATTCCAGGCGCCAATACGTACTGACTATCCTTTTCCGATAGTGATTGTAATAAAATACTCCCAGCTGAGACCTGCAAATTTCTATTTTTAATAAGCATTTTCCCCTAGAATGTTCTGGGGACTGATTCTGGACAGGAACTTCTGAGTTGAGATAGAAAACAAGTTTGGAATGGATGCATGCCAGCCACATAGAAGCAACATGTTTTTGTAGCCTGACCATCTCTAAAGCCCTGGTATTTTTGTTGGTGCAATTTCCAGTATTGAATTTAATCTCACATAATGCAGCATAGTTGCTGGCTAGTGGTGTTTTTAAAACCACTGCAAAGGAGACATTTTCTCTTCCTAAGAAGGTGCGTGTGAGCCCAGGATTGCTGTTGGGAGCAGGCATCTCCTCTGGGGACCTCAGGCAGAATGCACTGGGGAAAGGATTAGATGGCTCTACTAAGCTATGTGCCGACCAAAAAAAACACATGAATTTATTGTATCTTTATAGCGTGTTTTACTGATGTGGCATTACTGTTTGCCATTATTAATAATGCTACCCATTTTATTTCCAGTTATATGTATTCTCTTGGCATTTAAGTATATTATTTTATTTCTTCATCTTACAAAAAATCAACTTAACATCCTGAAAAGCAGTTCTTGAGCGGAACTTAGGCGGGCATGCAGGTCATGCTCGATGGAAAGTGGAAACAGTCCCACCACGTTAGAAGCGCAGCATCTCTTTAGATCGCATTGGCATCTTAGTCAAACATTCTCAGGTGCATTTCCCATTGATTTTCTTGTCTGTCATCCCACACTAACTTCTGATAGCTGAGGCATCGGCCAAATAAAAAACCAATGTGAGCTCCAGGTCCTGACACACTACAGGTGCTCAAAAATACTCGCAGAGTAAATAAAACTCCGTGCCGCTTAAAGTTATGCCAGCATTATATACCAGAGTGCACCAGCTCTTCTACATGCTAATTAATACCTAATAATTAAAATGAGCTCTAGCACTGCATTATATGAGACAGTAGTCACTAGCCACATATGGCTACTGCGCACTTAAAAATGTCTAGTGAGACCAAGGAAATAAATTTTGAATTTTATTTAATTTATTTAATTTAAATTTTAAAGCAATTATTTTATTTGAAAATTTTAAATGTAATTGAAACTTGAATATGTGAATTGATTTTGTTAACTTTAAATATTATAAAATCTAAATACCTATCAGATTTCAAAGATTTATTATAGAAAAAAAGGAATACAAAGTATCTCATTAACAATTCTTTATATTGACTACATATGGGTATGACATTGTAGTGGGCTGAATGGTGATCCCCATAAAGATATGTCCATGTCCTATCCCCCAGAATCTGTGAATATTACCTGTGTAGTAAATGGGTGAATGCATGCTACCTTCCATGGCAAAACAAATATGATTCTTAAGAGGAAGCGCTTATCCTAGGTTATCCAGGTGAGCTCAGTCCAATGATGAGGGTCCTTTAAGAGTGATGAGTAGATAAAAAAAGATGTAGTACCTATATCAATGGATATTACTCAGCAATAAAAAAATGAAATCTTGCCATTTGCAACATGGGTGGACCTAGAGGGTAGTATAATAAGGGAAATAACTCTGATAGAGAAAGACAATACTGTATCATTTCACTTATATGTGAAATTAAAAAAACAAAACAAAAAAGTAGACTCACAGAAACAGAAATCAGATGTTTGCCAGAGTAGTGGGGCGAAGTGGCAGGATGGGTGAGAATGTTGTGATGTTTGCACAGTGACAGATGATTACTAGAATTAGTGTGGTGATCACACTGTAAGGTATAAAAAAGTTGAATCACTATTTGTACACCTGAAACTAATGTAACATTGTATACCAACTATATTAAACTTTTGTGTAAAAAGAGTGAGGCCAAGAGAGATGTGACAGGCAGAAGAGAAGAGGATCATGTGACTATGGGAGCAAAGCAAAGAGCCATGAGAAGTGGGAAGAGGAAAAGCAGGGACTCTGCCTAGAGCCTCTAGAGGCACTGGGGCCCTGCCTAACCTTGACTTTGAACTTCTGGTCTCCAGAACTACTGTATCCTATATAATAAAAAGGTAATATGCAAATTGACCATCACTCCAACACACAAGATGGCCGCCCCTATGTGGTCAAAGATGGCTGCCCCCATGTGGACACAAGATGGCCACCACAAGATGGCTAGCAGGGGAGGGCAGTTGTGGGTGATCAGGCCAGCAGAGGAGGACAGTTGGGAGGGACCAGGCCTGCAAGGGAGGGCAGTTGGAGGCAATCAGGCCTGCAGGGGAGGGCAGTTGTGGGTGACCAGGCCGGCAGGGGAGGGCAGTTGTGGGTGATCAGGCCAGCAGGGGAGGGCAGTTGGGAGGGACCAGACCTGCAAGGGAGGGCAGTTGGAGGCAACCAGGCCGGCAGGGGAGGGCAGTTAGGGGCAACCAGGATGGCAAGGGAGGGAAGTTAGGGGTGACCGGGCCAGCAGGGGAGGGCACTTAGGGGTGACCAGGCCAGCAAGGGAGGGCAGTTAGGGGCAATTGGGCTGGCAGGGGAGCAGTTAGGCATCAATTAGGCTGGCAGGGGAGTGGTTAGGGGTGATCAGGCTGGCAGGCAGAAGTGGTTAGGGGCAATCAGTCAGGCAGGCAGGCGAGCAGTTGGGAGCCAGCAGTCCTGGATTGTGAGAGGGATGTCCGACTGCCCGTTTAGGCCTTATCTGAGACCATATCCGGGTGTGCTTGTCTACGAAACGTAATGAGGATGATGAGTCACCAAACGAGCTCTCCACGTTGGTCACCTACGTATCCGTCACCACTTTTAAACATCAACAAACAGTTAATGTGGATGAGAACTAACTGTTGGTTGTATGATAAAGTTACAAAATCGCAAAAATATTTAATCTGTAGGTTTTCCTGTTCACTCAAAAACATTAAGCTGGGAAATCTAGTTAATATATTCAATGAGATAATTTTGAAAGTTTCCAAAAAGATGAAATGAAGGTTGATATCTAACAAGATAGAAAAGGGACAAATTTAAAGTCCACACTGAGGTACCAGGAGCCAGCTGTGAGAAACCTCGGGAGCTGTGGCTTCAGGCTGCATGTGTGAGAGAGGCCTGGGGGCTTTTGCTGATGATAAACTAATCTGAAGTGGCAGGCTGGTAGAGCTGCCCAGGGAGTTATTGTGACCTTGGGCTGTTTCAATAAAAACCAGAGTTCCACAGCGAGAGTGCCGTCCTAGCCCACGGCGGCACCATTTCCTGTGAAATCAATTAGACAGAAAAGGGATGACCTAGAGAAAGACCACCTTTACATCTGAATGGCTCCTGTACAGAAAAGACATTCAACTGGCTCTGTAACCAGCCACAAACTAAAGACACTCCAGATGTTCTTCTCCAGCCCAGGTCCTCGGGATTCCGCTAAGTATGGGGGGACAGTGGGTAGTGGCATCTAAGAATTTTAACTATCCATTCATGAATCAGGCTACCAAAAAAGTAAATAACTTCCCATGTCTTAGAACTGATTGAAGAAAATGCCTTTTATGAGGTCTGAGAATATAATTCATTTCCCTTAAGAGTGACATCCCAAGATAACTGTGTACCTTTTTTCTAGAAAGAAAATACACACAAATAAGATTACAGAACAGTGTTTAGGAGCATAAGCTGTGGATTCAGACTGCCTGGTTTTTAATCCTAGCTCTGTCATTTAATAGTTATGTGGCATGGACAAATTACTTAATCTCTCTGACCTTCTAATTTCTCACTTGACCAATTAGGATAGTTAAAGTTCCTACCTTCTCAGGTTATTGTTATAAGGTTTGACCATGGACTATGGGCCTCGGGCCCACTCCCATGGCCAACAGAGTCATGCCATGTCAGGGGGCCAAGACCACTGAAGCTAAAAAATTCATTTTCAGCAGGTCTACAGGTGTGTGGACATATGTAAACACCTATTATATTACACTTGATGGGGAGTAGAGAGAATGGTCTGTATGTCATGAGGTCTTAAAATTGTTTTATTTATTTATTTATTCAGTCAAAAATCTTTATTAAAAGCATTCTTTGTGCTCTATGATACATTAGGAACCAAAACTGATGAAAATATTTGCCTCTGTGGAACTTACATTCTATTTGGGAGAAAAAATAATAAATGTAATAAATAAATAAATAATATGGTGCAACAAAAGACAACAAATGCTATTGAAAAGCTGAGCAGGGCAAGGAAGATCTGAATTTGGAGAGGAGGGTGAAACTGAATAAGTGGTCAGGTGAGCCCTCCCAGAGGACACGATATATTTGAGTAGAGACCGGGTGGGGTGAGGAAGTGGACCATGTAGATATCTGGGAAAGAACATTCCAGGCGGAGCAAGAGCCAATATGCACAGAAGTGTGTTTGTCTCTGAAGGGACAGCAAGGAAGCCAGTGTGGATGTAGGAGCATGAGCAAAGAAGAGGGTGGCAAAGATGCCAGAGATAACGGGGGTCAGGGGAAGGCTTGTGTAGAGTCATTGTGAGGACTTTGCTACCTTGAGAGAAATATGAAACCATTGAGGGTTTTAGACCAATGAGTGGCAAGATCTGAGTCACCTTTCATCTATGGTTCTGCCTGTTCAGTGGAGAAGAGACTGCACAGAGAAAGGTGAAAGCAGGAGGCCCACCACAGGTGTCTGCAATAAATCACCTCAGAGGAAGTACTGGCTTCCTCCAGGGCGGCAGCAGGAGGTGCTGAGTGGTGTTTGGAGTCTGGCTGTTTTCTGAAGTGAGGGGGGAATATCTTCACTGACAGGTTGAGTTGAAATCTGAAAGGAGTGGAGTTGAGGGTAATACTAAGGTTTTGATATGAAGAATGAGAAGGATGAAATCACCATTAACTGAGATAAAGAAAACTATGAATGAAAGAGATTTTAGGCCAGGAGCAGATCAGTTTCTGATTAAGTAAATTGTATCTAGGCCAGAGAAAAGAGTCCAATTTCAGCAGTAGATCCAAAACAATATGGCAGAAGATCCAACCAGAGGATTCAATCCACAGTGGATATTTTGAGGCAAATGAAGTGTCTGATGTAATCTTGGTTTAGATGATTGCTAAAGTAATTTCTATCTTTCAAATTACCTAAGTATAATTTTAAAGTATCTTAGCAATATATGATGGCGTGTGTGTGTGTGTGTGTGTGTGTGTGTGTGTGTGTGTGTGGAGTGTCTTCCTGAACTCTCCATGGGGAAGCAACACCTGCTAATGGCGTTTGTGACAGAGAGGAGTGTTGACAGACCAAGCTAACCTTCCTATTTCCCTCCTCTTCCTTTAGACTCACAAGGTGAATTACAAGCTTTTCTTCTCATGACCACAGACTTGCTCAGCTAATGAGGGAAAAAACCCTGTTCATTAAATAACAGCTTTCAGGAAGCCTAACTCTTCCTAAAACAACTTTTTTTCAGCTGAGTTCACTATGGATTATGAGGGCACTTCATTAAAAAAAAGGGGGAGAGGGATCATAGCAGCATACTCCTAAAGTCTGAAAATAAGTCATTTAGCACTTACAACTGAAAAGTTTCTGCTATCACTGTTTTCCTAACTTCATTAATTTGTGTCTTCCAAAGTCAGCATCCACCCTTACAAGTCTTTGCCTCCTGCTGTCATCAAGGCATTTATAAGCATTAATCTATGACAAGTGGGTGCACTTGATCCTTAACTAATTACTTAGCCTGCCAAATAGAAACAGAAACGGTTATGAAAATTAAAAAAATATATAAAAATACCTAGGATAGTATAAAAATATTATCTACTTACTAAATATGCCCTGTAAACGTTTCATCTAAAGCAAACAGTAGCATCCCAGATAGTATAGCATTGAATGCTTTGACCTTTTATTCATAGGTGACAATACTTAAAAGTGGAAATCAGTTCACAGATTAGATTCACACAAGTGAGAGGATAGAATGCAGAAAGGAGAGTGAGTAAGCAGGACCCTAGGGGTTTTCTATAGGAAAGAGACTCAATGGAGAAAAGGGCAGGAACTCCCATAGTCCCACAGGTTTGCTGCACATTCACTCAAAAGTGGAGTTAGTCCTTATGACACTCATTCATTCAAAATTCATCTATGTGTCATTGGGGATAAAGGGGTTAGGGGGGGAACAAAACAAAATAAAACTGAATGTCTAGTGTCTTGTTTTGTTTTATTTTGCTTTCCTTTAAGTTTTTGCATTCACTAACTGGATTATCCTCTTCTTTATCAATTAACTGAAGTTTTGGAGCTTTTCCAAATACTGAAATAACAAAAGAAGCCACATCAAGACTGATAGGAAGGAGAATGGAAATAGGGCTGTCCCTGCTCCCACGGGTAGTGGATGAAATTCTGGAAGGACATCTCAGCTACAAAGGTCCCTCCTGAGGAGTATGGGGACTCAACCCCAAGCCACACTCCCCAGCCTAGAACACCAGAGCCAGGAAGAGGCACCCATGTAACATCTGGCTGTGAAAATAGTAGGAATTCTGTCCCCCAGGAGAGACAGAGTCTACTAGAAACAAAGGAACCCACTTAAGGGGCCAGCACACAAAATCTCATTTGTAGCCATTCACCCTGGGCTCCAGCAGAGGGAGGGTGGAGTGGACTACAGTCACTAAAGAGAGTCTGGGGTTTGTGGCTCTCGGAGAAGATGGGGAACAACCACCAGGATCCCTGTGCTGAGTCATTCTTCCATATTGCAGATGGCATCTTTTTGGGTGGAACACACCTGTCCGTACCACATCCGCCTGAGGTAAAGCAACAGCTCCACCATCCGGACTCCCTTCTCCCCACCCTGCGGAGCTCACACCCTGTTGAGGAGTAGGCTGCCTGGGTAGAATGTAGCCTGGGCAGACTCAGGGGGTGTCGGCGACTGAGTTGTGTGGCTTTCTCCCAACTTTCCTGTGACGCTGACTGGTGCTTCCCCTCAAAGAGGATATACTCTCCCCCTCTCAGGGTTCCTGGCACCCATGCTCCTGACTCCTGGTGGCTCCAACCTGTCAAGGTCTGGGAAGAATCTAGGACAGACTAAGTTGTGTAGCTCTAGGATGGGAACTGTTTTTCCCTGAAACACCTGACCAGTGCAGAACCTTCCCATCACGCAGCCAAACCGTGGGGTTCTTGAGACCTGATCAACTTTGCTTGCCTCATCCAGACTACTGCCTGAGACCTTGCCCCAATACAAATGTGTGTGAGAACCCAGCGGTGGAAGCTAGACTTGGTATACCTGGGACATTTCTAAGTAGCCTCAGACCCAGCACTGGCACCAAACTAGAACCTGTATGAACCTGGTGAACACTACTTGCCCATTCCTGGTGGCACACTGAGAACCTATCTCATGCAACTCAAATACCGCCAGAGGCACTTTCAGTGACTGAGCCTAATAGGCAACCAGCAGGCAGAGACAGGCAGAGGTGGGTCTCAGGGTGTCTTGGGCCTTTTGCTGATCTTCCCCTGGCTCAGTGGAGGTAAAAGCCAGCCTTAGTGCATAGCTTGGTCCTTCCTCTGCACATCCAGGCCCAGCAGAGGCAGCCACAAACTATGGATGCTACCTAGGGCCATGTTGTCTAGGGCCAGTCACAGGCAGCATTTGACATTGGCCTGCACCAGAGTCTCTCAAAGAGGCCCAGAATCAATGCACCTGGTGGCCAGCTTTAGACAACCTCAGAGCAGGATCCAATAAGCTTCACGTAAGTGGCATATCCAAAGGGAGATCCCAGCAGGCACCACAGCCTGGTGAAGCAAATTCCGTTTCATGTGGTCAGCACCTTCATAGCAGCTCGGACACTGTGGTCAGGGTTGATCCTCACATTCAGCCAGCCTAAGGGTGGACTTCACACATGAATTGGCCAATAGCAACCAAGGCTCAATTAAAATAGGAAGCCCTACATAACCCACACAAAGAACATTCCTGGAGCATTCGGCTGAGATGATCAAGGAAACTGCACCACTGGATCACACAGGGTACCTACTACATTAGGCCAGCCTACCAACACTGGGAGTTATACACAGCAGATCTATCTAATACATGGAAACCAGTATAAAGAAATGGCCAAAATGGGGAGATAAAGAACTATGCCCAAAATGAAAGAAAAATAGAAGACTCCAGGAAAGAAAGCTAAATGAAATGGAGGCAATTTATCAGATACAGAGTGGAAAAAAAAACAGTGATTATAAGGATGCTCAATGAACTTAGTACAACTACAATAGCATGAAAAAGGACCTAGAAACCATAAAAGAGAACCAATCAGAAATGAAGAATATAATTTCTGAAATAAAGTATACAGTAGAAAGAATAAACAGTAGGTTGTCAGCCGAAACCGGTTTGGCTCAGTGGATAGAGCATCAGCCTGCAGACTGAAGGGTCCCAGGTTCGATTCCGGTCAAGGGCACGTACCTTGGTTGCGGGCCCGTCCCCAGTAGGAGGTGTGCAGGAGGCAGCTGATCGATGTTTCTCTCTTATCGATGTTTCTAGCTCTCTATCCCTCTCCCTTCCTCTCTGTAAAAAATCAATAAAATATATTTAAAAAAAACAAAAAACACAGTAGGTTGTCAGTGATTTCAAAGGCGAGGTAGAAAAAAAACACCCAATCAGAGCAACAAAAAGAAAAAAGAATTTAAAAATGAGGATAGCTTAAGGGACCTTTGAGACAACATGAAGCACAATAACATCTACATCATACTTGTACCAGAAGAGGAAGAGAAAGAGCAAGAGATTAACAACCTATTTGAAGAAATAATGACTGAAAATTTCCCTAAATTGGTGAGGAAAAAGACACACAATTTCAGGAAGCTCAGAGGGTCCCAAACAAGATTAACCCAAAGAAGTCCAAACCAAGACACATCATAATTAAAATGGCAAAGGTTAAAGACAAAAAGAGAACTTTAAAAGCAAATGAGAATGACAGTTATCTACAACCGATCTCTCATAAGACTGTCAGCTGATGTCTCAACAGAAACATTTCAGGACAGAAGGGATGGGCTTGAAATATTCTAAGTGATGAAAAGCAGGGACCTACAACAAAGACTGCTTTACCCAGAAAGGCTATTATATAAAATTGAAGGAGAAATAAAAAGCTTCCTAGACAAGAAAAAGCTAAAGGAGTTCATTATCACCAAATGAGTATTACAAGAAATGTTAAAAGGTCTTCTTTAAGAAGAAGAAGAAAAAAAACAGGAAATAGTTATAAAGAATAAAATGGCAATAAATACATACCTATCAATAATCACTTTAAAAGTAAATGGTTTAAATGCTTCAGTCACAGACATGCAGTAGTTGAATGGATAAGAAAACAAGACCCATATACATGCTGTCTATAAGAGACCCATCTCAGAATGAAAGATACACACAGACTAAAAGTAAAGGGATATAAAAAGATGTTTTATGCAAATGGAATGAAAAAAATAGCTGGGGTAGCAATACTTAAATCTGACAAAATAGACTTTAAAACAAAGGCTATAGTAAGAGACAATTAAGAACACTACATAATGATAACAGGAATAATCCAACAAAAGGATATAATCCTTGTAAACATGTATGCACCCAACATAGAAGCACCTAAATATGTAAAGCATATTGTGATGGACATAAAGGAAGAGACTGACAGTAATTCAATCATAGTGGGGAATTTTACCACCCTACTGACATCAACACATAGATCTTCCAGACAGAAAATCAATAAGGAAATGTGGCCTTAAATGACACACAAGATCAGATGGACTTAATTAATACCTCCAGACCAGATCATTTCACTCCAAAGCCTCAGAGTGTACATTTTTCAAGTGCATATGGAACATTTTATCAATAACATACACACACACACACACACACACACACACACACACACACACACCTGAATATTGCTTAAAAACATAAAGATATGGAGGCTAAATAACATGCTACTAAACAATGATTGGGTTAACAATGAGATCAAGGAAGAAATCAAAAGATACTACTTTGATACAAATTAAAATGAGAACCCCCCCCCGCCCCGCCCCAAACACACACACACAATTTTGGAATACAATCCTAGAGGGAAACTCATAGCATTACAGGCTACCTCAAGAAACAAGAAATATCTCAAATAAAAAATCTAATTTTACACTTAACGGAACTAGAAAAAGAACAATAAACAAAGCCTAAAGTGAGTAGAAGAAAGGAATAATAAAGATCAGAGCAGATATAAACAATTGAGTCAAAAAAATACAAAAGATCAATGAAACCAAGAGCTGGTTCTTTGTAAAGATAAACAAGATTGACAAACCTTTAACCAGACTTGTCAAGAGAAAAAGAGAATATCCAAATAAGTGAAACCAGAAATGAAAGAGTAGAAGTAACAACTCACACCAAAGAAATAGAAAGGATCCTAACTATATGCCAACAAATGGACAACCTGGAAAAATTGGATAAATTCATAGAAACATACAATCTCCCAAAACTGAATCAGGAAGAATCAGAGAATCTGAATAGATAGATTACAACTAGTGAAATTGAAGCAGTAACAAAAAAACTCCCAACAAACAAAAGTTCTGTACTGGATAGCACTACAGGTGAATTTTACCAAATATTCAAATAACTAACACCTATCCTTTGCAAACTACTCCAAAAAAATTCAAGAGAAGATTTGCAAGCTCATTCTATGAGGTCAGCATTATCCTAATTCCAAAACTAGATAAAGACATGACAAAAACAAAAATTATAGGCCAATATCCCTGAGGAACATAGATGTTAAGATTCTCAACAAAATATTAGCAAAGTGGATCCAGCAGTACATTAAAAATATCACACACTATGATCAGTGAGATTTATTCCAGGGATGCAAGGTTATTACAATATTCACAAGTCAATAAATGTGATATATCACATGAACAAAAGGAAGTATAAAAATCACATAACCATATTAATATATGCAGAAAAAAAACATTTGATAAAATCCAGCACCAATTGTTGATAAAAACTCTCAGCAAAACAGGAATAGGGAAAATACACCTCAATGTAACAAAGACTACATACTAGTATGACAAACCCACAGGCAACATCATACTCAATGGGCAAAAACTAGAAGATTTCCCTTAAAATTGGGAACAAGACAGTGATTTCTGCTTTCACCACTCTTATTCAACATAGTACAGGAAGTCCTAGCCACAGTGATCAGAAAAGAACGAAAAATACAAGGCATCCAAATTGGAAAGGAAGAAGTAAAACTGTCATTATTTGCTGATGACATGATACTGTATATAGAGAAACCTAAAGATTCCACACAAAAACTAAAGAATGAATTCAGTAACATAGCAGGCCACAAAATAAACACCCAAAAATCAGTTGTATTTTTATATACCAATAATGAACTGTCAGAAAGGAAAACTAAAAAAGATAAATTCCATTTACAATTGCATAAAAATAAATAAACCTAGGAATATATTTAACCAAGTCTGTAAAAGACCTGTACTCAGAAAATTATAAGACACTGAAGAAAGAAACTGGAGAAGATAACAATAAGTGGAAGTCTATATTATGTTCATGAATAGAAAGAATTAACATCATCAAAAATGTCCATACTACCCAAAGCAATCTATAGATTCAATAAAATTCCTATGGAAATGCCAATGGGGTATTTCACAGAACAAGTACAAATATTCCAAAAATGTATACAGACCACAAAAGACCCTGAATAACCACAGCAATCCTGAGAAAGAAGAACAAATTTAGAGGAATCATGCTACCTGATATCAAACTATATTACAAGGCCCAGTAATCAAAACTGCATGGTACTGGCATAAAATCAGACATATATATCAACTAGAGGCCCAGTGCATGAAATTCGTGCATGGGGGGGGGGCGTTGTCCCTCAGCCCAGCCTGCACCCTCTCCAATCTGGGACCCCTCGGGGAATGTCTGACTGCCTGTTTAGGTCCGATCCCAGATCCTGTGGGATCGGGCCTAAACCAGCAGTCAGACATCCCTCTCACAATACGGGACTGCTGGCTCCTAACTACCCACCTGCCTGCCTGCCTGCCTGATTGCCCCTAACCACTCTGCCTGCCAGCCTGATAGCTTCCTAACCATGCCCATGCTAGCCTGATTGCCCCTAACTGCCTTCCCCTGCAGGGCTGAGGGGACTGGGGGACTGAGGTTGGATGAGGCTAGATGCTGTGAGGACTGGGTGAGATCTGGTTGAAGGGACTGGGGGACTCTGGCTGGATGAGGCAGGCCTGAGGGGACTGGTGGACTCCGGCTGGATGAGGTGTGTGGTGCCTGCCACCCCCAAGCAGGGCTGAGGGGACTGGGGGACTCTGGATGGATGAGGTGGGGCTGAGAGGACTGGGCACCACCATCTTGTGGCTGTGGGCGCTGCCATCTTATGAGGGTGTGGCAGTCAATTAGCATATTCCCTCTTTACTGGCTGTGGGTGCCACCCTCTTGTGAGGGTGTGATGGTCAATTAGCATATCCCCTCTTTATTAGATAGGATAGAACAGAAATAAACCCACATCTTTATGGTCTCTAGCCCAGAAATAAACCCACATCTTTATGGTCAATTAATATTTGACAAAGGAGGCAAAAATATACAATGGGGTAAAGATAGTTTATTTAAGAAATGGTTTGGGGAAAATTAGACAGATACATGCAAAAAAATGATACTAGACCACCTAGTACTCCATACACAAGAATCAACTCAACATGGATCAAAATCTTAAATATTAGACTCAAAACCATAAAAATCCTAGAAGAAAACACAGGCAGTAAAATAGCAGACATTTCTTGTAGCAATATTTTTTCTGATATATCTCTTTGGGCAAGGGCAACAAACAAACAAAAATAAACAAATGGGATTACATCAAACTAAAAAGTGTTGGCACAGCAAAGGAAACTATCAAAAAAGTTAAAACACAAACCACTGAATGGGAGAACGCATTCACCAATACATCTTATAAGGGCTTAATATCCAAAATTTATAATGAATTTATAAAACTCAACACCAAAAAAAAAAAAAAAAAAAAAACACCCAACAACAAAGAAACTAATTAAGAAGTGTGCAAAGGACTTGAATAGACAGTTCTTCAAAGCGGACATACAAATGGCCAATAGACATATGAAAAGATGCTTAAAGCCATAAATCATCAGAGAAATGCAAAATAAAAACCACAGTGAGATATCACCTCACACCTGTCAGAATGGCTATCATCAATAAATCAACAAACAAGTGTTGGTGAAGATGTGGACTGCTGGTGGGAATGCAGACTGGTGCAGCCACTGTGGAAAGCAGTATAAAGTTACCTCAAAAAATAAAGAAATGGAACTGGCTTATGACCCAGTAATTCCTCTTCTGAGAATATATCCAAAGAAATCTAAAACTCTAATTTAAAGGATATATGCACCCCTATGTTCATTGTAGTGTTATTTATAAAAGCCAGGATATGAAGCAGCCCAAGTGCCCATCAGTAGATGAATAGATTTTCAAAAGCTGTTGTACATTTACACAGTGGAATATTACTTGGCCATATAAAAGAAGGAAATCTTACCTTTTGCAAGAGCATGAATTAACGTGGAGAGTATTATGCTAAGAGAAATAAGTCAGTCAGAGAAAGACAAGTGCCATGATTTCCCTCGTATGTGGAATCTAACGAACAAAATAAAATAACAAATTAGAAACAAACTCATAGATACAAAGAACAGACTGACAGCTGTCAGGGGTAGGGGGTTAAGGACTAGGGCTAGGTAAAAAAAGGTGAAGGGATTAAGCACAAAAAAGGCCTCATAGACACAGACAACATTATTGTGATAATCAAAGGGAATGGGAGATAGGGGAAGTAGAAGAGGGTAAAGGCAAAATAAATGGTGATGGAAGGAGTAATGACTTGGGGTAATAAATACAGCATAATATATAGATGATGTATTATAGAATTGTACATCTAAAACATATATAATCTTGTTAACCAATGTCACTCCAGTAAATTTAATAAAAATAAAAATATAAAACTTAAAAATTTTAAAAACAAATACTAAAATAAGCTAAGATAGCTAAACTTGGATATTTAAAATAGGAAGACTATTGTAATAAAGAAAATATCATTTCCCAACCACTAAGGCATTTTATGGTTGTCATGAATGCTGTTCACCAAATGTCTCTCACTGCCTGCCTTCCCCACACATGGTCGCATTGCTCTGCCTGGGCCCTTGCAATTGGGTTGAGGCTTATGACATCTGGCCAATGAGTGGGAGCAGAAGTGAGATGTGCTACTTCTAAGCAGAAGCACTTATTTGCTTTGCTATCTGTGGAGGAAAGAGTTTGCCTTTTCTAGATATCATTTTCAAGAAACTAACTACTCAGAAAAATCTTAGAAACTGTCCCTTTATTGCCTGAAGGAATTTAGATAAAAGACCTGCTCCACGAAGGGAGGTATCATCAGAGACAACTACAGTTTAATATGAACTCGTGAGTAATAGACCGAGAGGAACCTAGCCAGGCCCCTTTGACCACAGACCCCTTTGTGTCCATTGTTACAGATGGCCCGGCCTTTCCATCTCTGTGTGAATCGCCTTCCTGCCCTTTGAAGTCCCAAACCAATGCCCGCTCCCCTTCTCCTTAGCTCAAGGAGGCACAGAAGCCTATCTGCCTGATCTGCCCTTGGGTCCTGTATTCTTAGGGAAACCCTTTTGTAAATACATAATAAACTTGGTCATTTTCTCCTGCTAATGTATCTCATGTTAACTTGAGCAGCCAGGGGAACCTAGAAGGGTGGGAAGAAATTTGTTTTTCCTCCCCCACAGTTTTGGCGAGCCAGCCAGGGGAACTTCCCAGCTGAGAAACCGCTTTTCCTAAGTGGACTGCAGCTGAGAGGACCTGGGTGTCTGACAATGGAACTGGCCAACAGGCCAGCTTTTCCTCACCTTTTTAGTCTCCTGGGATCTGTATCTGTAGGTACAGTGGGGAGGAGGAGGGAGGGGGGAAGGGGAGAGCAATAAAACTTTTGTATCTTTCTAAATTTAGATTAGCTGGAGAAAATACTGGTGAAACTAGTCTACTGGGGTAGTGTGACCTGGTAGAGATTTTGAGTTCTGTTTTCTGTGCATCTTTTTCCTCTTCCTTTTTCGGCCAGCTGGAGGAGGCATATGCCCCTGGCGCGGGCAGCTGAATAGGCTGTGGGTCCAAGCTCGGGAAATAGAAAATGTTATTCTGTTCAAAGGGGGAAACATGGTTCCTCATGTTTTGGAACAGCTGTTGAAAGACAGGTCACTTCATCTTTCTTAAGCTAACACGGGCGGGCGGGGATTTTTATAGATCCGTGGCACTGCATCATCTGCATTCTCTGTGGACACCTCTTGCTTCCTTAACTCATAAAAGGCTTGTTCATTTGAATTTCTTTTAAAAAATATAGTTTTATTGATTTCAGAGAGGAAGGGAAAGGGGAAGAGAGAGATAGAAACATCAATGATGAGAGAGAATCATTGATTGGCTGCCTCCTGCACACCCCATACAGGGGATCAAGCCCGGAACCTGGGCATGTGCCCTGACCTGGAATCAAACCTTGACCTCCTGGTTCATAGGCCGATGCTTAACCACTGAGCCACGTGGGCCGTGCTGAATTGCTTTTAAAGTCCTACTCATTGTCAGTGGCCAAATGATGGGTTCTTTGAATTAAAAAAACTTCTAACTTGAAAACTGTTCATCGAGCCCTCATTTGGTATAATGAATAGCCATTAAGACTCCTTCAACAAGATGAAAGGACTGAAATTAGAACTAAAATCAAAGTCTGCTCAGACCGCTTTCAACTGGACTTCAGATATCTGCAGATATCGTAAAGAAATAAATCAATAAATAAGTCAGGACTTTGGGAGTATAATTGCTTGGCATTTAAGAAGAAAAAAATAAGGTGTATAAAGCAAATATTAATAGATATGGAACAAAGAAGAAATATAAAAAGGGTAGTTACAGAACTAATCCCTGCAGGAGAGAAATATTTGGGTAGTTATTAAAAAATTGGATAAACAAAATGAACATAAATATCAAAATAAAGATTTTAAAACAGCACTACCAGAGGCTGGATGGGCCAAAGGGAGCCTCTACTTGTCCCCTAAAATCAAAGGGCCCCAAACAAGTCCTCCCTACTCACCCCCGTTTGGATAAATTTAAAAGGCTGGTGGCAGAGATGACAATGAAATATTTAACAGGATATTTTAAAAGGATTTAATAACTCTGTGATCAGAAGTTTGGCAAAATTTGAAGCTGATTTTTCAAAGTCTGATAGGAAATCTTTAGAGCCTCCTCAGCAACTGCCCAGACCCTCCTGTGAATAATCAGGGGTATAATCACTGTCCAAAGTGGGGGAGGGGGAAGATTTTTAATAGCACAAGTGACTAAAATGTCTTCCTGCCTTAAATCTACCCCCCCCAGCCTCCTTAAAAATTGTTTTTCAAAGGCAAATAAAAATCTTAAATGTCTTCTCTACAAATATTATAACTATTTGTGCTTGTGGTCTCTGTTTGTGTTTGCTTCTCTGCATGTTTTATGTATGATGTGCTATTTTTCTACCTGTGGATGATATCGCTAATTTGTAAAATAGCACTATTTAATCACTTAAACAGATAAACAGTTACATAAAAATTCTCAAATATATAATAGAAACTAACCCAAAATGCTCTTCAGGTTCCTGTGATTTGGGGAAAATATTCAGAATTTAATTTAATTTATAATTTGTTCGTTTAATTAACATAGGCATGTCATTAGAGTTAGACTTAAATATTATACTTTTATTTTACCTAGGTTTACAAAAATAAGTTCATATTATCTCTTACAAAATATATCAGCAGGGAAAATCTTGGAATGATAAATGATTTTGATGTCTCATGGAGTTTTCATGGGTAATCTAAACAAAATTGTTAAGGATTAATAAACTAAACAGTGTAAGTAGGATAAAAAGATTTTCGAAATGAAAACATTTTAGCAATAATTATATGTAATAGTATATGTACTTCAAAGTAGTTTCCAAAATCTTTTGGTAACTTGAAAACAGCATTTTACTAAGTTAAGTGATAGAATTTATTGACTATTTAGGTCAGCAATTTCCAACCAGTGTGCCACAAGAATTTTTAAAACATACAATGCCTGGCTATTTAGTCAGGGGTACTGACCTCTTTTCCCTTAGATTGTCAAATAAAGAAATAACAAGTAGCTGTCTGATGTGAATGGATCAAAATTATACTTATTTTTTGTTAAGTCAGCAAAAAATATAATATATTTTTTGGTGTGCCGCAGAATTTTAGTAATTAGTTCAAGTGAACCATGAAATGAAAGAGGTTAAAAATCTAGCTCATTATCAAATAAGATCATTTGATAAACATTAATTGTTAAATAAGTCTAAGTTTATTTTTTACTTCTTTTTAGAAAGACATTAAAAGATAAATTTGCCCCAAACTGGTTTGGCTCAGTGGATAGAGCGTCAGTCTGCAGACTGAAAGGTCCCAGGTTCGATTCCAGTCAAGGGCATGTACCTTGGTTGCGGGCATATCCCCAGTAGGGAGTGTGTAGGAGGCAGCTGATCAATGTTTCTCTCTCATCAATGTTTCTAACTCTCTATCCCTCTCCCTTTCTCTCTGTAAAATATCAATAAAATATATTTAAAAGAAAAAGATAAATTTGGATCTGTTAATAAAAATATCTTACACTTTCATTGAGGAAGCACATATTTCTAAAAATTATGACATAACATTTGCCTATTAATAAAAGCCTTTGTGTCTAAAGATCATGAAATGTATTAATGGTTTTGCCAATCTATAGAATACTAGCTGATTCATAATTGCTTACTTTAGTTGTCTTTAGAAATTAAGATTGCTAAGTGTTAAGAACTCTAATTGAAATGAAAGAAAAATAATGTTTTTAGTAATGGAAGGTATAAGTTATAGAGATACATTTTGGGGGGGAACTTAGAAGTGATTTGTCCTAAAATAAGCTGGTCTTCTATAATAATAAAAGTGTAATATGCTAATTAGATCGGACAGCCGAATGACATTCTGGATGTCCTACCAGACGAAGCCCCGGTGGCGGGGCTAAGGCAGAGGCAGTTAGGGGTGATCAGGCAGGCAGATGAATAGTTAGGGGTGATCAGGCAGGAAGGCAGAATTGTTAGGGGCATTCAGATAGGCAGGCGAGTGGTTAGGGGTGATGAGGCAGAGGTGGTTAGGGGTGATCAGGCAGGCAGGCAGAATGGTTAGGGACGATGATGCAGAGGTGGTTAGGGGCGATCAGGCAGGCAGGCAGAGGCAGTTAGGAGTGATCAGGCAGGCAGAGTGCTTAGGGAAGATCAGGCAGGCAGGCGAGCGCTTAGAAGCCAGCAGTCCTGGATTGTGAGAGATTGCAGGCAGGGCTGAGGGACCACCCCCCCCCCACACCCCGTGCACGAATTTTGTGCACCGGACCTCTAGTTTCTGAATAAGAGACTAACTAAATTTCATAAGGAAAGTTATAGATGGTTTGTGATTTAAACAAATTTCATTAAGCACATGGATCTAAATGGTTTTCTTCCTTTTTTAAAAAAGGAGAAAGTTTTTCTGACTATTGGTCTGGTCCTGATAACATATTATGAAAAGTTTTCTGCCTAGAAAGCAAGTATCTGTGTTTTATCAAAATAATTGTCTATGGTTTATGTTGTCTTAATCAGGTCCATGGTTACTTAAAAAACTGAATATTCTCAATAGTAAAAGCTAAAGTTTTGCTAACAATAATGTAACCTTATGTATTTGCGTTTGAATTTTTTTTGTTGTTGTTACTTTGTTTATATCAGGAGTGGGGAACATCTGGCCCACAGGCCATATAAGGCCCTCAAAATCATTTGGTCTGGCCCTGCCAAGGCATTAGGGGTGAGTTAATTTAAATGTTTCACCAAATATAGCAGGCTAGTTTTTAAGTTGATAATTTTGGCCCTTGCAGAAAAAAAGGTTTCCCACCCCTGGTAAGTGGATAGTTAAGTGTTATTTCATAATAATCTGTGATCTTTTTCATTAAATGTCTAAAGCTTTTCAACATATTTTGACCAAAAAGAAAAATCTACTTTCCAATATTCAAATTTTAAATGGTATTTTTCTTGACCTGAAAACAATTCTGAGGTATTCCAGAGGGCCCCTGGAACACCTCAAGAGATTTATTCTCTCTACTTATGAAAGGGAAATATTAAACTAATTAGCTTTATTGGGTGTGTTGAATCATTTTCAAATATCCTATCTAATAAAGAGGGAATATGCTAATTGATCCTCACACCATCGCAAAGATGGTGGTGCCCACAGCCAATAAGGAGGGAATATGCTAATTGACTGCCATGCCCTCAAAGATGGCGGCACCCACAGCCACAAGATGGCGTGCTCTGCCAGCAGTGGAAGCAGCAGAGGTGTGATGGGGCGTCGCCTTCCCCTGACTGCTGGGTTGCCTCCTGCCCCTGAGGGCTCTCAGACTGTGAGAGTGGGCAGGCCGTGCTGAGGGACCCCCCCCCCGTCCAGTGCATGAATTTTCATGCACTGGGTCTCTACTAGGATTATAAACTTCTATGGTATACTATATGGGTAATATTATTAATATAAATATTCCAAAAATTATATGAAATTTCTGAAATTCTCAAATGCCTGGTATAATGTTATCACTTACTAGAGGCCCAGTGCACGGATTCATGTACTGGTGGCGTCCCTCGGTCTGGCCTGTGGGGATCAGTGGACCTCTGTGCCACCGCAGCCTGGCCTTACTTGCCAGCTTGTTGGTGGGGAGGGGCGCACAGGGGGAGTATCCATGGGAGAGTCTCGCGTCTGGCGCCCGTAGGTCAGCTGAGCAGTGTTCCCACTGTGGGAGCGCACTGACCACCAGGGGGCAGTTCCTGCATTGAGTGTCTGCCCCCTGGTGGTCAGTGTGCATCGTAACTACCAGCAGGTCATCCAGTCATCTGGTCATCCGGTCACTTAGGGTTTTATATATATCGATAATTCTAGTCATTTCCTTAAAATGTTTTGTGTCTTAAACAAATTCCCTAGTTAATTGCATTATCTTTAACCTTGGGTATTTTCAGTCATTGTCACTTACAGAGAGCCATTGTATTACTGGGATGCTTTTGCATATATATATAATCTTCAGAGAGACTTATGGAGAGGACTCTGACACTACAACATACAGGTTTCTGATACACTTTAAATCATACATCGAACTAGGTAAAAAGTTACAGAAATCTAATGGGGGGAAATGATGGCTTTATAAAGCTACTGATAAAATATCAAGATAAATAAGAATTAATTATGTGGGACTGAATGAATTGATGAGGATGATTATAATTTTTATTATTTTTATTTGAAATATTACTGATTTTTAAAATCTCTGTTTGCCAGACTTCAAAAGAAATTTCAATTGTTGTACTGTTGATATTTGGCTCTGTTGACTAATGAGTTTGCCGACCACTGCCCTACCTGATCATTGAAGAATCTGGAAACTCTTAGTGAGTAACCTCATTTTTCATGGCATATAGTTATTTGCATAAGTTTAAGAAGAACAAGTTCTCTTTGTAGCAGGGCACAATTGGAAACAGGTCATATCACCAAAGGCTTGGTCTGGAATGTCATGTCTGAGAATGCATAGACCGGATATGACCAGACAGCCTTAAGGAACTGGGACGGACTCATGAAAGCCAATAAAAAAAAACCCTGGAAAACAGCCTGTTACCTTACTTACAGGGTTTCCAGAAAACTTACTTCCTGCCAGGTTCAGAAACCTCAGGATATTTGGGGAACCTTGAGAAGAGAGGAAGGAATTCACCCAAATCTAAAGGTACTGTAGGCGAGTTTGATGGCTAACAGATTAAAAAAATAATAATAAATAAAAAAATAAAATAAAATAAAAGAGCCTATAAGGTCAATTGCTATTCTTGTTGTATTTATACAAACACCAGGACCGGTTTATTAAAACTAAACTGATTTTGCAAATAAATCAGTGTTAGTTTGTCTATCTTTGGTACAATAGAGAGGATTTTAGATTGAAGAATTATGTTTCAATAGAAACTATAACATGCAAGTATGGATATTAAATTCTAGTTTTATTAACTTTCTTGAGGTTTTTATTAGATGCGTACTGGACTGGATCCTGAATTCTTCAAGTTCTCTCAAATATTTGTTTCCAACTTTCTAAACTAACGTTTCTAATTTTCTCTCACTTTTGACTTGGAATCATTGAAAATTAAAACTGCTTATTTCCCAAAGCCCTGCAAACTACAGCTCACCTTGACATAAACTTCAGAGAAATTGCTCAGTATCCATGCTTAGCCAATCTGGCCTGCCTGCTGTATAAGCTACTGAAAAGTTCGCCTGATACTCAGTGACATCATCAGAGACATTGGAAACTGCCAAAGACCATTCAAGCCTGCCATCCGACCTCTTTCCCACTGCAGCTCTCCGGACTCCGACGCTGGCTTATAACTCGCTCCAATGCGTTTGTTTCCATAATAAGAAATGCCTCTTCGTAAATACCTGAGTGCCTGCTTACACAGCGTAGGCCTGTTTGGGGAGCCCACCTGCATCACCCCTCCTGAAAAGGGACACAGCTGTTTAATGCAACCGACCGGTTCTCAGAACTGAGTCATCGGTTCAGTAAGATAGGGAGCACTCTACTAACTTCGCTTTCGGACATGGAACTTCTTATTTGAGGTTTCACTGTGGGGACTGAGGCAGAGCAGAATTTGCCACAAATACGCCTTTTCAAGATCTCAATTGTTTTAAACTTGTTATTTTCAATAAACAAAAGACTCATCAGAAAACGTCGACCTTCCCCCCAACTGCCAGAGGAGCTGCTGCAGGAGGGGAGCTGTCGCCACAGAGAAGCAGCTCAGCACGGACCGTGTGACAGCGGGACCCAGGGAGGCCCCGTGATCGGTCTCGCTGTGTCCCGCTGTGGAAGATGCCCAGCAAACGTTTATTCTGCTCTTCCTCTCCATGTGAATCGCCTTTCTGTCTCTGAAGTCCCACACCACCACCCCCATTTCTCCTTGGCTCATGGTGGCCTAGAAGCCTGAATTGCCTAATCTGTCCCAGGTCCCCTATTCTTAGGAAACCCCCATACATGCATGTGTAATAAATGTGGTCATTTTCTCCTATTAATCTGTCTCCTCATGTTCATGTGATTATTAGCCCAGCCGGAAGAACAGAGAAGGGTAGGAGGAAATTCCTGCTCCTCCTCTATCCCGTCAAACTCTCTTTTTTTCTGCCATGATGAACAGTGTCATTTCAAACAGATGCTGCTCCAAATTGTGGGCTGAAGCTAACCTGGCGCACATGCTCCACTCAGCCTCAGTGGGCAGGGGCCTGAGCAAGAACTGACTCTTACTGCCTTTAGCCATTGAGATTTGAAGCTGATTGGTTACCATAGCATCACCTAGCTGCGCAATTGTCAACTCATGGCACAATAAAGTAATTACTAAAATTCTGTGGCACACCAAAAAATACATTATATTTTTCCTGATCTAACAAAATAAAGGTATAATTTTGAGTCATTCACACTGGACGTCTATTGTTGCATTGGCTGTTGTCATTCTTTTTATTTGACAATCTAAGGGAAAAGAGGTCAGTGCCCCTGACTAAATAGTCAGGTATTGCAGGTTTTCAAATTTCTTGTAGCACATCAGGTGCAAATCGCTGACCTTGCCTATCATGAGGTACGTGTATTTCCATCTTAATAACGTCCATCACAAATAACACTAATGATACTGGCCGAGAAGGGGATTTCAGTATTATAGCCAGTAAGAGCATGTGATCTAGAACCAAATCACCGCAGTTCCGAACCTGCCTTTGCCTCTTTTAACTCTGCACTTTGGGCAGGATAATCAGTCTCTGAGCTTTACCTCCCTCACCAGGAGAAAGAAAAGAATAAGAGCAGCTGCCTTACCATGGTAAGTGTAAGGATTAATGAATTAAATCAAATCATTAACACAGTGCCAGGCATATAGTGACATATTAATAAAAATCTATATTTAGTGTATATATAAATCTCAGACACAATTGAGGAGTGCTAATTAATTTTTTTATTCCAATGTCAGCTTCCACTGTTTGTCTCCTGCTGTCTGCAAAACATCCTTTACCTGCATTCATTAATCCGTGTCATAGTTGTACCTTTTCCCTGATCTTGTGACCTTCCTCAGATTTTTCTAGTGTATCTTCCTTCCGCTTCCGGGTCTTCATAACGCTGTCAGTGTTGCCTAGAATTCTTTGCTGCCCCAAAACCAGCCTTAAGTCTTGTTTAGCCCTTCCTACTTCTTCAGGTCTCATTTGAAATATATATATTTTTAATGAAAGCCTTGACCAAGATCGTACCCCACCATCCCAAACAACCCCTCCAAAGAAGGAAAGAGGGGTGGACAGGTGGTCTTGGAGCTTCTCAGGAGGCACAGGAGAAAACAGGGATGTCTGTTTTGGCAGGAACCCCCCTGCATTTACCTAACACTGGATATATGTTACAGACACTATGTGAAGCTTCTATTAAAATGACAACTGCCTTGAATTAGCATTTTTATATTGCTTTCTGTTGATGAATAATGCTGTATCCAGAAGAAAGAACTTTGCACCAGACCTTATTCATACAAACAAGTACATCAATAGAGCCTTCTGTTTATAATAATAACAAACTACCCTTCTTTTCAACAATTTAATTAAATACAATTAACTCTGGTTTGTTGTGCCAACCTATTAATGTCAAATTGAATATAAAGAGACTTATGAAAAGATTATAATAAATTCTTTACACTACTGTAAAATTACTCCAATCCTCTGCTCACCAGAAATACTTAAGAGCATTTTTGAAGTGTGTTAATGAGGACAGTAAAAAAGACAGAGTTTTACCAACCAACTTGCAAGGCTTCTGTAAGGCTTTGACCTCTTCAGTGGAGCACCCTTGCCTGTTGGGTATGGTGCTCAAGAGACTTTGAAACACTAATTGCAAATTTATCATCATTTTAAATATCTTTAATCCATGCTTCTATCTGTAAAAGCTAGTCTCTCATGCTTAAACAAACTACCTAGACACTTGAAACATTGGCACTTTTTTTTTTTTTGCTAAGGTTAAAAATATTAGACACCATGATACCTAGGCAACTCTTAATATACAAAGATATCATTTTGTATTCAGAGCAAGCAGAAAATATGAGGTATACATAGGAATATACAAAAAATGGGACCCTAGGGTGCAAGCCATGGACATTTAGGTACCATTGGGTTTATCAGTATATACCTGGATTTCTTCCGTTAGTAGTTGGGTCCTATGATAAAGAGTTAATGTGTTACTATAAAAACAACACAGTTAGTTAAAAAAGCAGCTGATGAAGTATTGATGGATTTTATTATATTTCATTTGACTAGTAGTTCTTTGAATAGAGTTATAATAAACTTATGATCCATTTTGAGAATCATAAAGCACCAATGCTGACTTTTGGGCTGATGCTAAATTTTGGACTTTTTCCTATTAATAAGTTATTGGCCAGATGTTTAAATTAATTAGCCAAACTTCCCTATTATTTGAGGTCATACAGACTCTACCAAACTTATTGATTAGAGTGCTATTGGGAGGAAGGATGCTATAAATATTGGCCTGTTTATATTGACTTAGAACTCAAGGCTAGTCATTACGGATTCCGGAGCAGAGATTAGCCATAAGATCCCTATCTCTTGTCTTTTCTGAGTACATGGAAAAGTGTCAGAAAACTCGATGTGTTCATAAAGCAAGTAAAAAAAGCCCAAGTTGTAAAATTTCTATGTGCATCCCTTTAAACAATAAACCATTATGGGTGAATGTGTTAGTGTCAAGTAGTCCTTCTATAGCATCTTTGCTTTGACATTCATATATTTGTACTAGAAATTCATGCATCGGGGGGAGGGTGTCCCTCAGCCCAGCCTGCACCCTCTCCAATCTGGAACCCCTTGAGGGATGTCCGACCACCCAGTGGGATCGGGCCTAAACGGGAGGTCTGACATCCCTCTCACAATCCAGGACTGCTGGTTCCCAACTGCCCTCCCCTGCAGGCCTGGGTCCCCCCAACTGTTCTCCCCTGCAGGCCTTGTACCCCCACAACTGCCCTCCCCTGCAGGCTGGCAACTGCCCTCCCCTGCAGGCATGGTCCCCGCAACTGCCCTCTCCTGCAGGCCTGGTCCCCCACAACTGCCCTCCCCTGTAGGCTTTGTCCCCCCAAACTGCCCTCCCCTGCTGGCCTGGTCCCCCCAATTGCCCTCCCCTGCAGGCCTGGTCCCCCACAACTGCCCTCCCCTGCTGGCCTGGTCTCCCCCAACTGTCCTCCCTGCTGGCCTGATCACCCACAACTACCTTCCCCTGCAGGCCTTGTCCAGCCCAACTGCCATCCCCTGCTGGCCTGCGTCCCCCCCAACTGTCCTCCCTTGCTGGCCTGGTCTCCCCCAACTGCCCTCCTCTGCCAGCCTGGTCACCCCCAACTGCCCTCCTCTGCTGGTCTGGTCACCCCTAACTTCCCACAACTGCCCTCCCCTGCAGGCCATCTTGTGGTGGCCATCTTGTGGAGGCCATCTTGTATCCACATGGGGGCAGCCATCTTTGACCACATGGGGGCGGCCATCTTGTGTCTTGGTGTGATGGTCAATTTGCATATTACTCTTTTATTAGATAGGATAACAATATAAGGAGATGCCAAGTACTAGACGCCTATTCTATGGCAGTTGTAGAACAGACATCTTCTCTATTTCTCACTTAAGGTAGAGATTTTATAAACAGGAATCTCCACTTCACAGATGAGGCAGGGGGAGTGGCATTGAATTGCCCACACTTAGAGCATGATAAAATAGAGCTGATATATGAACTCCTGTTTTTACTTATATACCCACCTTCTCTTAGCTCTACAACTACTTGGCCCATAGTCACTGGTGACAAGGAGGGTGAGATCAGGTAAAAAACTCTTTAATTCCCAATGATGTACGCAGGTGTGACACAATGACGAGTACTTACCCTGTTTCGGGACTCATTCTAAATACTTTGTTTGTATCAACATGTTTAATCATTTAAATCATTATTTTTAAATGAGTAGCATGGTCCACTTTGAGGGGAAACCAGTTACCTGTAAGCACAGGCCAGCGGTCCTGAGGGTGGTTGTTGTTATTGTTTCTGAAATCATTCCCCTCTTTTTTACCAACTCAGGGCCTGAGCAGGGCTTGGAAGGACTCGGAGGTTGAATCTGGACTGAAATACAAAGGGCGCCATGTTGATCTGCAATGGAGTCCTAGGAAGAGTGAACTGTGTCAGGAAGCTGCCATCACTGGCCTTGGGGATATTGCAGAGGAGAGGAAGAAATTTATTTTGCTGATGAGAGGACTTGCAAAGGGAGACATCAGGCCTGATTACATAAGCAATTTCTACCTAACACGCTATTGGGCTACAGGTCTAGAAAGTTTTATCTGAAAGACAGCAAGTTCATATGTTTGCAAAAAGACACTGTTGCAAACGATCAAACCACTTACTGGAAAGGTCAGCCCACTTTACAATATTCTAGATAATTTATAAAGTTTCCACATGATAAATGCCAAAAATCTCATCAAAAAGTGAAATTGCAGTTACAGAGAATTTTTTTCCAGTGGAAATGAGTCCAATAAATGTAGATTCATTCTCTGCTGCTACTTCCCTGTCTGCAAGCACAAAAAAAGGGGCCTTCAAACTCTAAAAAAAAATGCACTGGGAGACAATAGCCTATTAAAAATACTTGAAAATGAGGTTCTGTTCATCCAATAAGAAAAGAAAGCACACTTCCAGCCAGACCTGTGGGCACACAAAATTAAGACTGAAGCATTGCTCAGCCACGGCACTCAAAATTATTGCAGGACATGGCTGAGCTAAGTGCCCAGACAGCTGCCTGCAAATGCAGAACTAGGCCCTCGCAGAGAAAGGCTCTGTGTGAGTTAGGCTGACCACGGCCAGCTGGCTGATGCTCCTAAAAGCAGGACTTGGTTGTGACGGAAGGAGCGCCGGCCGGGGAGCCTCTCAGCTTTATCATTATTGACCGCATTCTGCAGGGTTTTGTACACTGAGGTCACAGTACCAACCATGTAGGGTTGTGGTACAGATCGAACGTCTTATCTTAAGAAACAGCTTGTACCAGGGCCGACGCACAGCACAGACTCAATAAACGGAACCTTATTCAGAGATGGGAAGCTCTCAACTTGCCCTCTCAAACTCCATGTCTTAAAAAAGTCAATGATCTCTTTTTTAAGGTATTTTTAATCAGTAAAATGGGGGAAAAAATCTACAAGGTTATTGGGGGATTCAATGCAACATTAAATAGGAGCATTCATTCTTTAATTCACCCAGCAAGTATTTATTTGGCCTTGGCTATGTGCTCCAGAATTGCTGACTGCTGGTCCCTCTCACAGGGAGTGGAGATCTGGGAGGAAAGCAGTGGGAGTCTGCAGGGACTCGGAGTCTGGCCTGAGTGCTGTTGCTGCATTTTTGTTAATTAACTGACTTGCTCTTGATAGAAACTCTAATTGTAGACACTAGGGCTCTTTCCTTCCGTCTTACCTAGCTCTCTATCTGTGGTCATGTGTGTAACTTAGATTACAAAACAGTAAGGAAGAAAACAATCTTGCTTTCTCTTTCATTGGAATAATACAAAGTTTTTCTAATAGTTTAGGGCCTACAGCGATTCAGGTCTGCCCACACCTCCACCCTGGTTCTCCTCACCTGCTTCTAACCTTCCCTTGTTCCGTCCCCTTTGGTGGAATAGACCTCCCTTGATCCTTCGCTCCCCGCTCACTCTGTACCACACATCCGAAGCCCAACACAGCTTCACCCCCTTCACGAGGGTTTCCCAAACCTTCTCCGCTTGGAATGACTGCCTCCTGCTTTAGGGTCACAAAGCATGCTGTTGGGGTTGAGCTCATCGGGAAGTAATGAGAAGGATGCCTCAAACAGTAGTCACTAGACACGTGTTGCTATTTAAATTTAACCGCAGTTTGGTTCATTTTCCCATTTTCCAATGAAGTGTTTATGGCAGGCGTTTTGGGGGTAGGAGAGGGATTCTGGAGAAAGTTACGTCACAGCAGGGCTGGTCATAGACTCTCGACTGCGCGCCAGTGTCAGTCCGCCCACAGGTGGAGCCTGGAGAAGAGCTGAGACAGATCCTGCCATCACGTCGAGGCTCTGTGGGAACAATCACTGTGATTGATTGTCGAGGCCGGGGACAGGGAGAGGGCAGACGCCATCAATCTGCTTTTACTTCTAAACAATCCTGGAGGAGCTGTCAAAATGTTGTCCTACAAACGTTCACCCAGTGACCTAGATTCTCAAACACATGTCTGGTACGTAGCAACTTGCATTTTCATCAGATAAAGAGATACAAGAAGCCACAAAGACAATTGAATTTAACAAGACATCATTGGGAGGCTTTCAAATAGCATGGTTTCCTGTCTTGTACCTTATTATTATATTTCAGAAAAATGGCTTTATTTTATTTTGTATTAATTTGCTATGTCATATGTTTTAAAATTCAGAGTTCGATGATGGACTTGTCTCTAGTTACAGTTTCCTCATAGGACAGTGGTAACGTTCCTTCCCACAGCACATTGAGGAGGTGGGGTATCAAACTCCTACCTGTGTCCACTTCCCAGTGGAAAAATACGTAGGTAATAAATACCTGGAGGGTACATTTATGAATCACTAATTACTTTTATAAAATAACATAAGCCTATTAACATGCTCATATTTTACAAAATGGAGCCCTATAGACATAAAAATAAACATAAAATGTTACTTACCTTGGCTTACGTTGCTCGCATGGGCTCTTAGGCAGTACAGATTTGTCACCATTCAAATAAGTGTGAGACTGGTTTGTATATACATGTTTTACACAAGGATACCACAATTCAGGAATGTCTTAAAGTCCAATCTCCAACAAATTTAGAATCCAAAATATGTAAATATGCATCATTACAGACTACAGGGTTAACCAAATAGTCCACAGCAAACTTAATTGATAATGATGAAACTAGACCCACACTAATTTATAACTGAAAATCACTAACATCTCAAACAACACTCAGGACACACTGATAAATTGTGCTTCCCCAACTTGCATGAATTCTATTTGCATGCAGGCATTTTTAATGTTTCCAAGAGAAAAGTATTCTATTTTTTCCTAGTAAAATACTGAATTGAGAAAGCTTGGCCAGCCTTAGTTACATGTCCTTGCTAGTAGAATCATAATTCAGTTGGGGTACTAATAAGTAGTCTGTACTTTCATATACAAAATGAAGACACATGAAATCTTTTATTTTATGTTTTCTTATTCATTTCAAAGAGAGGAAGGAATAGGGAGAGAGAGATAGAAACATCAATGATGAGAGAAAACCATCAATTGGCTGCCTCCTACACGCCCCCTGCTGGGGATCAAGCCTGAAACCTGGGCATGTGCCTTGACAGGGAATCAAATTGTGACCTCCTGGTTCATGGGTCGATGCTCAACCACTGAGCCACACCAGCAGGGCAAGACACATGAATATTAAATCACTTGATCAAAAGAATCATGACGAAAAAAAAAAAAAAGTTGGGATTTAAGATAAATTACAACCTATTAGTGGACTTTAGAGAAGATGTTGAAAATTTTAATAAAGTGTTCAATTAAGGGTTATACCAGTATCACTATGAGGCCTGCTGCTTCCCTCTGGCTTATTACATTTGCAAATTAGTATTTCCCCCAAACCTTAATCTAGAGGAAAATTAATGGATTTTTAGCTAAGATTTAAATGAGACCTCTGTTCAGCCCATTGCCTTCATTCGATAAATGCTCACTGTTTTCAGCCCCCCAATGTCAGGCACAGGGCGCAGAAACCCAGGGTTTCAGCACACTGGGCGTAACTCAGGCTAGGACTAAACCATGGGCATAACTGTAAAGCAGACCAAGACAGATGTGCATAAAAATTCCTTTTGGGGCTCCATTGCCTTCCCTCTCTCCACCCTGCCTGCAAAGAAGGATTTGATAAATTCCTTAGGAATCAAACAATGTTGGAGCTGGAGATAATCTTGCCTGAGGTCACACACAGACAACCTTCAGGTAGGATATGGCACTGAGTCAAGTTTTGTTTGGCCCACCTGGCACTTAAAAGATAAAGAAATTGTACCCAAAAGTCTACGTTTCCATCTTACCTGAAAATATTGAATGCTCTGGATGTACTGAGCCCATCTCAGATGTGCCTTCTCCCAGTGCATATGCTTTTTAGTTGGCACAGTTCAGCATTTTGTATGTCTGGTCCTCCGGCTGATCTGATCAGTTTTGTTAACCTGCCTGGTCTATGAAGGTGTTTGGCTTGCTCATCAATGAAATCATCCAGAAAGTTTTCAAATAGTTTTAGCAGAAGGTTTTTAAACATATACAAAGATGAATTTATACTTGCTCTATCAAATGGGTAAAATCAATGAGTCAGTTCCTTGGGCAGCTCAGAGCTTCACTATTTGGCAGAATATACCTTACTGTTTGGGGAAGGCATGGCACCAGCAGAACCACAGCCTTGGCTGAGGACGCAGGAGGTCTTCTTCCTCCTCCCATACTCAGTGAGGATTGGTTTGCCCCCTTCCTTACAGGGATGCAGAATCCACTTCACGAATAGGCAGATGCTGCAGCATTCCTATCCATCTTCGGGGAGAACATCACTGTAATAATATTACTTCTCTTTTCTTTCTCTGCAACTTTATTATATAGAGACAGAGAAGGAGAAATAGTGGGCCAAGATGCCCCCTAAGTGCCTTGAAGACATTATCTTTTGAGAATTCTATTCGTTTACACAAATGATTATTTTTTAAAATCATCTTGCCCTGGCCAGTGTTTCTTAGTGGTTAGAGAGTTGGCCCACACACCAAAGTGTCTGATTCCAGGTCAAAGGCACATGCTGGCTTGCAGGTTCCATCCTGGGCCCCAGTCAGGGGCGAGCAGGAGACAACCAATCAATGTGTCTCTCACATTGATCTCTCTCTCTCTCTCTTCTCTCTCTCTCTCTCTCTCTCTCTCTCTCCTTCTCCCTCCCTCCCTTCCACTCTTTCTAAAAATCAATGAGAAAAATATTGTGGGGGGAAGATTAATCTTCATTTTACCCCAAATAAAGAAAAAATGCTTGTTTAGAGTTATTTTCTCACTGTTACAAAGATAAAGTAAATTTTTCTCTTGATATCAAAAAATTTGAAAGCAAAAAGCCTTTCCCTATTTGCTAAGTGAATTTTCTCCTCAGTCCCCCAAGACCAAGATTTTAAATCTCCAGAGGGAAAAAATCATGCCATGACTGAAAACCATAATTTTTTATTACATTTGTAAGTATATTCTTTGGGTTGTTTTAATTAATAGAATAGCTGTCAAATATGGAATAAAGTCAAATATCTACTCAAAGATATTGCACAGATACACACAAGTTCTACTGCCAATTTAATGTTTGCATCACTCTTCATTGGAGGTAGCTCCTAATTACAGACACACACTCACGCACAGGTAGTATCCAATAAGGAAAAGCTTAAGATTTTACCAGAACAGTCATCCCTTCTTTCCTTTATTATTTCACATATTTTCTGTGCACCTATTACATGTCGAGTTTCTCACCAGAAGTGAGAGATAAAAAGATGAACAGCACAAGATTCCAGAATTACCTTGGCCCACACTTCTCAACACATCTGTGATATGAATAGGCACTGTAGATGTTGACCAAATTAAAAATGTCTGGAAATATAAGTTAAACACAATCAGGTTTCCTATTGGCGAACTTTCCAGAACTTCTACACACTCAACACGCACTGCAGACCCCAAGAGAGAACATACCAGGAAGTAAGTGCCACCCCAGCAGCTGTCTCCAAGGGGCATCTTGAGGAGACAGTGTTTTGTGAACTGGGAAATGTTAGCCTAGACATTTCACTCAATATTGAATATTGGAAGCTCTTGAAAAGAAAAGGGCTTCATGATATTTCCCTACCGACCCTTCTTCCTGTTCTTTAAATTGGAAATATTGTTTGATAATATTTCTAATGTTGCCATAAAACTATCTGTAGGAAATATTTTGAGCTTTTCATTAAAAAGTAATATATACCCATACTAAAAACAAATCTAAAAAATAGAGAATTATAGAAAAAACTCATTTATTTTAGTTCTCCCACTGTGGTGAATACTTATAAAGAATGTTCATGTTCTTTCTGACATTTTTATGCATGCGCAAATATTTTTTCCACAAAAATTATTTCGATGCTGAGTCTTCTGTTCCTTGTTTTCTTCAGTCAACAGTAGATCATGGGCACAGGAATATGAACATGTCATCCTTTGCAGTAGCTACAGTGAGTCCCATTGCCCCATTGCGTAGATGTTCCAGAATTTGTTTTACCAATCCGCTTCTGAGAAATGAGCCTCCCCTCTAACTTTTTGCTATTAAGATCATTGTTGTAATAACTAAACCTTAACATATATCTTTTCATATTTGTCAAATCACTTTATGAGGATAAATGTCTAGAAATGCAATTGTTATGTTGCACATTTTACATTTTGGGAGACACTGCCAAGTTGTGGGGGGTTTTTTTAAATGTTGTATCAGTTTATACACTCAAGCTTTGAGAATTTTATATAGAATTTAAAATTGGAAGATGTTTTACTTTAAGAAATTAACAAATGAAGGCTAATGATCATTTGTGCAACTCCCAAATATGTGTTTGTAGTACGGTATAATATCTAGTTCCCGTACCTATGAATTGAGGGCACAGGGTTGAGTTCACATGAGTAACAGTATTTATATAGCACTGAAATAATTCTAAGTTCATGAGTTTGACAGAAAATATTTATTTGCATCTCTAACTTGGTTTTGAAATTTGGGGTCTTATCAAATGTTCATAGCTGCCCTCTGCCTCTGGGATGAGGTCAGTACTATCAAAGAGATGATCAATGGATTATCACAAGCATCAGCTCTCACCAAATAACAACCTGTCTGCTCTAAACTTCATACCAATTCACTAACTCAGCAGCCTTGTACTAGTCCAAATCCTTCAAAAGCCAATATGATGTCACTATTGTCCTCACTATTTCTATTTATATTACAATTGCTAAAACAACTCTTAATGCAATGTACCTTGGCGTTCTAATGCATAAGCCTTCGGCAGTTTTCAATAAAGTAATATGGAACAATGAGGTAAAAATAAATATGAAGCAATGCTTTTTAATATTTTAATTTAAAAAACACTTTAACATGAATGGTAATGTTTAGTGTGTAATAATTAAGTCATAAATGCATACCTCTAAATATAGAGTTTGCTTAATATAGCTTTAAATCAGGCTAAGTGCAAGTTACACAGATGATTCTATTCAGAGCAATCTTTTAATACATCATTTCCCTACATCCCTGTCAATAAAATAGCAGTGACTGCAGAATAAATGATTCATTAGGCTCTTATAACTTCTTGTCTCATGTAATTTATCTACATAATTTTAAATTACTAGAGACTCTCAAGGATCTTTTCTCACTAAAGTATTTTGAAATTATCCATATTTTATTAAGTTTCAAGGACAACCCTTCACACAGACACCCACACACCCTCAAATTTGAAATTAAGTAACCATTTAAATTGCTGTCATAATTCATATATTCATAAAGGAGGAAACTAATGCTAAATTAGAAAGTTACATTTAGCAAACCATTCATCCTTTTTTATCTGTTTCCCAACAACTGGTGATTAGAAGGACTTGAAGCTATTTTAACCACCTGGACAGCGGAACCCACTTTGAAGGATCCGTTGGTTCGGCTGCCTTTCTCAGTGGAGTGCCCTCCTTCTCGCTGTACTGTCTATAAAATAGGCGTGAATGATCTTCAAGTTGTAATAGTAATTTCCTACATTATTCCCGCAATAAAAATGCGATTTAGTCAAATAGTAAATTATTGCAATTACAAATCTGTTCATCTATCGCACATTTCACTCATTTGTGTAACTTCAAAATTCACTTTCATTTGATTGACTGTTTTAATCTTCCTTAACTAGTGAGTAACTGAAAATAAATGGTTCGTTCCTAACACTGTAAGGACGAAAAATAGGAAGGGCTTGGGGACTGCAGGGGAATATATTAAAACTGCCCGCTCTCCCGTTTACATATTCTCATTCTGTGTGTGTACAAACCCACTGCAGCGAGGAGGCAGATCCCAAATTCTCGGTCTCACAAAGCACCGCCCTGGTTCCCTGTTTGACAGCAGAAATTGGCCCAAATCTCAAACCATTTCCTCAGAAGACCCTGGCTGGCTGGTGCCATCAGGTGCCGCACACTCCGAACGGGCAGCATCGGAACAATTCCACTCATCTGTCAGCGCGGGGGCTTATTTCTTGAGAGGCTGAGATTGGCTGCTTGGGACCAGAGCGCCATCAATCTCACTGTGCAGGGCATGGCGGGGCCTGCAAGAGGCTGAGAGGGGCCAGCGGGTCCAGCACGGAGGAGGCAGCGGTCCAGCCCGCTGGCCGTCCGCTGGGGCCCTGAGTGAAAGATCTGTCATCTCTCACATTTCCTGGTGCTTGGTATGCACATGGTGTCCGCCTGCTCCTGCTCCATGAAAGGGGCGATTTTTCAAGCTTAGGCAAATGTGGCAAAGCGCAGGGTCTGCTGGGGGCTCATTTTTTCTCATCATGTCACTGGTTTGAACTGATTTGACAAAATGAGATTATGTTTTTCCTTTTTTGCTCATTTATCCAGCTATTTGTTTATTTATTTGCTCATTTAGAGGTGGGTTGTCACAGAGAACTGGCCTGATTTCTCTCTTGTTTTCATACACATTTCATTAGTGTCCCTGAAGATTTAAGACCCCAAAGGGAAACATCCCAGATCTCATCACAGAAAGCATAGATTTACTTTTAAAATCAAAACAGAAGACCGTATTAAAGAAGACCGTTTCTGAATGAAATAATCTAGAATATTGCCATGTCCAAGATCTATTGCTTTAATCTTTTCAGCTATTCTTAAAACCCCAAGGAAGTTGAATAAACATATTACATACATTGGACTTTCAATTTAATATCGTTTTAATCTTTCTGTAACTGGAAAGAATATTTATAGTTTCTTCATTTCATCAATGAGTCTGAAATGAGTCTCAAATGTAGAAGCATTTGGGGTTGAAATTGGTTTCCGCGCTGGTTTCCTGGGGTATTTGAAGTACAGACTGATGACGTCACACTATGCATTGGTGATCATCAGCAATCTCTAAGGGTAGACAATGAGAAAACTAATACTGAGTTTCATTTCAGCCAGAACCTAATGATGTGTTTCTGAGTTTAAAATTGTAACATTTTTATAATAAGCCTCATAAAGACACGAGTTTATTAAGTAGCATAGTCATAACCCCTCATTAAAAAAAAATAAAAACTCAAAGATTAACTGATTACCAGAGACAGTGTATGTGACGCTTATTGCAAACTGCGCTGTTTTTCATGACTGTATGCATCGAGAGTAAAGCAAGACACATCACATTTGGTGAATATTCTAGCCAGGTACCATATAGTTTCAAACAACAGCAAAAGTGAAAACCAAGTTTTGACCCAAGTGGATGGACTAGATGTGTGAACAGCAAATGTTGGTCATCAACATCCCTAGCATTCTGTCCTCAGCTGTTAAGTGGGACGATGCCAGTAATTCCTGATATTTGTGAAGAGCTTTACAATTTACAAAGCACTTTGGCGGAGATTGCTCCATTTACACCCCGAAACATCCCTAAAGGGGAAGGAAATGGAGCCCAGGAAGAAAAGGGACTGGCCCAAGGTCAGGGCACTGGTGTTAAATGGCGATGGCCAGTTCTGCGCTCTGCGTCATCATATGCCACCCCCCCTCCTACCCCCCACACCGCCCATCTGCCATGCCCCCTTCCAGAATGGCTTTGCAGTTCCAATGAGTCCATGTATTGACATAACTTGAAAGTTTTCACAAATTTTGCCAAGGGACCTCCAATTCCTCAGAGGCTCCTTGGCATTATCCTCTGCCCTGAGAGGCATTGCTGTGCAGCCTCCTTGGGGACCAGGCTCAGAGGGAAACAGACTGGCCTGACCGCCAAAGCCATCACTGCTGTGTGGCCTCAGTCACCCAGTCCCTCAGAACGTCCCTCTCCGAGGCCAGGGAAAGGGGGGGGGGGGGGGGGGGGGGGTTGCACCGCCTGGCTGAAGGGCCAAGCGGAACAATGGGAATTAACCTTGAGAATAACTGAAACTCACAACAGTGTTTGTTAAGTGATCCTGTTGTTCAGCGGCACAAGGATGCAGATCCCCGCGTTGTTTGTGTGACTATGTAACAAGTCAAAGACATTTTTGCCAGAACGGATCTGTGACTAACTGATTGGAGGCGACGTGTGGGCTCCCAAACCCCCGTCCGCGGCTCCTCCGCCCGGCGCCTGAGCCAGGACCCACGCGGCAGAAATGCGGGCGCGCCCCGCGGCGGAGCGCGCCCCAGGCCCACCTGCGGGGTCCCGGGCCCGGCCTCCCCTCCACCAGGGCGTGGGGAGGGAGGGTGGCTGCGCCCGCACCCGCAGCGCTGGCCGCAGCCCGGATCTCAGGCCGCCCCCGACCCTCCGCCCGCGGCGACCCGGCTCCGCAGGAGCAGCTGGCGCGCGGGAGGACCTGCCGCCCCCGCCCCGGCCGCCGCCCAGCCGGATGCGGAGCGGAGCGGAGCGGCAGGGGCGCGGGCAGGTGCGGCTGGAGGACAGGACCGCCCGGGATCCGAGCGCCGGCTGCGGAGCCGGGCGGCGGAGGAAGCCGGGCGGAGGCGGGAGGCCGGGCGGCGGCGGCGGATCGGGGAGGGGGTGCGGGGCCGGTAGCCATGAGAACTGGGGAGCGCGAGCTCGGGCGCAACTGGTCCCCAGAGCTCTGACCTGGGGGCGGCGCTGGGAGAAGGCGGGGGTGCGGGGAATGGATGCAGAGGCCGAAGCTAAACCGAAAATGGACGGAAGTCTTTCCGAGAAGCAGGGCGGGCGCGGGGGACCGTGCTGGGAAAGCTGGAGAGGCAAAGGAGGAGAGAAACCCCCAGACTTCAGAGCGAGGCCACGAAAGGGTAAAACACGTATTTTGAACAGAAAGACCAAGAAAGCAAAATGCTTCCAGAACTCAAAACCCAATACGGGGAAAAACCCAACCAGGTTTAGGGGAACTGGTCCCTGAAGCTGCCGGGAGAGGAGCCGCGGAGACTGGTGAACAGAAAGGGAAGAAAGGGAGAAAGGAGGGCATACCAGACCAGAAATAGTAAGTCACTTTTTAATTTCCTTTTCATTGGCAAACTCTTTCCAAAGTCAGTTTTGGCACGAATGTTCCATAAAATCCCTAGCCCCTTACACACCAAGATGATAATATCTCTATTAGATAAAAATGCATCCAAGAATACACACATTATTTTGTCAGTTGCAAAGATCATAGTTTGTCCCCCTATAAACAATCTCCAAGTCTTGAAAATTACCCCACCTTTTACAGACTATTCTATTTTTGGCCAAAGTATACAACAACAAAGGACTTTTCAGTGTGTGTGTGTGTGTGTGTGTGTGTGTGTGTGTGTGTGGTGGGCTCTTAGAGAAAACCCCATTTTTGAGAAGTTAATAGAAATACCTCCAAGCCATTTTAGTGACCCCCTTTCCCCAGAGCCTCCAGCCAACAGCACGTCTTGGAATTCAGAGGCAGGCTGCCCAGACCATGGCACTGGCCGTCTGTGACGGAGACAGCGGCGAGCCTGGGGGCTGCAGCCAGCCAGCGGCTTACCTGGTCTGTGCAGGTGGGGCTGCTGGAAAGTGTGCTGGAGGGCTCCGTGGCAGAGCAGCATGGCGCAGGCACTTATCCACAGGTACAGGGCCCAGGACATCGCCGAGACCACCGCCATGCTCTGAGGGGGACAGCAGACAGGGAGGGTCAGGCCCCAGCCTACTCAGTTCCACTGAGGACAGAAGGGGGTCTCGGGCGTCATGCCCCTTTGCTGCTAGAGCAGAAGGCCCAGCAGAGGTCATGCATGCAGCAGGACTGAAGCAAAGCACGCTCCAGAAGATCACGCATGCATTTGTGAAATTCAGCAAAACCAAACTCCAAGAATTGCCAAAATGCAAAAATAAATTAAAGTTTGCCTATGGCGTAGGCAGTTTGAAACATAGTATCCTAACTAACCGTCCTGTTTTACACCTTGATCTGTAAGGGACAGTTATTCCGGGCATTGGAAAGCTGCATACTCCTGCTCATTCTAACTTCATTGCCAGTCTGACATAATGAAAGGAAAGAGTGGATTCTTTTTTTTTTTTTAATTCTACAGTCATGAATTTTTAATCACTATGCTATCTTCTAAACTAAGTAATCATTTCTCAGAGGCATGTTGTAATCTCCTGATAGAATCAGTCTTTCTGGCTGGACTTAAAATCAGAAGGAATTGTCTTCAGCCAGAATGAGTTTCACATGCAAGATCTGTGCGTCTGCCATAGAGCAAGCCATAATTTACAATATTGCTTTGCCTCCTCGAATCCCACTGTGGCGTTTGATGTACAGTGTTGATGAATATGCATATACAGGTGGTGTGTGCGTTTATGGATGAGCACACACCTTTTCCCAGGCACCGAAACTTTGACAGTCTTATCTGCACCCATAAGGATCTTAGAGCTGCAAAGGTTCAGCTACGCTACAGAATGTCCAATTTCCCAAACAACACCTTCTGCTGCACTTCCTGTTGCCAAATTAATCAACTTGAACAGCATCCTCACTCAGCCAGTGATATGGAAGCATTTTCTACACAGGAATACAGTTAAGTGTATGCTTTTCTCTTAGGTAGAGAGAGCTTCGGAACCAAGTTTGCTTCTTTTTTTTCTTTTAATTTCCTATTGTCAAATCATACACTTCAAGTGTTTCAACTATATATTTAAAACCTTCTAGTGACCTCCCATTGTGGCTTTTTTTTACTCATAGAAATTTGTACTCTTTCAAAAAACTGTAATTTTAGAAAGCAAAAATATGCATTATATGTGTGTGCATACAGACATAATACAAGATAATTTGTGGGTTTTAAGGGAGAGATGTCTTTAAGAAGGGCTTTAGAACTATAACAGACAAATGGTGACAGCCATAATTAAGTGCAAAGTAGGAAAACATTATTTTCCACAGCATGGTGCTTTTCCTGCCCCAGTCTGGGATTCAGATGGACCATTCACTTTCTAATTGTTTCACTGCCCACTGTTTACTTTTGTACACAACAGATTTAGCTCATTGTCTCCAGAACTAACAGTGTAACACAGATTCAGTCTCTTCAGCAGTTAAATAGCAGTACCCCTCCTGGGAATCCTGAATGAATGCATTTTGGGGTCTTTGCAAAATATCCTTAAAATTATAGAAAGACAAAACAGAGGTGACTGTGGCATGCATTGACTGCTTGTGAATCTCAGCTAAAATGCAGCAGGAATTAATCTAAACTTGAAAGAAGCCTACCACAATCAAAATTTCACAGTTGTTCAGTGCCTGCTTTCTCTTGCTCGTTTCATCACCCACTTGATCTTGGCACTCAGAAAGATTACTGTGACTTGACCTTTACAGGATTTTCTCTCTTTTCCTTTTTTTAAAATTTAACTTTCTTTCATTCTCAGCATTACTTTCAAGGTCCCTACATATCGCTCCCATTGCTTACTCTCTTACCAAGAGGTTGTCTCTATGCTGATAGGTGCTTTCCCCCAAATAATGCATGCAGCCTTACCTAGTTCCCTAGAGATGACTGAATAGGTTACAAATCTGCTTTCTGAAGCTTAAATCCTTAAAAGAGGCTTCTTACCTGAGAAATCCAGCCAAGAGCAGAGCTCTCTGTTAGTGTTCATTGGAAAGCTCTACCACTTTCTAAAACCCATCTGTGCCACAATTCGAGATTTTTTTTTAAAGAGAGCTTCCACTAGTCTTCTTTATCAGGATTTTTAAAAAATGTTTCTTCTCTTCTGATGCTATTTCCACAATGAAGGAGACATCGGGTTCATTCAGACTGTATTGTCAAAAAAGGAGCCAAGGTTTGAAGGCTGAAAACCTTGTCATTTTCACCTTTAAATCATCTCCTGGCGTCCCCTCTGCCTGACGAGACCTTTGAAGTGATGGTGAGATAATGTGCAGTTTCCTGATGAGAATCAGTTATAATTAATGACGGACCATCCCCTCTCCGGTGCATTCGGGGCAGAGTAGGCAGCAAAATGTAGGAGCTGGGCTGCTACACGGTGCTGTAAGTAGCAGGAGTCTGTTTCAATACATCCCTCCTCTGTAAAGTATCACATGTCTTAAAGTGACATTACCTCTATTACAGCTCCAGTGGGTTGTAATACCTGCCCACTAACTCTTCCACAACTCAAGCAGCACTGTAACACTGTAGTGCCTGGTACGTGATGTTAGAGATTGTATCAATAATACTCATTTGCCAAAAGAATAAAGAAGGAAGGAGATACCAAAGCAAAAAGCATTCTGCAAAATATTGATAGTGTTAATGGGTATTCGACTTCTAACAGTAAATGGGAAAGTGAAATATGAGCCATTTCTATCCCCTTAATGTTCTTATAACCAATAAGTTAACAAAAAAATGTTGGTAAGTTTACATAAATTCAAGTCTCTCAAATGTTTTGGCAGCTAAATCTGAGAATATGGTATATCTGGAATACAATATAAATGTTTATCTGCATAAGGCCAATAAAAACCTTCTGAGCTTCTTTAACATGTTTAATAAATAGAAATATGTAATTTTCAGCACTGAAGTCTGGGTTTTGACAAATAAATATGCTGAAAGCGCTACTTTTAAATGTCCCTTCTTCTCAAGTAAAACGCTGGGATGGGAAGGGGAAACACTCAGAAGTTCAATATTTTGATTCTCGTACTCAGGTTTGAGCACTCTCTTCTTTGGAAATCTAGTGTGTCTGGATTTTACCTAAACATCACAATGTAAGATCACTGATAGACTGCATTGCACCAGCAGTGATCCTCAGAAATACTCATTCAATGCTTTCACAAACCCCTTATAAAGCACCAAGTGTGTGCAGATGCCTGGGGACAAGGCAGAAAACACGACTGATGTGATCTCCATGGTCAAAGACTATATCGTCTAGTCTTTCGTGTTGTTTTCAAAATCAAGTTAATTCTTATAATTTTCCTCCTCAAAAAGCCTTTTGAAATGCTTCAGAATACTCTCTTGCCTTTTTTTTGCAGGCAATATAAAGAAGGTTGGCTGCTGCAATGAATATTTGGAAGCCATTATCTCTCCCCGTTTTACAAACAATGAGAGAGTGAGGGGCCCTTCAGACTCATCAGTCTTTCCCACTGGTTTTTCTCCTTGCACAGTACACACATAATAGCTCTTTGTGACTTAACAACTGTTTAGTGAATCAGACCAATAAACAAATTTCAAGATAACAGTGACTACTAATCTTACAGTTAAAAGTAAGTCAAACACCAGAGTTCTACTTGGTATTGCATGTTTCCTTTCTGTGGTTCATTATTGTTGTATTGGTGAATATATATACAAAGTTGACACAGACTGGGCAATATCAAGACTAAATAATAATAACATCAGTGGCAGCAGCTAATGTTTGTTAAGCCTTCACCATGTGCTGGCACTACTCCATAGTATGTTTCCTGTAAGGTGTAATTCAATCCTTTTTACTGACCCATTATTAATCCTCTTTACTGACCCCAAAACATATTGCTATTATCTCCATTTCATGAACGGTGAACTTGAGAGAGGACAGAGAGATTAAGAAATTTGCTGAAGGTAAGTGATAGAGAAGGTTTCAGACCCCAGTGATCAGCTTAGGAGCCCATCTATTAAATACTGGGATAAAACAATTCGTGGGAAAAACAAACTACCCGAAGTTAACCGTTACATTATATTTTAACATTAAGACACTCTCAAAATTTATTCATTTTTTTAAGAGGCAAATATTGAGTTCATTCCAGGCATTTGGATATAGCAGTGTGGAGACTGGTCTTTGCCCTATGATTGTTCATGGTTTTGTTCTTGCTATGCTAATGAATTAAAATGAAAAGGAAGTTCACATTTGCTAATACAGGCTACCATTTTGAAAATCTGTAACCATTCTTTTCTTCATTTCTATGGATTTAATTAAGGCTTAATATAGTTCCTTATCTAGAATTTAACTCATTTTAACAAACCTGAAACATGTTCTATGGATTATGTTCAAGGCACTCAAATAGGAATTGTTGATAATTAAAATTTAAAAAAAATTAAAAAGATTGCAAGGAAGACTTGCCCTTTAAGGTTTAAGTGAATTTCTATGTATGTATGTAATAAAACAAGAATACCAACACTTCCATTTTTTTTCTATCAAATACATTGTAGTTGATTACATTGCAGCCAATTATCATTTATTGTAATAATATATGCATCAATACACATTGATATTCAAGACAATTTAGTCCATTCTCCCAAATAAAAGTGAACTACTTTCACACATCTCAAAGAAGTTTGGGCCTTTCTACCTTTGCAACTGTAAGCTTGCACTTCCTGATCCTTCATGGTTGGGTGGACCATAAACTTACAGCCAATGAGGTACTGCTTTAAAGTTGGAACATTTAAAGGTTGAAGCACGCCTCCTTCCCCAGATCTCTTTTTGTGTCTTGAACATGGACTAGCTGCACTCTCAGCCTGGATCCATGAATGGCTACAGAGAGGAGAGGCCGCCCATTTCCCATACCAACCCATAATGGATGTACATACGAATAAGCAATAGTTTGTTCTTTCAGCAATTGAGACTTTGGGGCTATTTGTTATTTCAGCATAACCAAATCTATCCTGACTGATGAAGATTTTAGCCCGTATTATTCATATATTAAACAATTTTTATGTCCTAGCCACTGTTCTAAGCACTGAGGAGATAGCAGTGTCTACATCTCACCAAGTTCTTACCTTCACAGAGCCCTCCACAATAGAAATAAAAACATTGGAGGTTTTTTATTAGAGCAATGTTAAGTCCAAAGCATTGATTGTTGCAGCTGGAGTATCTAAGGGTTCTCATAAGCCAGGAGTTATAAGCTGATCTCTTACGTTGTCCATGAGCATGCTCTGTTCAGCCATTTTGTTATGCAGCACAATATTTCAAAAGGCAAAAGCCCATCCAGTTTCATGAATTCAAGATACCCTAATGAGTTGGGTGTTCAAACCACAATCCAGCTTAATCCCTAAAGATACACATTTCAAATACAATGTCTACATAAATGCACACTTGTGTATACATAAAAGAAAGACAATCCCAATCACCAGAACTCCTCCCTATGATAAATCCACATTTAGTCATAAGAAAGGCTCAGTGAAAATAATGGGGTTGGGGGGGTGAAAGCTGAAACACTCAGAATCTATAGTAATAAAAGCATAATATACTAATTAGACTGCACAGCCAACCGACCTTCTGGATGTCATTTTGGACATCCTTTCAGACTAAGCCGCGGTGGCAGAGGTGAGGCAGAGGCAGTTAAGGGTGATCAGGCAGGCAGGTGAGGAGTTAGGGGTAATCAGGCAGGCATGTGAGCAGTTAGGACCCAGCGGTCCTGGATTGCTAGAGGGTGCAGGCCAGGCTGAGGGACCCCCCTTCCCATGCACGAATTTTGTGCACCAGGCCTCTAGTTCTTAAATAAATAAGATTATTTAGCAAATTGCCTGCATAGTAAAAGGCAGGGGGAGAAGGGAAGGGGTTCCAGTATGTAATAAGGTAGAAATCTTGAGGCAAGAAGAAAAATAGTGAGGAGTAGAGAGACAGAGATAGAAACACATTAGAGGCACAGAAATAAAAGCTCTGAGGACAGGAGTTTCAACTGGGGATATTTTGGTGGAAAAAGATATCCTGTGGAGTATGCCTCCTTCCTGTACCTCTCCAAATAATTATGAAAATCTAGGGGGGGTAGAAACCCTCACATATACTTTGTAGTATTAAGTTAGGGGGAAAACCCATTGGAGGGCCTGAATTCTGTATCAAGGCTCAATGTACCACCATAAACTCCCTCATTCCCATGATTACCACACTTCCCATTTCTTGGCATCTTTAGCTTAGTTGAGGAACAATCCACTTAATAATTTGGCTATTTTTAATTCACAAGTGTGCAGAAAAAATGAGATGTACAAGATTTTATGTTTGTGCATATTTCTAAACTGAAAAGCAAGTAAAGGAATTTAAATAAATTACATCTGGACTGAGAAACATGCCAACTTTCAGTGAAACCAAAGTGCCTTCTATGCACACCATTTACACCAGTTCTAAGTATTTCCTGAGGTAACACATTTTGGTTGGGTTTTCACAACCCTGATGTGTTCTCTTGTTCCATTTAATTGACTACTGTGAAAGGAGGCATGGATAAAAGGATCATTGTCATGGCACCTGACCTCTAATCTCTATGCCTGCTGTAGCATTGAAGTCCAACTTCTGTTTTCTGTAGTAACTGGGGCTACCCATCAGTTAGTTGACAGTGTCTGTTTTAAATCCCTGATGGCAATAGCCTTTGCTGGTCCTTGCAATAGACCTTTTCCCTTGGCTAAGTAATAATATTACCCTATCTTTTTTTCATAGCCCAAATGCATAAATCAATTATGTTATCACCTCTTTTATAGAACTCACCTGAAATATTCCCCTCTCATGGAATCCTACCTAGCATGTGCCCCATACCAGATATACAGCAACATCCCCAGCTTGTCAGTCTTCCCTTTGGTACCTAACTAAGGCACATATACTTCCCTTATTTACAGTGTTATTCTGTACCCTGCATTGTTTCAAAATATATTTAAGCTAAGAATTGGAAAAAGATGACAAATAGAAAACAGATGAAGTACATCAAGAAAATCTGAATTATAATAATATATAATATTGATGATAATTGATGATCATATAATAATGAAGAGGATTCTATTGTATTAATACTTACTTTGGGGGGCCTTTTTCTATGTGCCAAGCACCAGTTGAGCCATTACATGCAGTGTCTCATTTAATACTCACAAAAGTGCTAATGGGTCTGTATTACAGTGATCTCTGTTTTATGGATGAATTCCTTAATTTCAGAGAAGTTAAGAGACTGAACTAATGTCATAAGGTTAAAGAACTATAATTCAGTCTCGTCTTTGAGTCCCAGAGTTCTAAGCTCTAAGCAACCAATTTCTAGGCAAACAAATTAGAAATAAGTAATAAATTTCACATGATAAAGATAAAAGGCCAAGTAAGCAAAGAAAGATGAGCCTACTGTGAAGTTTGAACATAAAATACAAACCATCAAGTGATATAGTGGAAGCACTATTTGACTCTAAGCTTCCTAGCAGTAGAAGTGAAGAAGGTAACAATTATTTCTTTAAAATATATAGAACCCACAAAGTAAAAAAAAAAAAACATAGCAAAAGCAAACAAGACAAAACAAACAAAAAACTAAATTGCTGGTCAAGAAAAAATAAAAATCATTAACAATAAGAGAAAATGAACAAAAACTAAATCATTTTCTATCAAGCTGATGATATTCAATGCTATAATTTGGATCTGAAATATAAAGCAGAATTTTTAGTAACTGTGAAAAAGGGGAAATGGAAGACAAGATTTTTCTTAGGCTGGAAGAAAAGAACCTCCATGTAGGAGTCTCATTTTTCACCTCTAGCAGCCTATCTCTGCAATTACTTTATCAATTATAATTCCTCATTGCTTATCTTATCTGTCTCTCAGAAAAAAAAGAAAGAATAAGGTGATTTCTTTTGTTCTTCCACTTCTCTCTTTATTCCCCTTTTAAAACAGAAAGTTGAAACCATAAGAACTCCACCAACTTCTCTCTAATATAATAAAAGTGATAAATACATTGTTACATTAGACATCGAGTGGTCACTTTATTACAAGAGTATAAACATATATGATAAGCACATAAAGGTCATGAAAATGACTGTTTTGATGATAATAAAAGCAATAACATGATTGCTTTGGTTTATAAAACTCTCTGAACCATCACTGGACTCAGTCACTGGCCCCCACACTCACTCTATGACATGGCCCGTCACCCACTCACTGATTCAAGCCAGAAATGAAGACTCTCTTTGCCATCTTCCTCTCCATGAACTCCCACATACCATGTCACTTCCTATTAATTTGACTTCCTCTACATGTCTTAAATCTGTTAATTCTGTCCCGCTCCATTCAAACACCTAGGCTCCCATCATCTTTCACCTGAACTACAGCAATACTTTCCTAACTAGTCCACTTGCCTTCAACCATGTCTCCCACCCATCTCTGCAGCCACACAGAATATGTTTGAGGTGTATATTGATCATACCACTCCTGTGATTTAAAAACTTCTCAATGGTTTCCTACTAAGCTTAAAATAAAGCCCAAATTCATGACCACAGTTGACAGTATGTTGCATGAGCTGTGGCCCCTGTCTACTTCCTAGCCTCATTTATATATACAAAACCCTAATATGCAAATAGACCAAACGTCAGAACAACCAAACAACTGGTCACTATGACGTGCACTGACCACCAGGGGGCATGCGCGGAACATGGTGGGCATTGGCTGTGGCTGAATGGTAGAGCAGGTGAGGGGGGTGCCAGACCAAGGCAGGGCACCGGTCGCTGTCATCGGGGCGAGCCTCTGGTGGCTACATGGTCCCATTTGGCACTTACACCTGCTGCTGGCACAGGCCCCACTCACACTCACTGCCAGCGCCTGGCGCTTCCCCGATAGCTTGGTGCTATCAGCAGGTGTGAGCAGCAGTTGCTGGCCCCAATCGCCCCTTAGGGCTTCTCCACCTCCCCCTGCTCCTGAGGGGCGATCGGGGCCAGCAGCCACCTCTTACAACTGCTGCCAGTGATGGCACCACTCGCACCTGCTATTGGCACCTGGTGCAGGTCCCAATTACTCAGCATTGTCAGCAGGTGGAGTGGCGGCTGCCAGCCCTGATCACTCCTGAGTGTTTCTTTACCTCCCCCTGTTCCTGAGGGGTGATCGGGGCAGCAGCCGCTACTCGCACCCACTGATGGCGCTGGCCTGAATTGTTCTGAACCATCAGCGGGTGCAAGCGGGGCCGGCGCTGGCAGTGTGTGGGAGCAGCAGTGGTGGGATAAGGGTTGCCAGCAGACAGGGGACCAGGAGCCACGGTGGAAGGGGCCAGGCAGGGGCCCGGAGAATGGGCCGAGACCTGCCTCCATGCCCACCGCAGCTTCAAGTCTCACAGTTCCTTTCAAGGTTCACGAATTCGTGCACTGGGCTCCTAGTCTATAATAATGAAAAGGTAACATGCTAATTAGACCAGACACCCTTCTGGATGTCATTCTGAATGTCCTTCCAGGTGAAGCTGGGGCTGGAGGGAAGCCCAGGTCCCAGGTGCCTGCAGGTGGCCAGAGGAAAGCCAGCCTGGGTCCTGGGTGCCTGCAGGCAGCCGGAGGGAAGCCATCCCAGGTCCCAGTGCTAGAGGGAAGCCGGTGCTTGCAGCCAGGGGAAGGAAGGCCCACTCTTGCATGAATTTCCTGCATCGGGCCTCTAGTCTCTTATAAACACTGTTACTCTTGGTTCCTACTCTACTTTTTTCTAGAGTCCTTAAATGAGACAGGGAAACTTCCCCAATAGCCTTCTCTAATGCTCCAAACCAGATCATATGGTTTATACTCCTACGGCTCTCAGAATATCATCTGTGTAGCCTTAAATGCCATTGTAATTAACTACTTCTGGAATTATCTGTTTGATATCTGCTTTATCTCCTTATTAGAATCACCATGAGCAAGGAGAACCAGCATCTTGTTCACTGCTGTATCTTCAAAATCAAACATCCTATCTAATAAAGTGGGAATATGCTAATTGACCCTCATGCCATCGCAAAGATGGTAGCACCCACAGCCAATAAGGCGGGAATATACTAACTGACTGTCCCACCCTCAAAGATGGTGGTGCCCACAGCCAATAAGGAGTAAATATGCTAATTGACTGCCACGCCCTCAAAGATGGCGGTGCCCACAGCCACAAGATGACGGCGCCCAGTCCCCTTAGCCCCGCCAGGATGGTAGGCATAGGGCTAGGCTGGGCCCGCCCCTAGGCAGGCCCGGCTGTTCCACTCACCTGCCTCCAGAGTCCCCCATTCCCCTCAGCCCTCCAGCTGCCCAGGGTCGGCCCGAGGCCCAGGCAAGCCTCAGATGGCAGCCGCCCAGCTGCCCAGGGCCGCCCGAGGCTCAGGTAACCAGGGTCGGCCGAGGCTTGTGCTGCCGGCAGTGGCAGCAGCAGAGGTGTGATGAGGCATTGCCTTCCCCTGATCCCTGGGTCACCTCCCGCACCTGAGGGCTCCCGGACTGTGAGAGGGGGCAGGCTGGGCTGAGGGACTACCCCTCCAGTGCATGAATTTTCATGCACTGTGCCTCTAGTATACTATATACTCCCTGGAATATAGTAGACACTCAAATGTTTGTGTGAATAAATGAGGAATAATGAATGAATCAAAAGAAAATATGAGTTATCATATCAAGATGACATGCATAACGAACTGTTTCTCTAGAAATCAGTAGCTTTTGTGCACTCTCAACTCCCAATAGCCTTTGCTGGTTCTTTTGCTAGCCAGTAGCATGCATTTGTGAAGTGTGACACTTATTCAGGTGACCATCTTGTTCTGTGAGAGACTATTGCTATGACAGTAAGGAAAGGAAATTGGCCAATACATTAGTTTAAATCCATGCCTAGCTTCTACTAACCTTACGTTGGGTATTTTTGCTAAAAGAAGAAAAAAATTAAACTTTCCTGAATTTTTAGCCCTGGTTTTCAGTATTTGATATCCAAATATGACCTTATGGTAGAGCTCACAGCTCAGTCTTGAAAAATAAAAATTCTACAAATATTAAAAATCAAATGAAAACCCTTAGAATTCCATTATATTGAACTTAGAGGAGACCCATCTCCCAGTGAGTACCAGTCTCCTCCTCTGAGGTTCTTCTTTCTACTCCCTGCCCCCCTCCCTCTCTGCTCTCCTACAGGGCTGGGGAGTAGGCCTTTCTGTGACACTGAAAATGCTCTCTACCTCTCCAGGCCAAGACAGCAGCCATGGTGCACATGTGGCTATGAAACGTTTGAAACGTGGCTAGTACAACTAAGGAAAGTTATGTTTTATTTTATTTTAACTAATTTAAATTTAAATAGCCACATGTGGTTAGTGGATACTGCATTTGGCAGCATAGTTCTAGGAAATACCAGCTAGGTCAAGGAAAATAAAAACTTGTGACTTCAAATAATTTTTAGTAACCTAGAAGAAATACCTTAAATGACCTTTTAGTAACCTTCCAGAAGGTAGACTGTGGTTATAATTAACAGGAAAAATCAAACAGAAAAACAATTCAAACTAGAGTAAATAATGAGGAGGATGTATCGTTTCCTACAGGATGACAACAGGTGGGGCTCAGCTCCAGGAGGGTTTTATTCAGCATCTCCACTAAGCCATCAAGTCCAGCTCATTTCCAACTCTCTCTTCGCCTTTAAGGTGTCTATCCTGAGGCAGGATCCCCACCAAGGATGAAACATGGCTGCCGACAACTCTCTGGACTAAGTGTTTCTTTATCTACATAATGGCAAGAGAAAGGATCGCTTTGAGAATCTCTCTCAGATAAGCAAAGAAGACTCTTTCAGAGCTTCCCCCAACAAACTACTGCTCATGTCTTCTTAGCTTCACTTTGGTTACAACTTGAGCCAGTTACCTTGGTCAAGGGAAAAGATCACATTGCTTTTCTGAGAGCTGTATCACATGCTCATGAGTAAATCAAGAGGGAAATTAGCTTCCCCTAAAAGAGGTGCATGGAGTGAAAGAAATTAGGACAATAACAAGAAAGAGGGAACAAATATTAAACACATAGTCACAGTGTTGATTAAAGCATATGTACTTTTAGGACTACAGTACTCTGATATTTGTATAATTTTTATACTTATAAAGTAATATATTCACATTTTAAAGGGTAGACAACTCAAGATTTAAATAGCAAAAATGTATCTATAACCTACCACACAAAAGTTAACAGTATTCACATTTAAGTATACAAACCCTTAACACTTTTCCAAACATGCCTATTTGTTTCTGTTGTTTTTTCTAAAAATTATACTTTAATATGTAATATTATTTATGATTTGCTTTTTTAAATAAAAATATCACATTTTCCAATGTCAGTAACTATTCCTCTAATGGGGACCTTAATATATTTAACCAATTTATAGCACTTTGTTTCTCTAAATATCCTACAATTTATATTTGCTTATAAATTGTGGATGATCTTACTTTTTTGGCAGTAAATTTTCTACAATGCAAGACAGAAAATTAACAACGAGAACATTTTTCTTTTCTGTAGGTTTCTACAAGTTAACTACAACAGAAAAACATAAGTCTCCTTTGCTTGGTATAGGCTTCAATCCAATTAACTTTTCTTGACATCCTAGGTTTATATCTGATTTGCCTTCAAGTAAATTTTTCCTCTGGCTTTTGTCTTATTATCAATATGGCTGATTATCTGGTCTCTTTTATCTTGTTTGAAGTTCAATTACAGGAAAAAGATAATTTCCAGAAATAGAGAACATATAGGAAAATAGAAATACATATATATTTGAACCCACATGTTGGTGGGCTTCCCTCCTTTTATTTCTTTATTCCGTGACGTCGGTGAGGCAGTCAGCACAAGAGCTAAGAGCATGGACTCTGGAGTCAGACCGCTTGGAGCCTTGTTTCAACATCACTTACTAATTGTAACCTATGCAAGTAAGTCTCTATAAATTTTTAAAATTAAATTTGATTTCTCTGACATAACCAAGATTTAGCCTTAAAGTTTAAGATGCTTTCTTACTTCTCTATGCTTATGTAGATTCAGCATTTTCTATTTGCCACATCCTTGCTTCCCCTTCCATTTTCACTTACCTTGCCTCTACCTGCTTTCTTCTAAATCAATCCACTTTCTCAATTTGGTTCAGTTGTTTCATTCTCCAAGGAGTTTTTCTTGGCCTCCCAAGTCTAGGTTAGACAGCCCTCCTCTATTTTCCTATAAGATTCAGCATCAAATATACTTGCAACAACATCTACTGCTCTGTGCCATATCCATTTCCCTTTCTCTGCACTAGACTACCTTCCATCTCCTATCTCCAGGTAAAGCACAGTGCTTTTCAGTTCTTCAACCGTGCCTTTCTTGACTACAGGCTTTTGCATATCTTGTTTCCTCTTTCTGGAATATTCTTCCATCCTATTATTTGCCCAAATGGCTTTTTCTTATCCCTGTGGTCTCAGAGACTCTTTCCCTGACCTTAGTCCCTGTTTGAAAACATGCAATCATTTTTTAATGTACAGAAAATAATGTCTCATTAAAACAAAACAAAACAAAACACAACAACCATAGACCACAAGGCTTAGCATAACTATCTTCCCATTTTTCCAACCTAAATATAATTTCACTCCTACATTTACCATGCTCCAGTCACTCTGGTCTTCTCTCAGTAATATACTCAGGTAATACATTCATTCAGCAAGTATTCATTCAAAAAACAAGGTAGAGAGAAAAGAACTCATGAACAAGGTAATCATGGCCCTCTCACACACTTCAAAAACTTTCCAGATCAGGGCCCTTGTACAAGCTATAAGCTCCTATTCTGTTCACTGTTGTTCTACCATCTGGCAATGTACCTGGCACATAGTAGGTGCTCATTCAATATTTATAGAATAGATGAATAAATGAGTGTGAGTGAATGCATAAACATAGCCATTTCTCCTTTATTCATGTTTTCGGTGTCTTATGAAGTTGCAGCAATATTCTGAGCAAGTGGTTGGCAGTGGGCTGAGCAGGGAGGAGGCTAGGAAGACATTTCAGATGATGTGTCTGTATGTGTATGGGTGTTTGTGTGGGAATCTGAGTCTGAGGCAATGCCTAAATGTGCATCTCCAACCACATCCCAGTGCCAAAGAGAAAGACTCTTGCATTGCTTCGTGTTTTCTCTCACCACCTTTTTGTCCCTTTCTCCTAACACACCATATTGATAGTAGGCCTTCCCCGCTCTTGGCTTCCACCCTCACATTTAGTTTTGTGTGGTGTGTTTTTTTTTTTTCATACTGAAATGGAGAGGATGTGGTACCTCTGGGAGTCCCAGCGTAGAGGGGAGAATCTGGCAGTTACTAGTTTAGAACAGAAGAGAAGAGAATTATAAAAATGAGCTCAAGGGAAGCCCTGGACATGCCTGTCCGCTGCCCTGGGACCTGCCCATGCTGAGATCCCCTACGCCCGAGGTCCTCAAGCTTGGCTGTGACTCACAGCCACCTGAGGAGTTTTAAAACTCTAAAGGCTCCCATCCCAGATTCATCAAATAAGCATCTTTGGAAGTGGGGCGCAGGTGACAGTATTTTTCAAAGCTCCCTACGTGGTTCCAATTTGCATCCACATTTGAGAACCACTGCACAAAAAGAAAAAATTACTATAGGCCTCTGGTCCCTATGGCAACCCCAGAAAGACCTGTGATTTCTTGTTAATTAGTTGCCAACTAAGAGGCATGTTCTCTATGTTTAACAGATTTAAGGTAGCCCAATGTAGGTGCCTTTATTGAATGCTTACTATGTGCTTGATATGATAATGGCTACGATATAAAACCTCCATTTCATTAATTTAACTGCATAAGATTATGGGAACACTAATGTTCCAAGCAATGGTTAGTAGACTACGTGGTACCTCCTTACATCCCCCTTCTTGATTTTTAGTCATTTAGCCACATTTCCCCGTGCCGAGCTAACTGCTGGTTCCAGGGTTTTTGTGAGTTTTCTCAGATCAAGGTGGCCCTGTCCCCTGGCCAGCATCAGAGATGAGCACAAAAGTCAATTTGTGCCAACAATATCTGAGGGCAGGTCTGCAAAGAGCTCATGGAAAGACGCTTCCTCATTCATCTCAAACAGCTTCAAGAAATGATTTTCTCTTTTTGTCGAAACCTGAACAGGAAACCAGGTCATTGATGGAGCCATTAAAGGCATCTGGAGATCCTGAAGGAGTGCCAACCTTACGTGAGGCTGGCACCATGGAAAGCAGAGTGAACGGGGGCGGGGGTGTCTTTTTCTGACTCAAACCCCCCTAAAGTCCACTCAATACTAGGCTTTTCCTGTGATAGGTTCAGGCAGCTTGAGTTGGGCTTTCTGTTACTTGCAACCAAAAGCATCCTAATTAACAGAGCATTAAGAGACAACAATCAAATATAAAACAAAAAATATACCAAAGATCATTTATTCCGAATTCTCATTTTAAAAAGAAGATTAAGACCAAAGAGCTGAAGTGATTTGTGTAAGGTAACACCTTCTACCTGACCTCCAATGACCCAGAACTGGACTTTAATATCAGCTGTCCTAATTGCCAGCTCATTGTTCATTGTACTAAACTGTATTCATCTTCGCTGTGAACATTCACTTTAATTTTCTATTGTTGGTAAATCAGCTGTGAGAACCCTAATTTTTAAAATGTCATTAAATTTCCTTGGAAGAAACTCTCTCTAGAAATAGATATTCTCAACCCTTTCTCAAAAGACATACTCAAAGCCTATAGATATCATTTGATTTTTAAATGAAAGAATATGTAAAACTGTTGAAAATATATATCACACAACCCACCCCCAACCAAAAGAAATATTTAAAAGTTCTATCCAGCTAGGCTGCTTCAGTAAATGATGTTGCTGAGTATATATAAAATACTTGGATCTAAATTTAAAAATGTCCCCCCTCCCCTATATATAGGAACGCTATGTGCCGAGCCCACTCGCCATCTGCCACCATTCTCCAAACTTCTCTTCCACCCCCTCCTCTTACACAATCTTATCACATAAAATATTAGATTTCGGGGATTTGTATAATTTCATTAAATTTTCTGAGCCAAGTGAAAATAGAGGAAGTACTGGTATATTAGAATGACTCATGTTAGGGTGCCCAGCCAATATCCATGGTAGGTAGCCAGCAATGCCCTTTAGGCAGAATTTATATGGCCAGGGATAACAAAAGTTTTTTTGTCTTTTTATGGCATTTTATATTAGGAATTTGCAGGTGTTCCCCATATCGCAGAGAGGAATTTGGAGAGCTTCCAGAGAGTCCTGACTCATATGCCATCATATTGCTTTGTTTATTAACTTTTGTAAAGTTTTGTGAGTTTCCTCAGATTATTAGAAAAATACTTACCAGCCAGTTGGGGATTGTCCATGTTGCTGCCTTCCCTCTACAGTTTTGGAAATGACTTTTAACCATCTAAAAGCAGGGAGACTCTACTCACCCAAGTGCTTAGGACAGAAATTAAGAGTCTTCCTAGGTTGCTCTTTTTCCTGCATCTCACATGCAACCCTTCAGAAATCATAGTCAATGCTTTTGTTCCCAGATCCCAAGGGAGGTCTTTGACAAATGACCAGGGAGACTGGCTATAAAGCAGCAAGCCTACTACACAATGAAGAATTGTTAAGGATGGCCCCCTAAAGTAGGTTCTTTCCTGCTTCTCTGCATATGTAGGTGAATGGAGGCTTGTAATGAGCATCCTGTTTTACTACCAAGTATCCCTCTTTCTCTTATCCCCACCCCTGGTGGTTCTGAAGTGCTCATTAATCACAGTGCTTCAACCATTCTCTGATCACAGGGGCTGACCAATCAGGAATTTCCATGTTCTGTCAACAGAGACTGGCCCAGGTGTGGGCGTATTAAGCAAGAGGAACACTAGGGAGAAAGGGACTTACTTCCATTATAACATAGACTTGGGGCTCCTGGTGGCCATTTCTGCCTGCCATGAGGAAAATTAATGTGCCTGTGGCAGCAGAGAACACAGGTACACCAGGAAAAGAAACAGATAAACGAGGGCTGCAACATGTAAAAAGAGAACAAAGGAGGGAAAGAAGAATAGAGTCTAAATCAGGATCCATAAGCTAATGGTCTGCCTTTTGTTTTCATAAATTAAGTTTTATTGGAACACAAATACACCCATTGCTTATATATTGTCTGCATCTGTTTTCATACGGCGGCGGTAGAGTTTAGTTGGTACAGACACCACACCTAAGTGAGTACGCCTGATGAGGACACATGAGGTACCTTGTCCTCTTCAAAGATCGTACACTTTACTGGAGGGCCAGGAAGGCAAGTACATATTTACAGCAAAATAAGACAATGGAAAAAATAGAATGTGCAATAGAAAGAACACATAACCCTAATAAAATAGCAATGATGCTAATGATGATAACAGTGCTCCCGATAGTGGAAGCCACCAATTATTGATCGCATATTATGTTTCTACCTTATGCATCTTGTCACTCACTCTACAAATAACCTTGCCAAATAAACACATCAGTCAAAATAGGTTAAGTTTTGCTGCAGTAACACACAGCACTATCTCATGCTACATATTCATGGTCGATCAGCAAAAAAGCTCTGCTTATTGTACAGCTAAGATCCCAGGATGAGAGAGTCTTCTCAATACATGTGCCCATATTTGTCTCATTGAGAGAAGGGACCTCAGCAAATCACACACTGCCTCTCAAAGCTTCTGTCCACAGGTGAAGTGTACCACTACCAGTCATATTTCATTAACCAAAGGAATCACATAACCAGGCCCAAATTAAAAAGCACTTGCATGTTCAAGTGCTCAGAAGGAGACAAACTGAATATTACAGAATACCAGAAATGTTTGCCCAAATAAGTATTCATCTTCATCTTTCCACAGTAAGAGAATTTAGGAGGCTACCGCAGGGCCAAAAGCTAATAAGTAGCAGTGTTTGAATTGAACCCAAGTCAGTATGACTCTAAATTCCAAGCTCTTTATGCCAGATTATGTCAATTCCCTTTATCCTCAGTTTTGTGTTGGAAAATAGTCCAGATTACTGATTGAAGGAATAGCAAGTTCACATGATAGGGGACCAGGAAAGGGATGTAAAATATTTTGGCTTGATGAGCTTGAAATACAAAACCCTTTAACCTGTTTGTTAAGGACATTTATATTATGTAAGTAGATATAATAAAGATATGGATGGAAATTTTGACTAGAGAATTGGACATAGACAGGATAATTTGGGGAAAGGCAGGGCAGTATAGAGGCAGGAATAAGGTAATGCAATTAAAAAGAAAAGGAGGCATTGGGTGAGGGAGAGAGAGAGAGAGAGAGAGAGAGAGAGAGAGAGAGAGAATGATAATGTGAGAATGAATAGTTGGAAGGGAGATTTTAGATTGAGACCATTTCTGTTCTTGAATATCTTAAATATAATTCTTTCCTAAAAGGCTCAAGTTCAAATATTTATGAGACAGAGATACTGTTCCTTTTAGAGGCTTGTCAAGTATAAAAGAGGAGGGAAACTGTTGGTGAGGGGAGTTTACAGTATGCTCAAAGTTTATTTTAAAAATAAATAGGACTTGATAGATGGGGCAATAAACAACAGGCCTCACCAGTAACCTGCCAGGAGCACTAACAGGAAGCATCTGTAGGCTGCCAAGAGCCAGAAATAAGAATGAACAGCTCTTACTGTCAGTGAGTCACAGGAACATCCACAAACAAAGAAGAGAGCTGGGGTGCAGCATCTCTCAGCCGAGTGGCTCTGTCATGAACGCGCTCGCTCACAGTTTGGGGGGAATAGACCCACACAGGTGAAGTCACATCTGAATCAGGTGTCGCTGGCTCCCTTTGCCATGAATTCCAGGTATGGTTTTAGCCTTAACTGTGACATGGCATACAAAACTATGTAGAGAACTTTAGAGAAATTTAATATCACAGGAATATTAAACTTGGCAAGACCTCAGTAGTTAGGAAATTATTCTCTGTATGACCAGAGAAGTCCATGTGTTACCCCCAAATATTTACTTTAATGTTTATATATTTAAATGCACACAAGCATGATTAATATTTATGTGTGCCTACTGTGTGCTGGGCATGATTACAGGAGCGGAGGGTATAGACAGGAAGAAGGAAAACAATCTTTACCTTCATGGAATCCCCTAATTTAGTGTTAGAGAAAATGTGCAAACAAACAGGTGACTAAAGATAGGAATGGGTGACAGAAAGCGATGAGAATGATGATGTAATAGAAAATCTGGGGACAAGGAAGGACCGACCTTAGGCAGTGGTCAGGTACCACTTTGGAGTGGGTACCTTTGAGATTGATCGATAAGGTAATCAGCCAAATGATGATAAGGTATGATATATATTTGGGCCTTTTAAATCAATAAAGACTTTCTTTCTGGATATAAAATATAGTAGAGCTGAGTTATAACGCTCATTGAGTGAGGACTCAAGAGATCCAAGTGTCTTTTCTGCCACTTAATAGCTGTATGTATGCCCCGAAGCTGGCCACATAAACTTGATGAGTCTGGATTTCTCCATGAAATGTGTGGGCTGGGCCAGAGGATCTCTAGTCTCTTGGCACTAAAAGTTCATACTAATTTCTCTCCTGTTTCTACTGCATGTGTGTGCATATGAACATGTGTGCATATGAGCATGCAGGACATATAGAAGTCTTCTATTATTGTCAGGAACCGACTCATTGCAAAATAAGAAATGCTTGTTCAATACAATTTCACTATTGATGAAAGCCACCTTGCCCACATTTAACCTCTTCTAAAAACTCTGCCTTTGCTGAAATACCACGTTAGCCATTCCATAAAGACCTCTGGGGACAAATGTGACATCTTATCTTAGAGGACACACCCACACCCCCTCTCAAACGACTTGTTGCTCTTCATAACCTCTGCTACTCCCAGTGCAGGCAGATCTTCATCCGGACTCTCTCCCCAGTGCATCCAAGGCAGCTCCATCTGAATGGACCAGAAGGATCAGCCACAGGCTGGTCACTGACCTGGGGAGTAAGGAGAAAAGGTGAGCCGGGCCAGCCCATTTGCTTATAAAGAATTTGGTTTGGGAATTGGGAAACATTTGTTGGGTTGGTGGCAGAGCACAATGACAACAGAGCACTTGAATGAAGTCTGTGGGCTCTGTGACTGTGGTGGGACAGTGCAGGCTCCCAGCTGTGCAGATCCACACCCTCTGTCCAGTTCTACCTCCCATGAGTTCTGGCGTGACAGCATTCCAATCCTCATCACTGTGCAATGTTTCTGGGTCCTGTCAACAACCTCCATTTCTACCTGAACTAGCTTAACTAGAGTTCTGTCAGCCATATTTTATTTTTTTTAAATGTGGCTCATTCAATAAACAAGCTATCTCCATGGGAATGTTAATGTAACCAGATTTAGAAATCAGCAATAAATACAAATGGCGGAAAGGCCCTGTCCTCAGGAAAGAGAGGTCAGATGGCCATAGGCACAGGGAGATGGGAATGGCCCTGGAGCAGAAAGTGGATTCCAGAAAACATGCTCTAAATTTGCTCTGGGAGGACCCAGAAGAGATGACCAGGATGGGGGATATGATCTACAATGATGCTAATGAGAAGCGCTTAACAGTGTAGAAAATAAACAGCCCCGATGCTCTCAAACCTTTATTTGTCTCCCCCTCCTCCCATCTTCTCCCCAGCACGATGCGTAGTAGATAGTAAAAAATGGGTCCTTCCAGTGGAGGCATCAATTCTTTCAGGAAACACAAAGGAAGGCTTTTTCTCCTAATCCTTCTGTAAAGAACACTGTTTTCCTTCCCCTTTAACTCTAGAAGTTTTTCTTAATTCTATGGCTTATCCTCCTCAACTTAGGGAGCATGGGGACACAAATCAAGCTCCTGGTTTTTCAGAAGAGTTTGGTGAGGAGTGATCATGCAGTAGTCACTTCCAACTGCCATCTGTGACAAGTCTGTAAAACATTTCATTTGCATAATATACGGGAACTTTATTAAAATACAGCACACAGTTACAAGAAGTGGGAATATTCTAAGTCAAATTATGTCTCCTCATAAAACTGTCCCCATGGTACTGGCAACAAAACTCAGTTCTTCTGTGTTGCTTTAAATAAAAAATCCACTGCTCAAGGAAGTATTGAATAGACACCAAACCTGGCTTAATGCAATGCTGTAGACACGCCGAGAAGTTAGAACCAGAGGAAGACTGAGCAGAGGGCATTTAGCAGAAAGATCTCTGTTCTGAGTTCAGCAAGGAGAGAAGAACAATCAGTTTATCAAAGCAGGTGCTGTGAGCCATCCATAATGTAGACCTATATATCTGACCTAAACAGGCCACTGCTCGTATTTCCAGAATAGAAAAATGGATATCAATACCTTACCTGTAAGAAAAGACCTTTGTGTTCAGTCAGAAGTGGGCCAGCAAACTGATATCTTGACAGCGTGCTGCAGAATCTAGGAAAAGGGGCGGGGGGGGGGGGTTTGGAGGGCGTGGACTCTTAGTCATTCCCTGCCTTGGTCCCTAAAACACAGATGACATTCTAACTAAAGAAGTACACCTGTCTGTCTAGGTCTAGAATTTTTAAAAATATGCTATCGTTTGCATAGCTTTAAACCTGATTGTGGCTACCAATGGACATTTTCAAAAGCCACCAGGTTAGCAAAAGACCCCAGTTGTTCATTATTGATGACTAGAGACTCCCCCAATAAGCTATCCAAATTTTAGTGATCAATTGGGAGAAATCTGAAGGAGAAACAGGACAGGGAGAATGAACGGGGGGTTCTAACCTTCCGTGTTTTAATTAGCACAGTTTAATAAAGTAATTTGAATTACCAATGAACAGCTTAAACCTGACTCACTGTCAAAGAACTCCCATTGAAGTGCAGGCCCTGGAAAGAAGCTGAGGAGGCAGGCTTAATTGTCTGGTTTCAACTCTGTACTGAGTGTTCTTTCCACCCAAGGCCAGGACACTTATAAATGCTGCTCCTTCCCAAACGGTCTGAAGGACAGCCACTCCTGTGGCACACATCTTTCTAGACAGATGGTGGAGCAGCGATTACCGCTCAGCTTCCGTTCGCTGCTGTCTTCTGTAAGCAGCACGGTAAGCGCGCTGCTGAAGAGAAGGGCTCCACAGCCATGTTGCCTCATTTTCACACCAGGATGAAACCTCATGCTTTAGTATCCTGCGTAAGTTCCCTGTAGTGTTTACGAAATTTGCCTTAAATTTGTCATCGAAAACTCATAACTATTCAAGTTCAGACACTCTCCTAAAAAATAAATAAATAAAAGAGAAGTTTGTCATTTTCTGTGCCGTCCCTGACCTCATTGTCTGCCTCTTGATTTGTGGAGGTGTTTCCCTTTTTCCTCTCTCTGGCTCGTATTGTTCTCGGGGCTTCATCTCTTCTATCCCATGAAGCCACTAAAGAGAAGCAAAGAGCCGCCATGCTCTTGACTAGGCCACATCTGGATGTGTGTTCCTTTAATAAGTGTACTAGGTGCTCATTGCGAAACAGCCTCTGTGCTAAATGCTTTATTCTTTCTCTGTGTTAATCTCACAACACTGAATGATTAATGCCGTTTTATAGGTAAGAAAACCAAGTCTCATATAGATTAGGTACCATTTCCAAAATTACACAGCTCAGAAATGGCCTACCATAAAGTCAAACTTGGGTATAAAGTTAAAACGCCCATTTTCTGCCCTAGCCAGTTTGGCTCAGTGAATAAGGATCCTGGCTTTGATTCCAGTCAAGGGCACATGCCAGAGTTGCAGGTTCGATCCCCAGTAGAGGTTGTGCAGGAGGCAGCTGATCAATGATTCTCTCTCATCATCGATATTTCTATCTCTCTTTCCTTCTCTGTTCCTCTCTGAAATCAGTAAAAAATATATATATTTTTTTAAATAAACACGTTGATATTCTCACCTACGTTACTACTCAGCTCCTTTAATCCCATTCTTCAGGGGACGCTGGAACTTCGACTTCAGTATCAAGGCCTGAGCAACAGCCGCCTTCCCTTTGACGTTCCAATCCAGGCTTCTATTTTGGTGAATTTCCACCTGGTGACTAAACACTGATAGTACTTTGTACCTGCACTGGATGACAGGAAATTGATTTTCTTTGGTTGGATATAGAGACAGTTTAAGCAGGCCTTGCCCCTTAAAAAAGGGGCATGTGATACAACTATGTACTCACTAATATTTAATCCCTTACTGCAGTCCAAGTTCCATAAATTCAGAGACCTAATTTTTTAAAATATATTTTATGGATTTCGGAGCGGAAGGCAGAGGGAGAGAGAGATAGAAACATTAATGATGAGAGAGAATCATTGATTGGCTGCCTCCTGCACACCACCCACTGGGGATGGAGCCCAAAACCCAGGCACGTGCCCTCATTGGGAATTGAACCATGACATCCTGGTTCATAGGTTAACACCCAACCACTGAGCCACGCTGGCTGAGCCAGAAACCTAATTTTATATCCCAAGCTTGGAGCCCAGACCTTGGCACTTAGATACCCAAGTATTTATTCAATAAGTGAATGAATAAATGAGCATTGTCTTCATGACCCAGTTGCTTTAACCAACCACACTGCTGATATATGTCCATTCCCTGATTCCCTTTTGCCAGTTTAGTTATTAAACCAATTTGATCCCCAGCTCCAAAGCTTCCCTAGAGTCTTTCTTCCTGATAAAAAACTCTGCCCACCCACAAGAGGACCATAAGTTTCAGAATGAACTTAACTTTTCTCATGTGATACTTTTATATACCTCTTGATGCCTAGCCTACCAGGAGTAGATTTTATGCTTTAAATTGAAGACAAGTAATCAAACTTTTTTAGCAATGAAATAATTTTGTTAATGGTCTACCGTTTTCATTTATTCAAAAAATATTTATTGAGCTCCTAATATGTTCTAGGTATGTTATAAGAGCTGTACTTACTATGTGGATGAAAACACAGCAGAAAAGAATTCTTGACCTTATGGAACTTAGATTGCAGAGGCAAAAACCAGAAAGTAAACCAAATAAGTAAAACATAGGGTGTGTTAGGAGGTAATAAACAGCAAGGGAAACAAAGAACAGAAGTGGAATAGAAAGTGATGAGGGCAGGGAGCAATTTTATTTTTATTACTAGAGGCCCAATGCACGAAAAGTTGTGCAAGAGTAGGCCTTCCTTCCCCCAGCAGCCGACACCACTTTCCCTCCAGCACCCTGGACCTGGGCTTCCCTCCAGCCCCAGCTTTGTCCGGAAGGACATCCGGAATGACATCTGGTCTAATTAGCATATTACCCTTTTATTGTTATAGATTCTTTTTCTCCACATCCTCTCCAACACTTGTTTGTTGATTTATTGATAGTAGCCCTTCTGACAGGTATGAGGTGATATTTCATTGTGGTTTCAATTTGCATTTCTGATGGTTAGTGATATTAAGCATCTTTTCATGTCTATTGGCCATATCTATATCCACTTTGGAAAAGTGTCTATTCAGGGCTTTTGCCCATTTTTTGATTGTATTGGTTAGGTTTTTATGTGTTGAGCTTTATAGATTTTGGATATTATCCCCTTATGAAATGTATCAGTGAATATTTTCTGCATTTAGTGGGTGTCTTTTCATTTTGTTGATGGTTGCCTTTGTTGTTCAAAAACTTTTTAGTTTGATGTAGTCCTATTTGTTTATTTTTTTGTTTGTTTCTCTTGCCCCAGGAGGTATATGAGAAAAAAAATATTGCTACAAGAAATGTCTGAGGTTTACTGCCTATAGTTTCTTCTAGGATTTTTATGATTTCAAGATTTACATTTAAGTCTTTAACCAATTTTGAGTTTAGTCTTGTGTGCAGTGTAAGAAGGTGGTTTAGTTTTTTGTTGTTGTTGTTGTTGTTTTTGCACATATCTGTCCAATTTTCCCAACACCATTTATTGAATAAATTATATTTACCCCATTGTATATTCTTGCCTCCTTTGTCAAATATTAATTGACAATATAGGTGTGGGTTTGTTTCTGGGGTCTGTATTCCATTCATTGATATATATGTTTGTTTTTATGACAGAACCATACTGTTTTGATTTCTATGGATTTGTAGTATAATATGATATCAGGTAGTGTGAGTCCTCCAAATTTGTTCTTTTTTGTCAAGATTATGATGGCTACTCAGGGTCTCTTGTGGTATCATATAAATTTTTGGAATATTCCTAAGTGTGTTGATTTTTTTCATGCAATTGTAAATAAAATGGTTTTCTTAGTTTCTCTTTCTGATATTCATTTTTGGTGCATAAAAATGCAACTGATTTCTGGATATTTACTTTGTATCCTGCTACTTCACTGAGTTCATTTGTCAGTACTAATAGGTCTTTTTGTATAGAATCTTTAGGGTTCTCTATATACAACATCATGTCACCTAAAAATAATGACTGTTTTACTTCTTCCTTTCCAACTTGGATGCTTTTTATGTCTTCTTCTTGTCTGATTGCTGTTGGTAGGACTTCCAGTACTATCTTGACTAAGAGTGGTGAAAGAGGATATTCCTGTCTTGGTCCCAATCTTAATGGAAACATTTCCAGGTTTTGTCCATTGAGTATAATGTAGGTTTGTCATATGTGGTATTTATTACATTCAGGTATGTTCCCTCTTTGCTAAGAGTTTTATCATGAATAGGTGCTGTATTTTATCAAATGCTTTTTTTTCATCTATTGATATGATCATGTAGTTTTTAGCCTTCATTTTATGTATGTGGTATATCATGTTTATTGATTTGAAGAAATTGTACCAACCTTCCATACCCAGAATAAATCTCTCTTGATCATGGTGTATGATCGTTTTAATGTATTGCTGGATCTGGTTTGCTAATATTTTTAAGAGTTCTAGCATCTATGTTCATCAGGGATATTGGCCTATAATTTTATATCTTTGTAGTGTCTTGCTCTGGTTTGGGAATCAGGATAATGTTGGCCTCTTAAAATGAGCTTGGGAGTCTTCCCTCCTCTTGAATTTTTTGGAATAGTTTGAGAAGGATAGGTGTCAATTCTTCTTTGAATGCTTGATAATATTAACCTGTGAAGCCATCCAGTCCAGGACTTTTGTTTGTTGGGAGTTTTTTGATTACTGTTTCAGTTTCACTAGTTGTAATCTGTCTATTCAGATTCTCTGATTCTTCCTGATTTGACAGGGAACAATTTTAAATAGGGTGGGTGTTATGGGTTATCCTCCAAAAGATATACTGAACTCCTAACCCCCTGAACTTCAGAACTTGGCCTTATTTAGAAATAGAGCCTTTACAGATGTAATTAGTTGAGATGATGTCATGCTGGAGTAGGGTGGGCTTTTAATCCAATATGACTGATGTCCTTATAAAAAGATAGTATGGAGACACACAGAGAGAGTGCCATGAGATGACAGAGGAAAGACTAGAGTGATACAGTTACAATCCAAGGAATACCAAGGAATTCTGACCATCACCGGAAACTAGGAAGAGCTGAGGAAGGATTCTCCAATGAGCTTCAGAGGGAACATGGCCCGCTGACACACTGACGGTGGAACCTCTGGCCTCCAGAACTAGGGAGAGTACCTATCTATTGTTTTCAGCCACCAGTTTGTCGTACTTTACAACCTTAGCCCTACAAATATAATGTGGAGTGTGGGAAGGCGTCAACTGTGAGTATGACATCTGAAAAAAGACCTAACCTTGATGAGGTTGACACTCATGTGTCTATCTGTGGGGAGAGGGAACAGTAAGCATAAAGGCCCTGAAGTAGGATTGGACTGCATATTCATGTGGCTGCCAGGAGGGCAGAGTGTCTGGGGACAGGGAGAGTATTCCATGAAGTCCAAGGGGAATGTGACCTATATACCATGGAGTGGTACAGTGCAGTAGTGCTCAAATTTTAGCTGAGCATACTAACTACTTGGTAGACTTACTAAAACAGACTGCTGGGGTCACCTCCAGAACCTCAGAGTTTCTGATTTAGTAGATTTGGGATAAGACCTGAGAGTATATATGCATGTCTAACAAGTTTCTAATGCTGATATTGTTGGTCCAGCAGCCACACTTTGAGAACCATTGTTGTAGGGTATAATAATAATGAGTTAGAACTTTGTTCTGAAAGCTCTCAGAGCAGAGGAGTGACACAGCGTTACTTCTGTTTTAGCAGGACACTGAGCTTGTTGGGTTGAGAATAGACTATAAGGGATAGCAGGTAGAAGCAGAGAGACCAGTTGTGAGACTGTTGGAAGAAAAGTGCATGATGTGAAGCATCTATTTAAAAGTACACATGAGCTAGTATATGTTACATGTGACCCAGGGTGTTTTTGGAGGGGAGAAGAGCATTTGGGTTACTTCACAAAAAATAAGCATATAAATAAGAAATTTGAGCCCAGCTGGTGTTGCTCAGTGGTTGAGCATCAACCTATGAACCTGGACATCACAGTTCAATTCTTGGGGAGGGCACATGCCCAGGTTTTGGATTCAATCTCCTCTGGGGGGCATGCAGGAGGCAGCCAATCAATGATTCTCTCTCATCATTGATGTTTCTATCTCTCCCTCTCCCTGTCTAAAATCAATAAAAATATATTTTAAAAAATAAGAAACTTGAATTACTTAGTGCCTTGAAAGTTGGGCATTCTTAGAGAACAGCACTTATTTAAAATGAGTTATATTACCTCTGTGTGGCATTTTCTCCACATGTCACATCTTGAAATTTTTAGTAGGTCCTGTGGGCCATCCACTGGAGTTTTGATTTCTTGAATGGCTTTTGAAAGAGACAAGGGTCCCTTACCTCATCCTAACATCAACCCATAATTCTTTTAATTGTAAGAGTTTTTGTTTGAGTAGCTAATGAGGACTCTAGTGCATATGTTTTGTTAAAGCTCTCAGATCATTCTCAGTATGACCTTTAAGAAGGTCCTAAAATATATTAAGACATATATTATATTTTTATATAAGGCCTAAATCTTACAGTGGAAGAAATTTCAAATGTGAAGAATAAAACAAAATACTAGGGTTAAGGATAACCCAAAAAGTAATATTTAGAAGAGAATAATGCACTTAACCTTTTAAAGCATCTGATTCCTATTAACACATTCTCTTTCACTCAGTAAGTGCTCTCATCTTCCTGTCGATCCATCATCTTGACAATATACTCATACCATCTGCCCAAACTGCTTTAAACCATAAATGTCTGATTTTTTGGCTGTTTGAAAGAATTTCTGCATTTTGTGATTTGGGTTTTATGAATACCTTGATTTTTAAAAGGGTAATTATTTAAATAACCAAAACCCTGGAGGAGGACATAGCCTGTGACCTTTCTACTCCAAGAGCAAAAGTGAAGCTACTTCAAAATGTATTTAGACCACTTGAGTGCTGACATACTCTATCATTAGCCATGTGACCCTATGCAGATGTTAACTTCTCTGTTCCTCAGGATTCATATCAGTAAATTATGACAAAATCATAAAAGCCCCAGTAGGCTTTAAAATCACTTCATTTAAATTGTATCATTGTATCCTAGATTTACTTGGGCTTTAAAATAGGAAAGTTATTTTAAGTTGTGCCTTCTCTGATATTAAAACTGAGATCCTATTCAAATCTTAAAGGGGCTAGGCTGGTAATATAACTGAGGGAAGCAGATGAGGGACAAGAAAACCAAAGACAAGAATAAGAAGTGGCCACCTATGAGAGGACCATCGTGACCTCTGACTGAAGGACATCTTTCTGAGCTTCAGTCCATGTGTGCATTGCAGGAAGAGACAATGGTCTGTTAGAGCTTCCCATGTGTCAGAAGCTAGAAATATTCATTTTTGTTTAAAACTTCTTGATATTTAAATGACAACTTAAGAACATTACTATCGCTGTATTGGCCAAGCCAACATGTCTTCCAATAGAATACAATCTACGAGCTATTAGTTTGCATGGTGAAAGTCATATTGGTTAGCATTTATCCCTTAAGGGATTGTGGTTGCATGAGTCCTTAATCTTTATTAATTTTCTCTCTAAAAAATAACTGCTAATCTCATGTATGCCCCTCCAGGGAAAAGTTAAATAAAGCATTCATAATAGACAAAAATAGACCAACAATAAGGCAGACACGGGGAACTGTAAAATGCCTACAGAGCAACACAAACTGGTTTTGCAGAGGAGCATTAGCCAACTGAGATTTGAGCTATCTAGGCCTAAAGCAAGATATTATCAATATTGGTCAATTCCATTGACCAAGTGGTAAACAGCAGAAGTCATGGTTGAGCTGACTGGTCAATCGACCTGGCCACAGAATGAAAATTTATTTTCTTTTTTCCCCCTTCCTATTTACATTCCCCCACACACTCCCTTCACATTCAGCTTCTAAGTGAAATTACTCATTGGATGTAAATTACTAGAACTGCCCAATGCCTAAACCTATAAAATAGAGAAGTAAACACATAATTAACACTAAAATAGAATTGCTTTATAGAAAGATTGATAATTAAGAAGTAGGCAATAGGCTATGTAGGCTATCTTTAAGATATGTAAGTGTTTATTTACTGAGAATTCACTTAATATGAGGAGGCCCATAAAAATGTTTCAAAAAAGGTACTTAGATTTTTGGATTTTTCTATGTAAATAAAATTAGATTTCTGTCAGTTTGTCTCCCTATTACTGAATTACACAAAAACATATCTGGATGTATTTTCACCAATTTTGGAGAATATAATTGCAATGATATGTGTAAAAAATATGTTCTGCATCTAAAGTTGGATTTCTCCTCAAAAGAGCCCAAGATAAAGTATTAACTTACTTGAGAGATGATTCCAGGAAGCAGGAAGGATGGAAGTAGAAAAAGCCAACTAAGCTACATTATTGAACTGGTGATAAATGTAAGCACCTAGCCTCATTCCTAGTGGGGAACATCTGGAATGTGGAATGTGTTCAGAATGGTCTTTCCAAAAACCAGAGAGGTGGGGACATTTACACATAGACTCTCATCCTCAAGGTTAAGATTTGCCATGAATATTATCTTCCCTGAATATGAGAACTACTCATGGCTTTGGGAAAGGCTTAAGACAGAAGAGCAGAGAGATCCTAGGGGCATTTGAGGTAAAATGGCATCAGCCTCATAGAAACCATCTGTCACATCTACAGCTGTAATTACAGGTAGACTACTAGATAGAGAACTGTTGACTTACATATGCAAAAGTGGGACCCATTAGAAAGATAGGATGCTATCCTTCAGCGCAGCTATAACTGAACTGAGGTATACAGAGAAATGTATGAGTTTACCAATCAAAATAGAAAAGCCACGATCCTCATATCATGATTGTCAGCTCTGTTGGGTACTTCCTAGGTGGGGCACTGTTCCATGTGACTCACAGGTATCAGTTCATTTCATCCTTACCACAATTCTATGCCACGGCACTGTTCTTATCCCAATTTACAATAAGCAAACTAATAATCAGGAAAAGTATGTCACAGCATTTTAATATACCAAGGGAAGCAAAACTAACTGTAGTTCAAAAACACACCCAAATCAAAAGTCATAAGACACCTTAAATCTCAGGCACTGATTGGCTATGAACTGCTTTTCATGTGGGCAACCCTACAGAATATTCTCCAACCAGTGGCTGTAAGGATATTTTTTTAATTATAATTTCTGATTCTCTAAGCAATGATCAGCACACTAAGCAAGTAACAAATAAGAAGTTTTCTGAACAGTCAAATTCTCTGAGAAAACAGGATTCAAATTTAAAATATTTCATAGGTACTAATTTTCAAGAAGTACACCTACTGTATAACAAAAAGTTCACTCATATAAAGCAAGTGCTATGCAAGTGTACCTGAAGAGAAAGTTACACTAACAGGAATTATGTACAAAAAAAGTATTTTTCTCTCCTGCTGGGTATGCCCATTGTGGGGCTCTGAAACAGAAGCAGGCGTTTACAGTTTGATAGCTCAGTACCACCACCAGCGCACCAAAGACTGTGTGCCCCACGCAGAGATGTACTTCTCTTTCATGGGAACTAACTAATGACTCCCCCACCCTCTGCTTTATTGGCTTTCAGTACAGGTTTTGAATATCAAGGGGAAGAAAATGGAGAAAATAAAAAATAAACTGCTGAAAAATAATGGGTAAAGTTATATCATGTTACAATGAGCATTTTTATTCTGATTAATTTAACTTTATTAAGGCAGGCAAAGTGGGTAAATGTTGTGGGCTTGATTGAATGAGTCCCAGGAGGTGAAGTCATTAGACATCCATTAATGATATGGAATGAAACTGTTTTTAAAAGTTTGGTTGACAATTAAGACATTTATCCACCTAGATTGGTACAATTTTCTTCCCTGTTCATGATAGATCTTTCCATGATTTGACTTTCAATTTTGGCTCAACTAGAGGGATTTTCTAAAAACCTTATTCAATTTTATTATATTAGAAGGTTAATTCATCCATACCAAGCTATGGATATTACTGTCACATAAATCCTTTCTACCTCCCTTAAAAAATATAAAAGTGAACAAAATAGAAAGAGAATGCACTAGACAGTAAAGACATAATGGACTTAGGAGATAATGGACTTAGGTGGTATGAGAAAGTTGTCTTGTCCAACCTATTAACATACTGTTAGATACTAGTTTTTTTGCTTGATTTCTTAATTTTAATCAGATGGTCTTAATCTTAAAGCATATGGTTCTATTAATACCTCACCAAATAATATATGCATGTGAGTTTTTTCTTAAATCAGAGCAAATAGGAGTCTTCCAGTCAAGATGGCAGAGTAGGTAAACTGAGCTTGCCTCTTACCATAATCACATCAATATTACAAATAAATTATAGAGCAACTATAGTTGAAAACCAGCTGAAGATTAGCTGAAGAAGAATTCCTATAATGAAGGACATAAGGAAGAAGCCATGTGGAGACTGATAGGAAGGGTGGAGATACAGAATGGGCAGGTCCCACACCCATAGTGTGAAGATTAAGAAACTGGAGGGATGTCTCAGCTGCAGAAGTCCCTCCTGAGGGACGAGGACCCCCAGCCCCATAACATCTGGCCTTGAAAACCAGCAGGGATTGCTTCTGAGAAAGACAAAGGGCTACTAGAGACCAAGGTGCTGCTCTGAAAGGGCTGAAGACAGACTCACTCACTCACAAACTCACTCGTGCAAAGCTCCAGTGGAAGGGCTATAGCTCAAAAAGGGCCAGGGACGTGAGGGGCAAAACTACATTGAATAACTTCAAATGAGGACTGGAGGGGCGGGGTCAGGCAACTCTCTCAGATATGGAAGCCCTGGCAGGCACCACTGTCATTTTGTTGAGATACAACTAAATGGAGGCTACTGCACTAATGGATAGGAAGACTTAACATCATGAAAATGTCCATACTACCAGGAGCAGTCTAAGGATTCAATGTAATCCTATCAAAACACCAGTGGCATTTTCACAGAACTAGAAAAAAAATCCTAATATTTATATAGAACCACAAAATAACCCAAATAACCAAAGCAATACTGAGAAAGAAGAACAAAGCTGGAGGTATCATGCCACGTGATATCAAACTATACTCAAGGCCATAGGAATCAAAATAGTATGGTACAAGCATAAAAACAGACACATAGATCAATGGAACAAAGTAGAGAGCCCAGAAATAAACACAATACCTTTATGATCAACTAGTCTATGACAAATGAGGCACAAATATAAATGGATTAAGACAGTATCTTAAATAAATGGTGTTTGGGAAACTGAACAGATACATGCAAAACAATAAAATGAGACCATTTCCTTACACTATACACAAAAGTTAACTCAAAATGTATTAAAAACAAATGTAAGACATAAAACCATAAAATTGCTAGAAGAAAGCATAGGCAGTAAACTCTTTGACATTGCTCTTAATATTTTTTTGGGTATGTCTCCCCAGGCAAGGAAAACAAAGGAAAAATAAATAAATGGGACTACATCAAACTGAAAAGATTTGTACAGCAAAGGAAATCACCAACAAAACAAAAAGATAACCTACTGAATGAGAAAAGATATTCACTAATGATACATCTGATAAGGGGTTAATATCCAAAATATGTAAGGAACTCATACAACTCAACATACACACACACACACACACACACACACACACACACACACACACACAAACAACATGATTAAAAAACAGGCAAAAGACCTGATAGTCCTCCAAAGAGGACATACAGATGTCCAATATACAACTGAAAAGATTCCCAATATCCCTAATCATCAGGAAAATGCAAACTAAAACCACAGTGAGATATCAGCTCACACCTGTCAGAATGGCTATCGTCAATAAATCAACAAACAACAAATGTTCAAGAGGCTATGGAGAAAAGGGAACCCTTATGGACTGTTGATGAGACTGTAAAATAGTGCAGCCAAGATGGAAAACATTATGGAGATTCCTCAAAAAATTAAACTACTATTAAACCTAGTAAATTCAATTCTGGGTATTTAATCCAAAGAATTCCAAAATAGTAATTCAAAAAGAGATATGCAAGCTTATGTTCATTGCAGCATCCTTTATAGTAGCCAACATATGGACGCAACCTACGTGTCTATAGATAGATGACTGGATAAAGAAGAGGTGGTACACATATGCAATGAAGTATTACTTGGCCATAAAAAAGAATGAAATATTACAATTTGAAACAACATGGATGGACCTAGAGGGTATTATGCTAAGTGAAATAAGTCAGACAGAAAAAGATAAATACCATATATTTCAATTATATGCAAAATCTAAAAAATAAACAAAATGGAAACAAACTTGTAGATATACTAGTAGAGACCAAAATGATAGTCACCAGATGAGAGAGAAGTTGGGAAAATGGATGAAAAGGGTGAAAGGGATTAAGAAGTAAAAATTGCCAGGTATGCAAACAGTCATGGGAATGTGAAGTGCAGCATAGGGAATACAGTCAATAACATTGTAATAACTATGTACGGTGTTAGGTGGGTACTATACTATCAGAGTGATCACTTTGTAAGGTCATAATATAAATGCCCAGTCTCTGTCATACATTTGAAACTAATATAATACTGTATGTCAACAGTAATTGAAAAATAAATTTAAAAAATAAGAAATATTAAATCAGAGCATACAACAGTGAGCATGTTTCTCTCTTTTTAATGATATTCTAAGGGGAAAATGGACATCTTGGAATTCTTTTTTTAATCTTCAAAATCCCCTTAACATTGTCATTCTGTGTGCCAAATTACGGATGGATATAATCTGTGAACAGTGTTGTAGCTTTCATTAAAATCTCAAAGGGGTCTTAGACATTTTCCCACAGCGCGCGCGCACACACACACACACACACACACAAGCGCACACAAAACTCAACATACAGCGCCCCCCTAAAAAAACAAAACAAAACAAAAAAAAAACACAAGGCAAAAGAAAATGAATAAGCATGCTAAAATAATGTGACCTTTACTTTTTTTAATATATATTTTATTGATTTTTTTACAGAGAGGGAGGGAGAGGAATAGAGAGCTAGAAACATCGATCAGCTGCCTCCTGCACATCCCCTACTGGGGACGTGCCCGCATCCAAGGTACAGGCCCTTGACCGGAATCGAACCTGGGACCCTTCAGTCCTCAGGCTGATGCTCTATCCACTGAGCCAAACCAGTCAGGGCGTGACCTTTACTTTTGTTAAGCTGGTCATAGTGATGAACCACTGGCCTTCACTGAGGGCTACCAGAGTCCTCCCACTCTAGGGCATGGTCTTTGTTCCATACCAGCAAATCTCCCTGGGTCCCTACTGAGTGGAACGTTTTTCTCAGCAACCCCTGAGCAGTATTCATGTTTTGGAAATAGCCAGTCTTACAAAATGCTGGAATATTCCTCTTTGCTTTGTCCAACAGGCTTAGTGCCAAGTTTGTGGCTCACGTGCAGCAATTAGGCCAGGCCATAAGATCCATATTTCTGTGATCTAATTTAATCCTGGAAGTAACGGGTTCCCTAACCTTATGTCCAACTTCCTGGAATATTTGTGCAATTATTTTGTGCCTTTTGTATTTTTATAAGTTGCTTTAGATTCCTGTGCAAATAGAAAGCATAAGATTCTTGTGAGAAAAGCTAAACCTGGGGCAGTTAGGTCACATTCCATCATTTTTGTTCCTCACCTTGCTTTATTTTAGTGTGTAGCACTTGACGGTATATTACATACCAATTTGTTGAGGTTTTGTCTGTTACCCCAATAGAAGGTAAATGCTGTCAAGGGAGGTCATTGCCTAATATGTCCAGCACAGTATCCCCAGCACCTGGGACAAAGTGTAGCCCTGATAGGACCTCAGTGGAGATTGTCTACGTGAACTTAATTATCTGAGTTCGTGGAAAAGGTTAGTGACCAATTACTCCCCGAGTCCAGCCAGCTAACTCACCGCTCTATGCTGTTTTGATTTCTCCTGATGAATTCTCCAAAGTGTTCAAATAGAATCATGTTTCATTCTTGCAACCTCTTACATTTAGACAGAAATATGTTCTATATGCATGAATGTTTCCTATTTAAATAACAAGATAAGTCTTAGGACTTGTTTTAGGTGATTCTATAAGCAGGAAATCGTTGGCTTTATGAGAATTTAATAATTGGAAATGCGGGTACATCTTCGCCAAAGCTAATGGATACCTAGTTATTTTTCTGTGGAGCTGTTTATCTATAGTTCCTTCAGAGGAACTCTTATTAAACTTGTAAGGATATTCAAAGCAAGGTTTTCTTTATGTTTCTAAAGAATATTAACATGCTGTTTGTAGCCTTATGCCAACTTCACTTTCACGGAACTTACATCATCATTTATACACTCTCAGTGTTCAGCAAAGAACAAAATATGTGTCCCATAGAATTTGTGGGTTTGTTTTAAGGGTGCATGAGAGTACAACTGAGAGCCATGCAATTCACAGCAAATTCAATCCACACAAGACAGCACGCCATTCAGGGCAGCTCCACCCATTTCTCCTTTCCCGCGAGAGACCGAGAGAGGAAGTTATTCACTCGAATATGAAATTCATGAAACACTTTAAATCTAAGACAGCCAGAAAATCATTTCATCTCATAATGCTTTAGAGACCCCAGGCAAATGTAAACAGTAGATGCTGTTAGACATTAAGGATTCATTATGAGTACTAAAGAGCTAAACTGAAAATCTGGTGATTTACTTGTAAATACATGGGATTCTGGTAGGAGATTTATTACATTATTTACCAAACTTCAATGGGAAAAATGATCATTTATTGAATCTGAATATAACACTTATAGGCTTATTTCTTTCACACCATGGTTTATACTTAGTGATAAAATACATGGTAGAATTGTTACCGGGAGACCCCCGGTTGGGCTAGGGCTGCCTGTCGCTGTGTCCAATAACAAAGGCTGGGTTGGATCATGTGAGGCGTCTATTGAGAAGGCCAGCCAACCAAGAAGACAGGGCGCTTACAGCATCAAATCCTGTCTTCCAGCGAGGCGCAGGGGACAGGATTATAAAGGGAAGGGGCTGGGGTGCTACGTGCAGTCCTGGGGGTCCGCAGACGTCAGCTATTTTCCTTAATCACCAGGCCATGAGATGATATTGATGAGATGATGTTGATGAGATGATGTTTTGACTCCTGGGGGGTCAGCCTGACCATGCTTATCGGTTCTGCTTGTTTGATTCACAACTAAGTCACCTTCCTAATCACTTCACACAGGCCTTCAAACCCTCTATTCACATATGAGAAACTTAACCCCCTATTCACATAAGTACAAGTGTTCTGAGATTTAAAATAATACGATTATTTGTCAGATTAATTCAGGTGCTCTATCTATCAGATTGTAAGTCCCCCTATCAGAATAACATCTAGTGTCTACCATTAATTCACAAGTAGTGATCTGTGTCGATATAGGACTGCATTGCTTCTCTGAGCTGACTCATTGGTGATTAGTTATTCCTAGGATCTTGTGATAGGTTTTACCTTCTGTCAGTGAAACTTGTCTGGGTCCCAGAGACCAAAGTTTGCTCTTTATATATAGAGAATGCTCCTTTGTCAATGATTGCCATCTGAGAAAACTATTTACATAATTTCACCATAACTGGTTCCTAACTTTTTAAATAGATAGAACACGTACTGGATATTATTCTTCTCTTAAGTAAGTATGCTCTTACCAAAAAAATTTGTCCATAACTTACATATGTATATGTATATATGTATACATATTATATATCCTATACAATAAAGAGGTAATATGCAAATTGACCCTCATGCCCTCACACAAGATGGTCACCCCTATATGGTCAAAGATCGCCACCACAAGATGGCCGGCAGGGGAGGGTAGTCGTGGGCAATCAGGCCAGCAGGGGAGGGCAGTTAGGGGCGACCAGGCCAGCAGGGGAGGGCAGTTGGGGGCAACCAGGCCTGCAGGGAAGGGAAGTTTGGGGTGACCAGGCCTGCAGGGGAGGGCAGTTGAGGGCGACCGGGCCTGAAGGGGAGGGCAGTTAGGGGTGACCAGGCCAACAGGGGAGGGCAGTTAGGGGTGACCAGGCCGGCAAGGGAGGACAGTTGGGGGCAACTGGGCCTGCAGGGGAGGACAGTTGGGGGCAATCGGGCCAGCAGGGGAGCAGTTAAGCATCAATCAGGCTGGCAGGGGAGTGGTTAGGGGGTGATCAGGCTGGCAGGCAGAGCACTTAGGGGCAATCAGGCAGGCAGGCAGGCAGGCAGGCAGGAGAGCAGTTGGAAGCCAGCAGTTTTGAATTGTGAGAGGCATCTCTCCCTCTCTTGCGGGAAAGGGGGAAATGGGTGGAGCTGCATTGATTGGAGAGGGTGCAGGCTGGGTTGAGGGACCCCCCCCCAGTGCACAAATTTCATGCACTGGCGGGGGGCGGGGAGGTCCCTCAGCCAGGCCTGCCTGCTCTCACAGCATGATGCACGATGCTCTCACTGCCCTCAGGGGTGGGAGGTGACTCAGCGATCAGGGGAAGACAATGCCCCATCACACCTCTGCTGCTTCCACTGCTGGCAGTGCAAACCTCAGCTGGCCCTGTTTACCTGAGCCTCAGGCAGCTCTGGCAGCTGGGGGGCTGAGGGGATTGGAGGACTCCGGAAGCAGGCATGCGGAATGGCCGGGCCCACCTGGGGGCGGGCCCAGCCTTGCCGTGCACCTGCCACCCCAGAGGGGCTGAGGGGACTGGGCACTGCCATCTTGTGGCTGTGGGCACCGCCATCTTTGAGGATGTGGCAGTCAAATAGCATATACCCTCTTTATTGATTGTGGGCACCACCATCTTTGCAACAGTGTGAGGGTCAATTAGCATATTCCCTCTTTATTAGATAGGATATGTCCCATCTAATAAAGAGGGAATATGCTAATTTGTCCATTATGGTTTCCGAGTCCCAACCAGTTAAAGGGGCGCACACACAGGCGCTCAGGGGTGGGAATGGGGGCGGGGACTTGTGCCACCAGAATGTGAGGCTGCCGCCGGGGGCAGCCCCCCCGGTGGAAGCGCAAGCAGGCCCACACAACGCCCGGCCTGGAGGGGGGCATCAGAACGTGGCAGGGCCTCGGCGGAGAGCTCTCAGCACTCCTGCACTTGGGTCTGAAGGTGCAGAGAGGAAGGGAGAGCACATAGGCTGTTGGGCATTTAGGCCAGGAGGAGAGTGCAGATAGGCAGTTAGGGGCATCAGGCCAGGAAGGGAGAACAGTTAGGGCCATCAGGCCAGCAGGGGAGAAGTTAGGGGCATCAGGCAGGCAGGCAGGTGAGCACTTAGAAGCCAGTGGTTCTGGATTGCGAGAGGGATCCTAGATTGGAGAGGGTCCAGGCCAGGCTGAGGGACCCCTCCCCACTCATGCATGAATATCGTGCTCTTGGCCACTAGTGTGTGTGTGTATATATATATGCATACACACATAGAATTTGTGGGTTTGTTTTAAGGGTGCATCTATATACACACACTCAGTGGCCATATTATTATGCATTCAGAGATCATAATAATCTGGCCACTCAGTATATACATATATTAGAAGCCTGATGCACGAAGATTTGTGCAAGAATAGGACTTCCTTCTCTTGGCTGCTGACATGCCTCAAACTCGCTCAGGCAGCCTGTGCAGCAGCAGCGGCGGTGTCAAGCCCTGCACGCTCAGGCGCCGCTTTCTCCTCACTCTCCTTCTCCGGAGAGTTCCTCTGTGCAGTGCTGGTGCTCCCGGGGAGGCGTGGAGGGGAAGAGGTCGGGGGAGCGAGGCAGGTGGGGAGCACTGGAGAGGTTGGGTGCACTAGTGCGTTTCACTTTCCCATTGTACAAGTGGGATGCAACTGGCCCCCTTCCTCATCCTCTTTCTCCTCCACCCTCTGCCTTCTGCCTGCCCACCCTCCCTCCATGCCCATCGCCCCTCCCCTCTGGATTTGGCGAGATAGGGAGGAAGGAGATCTGGGTTACTGTGTAGGTGGCCTCTTTCATCTATTCAAAACAAAGCTGAACCAACTGCTGCTGCCACCAAGGCCACCACCATCGCCCCTTGTCTGGCCCGGGGCTCCTGGGGCGTGCTAACTGTGCACTGAGCGAGCTCCCACACATGTCCGTGCCTGCAGGGCTGCTCCAATGCTAGGGTTTTGTTTACTGGAGCAGCGGGGCAGGGGTGGGGTAGAGGGAGATGCCAGACACCAGGAGCGACAACCTCAGGCACCAGAGGGTTGCCTCTGAGGCTGGGGGCTGGGCCACAGGGAGGCTGCAAGGACGGTTGATAGGTGTGGAGCACGGCAGGGAGGCCCTGAGGAGGTTCGCTGCCCAGAGTCCCAGAGTGGCCAGGGGGTGGGGACACTGCCATCTTTGTCGGGTTAGTTTGCATACTCACTCCTGATTGGCTATGGGTGTCACAAAGTGACAGTCAATTTATATGCTTCTCTTTTATTAGTATAGATCTGTATAGAAATTCAGATATCATATGGGTCTGTATACACAGACATTGTAAGAAACTGTACACACAGCAAAACAGAAATGGAGAACAAGAATTAACCAGATAACTGCCTGAATACTAGGAATTATATGGTGAGGATGGAATGAAAAATATCAGTGTTGACACACAACCATAAGAGAAGGAATTCAAAGGCATGTTGCAAGATTCTAGGTTAGCCAAAAGTTCCATGAGGACAGATGACCAAAGAAACATCATCTTAGATAAATCTGTTTCCTGGTGGACAAAGCCTCTGGGACTCCTATCACTTGAGGACAGCAGAAGTGGAAAGAGAGGGATGGTCGGGGGGAGACAGCAGCAGCACAAAGGGACTGTCTCTCTGAGGTGAGGGCTGATTGTGCCAGGGTTCCAGTATGTGGAAAAGGGAGGTGGAGGAGAGAAAGCATGAGTGTGAAAGTCAGAGAAAGAGATTTGAAGATGCTATTTGGCTTGCCTTCCAGATGGAGGAATGGATCCACAAGTGCAGGATCCAGGCAGGCTCTGGAAGCTGGCAAGAAAAGAAATGGGTCTTCTCTGAAGATCCAGAGCATCCCAGTCACCCTCACCTTGATTCTGAGCCCAGTGGGATTTCTGGAGTACAACACTGTAAGGTGATGATCTTTATTGTTTTAAACTCTGAAGTTTGTGGTAATCCTCTATACTAATAAAAGGGTAAATGCTAATTAGACCGGGAGACCTTCCAGACGTCTTTCCAGACAAAGCCATGGTGGTAGGGCCAAGGCAAAGGCAATTAGGGGCAATCAGGCTAGGAGGGGAGGGCAGTTGGGGGCAATCAGGCTGGCAGGGGGGGCAGCTGAGGTCAAGCAGGCTGGTGGGGGGGGGGCAGTTGGGGTCAATCAGGCTGGCAGAGGGGGTAGTTGGGGGTGAGCAGGCCAGCAGGCAGAGTGGTTACGGGTGATCTGGCAGGCAGGCAGGTGAGCAGTTAGAAGCCAGCGAGAGGGAGCCAGGGATCGGACCTAAACTGGCAGTCAGACATCCCCCAAGGGATCCCAGATTGGAGAGGGTGCAGGCCAGGCTTAGGGACCCCCCCCCCCATGCACGAATTTTGTGCACCAGGCCACTAGTATATAATAAAAGGCTAATATGTAAATTGCCCCCTCTGGAGTTCGACTGACTGGGGTTTCGACCTCCCTCTATTACGTGCACTGACTACAAAGGGGCGGCGTGGAACGAAGGAAAGCCCTGGCCAGCAGCCAGAAGTCCCCAATTGGCCCTGATTGCCGGCAAGACCTGTGGACCCTACCCATGTACAAATTTTGTGTACTGGGCCTCTAGTTTATTATAATAGCAAGAGGAAACAACAGGACCATTCTTGCTACTTTTCATGTGAATTTTCTAGAACTATCTTATGTTGTACTCATTGGATCCATTAAACTAGAAAAATATTTTTGTCTGAGTAAATTTTCTTCATCCTTCATTTCTTCTTGCACCCCTCAATTTAGGATTGAGAGACGTATTTATTTGCAGAGAACATTTTTCAAGCTAGAAGAATCCAAAGAATCACTTCATCTCCAAATCAAATTTGGCTGTTCAAATCATTAAACCCAGTAGACCTCAAATGACTTTAAATAAATTACTTAAGATAAATTTTGAAACGGTTTAATAATAAAGGGAGAAGTTTGTTTTTTATTTAATTAATGAGCAATTAAATTAATTCAATTGTCTTTTACACAATTTTAAAGTTATTTTAATTCATTAATGCTAGGTCTGTCAGACTAAAGTTCCTGAGATCTGTTTGATTAAAGTTAAATTCTGTCTCTAAACATAGAAGCAAAAAGTCATTTTCACCACCTATTACACATTCTGTCTCGCTCTTTAAATGCATTCACATGTCCCTCCAGGAAGTGTGTCTGTATGTTTTATCCACCCTAACCCAGTTATTTCCTCATCCTGTATGTTTATTCCACTGAGATGAACAGACCAGGGCCTCCCAGGGCTGTGTGTCTGGGGCTCCATAACCATGAAACTTGAGCTGCCTCCTCTCCTTGTTGGCATTTGTCCCCATTGAGAGTCTAGATCCGTCAAATACCTTCCATTCAGCTTCATTCAAGATTGACCAGAAAGAGATCATTTGCTTGTGTTCCCCTTATGTTGTCACTTTGATTTTAAAACAAACCAACAAGAATAGCATGAAAAGCATCACACCAGAGGGTTGAGGGCACAGATTTGAAATCAAACTGGAGTTTACACACTGGCCCTGATCTCCCTGAACTCGGGCAGCTAACTCCACCTCTTCAGCTCTCATTTTCTCATCTTCACAAGGGAGAAGTGCAGTCTTTATTGTAGTTGCTTGTTATGAGAATCAAATGAGATACAATCTTCAAAGCTTTTACTTAGTCTTGCTGCTATTCCTCAATAAAGTCCCACTCTTACTCTTGCATTTCTTAACTATTTGAATTCCAGACACATTCCTTAAGTTCTTTGAGTGGCACCTTCTTAGGTTAAGTAGGGGATTTTACTTTAATAATCAATCCCTTCTCCTTTAGTAGTGAAATACTACAATTCTAAGAACAATTGAAATATTAGAAATATAAATTTCACAGTTGCAAAAGTGAGAGGATATTTAGGTGAAAGAATATGGAAGGACAATAATGTAATTAGATGTGTTTGTATAACTGCCTTTTATTAAAACCACTCCCATAATAGCTCTGAAGTTCTGTTGTGCCATAGGTCATTTGGGAATATTGATCTGTGATATTTCTTCAATCAAAAATTATAATAAAATAAAAGCTAGCACTTATTGTGATGGCAGGCACTGTTCTAGGTGGTTTATATGTGTTAACTCATCAGATCTGTTAGACCCTAATATACACATGAAGAGAAACAGAGAGAGAGAATGAGGTAACTCAGGCAGTACTTTCTCAGTGGAATCTTATATAATAAAAAGGAAACATGCAAATTGACCACAACTCCGCTACGTCCACAAGCCATGCCCACCAGCCAATCAGGAGCGAGTATGAAAATTAACCCAACCAAGATGGCAGGTGGCCACAGAGCTGGAGCGAGCAGGAGGCTTGGGTTGCCCCCAGCGATGGAGGAAGCCAAGCTTCCTGCCCGCCCTGGCCAGCCCTGGTCTCCGCTCAAGGCTACAAAGTTTCAATTATAGAAAATAAATAAATCCCAGATACCTGCTTCCAACCAGCCCTGGCCTCTGCTCAAGGAGGTGCTGGAAAAAAAAAAAAAGCAAAAAAGGATGGGCTGGGAGCTTTGGTCACTAGGGACCGTGGCCAACCTGCAAACAGCCATCAGCCCCTTACCCAGGCTGGCCAGGCACCCAATTGGGGACCCCCAACCTGAAGGGGCTGTGGCTAGCCTGAAAACAGCCCTCAGCCCCTCAGCCCCTCACCCAGGCTGGACAGGCACCCCAGTGAGGAACCCCACCCTGAAGGGGCTGTGGCCAGCCTGCAAACAGCCATCATCCCCTCACCCAGGCTGGCCAGGCACTCCAGCAGGACCCTCACCCTGATCCGGGACACCCTTCAGGGCAAACCAGTTGGCCCCCACCCATGCACCAGGCCTCTATCTATACTAATAAAAGGGCAATATGCTAATTAGACTGGGAGACCTTCCAGGAGACCTTCCAGATGTTCTTCTGGACAAAGCCATGGTGGCGGGACCGAGGTAGAGGCAGTTTGAGGCCAAGAGGGGAGGGCAATTGTGGATGATCAGGCCAGGATGGGACAGCAGTTGTGGGTGATCATGCTGGTGGGGGGCGAGGCCATTGGGGGTAATCAGACCAGCAGGAGGGCCAGTTGGGGGCAAGCAGGCCAGGGGGGAAGAAAAGTGGGGTTGAGCAGGCCAGCGGGCGGGGGTGGCAGTTGGGGGTGAGCATACTGGTAAGGGGGGCAATTAGGGGTGATCAGTTTGGCGGGGGGTCATTTGGGGGAGAGCAGGCTGGCAGGCAGAGTGGTTAGGGGCAATCAGGCAGGCAGGCAGGCAGGCAGGTGAGCAGTTAGGAGCCAGCAGTCTCGGATTGCGAGAGGGATGTCCGACTGCCAGTTTAGGCCTGATCACTGTAAACCGGCAGTAGGACATCCTTTGAGGGGTCCCAGATTGGAGAGGGTGAAGGCCAGGCTGAGGAACATCCCCCCCGTGCATGAATTTCATGCACCGGGCCACTAGCAATTCAATAAAATGTTAATTTAAGTTTAGTCTTTGCAGGATAAAATTATTTGTAATCAAAATCTCTCCATCTTGGTATTTTTTTAGAACATACCTGAAATTCTCATTTGAATGTCATTTCAAATAACTAAGAAGGTTTAATAAATGTTTAAGAAATGTAACAGAGTCTAGATTAAAGGGTAGAGAACCAAATACAGGACATAAACAGATGACTATGTTAAAATGAGGCTTACATGCTGGCATAAAAGTTTCAATCATTTTAAAGGGGAAAGTGTGCTAACTAAAGAGTGAAATCAGGGACAAATGAAAATTCTAGAACAGCATTGTCCAATAAAATACAAAGTGAGGCATACATGGGTCACATATATTACTTTACATTATCTAGTAACCACATTAAAATAATTTTTAAAACAGGTGAAATTAATTATAACAATATGTTAAACATGACATCTGAACTACTTTCATTTCAATGTATAATTAATATTAAAGTTACTAATGAGATATATTACATTCTTTTTGTCATACTAAGCCTTGAAATCTTGTGCATTTTTAATTCTTATAAAACATCTCAGTTCAGACTATATGCATGTCGTGAGCTCAACAGCTACATGTACTAACTAGTGATGGATAACAGAAGTTCAGGTCTCTCCAAACTGTGGCTAATGTTCAAGGAGTAGCAATGGGTTAATCTATGAAAATTATATATTCACTTATATTTTGAGATTTAAGAATTGCTTTAATAAGCTTCTATATAAACCATTTCTTGTTACAGGTGATGGTTTGGGCTTTCACAAATATTGGGATTGCACGAGGGAGGGGAAAGAACATGAGGCAGAGCTGGGAGGCCTGGAACCCAGCCGTGGCTGGACGAAGTCACAATTCATGCAGCTCATTGTCCTCATCTCTAAATTGTGGAATGTTGCATGCTTTTCCTACCTCCCTGCATTGTTTTGAGGACTGAATAAAAAACTTAAGTGAACTTGTAGAGAATACTACAATGTAAAGAATGGTAACTATGATTGTTGTTGATGATGATGGTGATGATGATGATGTCAGCATTGCTGTCCCTTAAAACCTAGATTAAATCATCCTTCCACAGGAACATAATTCTAAAAAATAGAGCTTTACTTAAATAATAAATTATCAAATTAGTAAAACTAAAATTACCAACCAGTTTTATAATTATTGAATTTGCTTAACAGTTGCCTTTATTTCATTTATGCACCAAAATTAAATATTTAGCTCTGAAAATATGTCAAGAGATAAAGGAGATAGGCATGCAAGCCATAGTGGGGATGGTAATTTATATTTAGAAGAGTACTATCGGCAAGGAAAACATTATTTTGACTATGTTAATATAATGAATAATGATGTCAACATTTGTGTCAATGAAATAGATAAACTAGAGAGAAATTATATTTTACCAGAAAGCATGAACTTTTAAGAAGAAACAGTTTAATTAAGTCATTACTATCAGCTAGATTGATAAAAATTTATTTATTCTAGACTGCTTTATCACAAACTGCAAATCCTCTTGTAAGTAAGAGTACATAATTGTATGCTAGAAGTAGTTACGTAATTTTAGGGAAAGCATGGGTTTTAAGTTGTAAATTACATTTAGCCTTCATTTGATGAGAGAAGTGTTAGGCATAGATTCATGAGGAAAAAAAATGTCTGAATTAACACACATTTTGATAGAGGATTTTTAAAAGCTTTACATCTACTAGTCAAAGTAAAACAGAATATTTACTCTTATTTAAAAAGAAACCAACAGTATATGTTAAGATTCTATATCCTATATAATAAAAGTCTAATATGCTAAGTGTCCAGTGTTCTGGTCATCCATTCAACCAATCAAAGCATAATATGCTAATGATATGCTAAGGCGAATCAACCACTCCCTATGACATGTACTGACCACCAAGGGGCAGATGCTCCAACCAGTAGGTGAATTTGCTGCTGGGGTCCAGCCAATTGGGACTGAGCGAGACAGGCCAGACATGCCCTGGAGCCCTCCTGAGGTCCTTCCCCTGCTGGCCAACCTCCTGCGTCTTTCCCCAGCCCCAATTGTGCACAATTGGGTCCTTCGGTCTGGCCCGCACCCTCTCACAATCTGGGACCCCTCAGGGCATGTTAGAGAGCCAGTGTTGGCCCGATCCCACAAGCCAGGCCGAGGGACCCCACTGGTGCATGAATTCGTGCACTGAGCCTCTAGTACATCCTTCCCCCTTGGTTTGGTTTACAGGAGTTGTCTTCTCAAATGAAATATTTTGAAGAACTCCAAGATGTAAAACAAACTAAAGTAATATTTTATTAATGAAAGTTAATTTTATGTTCATATTTATATTTTGTTATTAATGTCCATTAATAAGAAGGCAGTTTTGCTAAATTAAAATATTTAGTAAATTTAAGAATATTTTCAATTTCGGCATCTCATTCTCTCTGTTTGTAATTTTACATGTGAATAACTATAAATACTAGGATAAATCATATAAAAATCCCAATACTAACCAATTTTAATCAGCAAAAAGAACATCATATATTTTAACTAACAGTAATAATTGTGTTTATGTTACTTACCTGTGTCCACCTATGATCTTTCCATTCTCTTTGATTTACAGTATTCAGAAACTAGAAGTATGTTAAAATTTGTTTCAAAGTTTAATCATTAATGATATCAAGAATGTTCTCACTCTTACTAACATAAGAGTAGTGTCATACAACTAAAACTTAGTGTTTTATTGAAGGTTCTGACTCTCTCTAAGAAAAACTCTAAAGGATGTATATCAAGCAGAAGGATGTATTCCTCACACAAAAGGGCTGGGTTGCAAGAAGCAATGTGACAAAACATACTAGAAAATATATGGGTAAATAAAAAATCAGTAACAATATAAAATATAATATTGTCTAATTATGGAGAAATTATAACTAAAGCACTGGATGGTGGTAATATTTAAGGTCCTGTATTATTCTGCAGTATGTAAAGATATTGATTAACTTCAGATGTCTTTAAGATAGATAGGCATGTTACTATCGCTTACTAAAATAATGGATATATGACATAGATGTTCCCAACAAATAAAGGGATAAAATGGAATGAGAAAATATTCTTTATGAATCTAAAATAAGAAAAGAAAGAAGAGGAAAAAAATAAGACCTATGGCACATAAATGACAACAATAAATGCAAATTTTTAGAAATCATACAAATGTAAATGGCTAAGCTCTTTGGTAAGCTCTCCAGTCTAGTTTTTAAAAATTGTTCTACTGATTTTTTAAAATTCAGCCCTCTTTGGGGCCTTAAAAATAAAAAGGGGGAAAAGTCCAACCAGGAAATGATTTTGTAGACAGCTTTGTAGGCAGAGTTGAACAGTAAGTAGTAAGGTGAAAGGTGACAATAAAATTGGAGTCCTAAAGGAACAGACAGGTGGCTTTTGTGATTAAAGCATAGAATAAGAGAAGGTATCAGAGAGGCAGACAAGAACAGATCATAAGATCACATAAGACTCACAGGCCACAGTGGAGAGTTGAGTTGTGTTTTGCTAATGCTACACAAAGTTTCGGTGGAGACTCTCTGATTAGTTGTGGAGGACAAACTGTTTCTAGCTGGACCTTTGAAGGTGGAGAGCCCTAGATTTCACAGTCTGAGATGAAGACAGAAGTAGTCCTGGTACAGATGAGGGATCACAGATGGTGAAACCTGGCTGCACAGGAGTGCTATTCCAGAAGTGTCAGACCTGCGGGATCCAGTGCAGGCACAAGGGACTTTGGAGGGACATCTTCCCCTCCAACCACAGGAGCTCTCTCAAGGAGAGTGTGTTCCAGGCAACAGATTGCCAGCAGCTGCGAGCTGGGGGACCCACTGCGAGCGTGTGGACTCTGGCTCAGCCTCCAACGCGCCCCATAGGGAAGATGGGCCCGAAGCCAAGTGCAGGGTGAGCTACCCGACAGGAGCCAGAGACCAACAGCCCAGGACAGGTGACTCACAGCACAAAGATGACAATGACTTAATTCTAAAATATTCTTGTTAGAGGTTTGCGGAGGCAACCCTTTGAGACCATTGGAGACAAGGGTGATAACCTTGGGCTCTTTATTCCAGCTCCCTCATCGTCGTATCACTGCAACCAGTCTTTGAGTACTGGCATGTGTAAGGCCTTATCCTAAGCGTCTTGCATTCATTTCCTCATCCAACCTTCCGACCAATCCTGTAAGACAGATTACCTTATTTGCAGCCTTTTATTTTTTTTAAGGGCACTGGAACCTAGAGATGTGTTGCTTGCTGGTGGAATCTGAAACTTAAGCAGTCTGTCTCAAGTCTAATCTCTTACCCACCATATAACAGTCAGATAAAGCAATCACTTCCATGCACTGCTCAGGTGAAGGAACTGACAAAGATGAAATCACTTGCCAAAGTCACATCCAACCAATGCCTGTTTGAGGAACAACCAGTAATAAATTGCTGGCCCTGAACACCTACTAGTGCCAGTGATTTTTCTAAGCACTGTACATGCATTCTCCTGTTTAATCTTCAGGATTAAACCTGTGAGAAATGTCTGACTAGTTGTCTCAGTTTATAGATGAGAAGCCCGCAGGCTAGAGATCTTAAGTGACTTTTCCAAAGTCGTAGCACCTGCAAGTGGTAGAATTGAGATTGTAATTTAACATTCAAATGTGCAGGCCTTCTCTCCTAACACTAAACAATAGAACCAGCTCTCTCCCAACAACAGGGAACTGTTTTAGAAACTCTTTTAATCTTATTTGGTAAACACAAGATGTATTATTTAAAATCATACGACATTATTTGAAGAATTTTACAAACAAGTATATCTGATATTGTTCTAAACATACGCAACCCCTTGGGAAGCCTCCATTATTTTGTTTCTGTTTGTGCAGGAATTTCTTTTAAAAAATAAAATAAATTAATGTATCAATTTATTTCACATGCGATGTTAATTTTCAAGTAAGTATATGAAAAGAGGGAGTGGTTGTTGATTCTGCAACCTCTTGTTCATGCAGAGGATAGTTAATAAGTTCAGATCTTTCCAAGTTCCTTTAGGTAAAGGATGCTTCCTACCCCGCATGCACCCCCACCTACAGGTCTTCTAATCAAACACATTTGAAAAATCAGAGCAGGTCTAGAGTCCCAGAAGCTACTGTTTTGGAATCTGTGTATCTGTCAGCATTCCCGTGACGTGGGAATGACACACTGCGGCTCCCTGTGTTGGCACACTTCCCAGGGCCCCAGTTCGATGTAAGCGATTGGAACAAGCGGTTAGTGACCCAATCTGTTGAGAAGTGTGTGTTTTCATGAAAATTGGAGTCACCAAAGGCATCTGTGTTTCCCTTTTCTCCACATCCTCGCCAGCACTTGTCAGTTGATTTATTGATGGTAGCCATTCTGACAGGTGTGAGGTGATACCTCATTGTCATTTTAATTTGCATCTCTCTGATGATTGGTGATGCTGAGCATTTTTTCACATGTCTCTTGGCCTTCTGTCTGTTCTCTTTGGTCTGTTCAGGTCTTCTGCCCATTTCTTAATTGGACTGTTCACCTTCCCTTTCTTGAGTTCTATACGTTCTTTATATATTTTGGAAATTAACCCCTTGTCAGATATGTCATTGGCAAATATGTTCTCCCATAGAGTGTTCCGTCTTCATTTTGTGATGGTTTCTTTTGCTGTGCAAAACCTTTATAGTTTGATGTAGTCCCTTTTGTTTATTTTTTCCTTGTTTCTCTTGCACTAGGAGATGTGTCAGCGAAAATTTGGCTACATGAGATGTCTGAGATTTTACTGCCTATCTTTTCTTGTAGAGTCTTTATGGTTTTGTGACACATTTATGTCTTTTATCCATTTTGAATGTATTCTTGTGTATGGTGTAAGTTGGTGGTCTAGTTTCATTTTTTTTGCATGTACCTGTCCAATTCTCCCAACACCATTTATTGAAGAGACTGTCTTTCCTCCACTGTGTGCTCTTGCCTCCTTTGTCAAATATTAATTGACCATAAAGACCTGGGTTGATTTCTGGACTTTCTGTTCTGCTCCATTGAGCTATATGCTTGTCATTGTGCCAGTATCAGGCTGTTTTGATTATAGTGGCTTTGCAGTATAGTTTGATATCTGGTATTATGATCCCTCCAGCTTTGTTTTTCTTTCTCAATATTGGTGGGGCTATTTGTGTGGGGTTTTGTTGTTGTTCCATATAAATTTTTGGAATATTTCTTTTAGATCTGTGAAATATGCTGATGGTATTTTAATAGAGATTGCATTGAATCTACAGATTGCGTTGGGTAATATGAACATTTAATGATGTTAATTCTTCCAATTCATGAACACGGTATATTCTTCCACTTGTTTGTGTCTTCCTCTATTTCTTTTTTCAATGTCCTATAGTTTTCTGAGTTTTCTTTGGTTAAGTTTATTCCTAGGTATCTTTTTTTTCATTGCAATGGTAAATGGGATTTTTAATTTAGTTTCTCTTTCTGAGAGTTCATTATCTACACTAATAAAAGAGAAACATGCAAATTGACCATAACTCTGCTACACCCACCAGCTAATCAGGAGCAAGTATGCAAATTAACCCAACCAAGATGGTGGCAGCCACAGAGCTGGAGTGAGCAGGAGGCTTGGGTTGCCTCTGGTGATGGAGGAAGCCAAGCTTCCCGCCTGCACTGGCTGACCTTGGCCTCTGCTCAAGGCTATAAAGTTTCAATTATAGAAGATAAATAAATCCCAGATACAGCTTCCAGCCAGCCTTGGCCTCTGCTCAAGGATGCGCTGGAAAAAAAAAAAAAAGAAAAAAAGGAGGGTCTGGGAGCTTGGGTCACTGGTGGGTGTGGCCAGCCTGCAGCCATCAGCCCCTCACCCAAGCTGACCACACCTCCATGGGTTGAGGGTCCCCACTGGGGGGCTTGGCCAGCCTGCAAACAGCCATCAGCACCTCACCCAGGCTGGCCAGACACCCCAGCGGGGAAACCCACCCAGAAGAGGGTGTGGCCAGCCTGAAAACAGCCCTCAGCCTCTCACCCAGGCTGGCCACACCCCTATGGCCCAATCCCTGTAAATGAACAGTTGAACATCCTTCAAGGGGTCCCAGATTGGAGAGGGTGCAGGCTGGGCTGAGGGACCCCCCCCCCCCCGCATGCACGAATTTCATGCACCGGGCCTCTAGTTGTTATATAAAAATGCCATTGATTTCTGGATTTTAATTTTGTATCCTGCTACTTTGCTGAATGTATTTATTAAACTGAGTAGGTTTTTTTTGGGTGGAGTCTTTAGGGTTTTCTATCTGTGATATCATATCATCTGCAAATAATGAGAGTTTTACTTCCTCCTTTCCAATTTGGATGCCTTTGATTTCATCTTCTTGTCTGACTGCTGTGGCTAGGACTTCCAGTATTATGTTGGATAAGAGTGATGAAAGCAGACATCCCTTTCTTGTTTCTGCTTTTAAGGAAAATGTTATTAGATTTTGTCCATTGAGTATGATGTTGTCTGTAGGTTTGTTATAAATGGCTTTTAAGAATCAGAAAGAATATAGGCACCCCTATGTTCATAGCAATGTTGTTTACAATAGTTAAGATCTGGAAATAGCCCAAGTGCCCATCAGTAGATGAGTGGATAAAAGAATTGTGGGATATTTACACCATAGAATACTATGCAGCAGTAAAAAAGAGGGATCTCTTACCCTCTGAAACAGCATGAAGGGACCTGAAGAGTATTATGTTAAGTGAAATAAGCAAATCAGAGAAAGACAAGTATCACATGATCTCACTTATATGTGGAATCTAATGAACAAAATAAACTAATGAACAAATAGGTCCAGAGGCATGGATGCATGAAACAGACTAACAGATCTCAGGCGAAGGGGTGCGGGGGTGAAGAGAATAACCAAAGAACTTACATGCATATATGCATAGCCCATAAACACAGACAATAGTCCAGTGCAGGCCTGGGGTGAGGTGGGAGCTAGGTGGGGGGCATTGGAGACATCTGTAATACAACCTCAATAAATAGAAAATCCTATATAATAAAAGGCTAATATGCAAATCGACCAAACGGCAAATGACCAGTCACTGTGACACGCACTGACCACCAGGGGGCAGACGCTCAGCGCAGGAGCTGCCCCCTGGTGGTGATTGTGCTCCCACAGGGGGAGCGCTGCACAGCCAGAAGCCGGGCTCAAGGCTGGTGAGCACAGCCAAGGTGGCGGGAGTCTCTCCTGCCTCCGTGGCAGCACTAAGGATGTTCGACTGATGGCTTAGGCCCTCTCCCCCAAGAGGGCGCAGGCCGGGCTGAGGGAAGCCCCTCCCCCCGCCAAGTGTACGAATCTTGTGCACCGGGCCTCTAGTAAATAAATAAAAGGCATCTATGAAAGAAAGCCAGTGTTTAGCATCAGAAGTTTCCAATTTGGGTCCAGTTGTGACTTTACAAGCTTTGTCACCTTGGGCAAGTGACATCATGCTCGGAGACTAGGGCTCTTCACTGCGCAGGAGCAAACATCACTCTGACCCTGGCAACCAGGCAGGCTGCAGTGCACATCAGCAACACCATCTGTGCCCCGGGGTCTCCGACAGCAAAGGAGACATCGCAATGGCGATGTCAAACAGCTGGTCACACAGTTGACTGTTCACTGACCCAGGGACAGTGTGTTTCTCTTCTGTCTTCAGGTCTTTTAGAGAGCCACAGTGTGCTGAAACAGTGCTTGCACTAGCCTGTGTGTTCTGGAGCTAGTAGAGGAGGAGGCCGATGGGAGTAAGATGCTTATGCCTGAGTCAGAGGGTAAAAGATCCCTCTTTTTTCAAGATAAAAACTGAAAATTCTCAGTGTTTTAAGGCAGTGATTTTCTTTTCTTTTGTTAATTACTGATTTTTAGAGAGAGAGAAAGGCAGAGGGAGAAAAAGAAACATTGATGTGAGAGCAAAACACTGATCCGCTGCCTCCTGAACGCCATGGCAACCTTTTGGAGCACTGGCCGACATCCAACCAACGGTCACTTCTCGAGGCAGCGATTTTCAGCCGATGTGCTGCATGCACTGGTGTGCCCCAAGAATTTTTAAAACATGCAGCACCTGAATATCTAGTCAGGGGCACTGGTCCCTTTTCCCTTAGACCGGTGGTCGGCAAACTCAGTCAACAGAGCCAAATATCAACAGTACAACGATTGAAATTTTTTTTGAGAGACGAAAACCGACTCTGCGCATGGGCCACAAAGTTTCAATCGCACTGTACGTGCGCGCCCGCACGTGGTATTTTGTGGAAGAGCCACACTCAAGAGGCCAAAGAGCCACATGTGGCTCGCGAGCCACAGTTAGCCAACCACTGCATTAGACTGTCAAAAAAATAACAGCCAACACAACAATAGCCATCCAGTATGAAGGAATCAAAATTATATCTGATTTTTTGTAATTTCAGCAAAAAATATATTTTTGATGTGCTGCAGAATTTTAGTAATTAGTTTATGTGTGGCAAGAGATGGAAAAGATGGAAATTCGCTGTTTTAAGGCACTACTTCAACCCGTCTAGGTTCAACTTGAGTGAGATAAATTTTGAAACCCAGGAGCAACTATCTTTCAAATCTCTAGTACCAATAACAATAAGAACAATAATAATAGCATCTCATGTATAAGTCAACTGTTTTTGCCAACAAAATACTCTAAGAATCATAGCCTTAAAAACAATTACAGGGTGTCCCAAAAAGAATGTATGCACACTTTAACAGCGGATTCTGTTACATTTTGAAAATGAAATGCATTTTAATAAACACTGCCTTTATAGTTTTTCAAACTGAGTATAGATTTTTGGAGACACCCTGTACTTACTATCAACTAACTGCACCGTGGCTGGGAACCGGTTCGTCCAGGCTGGGCGCAGATGGCACATTGGCCTTGGCTTCTCACTGTGGTGCCTGGGGCCAGGCCCATGTAGGGCAGTGGCAGACATGCAAGAGACCATGTATGTGATCATATTCCAGCCCTCTGATCTGACCTATGAGGGTCATATTCACTAGGCACTTACCATGTGTTAAGCAACCACATCCTAAGAGCTTTACCTACATTCTTTCACATGATCTTCACAACCACCCTGTCAAGCAGGGGCCATTTTATTCCTCATCTTAAAGACGAGGAAATCGGGGTAAAGAAGGTGAGACACTTCCCAATATCCTGCAGCTAGCAAATGCAGCCAGGTTCCCACGCAGGCAGTGGGACTCTGGGGACAGCAGAGTTGCCAGTACATTCTATCGACGGCTGACATCCTAGTCCCTCAGCACTGCGATTAAAATGGGGCTGGTTTCAAAGCATTGAACATATCTGGGTTTTCATACCATGACACTTCAAAAATACATGCATTTTGTTTTATTTACATCACAAAATATTTGCTATGCACAGAGCATCTGTAGCATTCACCTGCCACATGACGCCTAATAAAATGAATGTTACCAGTGTCTGTGTGCTCTTCTCTGTATCAACTTCTGTGTCCCTCCTAAGGTAGCCACTATTTTGAATTTTATGTTTATTATTCTCTTGCTTTTTAAAATATAGATTATTCATATAGTTTTGCTTGGTTGAACCCTCAATTGTGCTGTCACATAAATCTATAGTTAATTCATGTTTTATTGTTGTAAAATAGTGCATTTAGTAAATACATCACAATATATCAATTATTCCACCAACAAATATTGGGCTCCTTCTAATGTTTTGCTATGAAAAATAATGCTTGTATAAACAATCTCACTGGCAATGTAGGAGTTCCTGCTATGCTGCATCCTTGCCAATATGGGTATTGCCAGGCCCATAATTTAGAGGAAGCAAAATAACATTTTATTGTGATATTAACTTGCATTTCTCTGTCTACTAGAAGGTCACCACTGAGAAGTTGCTGAGAACCAGGGATGCTACCAGCCTGAGATAACTTCAGACCTTTCAGAGGCCACAGGCTTAATTTAGGAAACTCAGGTTCTGGTCACCTAATTACCCTGGACAGTCATTTCTTGTGAAATGTGGAGCTAAACACTGCACAAGTATGTACATGCATAATCCTGCCAGTGTATGTGACACCTGCTCTACAGCACTTCTAAGCCCTGTCCCACCGCCCACCCCAGCCACTCACACGACGATGGCTTCTTCTAAGTTTTGACCAGTTTTGTGCTGGTGCAACCTCACAATGACTCACTCATTTCTAAGGTTGAATCCATTTCCAACCTTTTATCTTTGGCACTTTCAATGTCATGACACAGCTCCAAGAGTCCCTTTCATGTGAGGATTTGCCACACTCCATGTCCCTCTTGCTTTCTTGCCCCAAACCTAAGATACCGTGGCATTGGGTGCCTACAACAAGCCTGGAAGTGTGAGGTCGTTAATGTTCACGGGGCTACTCTGACCCCTGGGACTGGGAGCAGATGGACAAATGTGTCCCCATTCTTCAGATAGATAGCTTCGGTGGGCCTTCATCTGTTAGAAGAGGAAGAGAGAGAGACCTTTTCCCCAGGTGCAAGCACCAGACAAGAGGCCCAGTGCACACACAGGGAGAGAGTGGTCACCTGCAAAACAAGGAAAGAGGCACCAGAATGAGCCCTACCTTGCCAGCACCTTGGTCTTAGAGTTTCCAGCCTCCAGAACCGCGAGCAATAAGTTTCTGTTGTTTAAACCACACAGTATACGGTATTTTGAAATGGGAGTCCAAACTTAATAAAACGAGATGTTTTATTTATTCATAAAAAATAGTCATAGTGCCCAGCCAGTGTGGCTCAGTGGTTGAGCATTGACCCATGAACCAGGAGGTCAGGGTTTGATTCCAGATCAGGGCACATGCCCAGGTTGTGGGCTTGATCCCCAGTAGGAAGTGTGCAGGAGGCAGCTGATCATTGATTCTCTCTCATCATTGATGATTCTATCTCTCTCTCCCTCTCCCTTCCTCTCTCTGAAATCAATAAACACATATTTAAAAAATAATGGTATTAAGAGTAGTTTAAACAGTGTTTGCCTTCCTCTTCTCATCACAGACCGTGACACTGAGCCAGCATCTTTTCCATGCCTGGGCAAATTATCATACTCCTTTCTAAGTGTGCATCACCTTTCAACATTTTTTGAGCTTGAATGGCATGAAATATCTCCAAGAGTTCTTTTAATATGAGGTGTTTTTTTCTAATGTCACTTCCTTTTGGACATTTTCATACTTTTGTCACACTTCCTCATTTATGTAGATTAGTTTGCCTTCACTAAGTTCCTCTTACTGCACATCTAATTAGGTTAAAAGATGGTCTTTCTATTGTTTAATAATTCGAACTTTGCTTAAATCAGTTGCCATTCATTCACAAGTTTTTTTTATTTGGTTTTGTTTGTGTGTGTTTTAATATATCCTTATTGATTTTGGAGAGGAAGGAAGAGGGAGAGATAGAAACATCAATGATGAGAATCATTGATCAGCTGCCTCCTGCACACTCCCTACTAGGGATCAAGCTCACAACCTGGGCATGTGTCATGACCAGAATCAAACCTTGATCTCCTGGTTCAGATGTCTACCCTCAACCATTGAGTCACATTCATAAGTTATAAGTACACTGTTCAGAAAACTTATAACCTGCATATGAGTATGAATAGTCTCTTTATATGAGGAACAATGAAAATAATTAGTGATTAAACTGTACACAACTCAATATGACTTGTGTCCTTTCCATACAGTTACCAGAAATGAACCAATTCATATAATCAAGTCAAACAGCTAATAACATTTGCAAATGGCTATATAAAGCCTTTGGAAACATAAAACTTACAGTTGGAAAACACCAACTTTCAAAGTTCTATCACCATTGATTTTGTAGAGTGATAATGTCTTCTATAATTTTTATTTTAACCTTTTCTTATCTATTTATAGTTTATTGAGCAACTCATAAAAATGCTATTATTGACTTAATAAATCATGGCTCCCTAACCAAATACTTATAAAAAATTTAATTCTTTGAAAAGTGCATGCTCTCTTGAGACTTACTGTTTAGAGAAATACTTGTTTTGAGATGCAAAATGGAAACTTGTGTATAGAAGGGGTCTTCTTTAAGCATACACAGTGCTAAGAAAATGAAACCACGGGCTTTTCTTCTACGGAGAATTTTGTCTTAGGATTGTAATGCACAAGACTGCTTTGAAAGCAATGTTCTCTAACTCTAGTCAGACCTCAGTCATATTGAGGAAAGGAAACCAAAAGTCACTGGACACATGAGAAAAAAAAAGATTGTTGCATTAAAAATCTGTTTTTTAAAATTAATATAAAGCATGGGTTAGTCATTCCTAGCAGTTTTATAAGATAAGGGAGAAGGCCAAAAAATAATACAAACCAGGTACCATCACTTCAGTAAATCTATAAACATTCTGTGTTCTGTTTCCCTGAAGGTTAGTTTCAGTGTAACTCTGTCAACAATATCTTCCCTCTAAAAATCAAAGGCTTTTTATTATTATTATTTTCTTAGACTTGCTAACTTGGAATCTTTAGATTACCCAAAAATTTCACTCCTAGGTACATTCACAATAGTCAAGTGCACATGTGTTCATAAAAGTCATGTTCAAGGCAACATTAATTTTTTTCTTTATTTTATTTTATTTTTTGCCATCCCCATTTATCTCCCCATACCCTCTTCTAACTCCTTCCCAAAATCACACTGTTGTCCATGTCCATGAGTTCTTTCTTCCTTTCTTCTTTTCTTTCTTCCTTTCTTCCTTCCTTTCTTTTTTACAAATTGGGTTAAATTGTAAGGGAAAATTTTTTTTTAAGATTTTTTAAATTGGTTTTGAGAGCGAGAGGAAGAGAGAGGGAGGGAGAAAACATTGATGTGAACAAGAAACATCAATCATCTATCAGCTGGGATCAAGCTTGTACCATTGGATCAAGCAGGAAACCCAGGCATGTGCCCTGACCCAATCAACTGAGCCACACCAGCCAGGGCCCTTCTTTTCTTATTTTTTTCTCAACCCCTCCGCCCCCACAACATCCCAGACTTTCGCCAGAGCTATCTGCCTGCTCTCTATGAGTCTGTCTATATTTTGCTTGTTAATTCAGTTTGTTCATTAAATTCCACATCTGAGTGAAATCATATGGCCATGGGTGCTGGCTGCTGGCCCCCAATCGGCACCCCCCAACCCCAATCAGGGGTGGGCCAGCTGGCCAAACTCCCACCATCTCCTCCTCCCAATAGGCCCAGCCCTGATCCACCCCAATCGGGGCCAGGCCAACCAGACTCCACCCATGCACAAAATCGTGCACTGGGCCTCTAGTTATAAAATAAAATGCTTCTGGTAAGGTAATTTTGTTTGCTCCCTTCACTTTATATACTGTTTTCACATAAACTTTATGATGATCAGCAGTTATGTGTACTTAATAATAAGTCCATCATCTTCCTTGCAGAAGACTTTTTATAAATTAACTACTGACTCATTCCTAAAGCAGGATGCAAAGTCTAGGTCCACAGAGGGGTCTCTGCCTTAGTGATGTCACTGGTTCTGATAGGCTTACCTAGATGGACACACCTGATGATGACAGAATAAATCCTGTGCACCCCTTTACAAAGGCATTGTATACATAAACATTCAAATCTGTTGCTCCAGAGAATATGACATAGCTAACTGAATTTGCATCTTATTGAAGTTCAAGGTCAGAACTCTGCCCTTAAAACAAAAAGTATGTAGAATCAAAATTATTCTTGAAAAGTCACCAAAAATGTGGCACAGCAGACATTGAATTTAAACTCACATTCTATACACAAGAAGATTTTTCCTCTAACACTAATTTGATCAATTTTCTCTAATTAAACATGAGATAAAGGAGTTGGCATGCATTTAGAGTCATATTATTAAAAGGAAACAAAAATATCAGAATCACACCAGCCTCAGAAGCACCTTGGAACTGTAATTACCTGAAGTAACAGCAGGTCTAAAGTGTCCAACTCAAAGCTCCCAAAACATACACTCATTGGATGCCGTGGCTAGATTATCTTTCTTATTTAGATTATTTCCTGTTTCATTCTCTTCCAGCCCCCCTCCCTGGCTCCCATGTGGTGCACTCACAGTCGAATTTACAAAAATTAGCCCAGATATAGAACTCTACTGTGCTTTGAAAAGACTCAAACTTTATAGCCAAGCAGATCTGGAACCAATGGCTGGACCTGCCACTGAGCATTTAGTGATGAACTTTGGTTTTCTTGTCTGAAAAATGGAAAGAATACCTTCCATGTAGTGCTATAGATGAGAGATAAATGTATATGAAATACCTTATGGATTGTATACTCTCTGGCACAATGGAGTACTCAGTAAATTACAACCATTATAACAATGGGAGAATAAGAAAATAAACGACAGAATTATTATTACAAAGCTCATTTAAAATTAATTACTCTTTTTCAACTGTTTGGGAAAAAGGTTTTTTAATTTTAATTATATACATTTCCCCAATTCAGGATCCTTCTCCTAAAGTTCAAAGCCATGTGTCCACAGTGGGCTTCTTTCCGGATCCACCCCTGACACACGGCGGGGGAGGCCTCCAGGAAGGGCGAGTCTGCCCCCAGCCCCTTGGGCCCAGGCTGGCTTGGGGCGCGTTTGGGCAGCAGAAAGCAGACATTGGGGCAGAGGGTGCGTTCCCGGCTTGGGCCTCGAGTGGCTGTGTAAGCTGTCACTTTGTGTCTGGGGGCCCTGCCTGTCCAGAGAACCACCTCGGGCCAGCCTGCAGGAGATAGGGGACAGTGTGGGTCAGTGACCTGTCAGCCTAATTGTGCCCATTGAGCTCCCAGACATGTGCGAAACCCCAAACTAATGAGCACAGCTAGCCTGCGGCTCTACTGTGGTCACTCCCAGCTGGCCACAGAGACATGCGGGAGGCCAGCACACTGACCGTCTGGTGAACCATGAGCCAAGCAGTGCTTGTTATTCTAAGGCACCACGATGGGTGTTTTTTATAGTCATACCTACCCCGTGCAGACCAGGTAGTCTCTCATCAGTTCTTCAAAATGTTCTTTTAGCCCTAAAAATATTACTTGTAATTTGAGGCTCAGATACAGCATTCCTGCAGATTACATAACATGTTCAGACATTCCATAGTATTCCAGTGAGATATATGTATACACAAACCTGCAGTTGGTTTTATAAAAATGCCTCTCATTTACTTGAATCTTCTACATCTATTTCTCAGTGAAGTTCCTGTAGACCTACTGTGACAAAGCCAACATCGTGTGATCTGATCATTGTCTCTCTGTCATGTTATAAATAAATTATGTAATCGACATACGTATAAGAGATTCTTGTGAAGGTATTGGGGTAAGCACCTTATTTCAGTCTTGATGTATAATTAGGAGACATCTAACTGAGATCCGCTTTAATCTCCTTTTTAAAATTTAAGTAGGCACATATAATGAAAATTAATTTTAGATTCTTGCTCTGTCTCATTCTAAAAGCAATTTCATAGCCAATTTCTTATCTACCCTTTCAGAGATACTGAATCTGTGTGTATACATGTTAGGTACACACACAAGTAACATATGTGTGTTTGTGTGCATGTGTGTGTTGCTCCCCTCCTCGCTCCTGTGCATTTTGCATCAGTTTATTTTGGAAATCACATCATGCCAGCATATACAGACTTAAGGCGGACCTGAAAGGAAGCAAGCCAGTCAAGTGCACAGAGGTCAATGCTATCGAGCTGCTGTGGTGTCTGGAACATGGCAAAGCCCAATCTTCTATTCAACCTTCACTGTTTTTATTCTCTTCGCTGAAGAAGAGACAGGGTATGATTGCCAAAGTCGGGGTTAATTTTCGCCCCCTCTATTTAAACCAATATTTGATTACCTCATACGATGCTTAGCCATGCAAGAGTCACTGATTTAAATAAAATCAGTCCCCAAATTTGACAGGACAGAGAGAATGGGACTTTAATTTAGAGCAAATCCTTTAAATGCACAATTCCTTTTTTAAAAAGCTTTTTATTGCCATAATAATATTAGCCACTCTTATCATTTCTAAGAATGCCTATGTGAGGAATCAGCCTGCACCCTTAAAAGAAAATTAGATGCTCAGGGAGCAACTGTGCTAGTGAGTGGCAGTCTCAGGTGTAGACCCAAAGCCCAGACACAGATCATGCAGATGCTGGTGCCAGCCTTGGTTCCTCAGAAGCCAAGTTCATGTAGCGGGGACCCTGTATCCTGCTAGGGAGGTTCGCAGCTTGTTGATGGCCCTTCTCGAAATTATCCTTAAAAATAGTGTAATGCACCATAAATACATCTAAGTTCCTTTTAGCATCCAGTATAGAAAAGAATCAGTAATATAGTTCCTAAATTTCAGAAACAGTCTGTGAGATTAAAAAACTTCAGGTTGTTTGGGCTGTTTGGGCTTTTTTTTTTTTTTTTTTTTTTTTTTTGCTTGTTGGTTTGTCTTCATTTCACCACCTTCTTCAGATGATGTTAGCAAAGTCCTAAAGACATAAAGTCAATAAAACAGTAGCAAGTTATTATAAGAAATTGAATCTTCAGTTCTTTCTTTAAATAATCAGATTAAATTCTGGGTACATTTTCTATCATAACATTTTCCAAGATTTTGATATCTGGGACAGGTTTTTTTAGCAATGTTACAGGAACTAATGAGAAAAGGAAGAAGGGAAGATGGAAGGAAGGGGAAGGAGGGGGTATAGGAAGCAGGGGGCAGCATGAGGGTGAGATGGAAGGGGGAGAGGGAGGACAGAAGAGAAACAAGATACCTTACTCCCAAAACTAGTAACCCCAGGAAGAAGCAAGTGCGTTGGAGAGAGGTCCCCAGCTTGCTGCCATGCACAGGTGGACACCCTCGTCTGCACGGAGTCGGGCGATTGCTGTGGATGCTGGTTTTGTCCCAGATGGGGCAGCACATTTCCTTAGACACCAACAGATGGGCTTCCGAGAATTACTTACTGAGGACAAGGTGATTGCTACAAAAATAACAAAAGCTTCAGGTTGGTTTCTCAATAGACAGGAGCCTATAAAACACTGAGAGTTTCCAAAGAGAAATCTGAAACAAAAACTGCATGCAAGGAAGCATCCGGAAGGTGGGCGTGGGCAACAGCCTCACTATTTTTTCCCTCTATTATATTTCCTCTTCCTGATAATTTTGGGAATAATATCATGTCCTATATTCCTCTGGGACTGTGAATGCTCTGAACTTTCTGTTCCTGCCTGGCGGGGATCCACCCATCCACAGTCTCTCCACTATTAAATCTGTTTCTCAATATAGGCCACTTGAGTCAAAATTATTCAGTCCTGGATAAAATATAACCCCGCACTAGAGGTACACATTTTTATCTCAACATTCAAAGAGTTGGCCTCCTGCATCCCAGTGTTCACGGAGGTCCGCTCATGACCCTTGCAGAAGAGACGATAAGTGAGACTCTCCTCTCCCCTTGGCAACTAGCCTCACCTCCACTAACGGGAAACGAGAATGCGTGGAGAGGAGACCTGCACAGACCCCTTCGCTCACCCTCAAGGTGAGGCTGTGATGGGTCCTCGGGGTGCAGGGCCCCTCTGGAAGCACAGCCACACTTATAGGAACACCATTGTGACGCCCGCCCGCCACTGCTGCCTGCAGCCCAGACTGTGAGACAAACTTAGAAGAACTCTAGATCCAGTCTGTATGCCATTGTCATGGGACCTTCCTGCTTCAGAGGCCTGGTGTGGGAGGAGCGTAGACTCAGATCAGGGCTGGGGCCTCCGCAGCTCCTCCACTCCCACGGTGTCACTTTGAAGGCCCACCTTTTCTGTTCCCTGAGCTCTATCGTCTGCTCCTTCTAACCCTTAGACTCTAAGGGTTCTGTGAGCTGGTTTCAGCCCAATCCCGCAGACCACTCTCCTTGGGAGGGAGCCAGACAAGGGCTCATGGCTGACTGATTGGGCATGAGCCCACAGCAGGCACAGTGGGGCCAGGATGAACGGGAGCAGCAGGTAGGAGCTGCAGGCAGCATTAGACTGAGGGTTTCGGCCCGATCCCTGCAGGCCACCCAGAGGGACCCCACCCGTGCATGAATTAGTGCACCGGGCCTCTAGTCCTTTTATAATTTAACTTGAGTCATATTTGTCTCTCTATTTTTTGGTGTGCGTTAGTGGGTGGTTAGAAAGTTACCTCTATAATTACTAAATTATTTCAGCACATTTATGAGATTACAATTTTGGGTTTGAAACTACATGTAGGGTATACCTTGTCGTGATTCTGGAATACTCTGAGGATCATTGGTTTGCTTGTTTTATTTTGCTGTTGTTGTTGTAGTGGAAGGCAATTTACTTGCTCGGAGTGAAGCTATGAAGCCGTCCTCCCTGCCATGCCCAGCCGCTGGTGTAGGAGCCGTTAGCTTTGGCTTCCAGCGTTCCTGCTTTTCGGCTTGGCCCTTGAGTGGCCCCCTGTGCCTGCAGACTTTAGCTCCCAGCCGAAGACTTGGGAAAACTTCGCATTCAGAAGTTAGGGTTCACTCTCTAGGGTTCTTTTGTTTCTAGGGGTTTTTCTCTAAATTTCCAATTATATTTCCAGCCTCAACTTCCTGCCTCTGATACCTAAGATGAGGAAGGATTCTACTTGCTGGCACTTGGTGTGATTTGGGAAACCCACTCAGTCAAAAATGCAGCCAACGCACACACCTCGGTAGCAGCAGCGGTTCTGAGTGTTAGTGGGCGCTGACCCTCCAGAGCCCATTGCGTTTGTCCCGGGCTCCCTGGTCCAAGCAGGTGCAGCTGTGCTCAGGGAGGGTGTGGGAGGGGCTTAGACTCAGATCAGGGCTGGGGCCTCCGCGGCTCCTCCACTCCCACGGTGTCACTTTGAAGGCCACCTTTTCTCTTCCCTGAGCTCTATCGTCTGCTCCTTCTAACCGTCAGACTCTAACTGGGAGAAGAGGTCCGGGGAGTTTTCATGAGCTAATTCTAACGTCTGTGAGGTTGTGAGGAATTTATATGAAGTTGTAGGCATGTTTACTCAGTTTCCCCCATGATAACGTCTCTAACACTATAGTATGCTAAACAACAAGCACACAGGTGTTCCCCCGCTTTTCAAAAGTTCACTTTACACCACTTCAATTTTATGAATGACCTACGAGTCGCTGTCTTCACTAACAGAAATCCAGAAAGGATCTTTGCTTTCAGGAAAGAAGGTGAAAGTGAAAACATGTTGGGCATTTGCTTTGCACGAGCTGTCACAGAGGCAGAGCGCAGCCGGGGGGCCTACGCTCCTGCCCCGGGGCCACACTCAGCGTGCAGCACCGGCCTCCAGGGGGGTGAGCTGTCTGTGAGCACCTGGGCTGTCTCTCGGTTTATTCTGTGCATCTGTTAGCAACATCGTCCTCGGGTAATGGCTTCTTCACTTTCATACCTTTGACTTATAGAAGGTTTTATAGGAGCGCTGTACTTCGCCATTGCAGGGGAAGGTGTTGTTGACACTGGTGCACTACACTGTTTTGCTCACATTTCCTCAGTTTCACATGTGTGTGTATTTCATTCTATAACATTTATCACACATGTAAGGTTTTGTATCCACTGCCACAGTCGACACCCAACAGCTCCACCGCCAGAAAGATCCCTTCTGTTGCCCTTTTGTGACTCCATCCATCCCTTCTCACCCCCATCCCTTCTTCACCCTTGACATCCACTGATCTGTATTCCATTTCCAGAATATTGTTATTTCAAAATGTTCTACAAATGGACTCATACATTATGTAATCTAGGATTGGCTTCTTTCACTCAACACAATTCCTGAGATTCACCCAAGTTGTAGCATATATCAGTAGTTATTTCCTTCTTATTATACAGTGATAGTCCATAAAATAAACACTACTTACTGTTTAGGTAGCCATTCCCCTGTTGAAAAACACCTGGGATGTTTCCATTTTTTAGCTAACCTGATCATGCCGGAGGTGTGGTGGTGGTGGTGGTGGAGGTGGTATGGTGAGTGTGAGCACAGGTTTTCATTTCTCCAGGATAAATGCCCAAGAGAATAATTATGGGGCCATCTGGTAACTTCCTGTTTAGTTTCAAAACAAGCAGCCAAACTTTCTTCCAGAGTGACTGCACCATTTCTCCTTCCACCAGCAGGAGCGATCCGGTTTCTCCATGTCCTCACCTACATTTGGTGGCGATACTGTTGTGTATTTTAGCCATGCCTTTAGGTGTGCAGTGGCGGCTTCCTGGCGTTTTGATTTGCATTTCCCTGATCTATACTACACAGATAACCTTGACAAATACTCAGTTAGGAAATGGACAAAAGACATGAAAGACTTTTCACTGAAGAGGATATACAGATGGAAAATTCTAGAGATTATTCTTTTTAAACTTTTTTTCTGCAGGAGGAATTACCTGACATCTTCAGGCCATCATTGCCGAATTAAAATTACATAGAAATACATGGGTAGCATAAGTATAATGTAGAATGGAAGAATAGAATTTTATTTTATATTTGAACATAGCACTATTAAAAACACAGTCTGTGTAAATAAAAACTAAAAACAAATACATTAAAAGATACAATGATTATCTTTGATGACACTAACTTGAGTCATATTTGTCTTTCTATTTTTTGGTATGTGTTAGTGGGTGGTTAGAAAGTTACCTCTATAATTACTAAATTATTCCAGCACATTTATGAGATTACAATTGAATCATTGCTGAAAATGTGTTTCTCAAAGAGGTTAATGAAAATTTCAACTTGAATGCTTTGCTGAGATACAGGGTTTTCTACCTGATCCCTAGTGCATATTTTCCTAAATCTCCTGAAACCACAAGGAACTCCAGAGGAGAGCACATAACGTTTCTATTATTAAGGAAGTGTTCAGGAGTTCTAATAGACTTAGTAGTTTCATTCATACAAATAACATGTACATAACATATTAATGACAATAATGTCTCATGAATAATTTCAGCAAGTTTTAACCATATCTTCAAATAAGGACTTTAAGGTTAGTCTCCTAAAATATATAAATCAGTATGCAATAATTTGAGATAAAATTCATCTATGGAATGTTATCCAAATATGAAGTATATTTTAATGGAACATTTTCAAAAGAACTCCACATACAATAGAATAAATAATAGCTATGTAATGGACTATACGCTTATGGACATTTAGGCAAAGTTTCTCCGGATAAGCTGGGCCCCAGGCAACTCATTCTACTTTGCTAAAGATGATGCATTTACGTTATAGTAAGTCATATAGAACTGCCTACAAATGCAGCAGAACATTCTGGCTTTGCTTAGAGAGCTACACATAAGCCATTTAAAATTTATTTTGGCTCATTTTTCCTCCAGGACCAACAAAGAAATCGGTCTTCCCCCCCCAAATCTGTAAATCTAGCATATTAAATTGTCTTTTAGACTCAATTCTTATATAAAACATTCCAGAAAGTTTTGCTTTTAAATTTATAAAAGTTCATAAACACCTATAATTTAAAAAGAAGTAAAAATGACTTATTAGGTAATCAAGCCATTCTCAGGCCAAGATTACAAATTCTGCGATCCCTTGGTGGAGTGCATAAAATTTCATCTTCACCATAAGGCTGTTAACATTTAAAAATTGGCAAGGTTGGCATTTCATGTCATAAAAACCTTCTTAGAACACTATCATCCACATGTCAACGACAGTGGCCCATGTTCCAACCCGACCTGCCTGTTTATTGAAGTTGTCGAATATGACTTTTAAGAGTTTTCTTTTTGTCTGGAATAAGAATTGGAGAGAAAATCCTCAAGTACGGTACTAACAGTTAGTGAGCTGATGATTAAGTGTACCTTTAAGTGCTCATAAATTAGAAGTTCAAGTCATGAATCCTGCAAACACTCCGCTAACAGATATGCTCCTAAAAGCACAGTGGGCCATGATGAGGGAGTTGAAAAGGTTAGGTTTAAAATTTTATATATTATTCATTTCCCACTGGTCTCTTATAACAGACAACTACTCAAAGGAAATAAGCTGCCAAAGAAAAGTTACAGTACTAGTAAAGCAATCTTGGGGCTGGGACTAAATAGGGGAATAAGAAAATTTGTTATTAGTGCTTAAAAGTCTGCCCCCATACCCAGCCGCTGTGGTTTGGTGGTTGAACATCAACTTATGAACCAGGAAATCACAGTTCAATTCCCAGTCAGGGCACGTGTGCAGGTTGCAAGCTGGATCCCCTGTACGGGGCGTGCAGGAGGCAGCCAATCAATGATTCTCTCTCATCATTTATGTTTCCATCTCTCTATCCCTCTCCCTTCCTCTCTGAAATCAATAAAATATATCTTTAAATGAAAAGTCTGCCCCCAGCAGATAGAGCAGTGGCTGGACACGCGTGGGAGGTCTGGTTTGCTACCTAAGTCCACAGCGGCTGCAAGCTCGGGATTTAACCTACAGCTTTTGAAAGGCATTTTAAGTCATTCAACAGGAGTGAAATTTGGCAATGTGGTTATACTGATATCACATACCTCGGCCAGTCTTTCCAAGATTTTTCCACAGCTAATATCCTCAACTTACTTCATCTGGTAAAATGTTAGTTTGTGCTGTAGGACCTTATTTTAATTCAAAAACATGCCATTGAGAATTGAACATTTATGATATGATGAGTTTATGCCTGAGGACTTTTTCCTCTTGGTGCCATGTCCCTTTTGAAAAATATAGTTAACAGGTATATGATAACACTTGATAGAAATGCCCAGATGGCTATTTAGAAAATGGTATGCACCCTTATGAGGCACTGGTCTTCGTCTTTTAATAATTCATTTTGCAGACACAGATGCTAAGAATTGGGAATGCACAAAGTTCACCTCACTTCTACCAAAGAATGTATGCTGTGCTGTATTGAGCTGTCTCGTTATAAACACTTACGTTTATGCCCGACAGTGAGCCACCGACCTCATGCTAGCACCCTCCGACCACCCTCCACAGAGCCTTCAGCTACAGACAGAGGCTATTCTGGGCGTTCCCTCCCCACCAGCACGGCGACCTTGTAGGCAAAGTGCCGCCACTGGGTGTTCTGTGACAGTATCATTGCGGGTTTGAGGTGAAATCTGTTGTTTTTGCAATAATGTTCAGGAAAATATACTGTACATTCCTTATTTACGTTTTTGAAATTAATTAAAATTCAAAATGAAGAATTATCTATAACTATCCAACCAAGATTAATGGGACATGTTTTTAAAAGTGTTTTCCCCACCTTTTGGAGGGGTGCATGGTCCTAGGGAAGCCGAGTTGGGAGAGGGGGAGAGGGGGAGTGATGCAGGGGAGCAGGAAACCCAGGGCTGAGCAGGTGTGACCACCGGCCTCAGCTTCCCCCCGGGACCTGGGAGACCCGTCACCACAGCGGGGACAGCTGTTTCAGAGAACAGTCGGCAAGGCCACGAGTGGCTGCACCATCTGCTGGCTTGTTTCCCTCCCCGGTCACCTACTGGCCAGCGTTCTCCCGGGCACGCTGTCCCCTGCACCTTTGGGTCAGGGTGCGACGCCCTTCCAGGCAGCGGGGGCCCAGCCCTGGGCCCTGGGACCGCTGTGCTTTCCCACAGCGAGTGGGACGGGCACATGCCGGAGTCCGGCCCGTGTCCCCAGAGGCCAGGCCATGAAGACACCGGAACCGTCGGAACAGGAGCCTCCGCTGGGGCCGTTCTCACGGAAGCTGGGCAAGCAGCTCACACCTGCAGGAGCCCACAGCAGGCTGAGCAGGTGGGAGGAGGCGGCCCCTGGGGTCACATGGCCCCTGTGTCCACATAGAGGACACGTGGTTCTTCCTCGCATGGAAGACTCCAGTCAAGGACGATTTTGAAGATATCCTCGAGCAGCAAAATGTCATGATCACACGTGAACTGACCACCAGGGGAGTCCCTCAGCCTGGCCTGCGCCCTCTCACAATCTGGGACCCCTCAGGGGATGTCGGAGAGCTGGTTTCAGCACAATCCCGCAGACCACTCCCCTTGGAAGGGTGCCAGATGCAGGATTCATGGCTGACTGATTGGGTGCGAGCCCACAGCAGGCAAAGTGGGGCCAGGATGAGCGGGAGCAGCAAGTAGGAGCTGCAGGCAGCATTGGACTGCGGGTTTCGGCCCGATCCCTGCAGGCCACCCAGAGGGACCCCACCCGTGCACGAATTCGTGCACTGGGCCTCTAGTCCTTTTATAATTTAACAAAATATAAGAACTGTACCTCTTAGGGTACCACCACTAATGGTAAACCTTATAAAATACTGTCCTGGCTGTGGCAGAGTCCATTCCCTGCATGGAGATGCTCCCGCTGTACAGCACTATATGGCTTTCTAACTCTCAAGAACTGCCCACAAGCTTGATGGGCCTGGGAGAGACTCCTGAGGGGCGGTGCCGGGGGATTCGGGGGAATCATAGGCACAGCCACCTCTCAGGCTGCGCACCAGCTAGAGATTAATTCTGTCTCCCGACGCCGAGCCTGCTGTCCCGGGGACAGCAAGCCATGCTGGGCACCTCATTCCACATTCTTGCTCTGTAAAAGCATTTGAAACCTTCTCCCATTTTTTAAATCTTACACAACACAAAACCAAACAAGGGGATCCGAAGGGCTGTAGTGCAGGCTCTGTGATTTTATTTTTATTAACTTTATTGAGGTGACATTGGTCAACATGAACATTTAAGTTTCAGGTGTGGGTTTCTATGTTTCAAGATCTGCTTATTGTTCCATGCGCTCACCACCCAAAGTCAAATCTTCTCCTGTAGGGTTTTCCAGAGGCATTCATTTGAACCCCAGGGGACATAGGGCAAGATCTAGAAACCTTTTCGCTTGTTATAGCTGGGCAGGGGGCAGATGCTGTGGGCATCTAATGAGTAGAGGTGCAGCAGGCTACAAAGTACAGTACAGCCCCCAGAACAGGATGACTCCACTCAAAATGTCAGCAATAATGAGGTTGAGAAACACTATTGAAGGATATGAAAGAACAGGTCAGGAGAGTGGGAAACCGCATTGGAATGGCCAACTCCAGACAGGGCCAGGCAGAGACATCCGAAAATCACTGTAGCCCAGCCATGGGCCTCAGTGCCTCACCTGCCTCCTAGATGCACATGGCTAAAAAGACAAACAGCGCCCTCACCCCGCCTGAAACCAGTCTCATGATGACTCACTGAGGGTCCTGACAGACAAGTCCAGGCTTCCTCTTCGGGCCCGTGAGCAGAAGAGCAGGACTCGGGAAAGTGTGCCTACACCTCGTGTCTGCTTTCTGAACCTCCCTCTGGAGTTAGCACAACCTCAACCAAGGGATGCTGGGAGGGGAAGGCCTCACCCCCAGCTGTGCACTATCACAGGAGGATAGCATGGCATGGGCTGGACGGTGGCTGAATACTCCTTCCACCTAAGAGAGATTATTTTTAGATCTAATGCAACCAGTGCTCCCCGTGGGAACTTTATCATTCCTGACTCTGTCGTTGCTGAATTCTTAGTCTCTCAACTGGCTGACTTTGGTTTTCAAGATATTTCATCCAACAAAGGCTCCATCCCGATTTATGTTTGATAATGTCTCTCTGTAACCATCAGGAATAAAAGCCACTTTGCCAGGGAAATATTTCCTTGGGTGGTATTCTCTCTCCTTCAAATCTAGAGACATTGCTTTCTGTCTTCGCGTTGGGTGTTCTAAGGGGCTGTGTGGGGCCGGGCAGAGTCCTTCCTCCCGGACCTGGTTTTCTCTTTCTGCCCAGAAACCTGGAGAGTGGAATGTGCTGCTGAGTCATTGTGTGCTCGTTGATCTGTAATGTGGTTCTTTCTTTATTTCAGGAAAGTTCTCTTGTGATACATCTTTGAATACATTTTTTCTTTTGCTCCTGGAGGAATAGTACCTTAAATCAGCTATTCTTCTGCTGGTTGTTTTAGCCTTATTTATATCTGGTAGCACTTGCATTGTTTTAATCTCATCAGGATTCATTATGATTTTATCTACTTTACCCTCTATGTCAATAATATATGATAATTTAACTTTCAATGTTGTTTCTCTTACTTAGTATTGGGAATTCTGTATCTGTTCTATAATGGCATTGTTTTAGGACAGATTTGTTTCCTTGGGTCTACTAATTACTCTGTTGTTTAACTGATTATGGAAAATGCTGGACTCCACAGGATGCAATCATGAAAAAGTTGGTATATTTCCTCCTTCTGTCTCTCCTGATTTGTCCTACGTGCTAATCCTATCTTGTTCATATTTGAAAAGTTGGACAAGTCCTATAGCCTCTCCCATCCCTTTCAAGTCACAAGAGCTGTCTTAGTTCAGTGACTAAAATGTCCCGTCTAACTCTAAATTTTAAACTGTTCTCCACGCCAGGTTCAGATAGACTTCAGGCAGAGAGGTGTGTAGTTAGCAAAGGGGCGTGGCTGGCTTGGCATGTTAACCGGCCCGCCTTCCTCAGCTCCCTCCCCAGAGGGGCTCTGAGCCTGAAGAACCTATGCAGGGAGCTGTTGTGGTTCAGTGGTCAAGCCTGGGACACCCTCCTATGGGGAGCTCCCCCGACACTTTCAGCTTTCCTCCTAACCCAGTTTCCAAAACCTGGCAGAATCAGGTTTGCCATTGTTCTAAAATTATACCTGAGAGTTAATGTATAGCGGTCTGACCGAGTAACAGCATGGCGAGGCCAGTATCAGGGTGGAAAGGATGTATTATGGATATTTCTCAAGAAAAGGGGACACACCATGCCACACAGGACCACAGGGGGAGCAGAGGATGGTCAGGAGGCAGAAGACTGGGCTGAGGGGACATCCAGGCAGAGCCCTTAGCCTTTACTGAGGTTTCGGTGGAAAGGGCCAGGCAGGGCAGCGTAAACAGTTCAGGATGTGGATCATCCCAGCGGGCTTTGGGGCACAGGGGCCCTCCCTTGTTGTCTGGCCCTGGAATGCTTTAGGGCCAGAAACATGGCTCTGGGTGTGAGAGTTGGATGAGGAGGTGGCTGGGGCTGCTCACTTGGGATTGGATGGTTTGCATATGAGAGCCAGGCTCCTGGTCTTTGCCATCTCTAAGAATCGTCTAGCCCTGGGCTGTGGGCATCTCTCCCCAGGACCCCAGACACCAAAGCATTAAGAATATAGAAAATATAGTTCATTTAATTGGCCCTGTGATGGCTGGATTCCAAGTAGAGAAATAGAGAATCTAAGCAAACACAGAGCAGCCATCTCACAGAATATCTGCTCCAGTGATGGGCTCCTGGCTTCAGGAGGTGAGGGCACTTGGCGTCTGTTGTCTTTTGTAATATAGGTGTGTCGTGCGATAACTGGAACATATTTTTATACTAAACAATGTCTGTGCGAGTTTTCTGTGGATGCCATAACAAGTTACCAACAATATAGAGGCTTAATACAACACGCATTTATTATCTCACAGCTCTAGGTTAGGACAACATGGGTCTCACTGGGCTGAAATGAAGATTGTAGCTGACAGGGTGCCATACTTTTGGAGGCTGGTGGGGCTCCCCAATGTGGGAAACAGCTCCTCCGCACAGATAGTTAATCAAGGCGCCTTGTCCTCCTCTGGCCAGTGAAGGACAACTAGTTTCCCCCAAGTGTTTACATTTTAAATGAAAACATTCAAGGCTGGAACCTATTGGAGCTATTTCATTGCATCTGAGGGGACCTGAAAGGGCTGGTCATTCATTCGTGCGACCAGATCCCAGGCACTGAGGTCTGTCCCTGTGGAGGCTGCGTAGTCACCTGGCCTCTTCCCTCTCTGAGCCTGACCCTTCCATGCCGTGTGTGGGGTTTTTTTAACCCAACTTAGCCAGAGTCCCTTTCTGCCAAATAAATGTGATAGCTAGTGTTAATGTGAAGCAGGAACAAAGGGGGACATGCTTTAGATAGTAATTCTGCACTGTGGATTTCACGGCCAAGTCGTGTTTCTGTGTTTCCGTGACGTATTGGGTGCTAACAAGCACAGATCCATAACATCTTAGTAAAGTATAATGCTTCATTCACCTCACTCCAGGAGAAATGCCTTTTTCTTGGAAGAAGTCAACAACAGAAAGATAACTAATAAAACTTTAGTGTTTCCTTGTAGTGATTTAGGTTCTTGCCAAATTTGACATTTTATGCCACTACCTTATGGGTCACTGATTTAGACAAATCAAGGGCATAAATAACATGAAAGCTGTAATTGCCAGGGGGTTTGGTTTTCACTTAATATTTATAAAACCTGTTTGTTTTGCTCTATCACAGTGTCCCTGCTTTACCTGCTTCTGTTGTTATGCTAAGACAGTTTCTGCCTTGGATTGGCTGTTTTTCAGGCCCTGTGTTGAATCTGTCATAGTAGGGCATGCTGGACTCAAGCTGGTTGCCAAACAGCACTAAGGCCTTTAAAAGAAAGCCAGTTTCCTGCAGTAACATTAATGATATTACCCCTCCGTGGAAAAGTCCTTTGGGAGAGATCTGGGTTAATAAGTACCTAGCCACCATGTTACAATGTAGAATTATTCTTTTAATAAATGTGTTCCTTAATTAATAATTAATTATAAGTAATAGCTACTTTATTAATTTATTGGGCATTTGTTACATGCTAGGTAATGACAAAATTACATTTATTTTTCACAGCAACCGTCTGATTTAGGAATTCAGCACACTCCCTTCATAGATAAGGAAGCTGAAGCTTGCAGACCGCAGGCAGTGCTGCAGAATCACACAGACAGAGCCAGGATCTGAGACCAGCTCCGATGACTCAACACGTATCGCTTCCAACACCTCTAACATTTTGGCTTTTACTCAACTTTCCATTTAGCTCCTAAATGATTCAAAATGTGTGTATAATCATATATTACACTTTCAACAAAATGAAAGCACGGATATTTCTATGAGTTGTCATAGAGAACTTAGACATCTCAGCTGAGGGTCCGCTCTCTTAATCCCTGGGCCCTCTAACCCCGTTTAGGGTAGTTGTTTGGATATTCACTGTGGACACCTCAGAATGTTGTTGAGTCCGTAAATAAAGGGGAAGTGTTGAACACTCCCTTTGGCAATGATGCTGGTGAGTGCTGGCTTTCTAAGCAACCGCAGGTTTGAACCACTGGTGCCCCCCACTCTCCTGTAGGGCAGCAGGTGGGAACAGATGATGAGTGGGACTGGTCCTTCTCTTGCCTAAATCACACTCTTCTTATAGAAGAAAATAAAGTTCAATAACAGAACTTGAGATCTGGGGAGATTCTCGGTGCAGTCCATCCTTTCATTTTCATACCAAGAAGCATAATCATGTTCAACCAACGATGTGCATTCTTCTCAGCATTCCATAGGTGTTTGGGGTCTGCACATTGAGCACCTATACCTGTGACACCATTGAGCACAGTGGTTAAACCCAGGCTCTGAACTCACAGCGATGGGGCCCAGATTCGGGCTCTGCCACTCACCAGTGGTGTAGCCTTGAAGGATGTGATCTAAGTACTCTGTGACTTAGTTTCCTCACCTGTGAAAAGAGTGTTACCGTCCCTACTTGGTTTCACAATGTTTTTGAGGACTAAATGGTTCATACTTGCAAAATACTCATTAAAGTTCGTAAATTATTATAAATGATTGATAAATGTTAGCTATTATTTTTATTTTGTATATAAGTCCAGGTGTGTGCCTGAAATTATTAAGGGAGTATTGTATACTTTTAAAAAGTACCCTCAGAAAATTCCTCCCAAAAAGAATCACTATATACCAGTACGCTCTGATGAGCACTGACATAGGTCTGAGATATTAGTTAGGTTAGGCCAGTTTTTATTGTTGTGCAAAACTCTCCCCAAATCTCACTGGCTTGCAATGACAAAGTTTAATTTGTGGATAGCGCTGCCCACCTATGTCAGCTCAGCTGGAGCTGGGCTGCCCATCACCTCCGGCACGCTTCCTCTTTGAATGAGCACCGCGTCTGGACCTTGGCTGGCAAAGGGGGAAAGGGAGCCCTGAGGAGTCACTCAATGACTTTTCCAGTTTCGACTTGAAAGCAACACAAATCCCTTCCACTTGTATTTCGCTTGTTAAAACAAGTCACAAGGCCTAGCTTAAATTCAGCGGGTCAGGAATGTATTATCATCCCACAGGGAAGAGTAGAAAACATTTGAAGAACAATCCTATTGCTACCATACCTAATAATAACTAATATTTACTGAGCAGCTACTATATGTCAAGCCTTACTTTATATGCTGTTAGACACTCTATATCTCATGGTCTGAAAATCCCTATAAGACAGTTGTTTTTGTATCTTCTCTAAAATAAGGAAACTTATACACAAAAAATAAGTGTGATTCATTCAGCCACAGTTTGTACAGTCAGCTCTGTGATGGGCTTTGCGTTGCACCTCACTGTCGAGGGCCAGTGATGACGGGAGAGTTGTGGCCTTTACCACGGGGCACCTGCGATTAGCACAGGAGACTAGCTAACAAACAATTATTTGGTTGCCTTTGTGACAAGTCCTCCACAAAGAGGCACAGGGTGCTGTGTGAATAAATTCTCTGACAAGTCAAGGAAAGTTTCTCTGAGAAAATAATGTAAACATTTTTTTCAATTACAGTTTACTTTAAAAATATTTTTTATTGATTTTTAGAGAGAGAGGAAGGGAGAGGGAGAGAAACATTGATGTGAGTGAAACGATTGGCTGCCTCCTGCACACACCCCAACTGGGGGTCAAGCCTGAAACCCAGGCATGTCCCCTGACCGGAATCAAACCGGCAACCTTTCGGTGCACAGGGTGGCGCCCAACCAACTGAGCCACGCTGGCCAGGGCACAGTTTACCTTCAATAGTAGGACGGAGCCAGATGGCAGGATGAGTGTGTGGGAGGACTGTATGAGCAAATGGCCCGAGGGGAAATGACACGGTGCTGGGCTCTAGCAGCAGCCATAGGAGTGAAGGGTGGGGACAGGTCTGCAGTCACAGGCAGAGGACATGAGTTCCTTACGGGACATAGAGGGGAGTCATGGAGCAGGGGGTTAGGGGACAGGCTCTGAGCCTGCATTACTGGGTTGAAATCCTCATTGTCCCACTTACTATCTGTACAAGATGAGGCAATTTATCTAACCTCTGGCCTGTTATCTCAATCACAAAATGGCAATAGAAATGATAGTGACCTTAAACTGTGTTACCTGAGTCCATTTTTGTGAAGCACTAGATAGTGCCTAGTACTCAATTCACCATGCTCAGGAAAGTTTGGGGTCCCTTCTGCTATTACCAAAGGCACCGAACAGGAAACACTGGCATGTCTGCTGAGCCAACCAGAACATGAGCCCTTAAAGAGACAGTCACAATCAAGCCCTCACTCACTCACTGTGGCCAGCGAGGCAGATGCAGCAGAGAGGGCCGGCTCCCAGCTGTTCCATTTCCCCCTGGAACTGTCCTGGGCGAGGCTCCGGGACAATGCAGACTGGGGACCACCTCACCTCAGGCCCCTGAGACTCCACAGAGGCTCCTGAATGCTGCTGGGCCCATGGGGGAGGGGGAGGGGAGGAGAGGGAGAGAAAGGGTAGGTGTGGAAAGGTACCAAGTCCAGATGGAGAAGAGTGACTCAGCCGTGGCCCCTGGTCAGGAGGTGACAGCGCAGCGGCCTGGGATAGGAATGCAGATAGCACCGGCTGGAAGGCAGCTCCCTGCTGAACCCGTGCACAGCGAGCGCCCCAGGTCCGCGGTGGGGACCTACTCCCCTGGCCTGCGGACCCCGTGGTGGCCTGCGGTCGGGTCTGAAAGATCACCCCGAGAATGCTGGCCTGGAGCCAGACTTCCAGGATCCTGTCAGCGCTGTCCGTGCTTTGGGCTTGAATCGTCCCCCTGGCGTTTCCCAGCTGCTGATCAGACTGTGCTTGGGGCAGGCATTGCAGCCCATCCCCTGGAAGGGACTCAATTTGACAGTCTCGCTCTTTTTGATGTTTGTTTGTTTAATAACCTTCGGCCTCTCGCTGAAGACTGGCTCCAGCAGGTGGAAGTCACGGTCCACAGCCCAGCCCTGCGCAGGCCAGTCAGGGCCCAGTCCCAGCGAACACACATCCTGGTGGCTCATCTGCAGTTAAAGGCCAGTGTGACTGGTGAGACTCGAGGACAGCCCGGAGGAGGCCGGAGGACAGGCGGGGGCAGACCAGCGCCAGCGAGGGGCCCACAGGCAGGCCCCAGGTCAGGAGGAGTGGAACCCTGGAGCCGCGTGGGCCCGTCCCAGCCCTGCTCCCTGTGCGGCATCACCTGCCCTGTCCCAGCCCCGCTCCCTGTGCCGCATCACCTGCCCGGACGGTGGAGGCCCTTGTGCCCGGTGCAGAGGGAGAAGGTGGTGCGGCCAGCACAGGCCACGGTCTCTAATGGAGGAGAAGTTTGCTTAGGATCAGGAAACCAGTGTTTGACCTTTGGATCTGAACAGTGGGGAGTAAGGCTCACAGGGCTCTGGGGCCGCGGGAACTGGCAGGCGGAGGAGCGGCCCGGCCCGCCTCCCACAGCCAGGGATCGGCTCACCCTCCGGCCAGCATTTCGCTTCTCCCCGCAACCTAATGAGGGAAAAAGTCAGTCCGACTCCATAATACATCTGCTCATACACTTCCATTTGTTAAACAGGAAGCAGAAATCTGACAGCCATGAAGCAGGATGAACAGTTGTGTGTTTGTATTAAATATCGCCGAGAGAAGCAATACCCCGTTAGCCGAGCAAAGGAACATCTGCGCTGCGTGGCGCTGCGCGGGGCTGAGTCATCCCGAGCCGGAGGAACCACCGAATGGGGAGCCGCTTCACTGCTCTTAACGGAGCCGAGAGAGGCTGGTTTCATCTTCCCAGATGCCACAGGTGTCATTAAAGGAAGAAAAAAATGTAGCTGCTTGTTACAGTTCAGTGAAAATTAGGCCTTACCACCCGCTTAATTTATTTTTGTCCTGACAATTCCTAGACTAAAACCTGAGCACCTGAAGTATTGTGATTATATAAATCTGCCTCTAAATTTCGAGTTTGGGGGAGGATTTTCCCCAAAAAAAACATCAGAAACTCTCAATAATGCTGTTTTCCAGGCATGTGCCATGAGGAAGCTTAACTAATAGGCAAAGATCCCTCCATAACAGATGCTAATGAGGAGCTCAGTGATTTATTAACTGAACCCCTTGAATAAAGACGCTCATTACAGCGAATTACCTTCCATAGAAGAATATGAAACAAATGAAATCTGGGTTCTGGGTCGTTGGAAGAAGCTTTCAAATAACTGTGAATCCGTTAGGACGTGGGTGACAGACATGCCCAGAAATGAAACCGCCACCACGCCTACCAGTCAGCAGACAGGGGCCATCAGCTACAGAAAACTCTGAGGCCCCACCTTCCCAGATTTAAACACTGAATGTGTGTTCTTGAACAAATTATTCAATCATTCCGAGCTCCAGTTTCTTTGTCTATAAAAGGGGAAAGCATTACAGAGTCTTCTCAAAATGTTCTTGAATAGAATAAATCAGGCAGTATATTCGACTGAGAGCACAGCACTCTGCTCACAGCAGATACTCCATACATAGTTCTTATCAGCTCGAGGGGAAAAGTAGGACCCACAGTTCACTATGTCGTTATTTCTGCATATAGAGTAAAGAGAGAAAGAAAATGGGAGAAATATAGATTTGAAACACTTCATCAGTTTTTCCAGGTACATCTTCCAATCCCATGAGAAGCATGTGCTTCGGAGGGTTAACAATACACCCAAGAGTATTTAAATCACATGTTACTTAACAACATCTTCCAACCCAAGCGATGCAAAGAACAAAGCAAACATAGCCTGAGGATGGACTGCGTGCAAAGAGCTAACTAGATGGACGGGAAGATCCTGCCACCTAACTCTCTGTGGGAGAGAGGAACAAAGTATGTGCAATCTATTCCTGACCAGCGGAATCTTGCCAGCTGGCTTGGCACAGCTACGCTCTGTGTTCAGGAGATCTGATTCACGAATGTCCTCAACTTCCCCACATGCCTAGCGAAAGCAAAGAGACCAAACCCCATCAGGCTTTCTCACAGGCAAATGCAGTCATAGATATAATATTTTAAAGACAACGATCTCAGTGTACACAGCCTCCACGGGTAAGCAGAGCCCTTTGAACATCACCTGCCAACAGGGAAATACAAAATAAACAGCTGGCGACTTGAAACACAAATTTACTTTTAAGTAATACAAACTAGAGTCACCAACTTAAATGTGTGTGCAAAGCTGTAACTTTGTACAGTAGCTTTTCTCTCTGACAGCCCATGTAGAGGTGTAAGACATTAACTATTAGAAATACTGAGAGCTTAGAAGGGTTGTTGTACTGCTAGTGCATGAATCCTACTTAAATACAGACTACCTGATACAACCGTGTAATAAACATATACCTTTTTCCCCAAATGCTCAGTCCCTTTACCATCACATAGATCTGCACGACACCTCTCTCAGGTCTGAATGCATGCTGTTTCACCTCCACTTTCTGTACTGTATACCATGAGGATAATCACTTCCCAAAGTGAATGATGTTTGTTGGAGCACAATGGAACTGGCGCCCCCTGGAGGTGTGCAGTATGACAGTCCTATTTGCGTGCTAAATGATGGCTTCCTGTTAGGCATGCTATCCAAAATTACTCGCAGCTGTGGTTGCCTGTTTTATTTTTTCCTATAAGCCCTTGTTTTGAAGTGGACAGAACGGTTTGTGCGTCATTTCTTTCAGGTGTTGACTTCAGCTAACACCGGAGAGATGTCCACCAGCCCTTCAAGTTCTCAGAGCCCCACACACAGCGGAGGTCTCCCTGCCCGTCCACATGGCTGGTCAATACAGTAAGTGAATATCAAGAGTTGGCTAAAATGATTCGTCTGTATATGAAAACCTAGACTACCTTTAACATATTGTAGGACTCACTACCGGCATTTGCAATCCCATAACAGTTGTTGGTATCCATAAAAGTTTATATAGAAATTGGCAGGAATCTTACCAGCATGCATTCTTTAGACTTTGATGGTTTGGTTTTTTAAGTGTTGCTTTAGATATTTATTTTTATAAATGCATTACTTACCATCATACAAGAACCTATTTGCCATCCTTAATTATGATTTACATTACCATTTATATTGATTGGTTTTGATTGGCTCTGAACTCTTTGTCCAGGGACAAAAAGTAATTTTTATGAGAAGTTGCCATTAGTTACCGAAAGTGCTGTTTAAAATATGCTTTTTAAAATGTTTGCTTTTATGATGACTGGGGCAATAATAATTTTTAACCATCTAACTTCTACTTATTGGGTTATGTGGGTAAAATAATATAAAATTTTCATGTAATTTCTAAAATAATTTAGAACCTATATTTGTTAATTGGCACTGATATTTTGCAAAGCCTAACTGATTTTCCCAATAATGGAATTTTTCATTTATATTATGTCAAAATATTTAAGTTAGAATGTGTATCTAATGAAAAAGAAACGCGGACTAATGTTCCATTTCTCTCCCATGAATTGGAATTCCCTAGGTGAGCTTGTTGTAAATCATGGGCCCTCTCCAGGACAAATGAACCAGACACTATAAAGGTTATTGTGATGGAGTATGTGTGGTTTTAAAGCTGGAAGACAAATACGATGGTGGTAGTGATGATAATGATGACAATATCCATTTTAAAAGTACACGGAGGCTCAGAAGATTAAGAAACTTGTTGTAGGTCACTTAAATATTTAGTAACAGGCCCAGGACTTAAACCCATGGGTGCCCAACATCACAGTCTATACCCTTTTCCACAGTGCTTGAAGATATAGCCAACTTACATGATATTTACAAATTTATGTGAAAGAATGACAGAGAACATAGGTAACACAAACAAGGGAGAGAAGCGCAATATGAAAAGGCAGGAAGACAGAGGGAAGTTTTCAGGAGACTCTAAAGAATTCCTGCTGACCCCAACTGTGTGTCTGTTGTTTCAGGTTTACCTGAGGGAGCAAGCTTCATCGTGGGGAGCATCTTGAACGTCAGGTTGAGAAAAACGCTGTAAGCAATGATGTGGTTTCTGACTAAGGATGCTGGTCGGTCTGTTCTCTGGAAAACCTCAGTTCTGACCACCATCACCTCCCAACTGGACCACAATAGCATTCTAAGTGGTCTCTTTGCCTTCAGGCATCACTTCCCAATTTACCTGCCGTCACAGTGCTCCATCCAGAATGAAAATGTATGTCATTATTCTGCATGAAACCCATCTTGATTTCCCATTATTGAGGGTGATGGGACCCAAGATATTTACCAGGGTTTCCTCAGCCTTTGAAATTCAGGCCCAATCACACCTCCTTACCTAAGTCTTCATTCCTAATGATGTCTTTCCTCTGACTCCATCTCCACCAATCACACTCTGACACCAGATACACAGACCTTCTTTCATTTCTTCACAAGACCATGATCTTTTCTCCCACTTGGCCTTTACATATCCTGGTTCCTCTTCATGGAACATTTTCATCTCATTCTTGCATATTTCATTGCCACTCTTACCTATCCTTCAGGTCTCTATTTAGATACCATCCTCCCCAGCCCAGGCCCACCCACCCAGGCATATTTATATAGTATTCTCCTTACTTATTCTAACATTTATCCCACTATATCATAAAAAGCTTTAGATTTTACTATAAACCCCATTAGGGTACAATTCCTTTAGGGTGGGTTCAGGGTCTATCTTATTTACTAGGAATCCCTAGTGCTTGCTATACTGCCAGTCAGTAATTGGCCAACAAATATTATTGGTCAAATAAGTTGAAAGATGAATGGATAAATGAATTACCAGGGAGAATATGACAGGACAGATAAGAAAGGGTAGATATGAAAAACATGACAAAGCAGTTCAGTCACTTTAGATTAGGAAATCAAAAAATACTATATTTAATTTCATAATGTAGCAAAGCATACTTTTAAGAAAAAAATATCCATTTCTTCACATTATCTCTACAGAATTTCCATAAAGTCTGAAAACACAGATAATATTTTATTTTCTATCATGCGGAGATTTCTTTGATGACATTACATAATAACAGTGAAATATTTGCTTACCAGTAGGTTTCTAGACTTGGGGGACACCCAGGCATTATGCAGATGATTTTCACAATTATGCTGCCCCAATTCTTGCCTGATGTGGAGACACATGCAGCCCTCTGAAACAGGGAAAGGGGAGGATTCGTTGATAGGAGCAGGTTGATCCAGACTGTTCCGTTCATTTATCTGGAGCATGCTACCTATGGGATGGCCTCTTATACCATGTGCTCTTCCCACTCCAGCCTCTGGGGCGTTCCAGACAGGCTGGTGGAGCACCCTGGTCAAGAGGATAGTCTTTGGTGTCACACAGACCTACATTCAAAGCCCAGCAGAGCCAGCATGACCTTGGAACATTCTAGGCCTCAGTTTCTCACCCACCACTCTTCATACCCAAATGGCAGTTTGCAGCACCCACTCACTGGGAAGTGAACTCATTCCCTCATGTTGTGTCCACTGTAAAAAGGATCATCAGCAAGTCACAATTTTCCCCAAAGCCTCCTCTTGCTTTTTATTTTTTAAAATATGTTTTTATTGATTCCAGAGAGACGAAGGGAGAGGAAGAGAGCAATATAAACATATTGATGATGCGAGAGAATCATCGATTGGCTGCATCCTGCATGCCCCCTACTGAGAACTGAGCCTGCAACCCAGGCATGTGCCCTAACCTGGAATCAAACTGTGACCTTCCAGTTCATGGATTGATGCTCAACCACTGAGTCACACTGGCTGGGCCTCCTCTTGCTTTTTAAAAATCACACGTAAAACAAAGCTTTAAGTTAGGAGTAATCTGGAAGAAACCAAATTGAATGAAGGGCTTGCCTACCTAGAAATCAGAACAGTTGCTGATCACAGACATAGAGGCAAAAGGAAAAAAAGATCTAAAGTTTTCCAATAGTGAAAGAAAATACTGCATATGAAGAAAAGCATTCCTATGTGAATGCTACATATTCAATAAACCATCTGAATTACATACAAGTCACTGTCACCTGTAGTTATCCTGTGAGGGGGAATGATTCACACATTAGCTTCAGGTGCTGCTTGCATTTGTCTCTTTCACAATATATTACTCTTACTGAAAACACATGGAAAAGTACTAGGGTGAATTGTTCTGCAAAAGTAGGGACCTCAGTCTATTCTTAGTCCTTTTGCTTCAGGAAATCTTTCCAGAGTTCCTTATTTTTGTATTTTTGTGGCAAGATAATAACTTTGAGACATTATGCTGTATATTGGTTTCTTTAAAAATAACATCGCTCTATCAAATATTAAATTCTTCGGCTTTTCATGAATCTTTAGAATATATCAGGATTGTGGGTCAAACTTCCTTTTTTCAAAGGAAAATCTCTCTTTACATCTTTTGCAGTTAGAGCAAGAAGCATACTCCTCCTCAAATTGCCTTTTTTACTTTTTATTGTGTTACAGTACAACCTTCTGTGTACAGCATACCAATGATAGGTGGTCACCATATTGGAGGTGTGCATGCATAATGAATATGGTTTTATTTCAGTAGTTGGTGAGTAGTTCACAATGCAAGAGTAGGAAATGGGAAAATTTTAATATTTTTGGAGGCTTCAATACATATTCACTGTGCAGGCATATACATATTTACATACAATTTTCATCACTCTTATTTATAAGCAAGTAGCAAAACAGGCAATTATTTGTCTGTGGGCCAATATGATACAGCCAATGGTTTGGAAAATATAGCCTAGTTAAGTAGCTCATTATTGTAAATAGAAAATGCAAGTAAGTTATATCAGCTCTTTGAAACATAAGCCACTGAAGACAGAGTAGTTACCTTAGAATCAAATTTAGGCGATATATTTATATATAAGGCCTCTTATTTTTGTTATATTTAAGAGGACATGGAATTATGAAACATTTTGTGAAAGATATTTTAGAATAAATTATGGCCCAATACCTTTCTATAAAAGAAGCCAGCAAATCAAAACCAACATATTCCTTGTGCTTTACATTTTAATTCCTGGGAATGGGTTAGTTGGGCTGCAGCTTCAATGCAGTTAGTCACTTGAATTACAAACAGTGATACCTGTAGAGTGCTAACCATAAACCTAATGAGCCCTTATATTAGTGTCAGTCTCTTCTGAAGTCAAGTATTTGAAATTCAAAAGAACATTAAGAGAAGACAGACATACTACACACAGGGTTGTTTAGGCCAAGTAGGGGCCGTGTGTGCGGGGATGCAGCCCGCAACACCTATCCTGCTAAAACAGTGAATGAAAATGACTGATCTACAATTTGCATCCTCTTTTCAGTCCATCAAGAGAACATTATTAAAACCAGTCAGCCAAAGCCCATTAGAACAGCACTCACGTATGAAACAATGCCCAGGTCGGCTTGTTCTCCATTTTTATGCACTGCTACAGGACTATAAATATTCATCGTAATGTAACTGAAAATTATTGAAGTGAGAAAAAAGAGAAACAGGGAAGCCATTTGCTTCAATTCATAAACAGCATCTGTTGGGAAGTTATTCATAGATTGCTTCGGGGCCTGCTGAGCAGCAAGCCCACGGAAAAGGATACCATTGCAGGCAAATTGGCGCAAACTGCATGGAGATGCTATTAGACATGATTCTCCCACAGCCAGAGAGAGTGATCAGGCACCGGGCTGTTGTGTGTGCTCTTTTATCACTGGGACACAGAGCTACCCTCCAGCCAATGTCTCTCACAGTTCAAATTAGAAGCGCTACCTCGAAGTGTATTGAGGCCTAACTAGTGGCTTAGCCCGTGAGAAGCAGCAGCCAAAGTCCAGGTGATAGAACCTGTTCACCTGCCCACACCTTAGGCTCCCTTCACATTCTGCCTGCACAACCTGGCAGGTTCAAATGTCCCCAGTAATACGTTGTCCATCAAAAACAGAAGGTTGGAGCCAAATTGGTAGTGTGTTTTCCCTGAAAGGAATGAAAGTGGGTGCTCACGACTTATCAGATCTTGCTAACAAGAAAATTTTGCAGGAACGCTTTCCAATCTGCCATTGCTAATGAAGTCATATTCCATCAAAAACTGGATTTATGGCTTCCTAGTCAAAGCCCCAAATTCAGTTCAAAGAAAATAAACACAGCAAGAGTTTTCAAATATGAAGTGATCATGAAATAAAATAGATGGGTTGATGTAGTAGCTGTTTATACTTGTATATTGATTTATGTGTTTGTGATAAGAAGCCATCTTCAAGACTAAGAAAGTATTTATCTCAGATTTTGAGTGTTTCTTTTGGCAACGTTGAATGTCATCCATTTCATACTCAACCCACTGATCAATATTAATGTCACTAAAAGAGAGACAACCAGGCCCAATGTGCCCCCCAATATGAGGCAATGGAGAAGTTATACCCGTCCCATGAAAGACCCTTATGCGTGTGTGTGTGCACACACACACTGAACATAAATTAGATAGCCTTTAGGTCTAATTGCTGCTCTGTAGACAACAATAAGGGGCAGGAGGACACCATAATGGTTCAACAGCAAAATCCATACTGGAAAACTACAAGACATGTGGCCTGATTCCCCCAGCACACAAATTGCAAAGACAATACATGGGGTAGGGAAATGAGAAGGGAACCTATAGGTTAAAATAGACAAAGGATTCATCAACTAAATGTTAAGTGTAGATCCTGTTTGGATCTCAATTTGAATAAACCAAATGTACACCCCTCCCTAATTTGCAATCAGGCAAATTTCTACACTGAGTGAACAGTTGATAGTGCTATGAAATTATTGTTAGTTTTTTTTTGTAATGTGGGTATATTTTTAAAGAGTCTTTATATTTTAGAGATGTAAATTGAAGTACAGGTTTCAAAATAATCCATCTGGGGATGGAAGGAACAGGTGGGGTACAGATGGAACAAAATGTTGCCTTGTTTGATAATTACCAAAGCAAGGTAATGGGAAAATGGGGGTCTGTTAGCCAATTCTCTCTATGCTTTGAAATATTCTGTAATAACTTTTTATAACTTCATAGTTAACTTACCCAGTGTTTCACTGGAGTTGGCTTACACTGGCTCATGAGAACTGATCATTAAATTTTTAGAAGTTTTACACACCTGCTGTTAAACCATTAGTAGCTTAAAATCATCCACAGTGTCTATTTAGGTCCTTTGCCCATTTTTCAATTGGGTTGTTTGTCTTACTTCTGTTAAGTTGTATGAATCCTTTATATATTTTAGATATTAACCGCTTATCAGATGTATCATTGCAAATATGTTCTCCCATACAGTGGTCTTCCTTTTCACTTTGTTGTTGGTTTCTTTTGCTGTGCAGAAGCTTTTGTTTTCCAGTTTTGTTGTAAACTATTATTTTATTTTTTTAAAATCTTTATTGTTGAAAGTATTACATATGTACCCTTGCCCCAAGTCTTCACCACCCTATTGTCTGTGTCCATGGGTTATGCATATATGCATACAAGTTCTTTGGTTGATCTCTTCCCACCCACCCACCCTCCCCCACCTTTGCTCTGAGATTCTGCAGTCTGTTCCATGCTTCTGTCTCTGGATCTATTTTGTTAATCAGTTTATTTTGTTCATTAAATTCCACATATAAGTGAGACCATTTGATACCTGTCTTTCTCTGACTGACATATTTCACTTAGTATAACACTCTCCAGGTCTCGCCATGCTGTCTCAAAGGGTAAGAGATCCTTCTTTTTTTACTGCTGCATAGTATTCTATAGTGTAAATGTACCTCACCCTGAACCATCCCACTTGGGCTCTGAGCTTTCCTTCCTTCAGTCTTTATTGTGTCTCTTTCTATTAAAACTTATCCAGTCAGTGGCTCTCATGGCCTACTTTATATAGCACAGTGCTCAGATGATCTTTTTATCCACTCATCTACTGATGGGCACTTGGGTATCCCTATGTTCATAGCAATGCAATTGACAATAGCTAAGATCTGGAAACAGCCCATATACAGAAGCTTTTGATTTTGACGTAGTCCCATTTGTTTATTTTCTCCTTAGTTTCCTTTGCCCTAGAAGTTGTATCAGTAAACATTGCTACAAAAGATGTCTGAGATTTTGCCGCCTATGGTTTCTTCCAAGGTTTTTCTGGTTTCACAACTTACATTTAAGTCTGTTATCCATTTTGAGTTTATTCTTGTGTATGGTGTAAGTTGGTGGTGCAGTTTCATTTTGGGGTGGGTAGGGAGTGACTAACTGGGGAACTTAAATACAGATATGCATAGCCCATGGACATAGACAATAGTGTGGGGAAGGCCTGGGAAGGGTGGGTGTGGGGTACAGGGGGGTCAATCAGAAAAAAATAAAGGGGACATCTGTAATACTTTCAACAATGAAGATAAATTTTTAAAAACCAGTTATAGTGGGTGTACTTACACCATGGAAACCAGTTAATGTTTTTTTAAAAAAAATTCATTGTTAAACAGTAACCAGCACACAACTGCTTATGACCTCATGCCCAATGCACAGAACTCAGTACATAATGAGAAGCTCTCCACCCGTAGCACAGAAGCTGGCTTTCAGTGAGGCTCCTCCGCTCTCCCCCTGCCTACCACCTTTTCTTAGTTGCCTCAGGCCCCAAGGTTTGGCAATCCATGGCCTCCCACTTGGGCCCTGAACTGTCCCACTTGGGCTCTGAGCTTTCCTTCCTTCCGTCTTTATTGTGTCTCTTTCTATTGAAACTTATCCAATCTGTGGCTCTCATGGCCTGCTCTATATAGCGCAGTGCTCAGATGATGGTTGACTGGTTTGGGCTAAGTAGGAAGAAGCCTGGGTCCTTTAGAAATAATTTTCTTTGGAAATTTCTGATCTTTTGGCAAGTTTTATATTCCTGGGTAATTCTATGCCCCTAAAGTTCTTTCATACACTTTTTTTCAGTTACTTAGTTATTTTTTTAGATTTATTACATGACTGCTTATTATATACAAGATAAACTCTTATGAGCACATTGTCTTATTAAAACCTCAGAATAAATGAGCTAACTAAAGTTCTGGAATTTTTCTCCTCTGACAAGTTAGAATAAAAAAATATGAATGTCTTATCTGAGACCACCTGGCTACCTAGAAACAAACTCTAGACCAAACTTAAGCATATTTTCTATCGTGATGCAAGAATCTTTCTAAAACCACCAGCTCATTGATTAGTTGAACAGAGAAGATTTCCTCTCCTCTCCAAAGACAATTTTGTGTAAACGTGTAGAGCACAAAGGAAAGGAGTCCCAATGGCATTTTGTCTTTGCCACATAGATGAGTATGAAGACTACTAGCTACTTACGTCCAGGGCATAAGCATTTATTAAGCGCCTGCATAATGAATGGAGCACCTGCCACATGGAATCAGGAAATGAAAAGCTAGATTTTAAGAGAAAAGGATGTTGGCTGCCTTCATTTATAGTTAGCTCGGATTGCCAAAGGGGTGTATTTTGTTTGAAATACTGTGATTTGCAAAATTATGTGTTTGTCATTACTGGTTTCATTATACATTTCCACAGGAGCCATGCCAAGCTTGCCCAGGAGCTATTTAGGAGGCTAGTGCTGTTGGCCCATTAACATCTAAATTTACGGCATCTGTGTCCTTCTCAAACTAGATGAGTAAGACAAACAATTCCATCAACTCTGGCAGTTTCCGTCTGCTTTCCTATGACTATTAATTCTAACTTGAATCCTGCAACGGAGAAAATAGCTGGGGGTGGGGCAAGGTCAAAGTGTGGATCTCCATGCTAACATAAAAGACTTCATGTCGTTTCCTTCTGTGTTCTTGGCAGAAATTTGAGTAGAAATGAAGTGTTCCTTTAATTCCATTAACTCCTTTTATTTGTGCATTCATCTATTTTATTATTGACCACCACCTGCTGTACACCAGGGATTGTGACAGAAACTTGGAGAAACGGGTTCCAAGGAGCTCACAGGAATGTCAAAGGGAGGATTACAAGTGTATTGCAAATGCTAAACACCAATGAGCTCAATGAGAGCACAGAAAGCAAAGAGGAGCATTTCACCTTTAGCCTGGGGCAAAAAGAATTATTCATAGAGACTGAGACTTCTAAGCTAACACCTGAAACACAAAGAGAATTTTTCCAGTGAAGTGAAAACACTTTGAACAACATAGGCTGGATTTGGGAAGATCCCACCCTGAAATATTCTGATTCAATAAGCCCAGGGTTAAAAAGTGCCCCGAGAGATTCTGATGCAAGTGATTAAAAACTTTGAGAAGGTCGGAGCAATGTGGTAGTTTGAACACGTTCAGAATGTGGTCATCCTGGGAAATTTGGAAAATGTGTCCACGCAGCACCTTTTTTGCACCATTTATATCACCAACTCAGGCCACCTTGATTATGTACCTGCGTGTGCAAGCTCTGGAGGCTAAGGGTGTGGCTCCAGAGGTACACAAGGTACCTGCCGAAGTAGAGAGAAGTGCCAGGGAAGAGGTGCCCATGAGGAATATACCTCAAGGTGTAGGCCATGAAAGGAGGGCTCCTGGGCTGCAAAATGCCGAACTAGGACTTGTCGAAAGGGGAGGATCCATCTGAAAAGACCTGATTTCCAAATAAGGTCACATTCACAGGTACCAGAGGTTAGGACTTCAAATTAATTTTGGAGGGGATACAATTCAACCCACAATAGTGGGAAATGTTTGGAAGGCCATCCCAAAATCATTGCTTCCAGGAGGCCCTCAATAAATAATGGGGAATAACCTATTTTGCTCACAGTCTTCAGATAAGGCCATTGAATTTGCCTTGCTCACCAATCACAAAATCAATATAATGGAAATTAGAATTATGGTCAAATAATCCCTCAGAGGAGGAAGATTCTTTCTGTACAGCAGTGTCTCCCCAAATAGGGTATGTATGTGCCTTATGGCTCCCGAACCCCACAGATCCTTAAGACCTCACCCCCTATTTCTTTTACTTTCCCCCATCAAACTCACATCCTATCATGTTGCCTAGGGGCACCCCTAACTGCTCCCTGGGGGTGGGGCCAGCCTGGGCCAGGGGCCATGGTGTTCTGGTCTCTGGTCATTTTGGTCGTCACAGACACTAGCTTTATATAGAGAGAGATAGATGTGTTAGAGACCATGATTTTATAGATAACACTTACGATATGCTTAATACAAAGCTGACATTTGAAACAATTAGGTATTTAGCTGAACCAATCAATAAAAAGAGAAAGAGAAAAGAGTTAGTAAATGACTATAGCAAAAAATACTGCAGTTGTACTTGCGTGATCAAGTTTCAGAAATACTACCCGCCCACATGATGTTTCTTTGTTCATCCTGTCACACAAACTATCATTATTGCTGTGTGTCTTGACATGGCTCCAATTTCAAAGTACAGTTTGGGAAATTCCTCAGTTGGGCCATGAACTAAGGTTGTAATGTGTCTTCATGGCAGCTGCTTGTTTAATTATGATCATTTCCCTAAAATCAACTTTTTAATGTCTCCAAAGCTCAATTCCAAAACTTACTGTAAAGCCACAGTAATAAAAACTATGTGGTAATGGCAAAGGATGCACATAAAGATCAATGGGATAAAAGTGAGGATCCAGAAAAGGACCCATACATGTAGGGTCAATTGATTTACCACAAAGATACCAGGATAATTCAATTAGAAAATAGTAGTATTTTCAACAAATTGCACTGTGTCAACTGAATATACACATGCAAAACACCTCATACCATATACATAAATGAACTCATCATATATTGGAAAAGGGTATATTACCTTGTGTATGTGCACACACCAGTATTTTCTTCTATTCTGGGGTTATCTTTTAACTTTCTTGATGGTGTTCTTCAATATATTTTTTCTTTGGTTTGTTTGTGCTTTAGGTGTCATACCTATGAAGCCATTGCCCAACACAAGGTCAGGAAGCTTTAGTGTTTCATAGTTTTAGATCTTACATTTAGGTCTTTGATCCATTCTGAGCAGTCTCCATTTTTCTTTATATCAGAGTGTCTTAATTTTTCTGTTATTTTTGAAAGATAGTTTTGATGAATTTATTGGTTAACACTCTTTTTCTCTGAACACATTAAATAAACCATCTTACTGCCTTTGACCTCTATGATATCCAATGAGAAATCAGTTGTAAATCTTATGATCCCTTGTAAGTGATAAGTCACTTCTCTGTTGCTGCTGTCAAGATTTTTTCTTTGTTTTTGCCTTTCAATAGTTCAATTATTATTTGTCCAGGTTTAATCTCTTAGAATTTATCCTACTCAGAGCTCATTAAGCTTCTTAGATGTATAGATAAACATTTTCCTCAACTTTGGGATGTGTTAGCCATTATTTCTTCAAATATTCTTTCTACTCCTTTTGTTCTCCTCTCTCCCTTTGGGGATTCCGTTACGTGTATGTTAATGTATTGAGTGTCTCACAGGTCTCTGAGGCTCCGTTCATTTTTCTCCCTTCCCTTTTTTTCTGTGCCTTAGACTGGATAATTTCTATTAACCTATGGTCAAGTTCAATGGTTCTTCCACCCACTCAAATCTTATTTTGAGCCCTTCTAATGAGTTTTTTATTTCAGTTATTATGCTTTTTGACTCCAGAATTTCTATTTAGTTCTTTTTTGTAATTCCTGTATCTGTATTAGGAATCTCTGTTTGGTAAGAAATTATCCTCATATTTCCTTTAGTTTCATACACATGGTTTCCTTAATTTTCTGAACATTGTAAAATGGCTGATTTAAAGTCTTCATCTACTTTGTTTAACATTTGGGCTTCCTCAGGGTCAGTTTCTGTCAATTACTTATTTCCTGTGTTTGGGCTGTACATCCTTATTTCTTTTCATATCTCCTCATTTTTGTTGAAAACTAGACATTTAAATAACATAATGTGGAGACTCTGAAAAATGACTTTTCTCCCCTTTCCAGGGTTTGTTGTTATTGCTGATTGTTATTTGTTTGCTTAGTAACTTTTCTGAACTAACTCTGTAAAATCTGTATTTTTTGTCTTATTTGGTCAATGAAATATCTGCTCAGTTATCTTAGTGGTTGTTTATTATTAAACAGACATTTATTTAAGCACTTGAAACCAATAGGTGCCCTAGTCTTTGCTGAGGGGCTCTGTATGCATATTGGGGCACACCACAACACATAGCCAGCCAGTTGACAACTCTACCTAAGTTTTTACTTAATGCTTGCATAGAGCCTCAATCTCTACTAAAGGTGAAAGCTTAGGAGATGTATCCCAGGTATTTCCTGAACATGCACACAGCCCTGGGAATGTGTATAATCCTACACATGTGCATGGTTTTCTAAAGTCTCAGAAATGTGTTGAAGTTTTTCAAAGGCTTTATGAACTTCCCAGCTTTTTCCCAAATGTTGTCCATTGCCTCAGGCAGCCACAAAGTTAAACATTGGCCTCCATATATTTTAAACAAATGTCCCCAGGCTTCACTAAGGCTTGCTTTACTGGATAAGGTGTAAGTCAGGTTGAATAAAGACATCTTTGCAAGTAAGGTCTTCTTAGAAACCACTAAATAGGTCAAATATTAACAATTCTCTGGGAATGTGGCTTCAAAGAAGTTCCAGCTACATTCTGACCCTCCAGCAGATGCCAGCCCGATGGTTTTCACCATGATTATGATCTGTTGGTTTTCAATTTTCCTTGTGGAGCTGTAGAGAGGAATATCAGAATAAATTAAAATGCAACAAAGTTCATTCTTCTTATACAAATTAGCCTGTTTGGGCATATTGGGATTGGTGAACAGACAATACAATGTAGATGATGTGTTGTAGAATTGTGCACCTTAAACCAGTATAATTTTGTTAACCAGTGTCACCCCAATAAATTCAATAAAAAGAAAAAAAGATTAACCCATTTTTTGAATAAATAACTCCCCAGATTACTGAAAGTCTTTGTTAATTTCCACAGCTCTGAAAAGTTGATTCAGACATTCAGACAATTTTTGCCAATTTTCTCATTACTTTTAAGGAGGAGAGAACTTTTGGAAGCCCATAGTCTATCATTTGTAGTAATGTGTCCTTCTTTCTTCATCTACAAACGGAGGGTTGGCTTGCTGTGCTGATTCTTCTTTACTGTTTTCTTTTTAATTGTCCCCCTTATTTTATTTATGGAAAACACAGTGTTAGAGTTGGATGAAGACACCAGTGTCAAGTTTGGTCAGGGTTAAGAAGATGAGAATCATTGCAGGCTAAGTCATTTTTTATTCATTTTGTCTCATCCCAACTGATGATTATGCTACTAACTGTTGTTATTTGCACTAAAAGAAAACTATCTACTAAAGCACACACATTAAATGACATCTATGTTTTGGCATTGAAAGGTGATACATCAATAATATTTGACAAAGGAGGCATGGACATACAATGGAGTCAAGACAGTCTCTTCAATAAATGGTGTTGGGAAAATTGGACAGATACATGCAAAAAAAAATGAAACTAGGTCACCAACTTACACCATACACAAAAATAAATTCAAAATGGATACAGGACTTACACATAGGACGGGAAGCCATAAAAATACTAGAGGAATCCACAGGCAGCAAAATCTCAGACATATGCCAAAAGAACTTCTTCACTGATACTGCTCCTAGGGCAATGGAAGCTAAAGAGAAAATAAACAAATGGGACTACATCAAAATAAAAAGCTTTTCACAGCAAAAGAAACCATCAACCAAACAACAAGAAAGTCCACTGTATGGGAGAACATATTTGCAAATGTTATCACTGATAAAGGTTTAATCTCCAACATCTACAGGCAACTTATACAACTTAATAAAAGAAAGAGAAGTGACCCAATAAAAAATGGGCAACGTACCTAAATAGAATCTTTTTGAAAGAAGACAGAAGGAAGGCCAAGAGACACATGAAAACATGCTCGAAGTCACTAATTATCCGAGAGATGCAAATCAAAATGACAATACAGTACCATCTCACACCTGTCAGAATGGCTATTATCAACAAATCAACAAACGACAAGTGTTGGTGAGGATGCGGAGGAAAAGGAACCCTTGTGCACTGCTGGTGGGAATGCAGACTGGTGCAGCCACTGTGGAGAACAGTATGGAGTTTCCTCAAAAAACTAAAAATGGAACTTCCATTTGACCCAGTAATCCCACTTCTAGGAATATATCCTAAGAAACTGGAAACACCAATCAGAAAGGATATATGCACCCCTATGTTCATAGCAGCACAATTTACAATAACTAAAATTTGGAAACAGCCTAGGTGCCTGTCAGCAGATGACAGGATCAGAAAACTATGGTATATCTACACAATGGAATACTATGCTGCCATAAAAAAGAAGGAATTCTTACCATTTGTAGCAACCTGAATGGAACTGGAGAACATTATGCTAAGTTAAATAAGCCAGTCAAGGAAAGAAAAATACCACATGATCTCACTCATTTATGGATAATAAAGAACATTATAAACTGATGAACAAAAAGATAGATACAGAGGCAGTAAAGCATCAAACAGACTGTCAAATTATAGCAGGAAGGTTAGGGAGAGGTGGGGGAGATAAGAGATCAACCGAAGGACTTGTATGCATGCATATAAGCATAACCAATGGATGCAAAACACTGGGGGGTGAAGGCATGTATGGGAGTCGGGGGGGGGGGGGCAAAGGTAAGATATGTACACATATAATACCTTAATAAAAAAATTAAAAATAAAAAATAAGAAACAAATAAAAAAAAGAGTACATTACTAGTTTCAAGTTTAAACAATGGAGTGTAAAAATTTTTCACCTTATAAAATTATTTCACCTTATGAAATAATTTCATGCTGTATGATTTTTCTGCCAATGTGAGCATTTTCTGCCAATGTAAGCCTACTGACGAATAAATACATTCTAATGACAACAACAACAAAAAGAAAGAAAGAAAGGTGATACATTGAGACCATTACAAATGCTCAGGCTGATGAATACAGGTTGAGTTTGACCAATCACATCCAGAAACACGTATTTTCTCTGTATGACTTCAACCCTTCCAACTTTTACTCAAATTCACCTTCAGTTGGTAGCCATTTTCCCAAAGAAATACAGTTGCTGTTGTTACTGTTTTACTCAGTTGATAAATGTTACTAAATATGAGAAACAGTCAAAGATATCAAAGCCTCATTGAGATCTTGATGCTGAGCAGTTAGCTAAGTTCACTCACTAGCTAAGTGATTCATTATTTTACTTTACCTAAGAAAGTTGAAAATGATTACCATTATGAACCTTTAAGTTCACCAGTACAAACTTTATAATATGAATTTTTGAATAACAAAGACCAATACTTTTATGTAAATTTCAGAGATTTTTATAGGTGCTTTCTAATATCCTATATAATAAAAGCCTAATATGCTAAGTGTCCAACCATTCATTCCACCATTCGACCTTTTGACCAGTCACTATGATGCGCACTGACCACCAGGGGGCAGATGCTCTGACCAGTATGTTAGCTTATTGCTGGGGTCCGGCCAATCAGGACTGGGTGAGATGGGCCAGACACAACCTGGAGCCCTCCCACAGTCCCTCCCTGGCCCTGACCATGCACTGGTGGGGTCCCTCAGCCTGGCCTGCACCATCTCACAATCCAGGACCCCTTGGGGGATGTCGGAGAGCCAGTTTCAGCCCAATCCCCGCAGGCCAGACCCAGGGACCCCACCGGTACACGAATCTGTGCACCAGGCCTCTAGTATAAAATAACCAACAATTCATAAGAGCAAAAGTAGCCTTCACCAGCTGTTTCACATATCCTTTCCCATCAGACTTGACTTTTTCCTCAGTGCTTTCCAAAACTCCAAATTATTTTCTGCCTCAAGGAAGGAAAGGCATTCCCTCCTGTCGGAGATAGCCAAGATGCTGCAATAGCAACAGCTGGCCAGGAGTGATCCTGCCTTCTGTGAAGCAAGCCAAGTCGTAGAAGTAGATCATTCTGTTACTAGGTAAAAATCCCAGAACCGTCATTCTTTGGACTTTTTCTTTAAATTTCTTTTATTTGATGAACATTGGTAGTTGAAAAATTGGAACTTTTGTTTTAGTATAAGAACTAGTAGCCCGTTTGCACGAAGATTCGTGCAATAGACCTTCATTCACCTGGCTGCCTGCACCGGGGACCCAGGCCTTGGCTGTGGCCACTGCCTTCTGCCTTCTTTCAGGGTCGGGGCTTGGCCCTGGGCAGTGGCCTTGGGCTCGGCTGCACCCAACGTCCCTGCTACCGATCGCAGGAGCCCACCCCCAGTGGTTTCCTGCGATCGGTGCAGGCTCCCCACTGGTGCCCAAGGCCGGGAAAGCCTCGGGCGGCTTTCCAGGCATTGGGCTCTGCCACACCCCAACGTCCCTGCAACGGTTTCCTGGTGGGCGTGATTGGTGGGCGTGGCTTGGTTGGTGGGCGTGGCTTGGGCGTAGCGAAGGTGCGGTCAATTTGCATATTTATCTATTATAAGGTAAGATTATTCACTAAATGGGAACTTAGTTTTCCAAGCTTGACAACAGTCTCTGGTCACACTAGGGAATTCATTTAGCACATATTACCTAAATATTTAGGATTTAGAAACTTTGTGTATTTGTTTTTTATCTTGGCACCACAATGGAAACAAAATGTATTGTTTTAAGAGAGGGCCCCTACCCCCTATCAGAAACAAAGAGCAGCTCAGTCTCTTTCTAACTACTCAGTGAAGCTATTTTGTTCTGTGAAGACAAGGTCACCAGTACAAGTGGTGACTGCTCCAATGGACACATTTGTCTGCCTCTGAGTGTGGCCTGAAACATCTGGCTGGGACAGAAACTCACAGCTACCTTGCTCATGGTTGAAGACAGATCCTAAATAATATGGGTTTGGGGAGGAAACACACACCAAGGTCCTGGACACTTATTTTAAATCAAACAGAGATAAGGAAGTAATAACCTTGCTCCTAATGTAAATTCCAAGGAAGGAGCTAAATAAATTTTCCCTACTCTGTCCAAACCACGATTAATCTATACAAATACTGGTCAATTAAATTAGATTACACTTCTAAAGTGCTTAGCACCAGGGCCTGACACATGCTAAGGCTTCCAGTAAATCTTAATGGCAATTAATAATAGATCATATTCTAAATAATTCGATGATATTTTGCATGTATTTTAAATTCCAACAGAGAAGATGACCTCAGTGCAAACACATCAACCCAAAGTGCTCTTTGTAAACACATCTGTCATCGTGTAATCTTTTACACGTCTGGGGGCATCAGGTCTTCCGCTTCTGCACATGTAGAAACATTACGTGGATATGTTTGGGGAGGACAGATACAGCATCAGCAGCTATGGAGGGAAGGGGGTAAAACTGAAATGTGAAATACCTATCACCTCCTTTGTGGATACGGTATAGCCAATGAGCTAATAACATTTAAATCTTTAAACTACGATTAAGCAATGACATACTATTTTGTCTCAATATCCTTTGTGTAAGAATTATAAGTTAGTTTTTGTGTTGGAGAGTGGGAATTTTTGAGCATTCCAGAGAGGCCGTGGACTATGCCTCAGATAGAGTTGTCAGTGCTGACACCAGGCCAGGCCTTGAGATAGGGACTCATGGCCCCTTCCCAGCACGTAGGCCTTCTTTCACAGAACACTGTCAGCTTTCTGAAGAACAGGATGACCCTGTAAATAACATGGTCGTCATTGGCATGATCCTGACGTTGCTTGGGAAAAACTGTTTTGTCTTGGGTTACTTGTTCTGCAAAAACCGGATGTGGTTAATGTGCTTAAAAGCGGTCCTACACAAAGGGTCGCTGCTGCTCTCTGGTCTCCCTGCATGGAGAATGGCAGAGCAGTCGCCGGGTCACCCGGCCACCCGGCTAATAAAGGCTCCCTAAATTGTAATTTGGTCTGGGCTCCAGTGGTCGTTCACTCGCATCCGCTCCACAACATTTGGAGGCCCCAGCGAGATCACCAGCCTTTGACTGGTCCTGTGACCAGAGCCCACCGGGGTCCCCGAACTCTCCGACCCTGGGGGAGATCTCTGAGAGACGTTCCTCAGCCCCGGGACTGGTAGAGTTCGGAAACCCCATCTGCTAAATTTCCTGATTGACTCTGATAGGAGCCACCTGGATCTGGTTCTTACTGGTAAGAAACTTATTTCTGGTTCTGTTCTGTGGGCGCCCATCTGGGGTCTCTGGAAGGCTGGACGCAGCACAACTTCTGAGACCAGATCCCGGTGCACGACATGGTTGTCATTGTCTTTGTTATTCTGTGTTATTGTGGTCTAATTGTCTCTATCATTAGAATGGGTCAGTCTGCTTCATGTTCTGTCTGTACTCCCCTGCAATGTTTTTTGAAAAGTTTTCAGGAATTCAAGCGGCGAGCGGATGATTACGGAGCCTCCGTTAATGCTTTTGATTTACAGAAATTTTGTGAGCGGGAATGGCCAACTTTCCCATATCCCAGTGAGTGGAAGGGGGAGCTTGATCACCTCCCCAGAATTCAAAAACTCAGACTGTCTGGTGTATAAATGTAAGTGTGAGAGTATTTGTTATCTCTTTCTGTTGTTTAATTTGTTTAAAGATAGGGCGGACCTGCTCTGACGGAATGCAAAAGTCTTTAGCAGCTGCTGAGACACCTTTTTCTCAGTCTTTTGTTCTCCGTCAGAGAGGGAATCAGCCCACTTAGTAATAAGAATTTCTGTCTATGTTTGTATAAGTAAGGGTTTCAGTTTGCTCTGATTTGTGAATTTGCTGTATTAAATTGAAATTTTGGAATTCTAGGGTTAATTTGTGAAGGTAGTCACTCCAGAGAAGTTTAAACAAAGGCTTGTTGGGTTAAAATTTCTCTGGAGCAGGTGTAGAAAGGGTAGAGGCGGTAGAATTCACTCTCGGCCTGCTGAGATAGGGAAGCCCTAGGCTGGGCGACAGGGGATGGTTGGAGATATCAGAAGTGGTGAAGGTTGAGATCCTCTGCGGCCTTGGAGTAAAGAAGGAAAATCTGGGAGGGAGAGCAGCAGTTTCTTAAGTGTAAAAAGCCTGGTTATACAGAATCTCAGAAAGCTTGCCTTATTTCCCCTGCTAAGGACAGAGTAAATGGTTAATGCAGAAAAGGGGGAGAGCAGGGAGAGATAGGTTTTTGTTGATTTTGCTGGGTACAACCAGCTCTGCTGGCGTCCTTGGTTTCTTGCTTATCTGAACTCTGCTGGCAAAACACAGTGGATCTTCCTCTGCCCGTTTTCTTCTCTTTAACCTTCCAATACACATGAAGACTGAGCCTGGCAGGGAGGGGTTATTGGGTACTTCTTGGGCGGTGGTGGAATATTCAGCAAAGGAACTTTAAGATATAATATCTTTAATGTTTAAGTTTTGAAAATCTCTGTCTCTCAAAAGGAAATATTTTTACCAGCTCTTAGTTTTATCACAGGTCTAAGAAATTCTGGCTGTTTAGTTTTTAGGATTCATTAAAGGATTGAAGTTTCAAAGAATAAGGAATACTGAGTAGAAGGTCTGAGGCATGGTTATGCATTTTTAAAGGACATAGAAAGAAGGTTTAAAGGCTAATTTAGAAGTGTCTGCTTCAATAGAAGGTTGTGTAGGTGTAAGAAGGAGAAGAGATATGTTGTAAAGAAATCAAGTAATACAGGCCAGTAAGCCAGGAAGAGTAAATAATTTGCATTCTGCCTCCCTAAACAGAGGGTAAATAATTATTCCAAAGTACTTAGGGAGGGACTAATAAAAGAAATCTAACAATTACTGTTTTTTAAAACTGAAGGGTTTTCTTTCCCTTCCACCAGACCATTTGTTACAGTTTGTCTCCGCCAGGTCACAAGCCCACCTCCTTCTGTGCCCAGGCCTCATTGTCCCTCTGACAGACAGCAAGGATCTCTTGGCTCTGAGAGACACTTCTGACCCACCTCAGCAGGAAGTAGCTAGAAGAGCCTAACGACGTCCATTTTCCCTAAAGGAATTCAGAGCCAGGATCCTTGAGGTAATACATTAGGCAGTTAGGCAGATATGAGCAGAGCAAGGACGATGGGCCAACTAGCACTACCAGATGCAATTAAGTCTTTCCATCTCTACCTATGTGAGACAAGGGGACTCCCCAGAAGTAAGAGGGAGCGAGGCTGCAGATGAAGCAGCTCAGGAGGCTGCCCTAAAACCAGTGGGGCCTCTACAGATTCTAGTGACTCTTCCAAATCCTGACCTACCCACCTCACCAGCTTACATGGAAACCCAATAAATCCATAACCAATCTTTACTCAAGTTCTTACAGGCTTTACAGTCTACCCAGAAAGCAGTCCAGAAGCATCTCTGATCTGGTCCATCCTTCCACCCTGGTGACTCTGACTGACTCCTACCTGGAAAGGACCACCCCCACAGCAGTCAAGGTCAACGGGATCCCAACGTGGCTTCATCACACCCAGCTTAAGACAGCCCAGGCAAAATAGAGAGTCCAAAACTCTTCGGACCCTCTAAAGATTAGTCCTGGCCCTCATTCTGGGCCCTTATCTTATAAACAGGCCCACTGACTTTATTCAGCAGAGAATTAATTCTATTAAGCTTATAGTCCTCATGGGTCAATATAACTCCCTTGCCAACAATGACCCAAAAGAGTCAATGATTTGACTCATGTACATAAAACCAGTGGGGAATGTTGGAGAGTGGGAATTTTTGAGCATTCCAGAGAGGCCGTGGACTATGCCTCAGATAGAGTTGTCAGTGCTGACACCAGGCCAAGCCTTGAGATATGGTCTCATGGCCCCTTCCCAGCACGTAGCCTTCTTTCACAGAACACTGTCAGCTTTCTGAAGAACAGGATGACCTTGTGAATAACATGGTCATCATTGGCATGATCCTGACGTTGCTTGGGAAAAACTGTTTTGTCTTGGGTTACTTGTTCTGCAAAAACCGGATGTGGTTAATGTGCTTAAAATCGGTCCTACACAAAGGGTCGCTGCTGCTCTCTGGTCTCCCGGCGTGGAGAATGGCAGAGCAGTCGCCGGGTCGCCCGGCCACCCGGCTAATAAAGGCTCCCTAAATTGTAATTTGGTCTGGGCTCCAGTGGTCGTTCACTCGCATCCGCTCCACAACATTTTGCTTTGAGATTCATTTCAGGAACATCATTGTCTTTATAGATTAATATATCTGCTTTCTATTTTCAGAAATTACACTGACTCACTTGTTATCTTTCTTTTGTTATTTGAGCAGCTTTAGAGTTATACCTAACTTTATCACCTAGGTGGTAAAATCTGCTCAACCAAGATACAGAATGCTAAAACCATCAACTCCTTCTGCCTTCTCCAGATGGTTTGGAGATGTCTTACCCTACCCAGTGTTTAAAATTACCTTACTTTAGAAAGGTTTAAAGATCATCATAAAATAGCATTTATAAGAGAGCATTTATAAGAGAACAATGTGGCATAACGGTAGATGTTATTCATGTTCAGAAAACGGTTTCAAATTCTACTTCCACCAGTTACTTGATCTTTAGTTTCTCCATATCTATGGTCCTTTCTTTGTCTTTGCCCATGGAGTTTGCCTGGCTTGAATGAATTCCCCCTTTCTCTCCTCTCACCTTAGCCAAGTGATGAGGCAAAGCCTTCAAGTTCCGGGTCGTTTTATCTGTAGACAACTCTTGTCAATTGTATTTCTATCATTCCAATGACAGTGAACCACTCAAGAGAATATGTGACCCCAGAGAGTCTCATTAAAGCAAAGTGTTTTAGCACCTGACACTCATGCTAGAAATAATGGGGAGTAAAACCCTTTTCTCAATAAGCCTGGGGCTTTCTAGTAGCCATATTGGCACCCAAAATTCACACTAGCATTGGGGGGAAAAGGTTCAAGAGATGGAGACACCTCTTTGAGTGCTTAAGTCCAGTCATGCCTGCAGCCATGTACCAAGAAACTTTTCAGTTATATTGAGCAATAAATTATCTTTTATGCTACAGCCTGCTTGAGTTTCTTTTCCCTCACTTGCTACTAGAAGTCTACTGTGAATGTACCTACAGTATGCTCTGTGCTGTGCATTCAGCAGTGATGCCAACTCATTGAGTCAATGTCATAATAAACTTCTTACAGTGAATAACTACAGGGGGCTATGGGAACACTCAACAGGAACACTTGACCCAATTCAGAGTCCAACAGGGGAAGGCTTCTCAGAGAAGACAATGTCACCTGTTCTTTAGGGATTAAATCAAAGATGCTTCATTTTCATTTCAATCTGAGAGCAGTGAGTCAATAATGTTGACACCTAGCCATAGGTATTATCCCTATAACTCTAAAACTTTTGCTTTTCCTTAAAATTCCCACCCCATAAGATGTCATCCCTTCATTCTAAATTAATAGCTAAATTTACATTATTCATGATTATTGCCTCAAAAACATAGATTATCACAGCTGTTCAGCCACCATATATATAGCTTCCAACCCACCACCCGCTCCCAATCAGAATTTTGGCCATGGCCCCAGTTGGTACTGAGAGAGAACACATAAACGTTAAATACTATAACAATCTGTGGCAGAGGGAAAAAATTCACCAACTGACATGCTATAAAATTGTAACCAGGAAAACAAAAATATCTCATCCAAGTGCCCATTTTTTAAACTGATATATGCTGACACAGCAATTGTTTGATAGGTTTAGGAAACCCATCAAAAGGCTGATGGAATGGACTCAATAAAACCTTCCTTTTATGGCTCTTTTACTGAGAAAATAGTAGAGTTGGACAGGCTTTAAGCAGTAGGTTAAATATCAGTAACCAATAAAGGACATCATAAATTTCCATTCATTTTATAGATACACATGTCAGAATTTATAAGAACTGAAAAATTTCAACCCTTACAAAAAAATTCAAATGAAGGATCAATAATATTAGATTTCTCAATATCTGGTCATAGGACTTTTTCCCAATCCATTTGCCTTTTGGTAGTTAAGTAGAAAAGATTTTGTAAGGAATTGCGCTCCAAGAGATCCACAATGAAATATTGTCAAGCTGTCCTTCAAAACACCCTAATAGTGACTTAAAAATTAAAAAGAAATCTAAAACACAGAATTATGATGAAGCTCTTTTTGAGATATTTCAAACGTGGAGAAATATTTGAGAAATGAATCCACAAGAGTAGGATTGATCAAATGTGGTAGCCAGTCTCCAAAACCACCCCCAACGATTCTTGGCTCCTGGTATTTATGTCCTGTGTAGTCAGTCCCTTCCCACCAAGAAAGGGCTGGCCTGTGAAACCAATAGGATACAAAAATAAAGGAGTGTGACTTCTGAGGTCAGACGGGTGTTGTGGCTTCTGCTTTCTCTTGGATCAGTCACTGAAGGAAAAGTTAGCTTCCATACTGTGAGGGCACTCATGCAACCCTCTGGAGAAGGCCACGTGGGAAGGAACTAAGGCTTTTCATCCACCAACTTGCCAGCCTTGTGAGCAAAGCACTTTGGAAGCATATCCTCCAGACTCCGTCAAGCCTACCGACAGCTGCAGCACTGGCCAAAGACTTGATCATGACCTCATGAGACCCTGAGCCAGAACTACCCAGCTAAGTTACTCATGGGTTCCAGATCCACAGAAGCCATGAGATAATAAATTATTATTGCTGTTTCAAACTATTATCGTTTGGGATAATTTGTTATATAATGACAGATAACTAATTCACTAGACAAATGACCCATTAATTTCTTTATTTCTAGACAGTAAAGCTATTATTTATTTAATAGTAGGGTGAATATTATTTTAAATACCCATCAATGCTGATAACTATTAAGATACAAAGCCCATAATATTCTTTCAATGGTCTACGTATCTAACGTTTGGGATCTGGCAGATTCCTGAAACTGGAGGCATTTGCAACTCCTTTCTGTACATATCCAGTCCCAGGACACTTTGGCAAATGACAAATAACTGATCTATTCCATCTGCAAAAAACTGTGAACAGAAGCTCACACCTATCCATGAACCTAGAATGTCTCTCTGCACCTTGACCTTCAAAGATTCATCAAGTAGTAAAACTTGTAAAAGACTATAAATATCCTCAAATTCAACTCCTCTTCAACACACCAGCTATAAGCTCTTTATACTAAGCCTTTGGTGATAGGAACTCATTACTCATCATAATTCATTTAAAATTTCAAGCAAATTTATTCAAGAAAAATTCTCTCTCTTTTCTCTCTCTTCCTCCCTCTCTCCCTACCTCCCTTTCTCCCTCCCAAATACCGGTCTTAGACATATCCCACTCTGGTCGGTCTCTCAGATATCTGAAGAAAACATTGTCTTCCATCTGATTCTCTCTTCTCTAGGGTACAGTATCCACCTCCAACTGGGCCTCAAAACATACAATTGAACCTCTGACATCCTTGATCTTTCCTCTTAACTTGACCCAGTTTCTCTGTAATCAGAGGCCTAGCAGCCTACAGGTGTGTGGACCTTTTTTCCTTTTGTTTTAGAGATTTGATTTGGATACTTTTAGAGTAGCATGCCCTACTCAGTTCCCACAAACCCCACAACTCTTCCTAGCTTAAAGCTCAGTTTCCTTCACCCATTTATTTCCTATCTGGTTCCTAGCTCCCAGAAACAACCAGAATCCTGACTTTGAATGGGTTACACTGCTGCTGAGCCTGATCAGTAGACCACAGGTGGCTTGGATTCAGAAAGCCTCCGGTCGTTATTACCGGGACAAAATCAGGGCTTCGTCACCTTCTTACCTTGTCTGTAAGCATATCAAGTTAACAACTATCTATTAAGCATTTCCCAGATGGAGGAAAGCAAGAAGACCTGCTGCTCTAACTAGGAGAGAAAACCCAACTGCAAAATACAAGGCACAACTGCTTGGAAAATGTGAGCAGGGAAAAGATGTCTGGGGGAAACACAGAAGGATGTGTATTCCTCACTGGGCAGCTGTGAGTCAGCCCTGCCTCTTGGGCAATGACCTTGGGTGTTTCATCAACATCTGTCAATAGCTAAGTCTGCTTTTGCTCCTGTGTTGACAACTTTAAGGACTAGAAGTGGGCTTTTTGTTGTTATTTACTGTGTGATTTAGTGATGGTAGATCTAAGGTCTCTTTACCTTTCTATTAAGGAAAAAGTTATAGTGGGTCAAAAATGTAGGCAGGAAGTTATTCCCAGTCAGTAATATTAACGGTAACTAATCGATGGCCCACCTCAAGAGGTCGATCTTCATTGTTTGTTTCACAGAACACACATCCTAGCAAGCCTCAAGTGGAATAATTACTTCTCTAACTATCAGCTGAAGTGGGGACAAACACCAGCACTCAGTGGCACTAGACTTTTCATTCCAGTGACAACGAAAACACCATTAAACTATACTTCGCCTTTGAAGTGCTAAAAAGTTAAATCAAAAACTAGTAGATCCCACTTAAGAGCTAGTGCAAGTCTGTGTCTAGTTGAGAAGAACCTTCTCAGTATGAAAGTGTGGCGCTGGATGCTTTAAGGACCCAGAGTGAAGCAGCACGCCGTTCAGAACACGCTACAAGGAAGTGGAATCATAACCGCTCTCCAGAGTCGTTACCCTGCCCTATGACATGCCGAGCAGAGGATCAGATGATTGGTTGGCGGTATAAGCTTTCTCTGAGGTCAGAGGCCTGTTTTCCTCCTGCTCTGATATCTTTGCTCAACCACTAACTTCTGACACTCAATTTTCTCATCTAAATATGTAGGTAATAGTAGTACTGACCTCATAAGCTCCTTTGAAAGGTTAAAGTGGTATATAGTAATCACTGTAACTCTAAGCCACGATTTATGAAGAGCCTACTATGTATCAACCTCAGAGCTAAGTGGTAATTTTCTCTTTTTAAAAAAAAAATGTATTTTTATTGATTTCAGAGACTAAGGGAGAGGGAGAGAGAGATAGAAACATCAATGATGAGAGAGAATTGTTGATCAGCTGCCTCCTGCAGGCTTCTAACTAGGGATCAAGCCTGCAACCCAGGCATGTACCCAGACCAGGGATCAAACTATGACCCCCAGGTTCATAGGTTGACGCTCAAATGCTGAGCCATGCCGGCTGGGCTTCTCTTTTAATCTTAACAGTAGTATTCCCTTTCCCACATCACAGAAAGTAGTGAAGAAGGAGCAAATTTGAGAAAGAACGATCTTCAATTCCACGGCACGTTGTGTGGAGTAGGAGCAGGACATAGCAGGAGCAAGCATGGTCGTTACCTTGGTCTCCACATCTCTGAATAGCATCCTCCAGTCTTTCACACATAAAGCCATTCTAGAATTTTAGCCTGTTTCCATCTGTCAATAACTACATTAAGAAAGGAATCCAAATTCTAGATAGAACCTGACAATATTGCATATAGCGACTCACGGCTTTCACCTAAAGTCACATCATATATTTAAGCAGCTAAGTTAGCTAAGCAGTGCTCATCGCCACCTGAGACCTCTATGTTTCCCCTCTGGAGCAGATTTTAATCCAGGTGATCCTGAGTTGAATTGCAAGTGAACACTCACTCATATTAAATGACATGGAGAATTTACTGGCTGACCTAACTGAAATGGCTAAGATAGAAGAGCTTCAAACAAATTCAGATACTCAAGCATTATCATCAGGACTCAACTTCTCTATAGTAGTTTCATTTCCTGGGGGTTGGCCTCTTTGGGGTAGGTAATAATCAATGCAGCAGCCTTTGTTGAAGGATGACTTCTCTCTATAACAGTTAGAGCCAAAATTCCAAGATTGAGTGTCTTTGCCTATCTTGGACTTTGTGCTCCATCTCTAAGTCAAGCACAGTGATCAGAAAAACAGTCGATGTTGACTGGCCTGGGCTGGGTAATGTGGCCACCCCTGGAGATGAAAGAGTAGTCCAAATTGAGATGCTGTTGGGAGGAAAAAAGGAAATAGATGCAGGGCAATCCAAATCAGCAGATGTCTACTAAAACTGCTTTTATGACAATAGAGAGACTGTTGCTATGGACAAAACCCAAATATGAATTCCAAGTTCTTCAGGGTACACCATTATTATTTTCAAAGCACAGGCAACTGTCCAACTCATAAAGCACTGCATAGTGCAAAGGTCAGAGTTCTGCAGACTCTCGTCTCTCTGCATAGACTTAGAATTACTAAATCTAGCATTTATAGTTTCACTTAATGACCAGTTTAATGCATCAAATTGGTCACTCAATCGATTCTTTTCAGTGAAAAGGACGACCCCAAACTTCCAATTGATCTTTCTAGTCTAGGACTTTTTAAATGTCTTCTTCATTCTCATAAATGATTGTCTCATTCATTTTTTCTTCTGCCTTCTACTTTTCTACTCTTCTCATATACATCCTCATTCATATATCTGTTCTCATGTCAGATGCTTGAATTCAATTTAATGTTCTATTTTATTTTCTCTGAGTCAAATAAAGATCTTGATTAAATTCCACTCTACTCCATTTATCCAGCAAATATTTGAGTTGTGGACATTATTTTAGGCACTTGGATCAAAGCCGTAAACAAGTCAAATAAGATTCCTGTTCTCATGGAATTCACAGTCTGGTGGGGGAGACAGATAAATGCACCACTCCTTGTGCTTCCTTGCCTGCTGCTACCCAGCATGACCTAGGGTCATCATAAATTATGGGTAGTTTTCATGCACATGATCTGATTTAATCTTCCCTCTCATTGTGAGAGGGAGAGCAAGTCCACTGACCCATTTCACAGATATTACTGAACAGAAAGGTAAAGTGAGAGCAAGAATTTAATCATTCAGTAAACATCTATCTATAACATGCCAGATATTATGCCAGATATGTGTTCATAAGTATCCACCTATAACACTGTTAAAACAATTAAATTGACCTGGGTATTATCTCTATGAGTCTAGTGAAGGATGTCAATAAATAAAATGGCAATTAAAAAACATATGAAGTCAAACAGCAAGTTAGTGATGGACCCAAAATAGTTTTCAGCATTTCTGACTTGAGTCTGCTCTCTTCAAATATGCTAACAGTCATGTGATCCAAACCCCTTTTATTGGCACAACCAACAAAAGTTATCCTCATGTCAGAGTCTGCTACACAGGACAGGCCTAGAAAGGAATCCTATGGTCCCAGTCCAGACGATGCTGCTACTTCACACAGAACCTCACTGACGCCACCTCTGCCAACCTCTTCCACTGTCCAGCACTGCAGTGATGTCTTCCTGAATGCAATGTGATATGGCAAGATGCTAGGACAGGACAGGATAGGACAGGACAGAAAAGGAAAGGACAGCACAGGACAGGACAGCACAGGACAGGACAGGACAGCACAGGACAGGACAGCACAGGTCAGGACAGAATAGGATATGATAGGACAGGATATAATCAAATGACATCCCAGCTCCTATATCAGTCTTTTTCTCTCCAGAGCCAACTCTTCTAACCATCCTGCTTTGTTGCCTCTCAGCAAAGAAGGCTTTACTAAAGAAAAAGTAAAATTCACAAAAGCAAAACCAAGATTTGCCCAGATGAAAAGTATCAATTTATAGATAATCTATAATAATAAAAAGGTAATATGCTAATTAGACTGGACATCATTCCGGACGTTCTTCCTGATGAAGCTGGGGCTGGAGGGAAGCAAGCCCAGGTCCTGGGTGCCTGCAGGTGGCCCAAGGGAAACCCGCCTGGGTCCAGGTGCTGGAGGGAAGCCGGTCCCGGCAGCTGGGGGAAGGAAGGCCCTCTCTTGCACGAATTTTTGTGCATCAGGCCTCTAGTGTAAGATAATAGAAACAAGCGACAGAATACAAGTGGTTATTTGCATGCGTATACACATGGGAGACACTATTCAGAACAGATAAGAATTTCTATAAATGAGGTAGAAAAATGAGGCAATGATATAAATAGGCAAAGTACAAATACAATAGTACCCCAAAAATTATCTAGCAACCTAAGTACTGCAAATTAAAGTAACAATAGCATACCATTTCAGACTCCTCAAATAAGGCGAAGTGACCTCACAAAGCAGTGTTCATAGGGAGAAAAGTTTTAAAGTATAAAGTAGAGTCTGCTTCTGGAAGGAACTGGGCTGCTGCGAACACTTTGGGGAACAGTTTGGCGCCATCTCAGTCATTTTTAAAGAGAACACAATTCACACCCAACAATCCCATCCCTACCTGTACACCCTGTGGAAATTCTTGCACTTGTGTCCCAGAAGACTGCTTCGGAATGTTTACACCAGCATTCACAAAATTGTGTAATAAACACCCTAAAAATTCATTGGCAGTACGATCGATAATTAGATGGTATGAAGCAAAATTAAAATAAAAAAGCTATGCCTGTGTAGTTCAATAGGGACAGATGTCAAAACATAATTCCAAGTAAACTGTACATTGTAGCTGGTTACATATGGCATATTACAACTTCTAAATATTTTAAATGCTCAAACAATAGTATATGTATACATATATAATTATATACCTATGGGTATATATTTATATATTATATATCAGTAAAATTTTTCTGGAAAATAGAAAAATATTTTCTAGAAATAAAAATCTCACCTTCCCAACTAAGGCACAGGTAGGAGAGGAAATGGAATAGGGAGGGATAACAGGAATGTCAAAAATGCATGTTATATTTTGTTTCTTTTACATTAAAAAATATGAAACAAGACTGACAAAAAGTAAATTTTTATTAATGTGAAAATCCCAGTGATTGTTATATAATTTTCTTTTTTTTATTTTTCTACTAGAGGCCTGATGCACAAAAATTCATGCAAGAGAAGGCCTTCCTTCCCCTGGCTGCCAACACTGGCTTCCCTCTGGCACCCAGGAACTGGGATGGCTTCCCTCTGGCCCTGGCTTTGTCAGGAAGGATGTCTGGAATGACATCCGGAAGACGTCCAGTCTAATTAGCGTATTAGCCTTTTATTATTAAGATATTTCTCAAAATTAAAAAAAAACAAACACAACACCTCTCTATGTTTGCAACTTCCTCTCTCTTCCCCGCTCTGCACTTCGTGGCTGTGGACCGGCAGAAGCGTCATGGGAGAGCAGTGGGCTGTGGGGTCAGAGCCACTCGGATCCCAGCGCTGCCTTGCCGTGTGCCTGGGCTGCTTTAACCTCTCTCTGCCACAATGGCAGCTGTAAAGGGGGAAACAGTAGTTCCCACAGTGTAGGGATGTTGAAGGGGACAAATAAAAAGGTGCATGTAAAACACTGAGCACTGAGATGTCATGTATGACTAGGGCTCGGGAAAGAGGCTGGTGGGTGACTGCATCCCGGGGTCTCACTGCTGAGCCAGAGACCTCGCCTGCCTGACGATGCCATTCGGCCTGCAGCCCACAAGAGAGGTCCTCTCTCACTTATCCCTGCATCTCCCATGGTACCCTACTCATTGTAGCTGCTCAATCAGTTCTTAACTGAAAAGTTATATTCAGATAACCATAGGTGTCAGGCAGCAATAGGATCTCCAAAGAAAGAACTCACTAATATACACATCTTAGCAATTTCTTTCCTTGAATTATTTTATTCACTATTTTTTGAATAAACACTCACTAAATGCCAATCATGCTCTAATGCTACTCAAAGTGGAGTCCATGAACTGGCAGAACTGGGGCGCCATCCCAAGCCCCAGAATCTGCATTTTATCAGGATCCCAGGTGATACATGTTCAATTTGAAGCTTAAGAGGCTCAGGTGCAGAGGTCTATGTGTGCTCACAGGGAGAACTAATGTTGATAATGGGCTGCCTGAGTTTGAATTCTGGTTCTACCACTACTAACAATTGGACCTTTTCCCAAGTCATTGGGATTCCTGAGTCTGTTTTCTCATCTGCAAATGGGGATGTAAGTATGTACCTCACAGGATCATGGTAAGAATTAAACAAATGTCTACCTAGCACCTCCCCAGGTGGCTCAGTTGGAGCATCATACCATGCACCAAAAGGTTGTGGGTTCAATTCCTGGTCAGGGCACATGCCTGGGTTGCAGGTTCTATTCCTGGTCGGGTCCCATATGGGAGGCAACTAATCAATGTTTCTCTCTCTTGCTCTCTCTTGCTCTCTCACTCTCTCTTTCCCTTCCTCTCTCTAAAGTATCAATGAGCATGTCCTTCAGGTGAGGATTTTTAAAAAAAATTGTCTGGCCTTAGCTGGTTTGGCTCAATAGATAGAGCATCAACCGCGGACTGAAGGTTCCCAGGTTTGATTCTGGTCAAGGGCATGTCCCTCGGTTGCAGGCTCGACCCCAAGCCCTGGTTAGGGCGCATGCAGGAGGCAACCAATATGTCTCTCTCATATCAATGTTTCTCTCTCTGTGTATGTCTCTCCCCCTTCTTTCCACTCTCTCTAAAACCCAATGAACAAATAACCTCAGGTAAGGATTTTTTTTAAATTGTCTACCTAGAAGTGCTTACCACAGCCATGAGACCTTCAAAACGGTGTTTTTGTTAAGAATGTTAACATCTGAAAGAAATAAAAATTAGCCTAATAAAGAAATCAAAGGAAGAGGGGAGGGAGCATGGTCATTAGGAGAAGAGATTAAAGCAGAGAAAAAGGTACCTGGAGGCGCAACAGTGAGAAATCCGGGCAGGGGGAAGGAGAGAAAAAATAAATTCACCACGTACTGATTCTGAAATAGATTTACAGCTGCATTCTATTTCCACGTCTAGATCTTAATGCAACTGGACTTTTCTTCTTCATTCCTTAAAACCAAGTTGTTGGGGGCGGGGGTGTTCGTTTTGGTGCTCTGTATTTCATGCTTTATTGTTAATGCTTCAGCTGGGGAAATTGGTGTATGTAGAGTGAGGTTCTTTGCTCACATTGGAGTATTCTGTCTTCTCCTTTAAACTGCAGCATGCACTGAGCACTGAGCAGAGGCCTCCGTCTGCCCGGGCCACCTCCCCCTCACTAGTGGGGGTTTGGGGCACTGCGTTCAGGTTCCTCCCAGGGTCTAAGCCCATGTTCTCTCACCTGGACCATCCTCCACCCTTGCCCTGCTGCAGCCCTACCACACAAAGGGGCAAGAAGGAGGTTAAAATGGTAATTATGATGTCAAACCCTGCATAGTTAGTTGCCCACTGTGTGTTGGATGTAGATGACAATCCCGCCCCTAAAGGCTGGCCTTTATTTGCTGAGCTTTCGAGTCTTGTCCTGTGGTTTCCCTCTCACTCACTCCCTCCACCAGGACCCCAGACAACTTTCCCATGATCGGACTTCTGCTAGACTTGTCCATCCCTGGCCTCGCCCACGGCAGCCCAGCTCGCCCCAGAGCCCCCTCCAGCCCGGGTCCTAGGGCAGCTTCCACAGCACAGGCCAGTCCACTTCAGGCCAGACTGTGGCTCGGTGCCCTCAGAGGGTGCCCGTGCTCTCCTTCGGAACATTGCCTTGTTGGGGGCAGACTTTCCTGTCCATTGTCTGCCCATTTGCACTCATGCTTCCTGCCCCCTTTTATGTGTCCTCTGTGCGAATTTCGCCCTCTTGCTCCACAAACAAGGCAACCAGAAGTGTAGCGCACACTCCTCTCTTGTTTACAGTTTGTTCTTCTGGCTTCTGGAACCTTCCCTGATCTTTGAAGGGGTGCAGTACCACTTTTGAAATGTTTCTGATTGTATCTCACCCAATGTTCCAGCGTCTCAGGTATTCTGAAACGGGAGGATTTCTTGTTATCCTAGCACATACTATTACAAGAAATGTAACGCTCTCTCTCAGACTATATATGTGTATATTCCATTATTTAAGAAAACTTGTCCCTGTCACTACATTGTAATCTCCTGGGCAGAATGCAAGGAGTGTATTTGACTCATCACTGATTTCCGTTTTTTTAAAGGGTGCCTAGCACAGAGTAGGTCCTCAAAATCATTTGTTGACTGAATGGACAGACCAGAGCTGGAGGCTGGGGACATCCCTTAGAGCATCTTGCTGAGTAGCAGGCTGATAAAACAACCAGAGGTGAGGTGACCAAGTCTGAGATGTTCAACGTCCTCCCAGGCACTTGCAGATAAAAGCCTCAGCGTCTTTTGATCATCAGAAAACGTGGCTCTCCCGCTAGTCTGAAGTCATTCATCTTTAATATGGTTTCCACTCCATCCATCCCACACAAGTGTCCACAGTCTCCATTAATTCTCCTATCAGCAGCGGCATTCCCCTGCGCCCACGGCACGGGAGCTCTCCTCTCAAACACCAAAGGCACATTTTTTTAAAGACAGGCATAAATTTTGCCCACAAGACTTTGTGTAACGATATTACCAATTAGCCTCTTCTGCTGTACAAGTGAATCGCCTACTAGTCATCACTCTAAGGGATTAATTGACCAAGCAAATACTGAGAGGCAGACAATTCAGCTGCCAAGCAGAGACCTAGTTAAGGACTGTTTAAGGATTTTTCCTTGGGAGGAAAATCCTTTATATTTTAATCATATTGTATCATTTGTTCAAAACTTACACAGAGACTTGGTTTTTTGTCCCGAGGATCATCCTCAATTGATTTGTTCTTTGCCATCTGGGATTGGCCAGACTTTCTTCAAACTTTTACACAAAGGAGGCGGATGTTAGAAGGGAGATGTTAGCACTCCAGCTGGTTTCCATGTCTCTCCTTGTACCTCGGAGAGACCAACCGTGGCAGAATGCCCCTGACATAGCTGAGCTATGGACAGACTACTGGTCATGAAAAGTTTCTTGAAGATCTTCTAAGTCCAATGAAAGGTTGGGGAAGCGAATAAGGCAGTCGATTGGACAGGGTCCCAGCAGGAGGACAGGGGCACAGTGAAATAGAATAGCAAGGACATTTAATAAAGGAAATATTTACAAAGAGTGTGAGAAAACCATAAAAGCTGTAACAGTGCCCTGATGTTAGTGCCAACAGAGCTGTGCCCACCCCTTAGCTGGAAGGGGCACAGAGAGTTATCAGAACTTGGAGAGAAAAATATGGAAAGGTCACCTTCCAAGGAACTATAACTTTTGGTCAAAGTGACACCCAGTCCAAAGTGACCCCTTTAGGGGGAGCCAGGAAAATAAAATTCCCAGTCTTTCTCTCCTCCCCTCCTCCTGTATCCTGCTAAGGTTTCCCATTGGCAGTTCCCAACAGGAAGCCAGAAAGCTTTATTAAGGGAGTTAATAAAGGCAGTCCACAGAACCTGGCCTCCTTCCAGACAACCTTCTGGAAGAAGCCGGGGCTGTGAGGGAAGCCCAGGTCCCGGGTGCCAGAGGGAAGCTGGTGTTGGCAGCCTGGGGAAAGAAGGCCTACTCTTGCATGAATTTCATGCATCGGGCCTCTAGTAAAATAATAATAATAAAAATAGAAAAACACCTGGTAGTCAATCAGCAGATGGTTTGCCCCATGTTAGCAACAGTGAATTATACAGCTTTTCCCAAGATCAGTTTTTAATGTTGAAACCCAATAACTGTCAACCTTGAGACCAGGAACAACAGGAGTGTAAACTCAAGAGGATGGTATTTGCAATTAGACACCTGTGTTCAAATTCTGATCTGTCACAACCTGCTGGTTGACCTGGGTCATTATTTGAACTCTCCTTGTAACTTAAATATTTTTTACAAGCTTATTCATAATATTTCAAAATAGACTCCATGTTAGGAAGATCAAAGAAAGAAAGAAAAAGAAAACTTAAAATGAGCAGGAAAATGTATGATCACATAAATAAAACATCTGCCATATATAAAGCCATTATGCTTCACCAAGCACGCAATGGTGGCTTTACACACATGTAGTTCTCATGGAAGTCCTAGAGGCAGATTCTCAAACCCACTGCACTAATGGGGAGAGTAGTGCTGAAAGTAACCATTTAAGAGCACACCACCACAGACGCCACCTCCAGCTCTGGTTTCTTGGACTTTCAAGAGATGTTCTGACCTGCTACTTATGACAGTACAACCTTCAACTTATGGTCCCATTATTATAAACAACAACTTTAAAACTGCTTACCAACCAATCACTTACATCTGACTTCATTAGAAAAGAAAACATGAGAGGCTATTGGTTTTTAATGACAGACCCATATGAAACTACCATTTAAAGAAAGGTATGTTTTCTTTAGGCCTCTGGATTGGCTAAATTCTAGATTTCTAATATTTCAGAAAGGGTCAGTCTCACAACAGCTTTAGTGATTCATTTAAAAAGCTACTGATTTTTATGGATACAGACAACAATGTGGTGGTTGCCTGGGGACGGGGAGGTGGAGGAGGATAAAGGGGAGATAAATGGTGATGGATGGAAACTTGACTTGGTGTAGTGAACACACAATACAGTGTACAGATGATGTGTTATAGAATTGTGCACCTGAAACCTGTATAATTATATTAACCAGTGTCACCCCAATAAATTCAATAAAACAGAAAATAAAGCTATTGATTTCTCTTTCTGCAAATCTTTGTTTATATATTTACTACCACAATTGACATCCAAGTAACTCAAATATCAGGAATTCTACTTGTAACAAGAAAGCAATCTCAGAACTGAAAGTTTTAACCACATGACTTGGGATCCTTACAACTCTTTTCCATCACCAAAATAGGTAGATTTGATCTCTCTTTTTTAACTTTATTTTTACTATTGATACTATTACAGATGTCCCCATTTTCCCTCCCTTTGCCCACCTCCAACCAGCCGCCACCCCCACTTTCCTCTGGCCATCACCACACTGATATCTGTGTCTGTGGGTTATGCATATATGTTCTTTGGCTAATCTCTTCACCTTCATGCACCCAGTCTTTCCCACTCCCATCCCCTCTGACAGCTGTCAGTCTGTTCTTTGCATCCATGTCTGGAACTATGTTGTTTGTCAGTTTATTTTGTTCATTAGATTCCACATATAAGTGAGATCATACGGTATTATCTTTTGCTGACTGGCTTATTTCACTTAGTATAATAATCTCCAGGTCCATTCATGCTATCACAAATGTGGAAGTTCCTTCCTTCCATGTAGTATCCCGTTATGTAAATGTACTACAGCTATATTATCCACTCATCTACTGATGGGCACTTGGGCTGTTTCCAGAACTTAGCTATCGTAAATAAGACTGCTATGAACATAGGGGTGCATATATTTTCTTATTGGTATTTTAGGAGTCTTAGGATATATTCCCAGAAGAGGGATCTCTGAGTCAAAGGCAGTACTATTTTTAATTATTTGAGGAAACTGCGTACTGTTTTCCACAGTGGCAGTATCAGACTCCATTCCCATCAACAGTGCATGAGGGTTCCCTTTCTCCACATCCTCACCAACACTTCTTGTTTGGTGGTTTATTGGTGGGATTTATTCTGGCATGTGTGAGGTGATATCTCCTTGTGATTTTAATTTGCATCCAGTAACGTTGAGCATTTTTTCTTATGTCATTGAGCATCTCTATGTCCTCTTTGGAGAACTGTCTATTCAGGTCTTTTGCCCATTATTTAATTAGATTGTTTGTCTTCCTAGTGTTGAGTTGTATAAGTTCTTTATATATTTTTGGAACTTAAATCCTTATGAGATGTATCATTGGCAATTATGTTCTCCCATTCAGTGGGTTCTCTTTTCATTTTGATGATGGTTTCTTTTGCTGTGCAGAATTTTTTTAGTTTGATGTAGTTCCATTTATTTACTTTTCCTTTTTTTTTCTTGCCCTAAATATATATTGGCAAAACTACTGCTATGAGAGTTGTCTATGATTTTACTGCCTATGTTTTCTTCTAGGGTTTTCATAGTTTTGTGACTTACATTTAAGTCTTTTATCTGTTTCTAATTGAATCTTGTGTATGGTGTAAGTTGGTGGTCTAGTTTCATTTTTTGGTATGTACCTGTCCCATTTTGCCAAGACCATTTATTGAAGAGACTGTCTTTACTCCATTTTATGTTCTTGCCTCCTTTGTCAAATAATTGACCATAAAGATGTGAGTTAATTTCTGGGCTCTCTGTTCTGTTCTATTGATCTATAAGTCTGTTCTTATACCAAATACCAGGCTGATTGATTGCAATAGCCTTGTAGTATAGTTTGATATCAGATATTATGACATCTCAAACTTTGTTATTCTTTCTCAAGATTGCTGTAACTATTCAGGGTCCTTTTTGATTTCATATCAATGTTTGGAATATTTGTTCTAGATCTGTGAAATATACCATTGGTATTTTAAGAGGAATTGTGTTGAGTCTATAGACTGTTTGGGGTAGTATAGACATTTTAATGATTTAATTTTTGTAATCTAGGAATGAGACATGCTTCCACTTGTTTGCATTTTCCTCTATTTCTTCAATGTCCTATAGTTTTCCAAAGACAGGTCTATTACCTCTTGGTTAAATTTATTCCTAAGTACCTTACTTTTTGTTGTTGCAAGAGTAAATAGGATTGTTTTTTTAGTTGTGTGTTTATTTTCATTTATTTCCAGGTAATTTTCAATTTTTTCCTTGATTTCACCAGTAACCCATTCATTGTTTAATAATGTGCTATTTAAACTCCATATATCCTAATGATTTTGAGTATTTTTATTGTAGTTGATTTCTATTTCATGCCATTGTGATCTGAGATGCTTGATATTTCAATCTTCTTGAATTTTTTAAGACTTATTTTGTGTCCCAACATGTGGTCTATCTTTGAGAATGTTCCATGTGCTCTTGAGAAGAATATATATTCTTCTGATTTGGGATGAAATGTTCTGTAAATATCAAGTAAATCCATTTGATCTAGTGTATCACTTAAGGTCACTGTTTTCTTGTTGATTTTTTGTCTGGAAGATCTATCCAGTGATGGCAGTGTGGTGTTAAAATCCCCTGATTGCATTGCTGTCAATTTATCCCTTAATGTCCACCAAAATTTTCTTTATGTATTTAGGTGCTCCTATATTGTGTACATACCTGCTTACAAGGGTTATAACCTTTGTATTGCCATTGTTTTATTTATACCTATGTTCATATATATTTCCTCTTTTTCTTAAAACAGTCTTTTTAATATTTCTTGAAATACTTATTTGGTGGTAATGAACTTCTTTAGACTTTTTTTGTGCAGAAAGCTCTTTATGACCAACTTGCTGGATAGAGCAGTCTTGATTGTAGGCCATTGCTTTTCATTACTTTGAATACTTCATTTCAAGTGTTTATGTTGAGAAATCAGCTGATGGCCTTATAGGAGCTCTTTTGTAGATAACTTTACTTGCCTTTAAGATTCTCTCTCTATCTTTAACTTTTGCATTTTAATTATGATGTGTCTTGTGGGTATCTGTGGGTTTATTTTGACTGGGACTCAGTGCTTTATGAACTTGTGTGATTTTTTTTCCTCTATCAGATTAGGGAAGTTTTCTGCCATTATTTCTTCAAAGAGGTTTCTATTCCTTGCTCACTTTCTTCTCCTTCTAGTACCCCTCTAATGTGGATGTTGTTACATCTCATGTTGTCCCAAATGTGCCTTAAACTAGCCTCATTCTCTTTATCCTTATTTCTTTGTGCTGCTCTGATTGGTGTGTGTTTTTTTAACCTTGCTTTCAAGTCACTGATTTGATTATCTGCTTCATCCAACCTACTCTTTATTCCTTCCATTGTATTCTTGATGTCAAATATGGTATTCTTCATTTCCAACTGGTTCTTTTTCATGGTTTCTATATCCTTTTTCATGCTGTTGTAGGTTTCACTTAGTTCCTTGAGCATCCTTATAAAGATTACTTTGAACTCTGTATCTGATAAATTGATTGACTCAATTTCATCTATCTCTTTTTCTGGAGATTCCACCTGTTATTTCATTTGGAGCCTGTTTCTTTGTCTCTTTGTTTTGGCTGTCTCTTTGGTTGTTTCTATGTATTAGATAGAACTGCTATGACACACTGTCTTTGTTGAATGGCCTTATGTCCTGTGGGATGCAGTGGTGCAGTCTACTTTATCTCCTGACCTGGCTGCTCTAGGAATGTCACTTGAGTGGTTTATGTGGGTACTCCTGTTGTAATTGGGTCTTGGTTGCTATTAACACATTCCAGGGTGGTATAACACATTCTAAGGCTGGCTGACTGTGAGGCTCAAACTCAAACATGGCATGCAAGTTGCTGTGCACGTTCAGTGTCAAGATTTCTTGTTAGGCTCATTGACACAATCCTCCAGATCAGCGGTCACCAACTGGTCCATGAGGTCCAAAAGGTTGGCAACTGCTGCTTCAGATCATCTGAGCTCCATACTCCAGAAATGTTTTTTATGAGTTATGTGCACCCCCTGTTGTAGCTGAGGCTTGAGTGCTGTTGGCCTTTACATAGATGGAGTTAACCCTTTAGGTTGGGTGACTATAAGGGTAAAACTTGATCACCATGTGTGAGATGCTGTGCATTGGCTTCCCCCTGAGGTTGATTTGGTGCCTGCCAGGATTCCCCTTTGAATGTGCACTTTTGTGGCTGGTTGGGTCAGTCTCTAATGTAGACTGAAGCTTAACTTTGGTTGTATAGGTTGTGGGTCCACCTGAGTGGTGTTCAGGTACAAGTTGCTCTCAGACATTGTGTATAACCATCTATGGGCTACCTATCTGTAGCTACCAGGCTGATCACTGTTTTGTTTGCATCTACTAGACTTGTGTGCCTGAAGGGGGCAACCTGTATAAAAGGATTGGCTTCCTTAGAGCTGGGGGCAGATCTATTAAAGGACCCATGCTCCCTGAAGTCCACTTCAATATGTCAGCTACTCCTTTCCCCTTGAGGTTGCCTGGTATTTCTTTAGAACCTTCCAACGAGAAACTGTAGGATAAGCCCAGGCTAGCCAAGATAGGGCTAGTGGGCCCCCTACTTGGGGATCATACAGTCAGGTATTCATTGAGGGGAAAGTAGTCCCTGCCTCAAAGTCAAACACTTCAGTCTCTGCCAGTCTCCAATTCTAGTTCCCTCTGGGGGTCTCACTGCAGGTTTAGGTTGGATACAGACAGCCATCCCCTCTGCAGGAGCAAGCTCAGCTGCCCTCCACTTAGGTAATAGATCAAAAGAGTATCCCATTGAGGATGATGCCCAGCCCACAGGAGAGGGCCAACCATTTTGTCCCAGTCCCAGACAATACTATCCAAGTATCTCACACTTTGAATGCCCCCACCCTGAATCCCTGTTTTCCAAGCCACACAATTGAGTCACTGTATGGTCTCCACTAAAAACCTCTCCTCAAAATAGAGAGCCCCGTAAAGTCACTGCTAAGTGTAGCCAGAAGACCCCTCCACAGGACCTGGGGATGGCAGTGTGACTTTTCCAGGAGTTGGAGTCCAGAATGAATTCCCCAGGCTGATGCTATAACTTTAGGAATGCTCTTTCCCTAAGAGGGTGTGGTCTGAGTCTCCCAGGTACCTTGAATCCTCACTTATTGCCACCACCAGATGCTATGCTCCTAGGGTAGGGGTGGGGAACACCTGACCCAGGGGCCTTATAAGGCCTGCAAAATCATTTGGTCTTGCCCTACCAAGACATTAATGGTGAGTTATTTAAATATTTGACCAAATATAGCAGGCTAATTTTTAAGTTGATAATTTTGTATGGCCTGTGAATGATGTTATAAATATCCAAATGGCCCTTTGCAGAAAAAAAGGCTCCCCACCCCTGTCCTAGAAGGAAGGAGTTCCTCAGCCATGATATTTCTCCAGCTTCTCAGCTGCCGTACTTGCATGAGGGGCCTATACCTCCCCACATCTCCACCTTCTTACCAGTTTCTATGTGGCTTCTTCTTAACTCCTTCATTATAATATTTCAGATCAGCTAGCCTTCAGTTGGTTTTTTGGGTTGATTGCTCTGTAATTTAGCTGAAAATCCCATTTGGGGCTAGGAGCAATTGGGCACAGCTTCCAACTACTCTGTAGCCATGTTGGATTTCTAGGGCCAGTAGATTTTATCTTCAACCCCCTATCACATCTGGGAAAATGGCCTCATGGGATCTTTCTTTAAAATATATTTTTATTGATTTCAGAGAGGAAGGGAGAGGAAGAGATAGAAACATCAATGATGAGAGAGAATCATTGATCGACTGCCTCCTGACCACCACTCAATTGGAATTGAGCCCACAATCCAGGCTTGTGCCCTGACTGGGACTCAAAATGTGACTCCTGGTTCTTAGGTTGATGCTCAACCACTGAGCAACCCCAGCCTGGCCCATGGAATCTTTTAATGTACTGTTTAATAAAGACCACTATGGTAGGAAGAATGACATACAGTTCTCTGACTTTCAAAAATACAATAAAAGTTTTAAAAAAAAAACAACTCATTTTTTATTGTTGTTTATGAAAATATATTGACTTGATGTCCTATATCACTGAAATTGTAGAAAATGTATCATTGTAACTCACTTTCATCTCATATAGGGCTCTAAGGTTCCCAAGAGCTTTTGCCTCCTAATCTCAGACAATTCACACTGCAGCCATATAAGGAGCATGTTACTACTGCCCTCGCTTTTTAGTGAGGTTTGGGACTTTGTCTAAAGTGGGCTTTCTTAAGAATGGCAGCTGGTTTGAAAAGCAGAATCTGGAGCTTCACCCCAATCCCTAGAATCAGAAACTTAGGGGAGTTCAACAAGTTATTCAGGTGATTCTGATTCATGCTCAATTTAAGATTCATTGCTCTCTAGATCAAATTTCTTTAATTTGCTTGATGAAACTCACCTGGGACATTATTCTTCAACCAGAGCTTCCAGCTGGTGTGATTGATAAGCTTATAAAAACACCTCCCACAGAAATTGTCTCAGTGGGTCTCACATAGTGTTATGAACTGAATTGTGTCCACCACCCCTCCCCTGAAATTCATATGTTGAAGTCTAAATCCCCAGTTCCTCAGAATATGGCTTTATTTGGAAAAAAAAGAAAGAAAGTCATTTGAATAGATCATTAAGTTAAAATGAAGCTTTTACAGTGGGTCTTAGTCCAACCCGATTGGTGCCCTTTAAGGTGGAGGGTAACAGGACACACACAGAGACGCCAGGGACCCACAGGGTACAAGAAAGGTCATGTGGAATGCAGCAAGCAGAGAGCCATTTACAAGCCAAGGAGAGCGGCCACATAAGAAACCAAACCCCACTAGTACCTCGCTCTTGGATTTCCAGACCCCTGCTGTTTAACCCAGACTGTCTGTGGTATGTTGCTCGGACAAAGTATCTGTATTTTCATTTGGCACCACAGGTGACTCCTCCACTGCAGCAAGTCTAAGAACTCTTCCCTTCACCCTTCCACTCAGATGTGATCCTCAAAGCAGCAGCCTCAACATCACAGCCACGGAACCAGAATCAGCATTTCAACAAAATTCCCAGGTGACCTTTACGCATAGCAAAGTCGGAGAAGCACTTGTCATGCATTAAAGTCTGGCATCCCCATATTTAGCTAATAGATATTTGCAATAATTGTTGGGAATACTTCTTTATACATACATACATACATACATACATCAGTAGATATAGTTATAGAAAAACATATTTATTGTTTACCTGGAATCAAATTTACCTGGGCCTCTTGTATTGTATCTGGCAATCCTGCCACAGTGGCCTCTTCCAGGTACAGCAGAGAACTGCATCAGTTCACCAGAATGATGTCAGGGTAGGATAGTCAAAGACTCAGCTGCAGCTTCTGAAAGCATCCTTTAGGATTGTGTTTCTTATCCCCAAATTGAATAATGTAACAACACTCAAAAGGACTGACATTTCCATTAGTGGAAAGAATAGGAAATCTCAGTGATCTTGTCTAATCTTCAGTTTCTGAAATTTCTCACTGGAAACATCTATATCAATCCTTACCCTTAAAGCCGACAGCTTATTTTCTGGAAGGCAGCCCTGATTGCAGAGCTCCTGGCCATCCAAACAGCCTCAAAAACATCGAGTGATTATTTCTTGTGGTGGTGCCATAGCTCTCCAAGTTAAAATGGCAGGTCACTTACTGTATTTTCTTAAAAGCACAGAATGTTAGCACTGAAAAAAATCATTGTAAATCTCTTAATTTAACCTCGTGGTATAGTGATAATAGTCATAACAATTGCTGTTTCTAGAGTAGTTATAAAACATCAGAATAATTTACAAATGTTCTTTCAAATTCCCAAAAGGATAGGTATGATGACCTCAATTTCACAGCAATGACATGGCTAATGTTAGTGATTACTCACTGGGCACTGCACTAAGGTGCTTCGTTACACTGACTCATTCTGTCCTCACACTAATCCTTTAAAGTAAGTATTATTATTGTCCCCATTTTACAGATAAGGCAAGTTATCTTTCCAAGTTTATAGAGCTGATAAACAATTGAGCTGAGTTTGAAACATGGGCAAAACATTCCCAAAATATCACTACTACTTACTGACAATTTCTCCTCACTTGATAGAGGAGGCAACTCATAGTTAAAGAATTTAATCCTGCCGAAACTGGTTTGGCTCAGTGGATAGAGCGTCGGCCTGCGGACTGAAGGGTCCCAGGTTCGATTCCGGTCAAGGGCATGTACCTTGGTTGCGGGGTGTGCAAGAGGCAGCTGATTGATGTTTCTCTCTCATCGATGTTTCTAACTCTCTATCCCTCTCTCTTCCTCTCTGTAAAAAATCAATAAAATATATTTTTTTAAAAAGAATTTAATCCATTTCCCTAATGCCTGAATTGAAATTTGAACTCAGGCCTGTGCTTTTAAACACCGTCTTTTATGTGAGCAAATTAGAAGCCTTAAGTGACTAAGGAACCAGACTCTAGTTTCAGAAAGACCAGCAGCTCTGTCAGTATTAGAACTCTGCATTGAAGAACACCAGTCAAATGTGTACCCTCTCTATTAACATGGACAGGAGAAAATGAAGGCAGCAGTCCATGTCTGCCATGACTGATCAGCTGGGCCTCCAGTTGATGTGTGGATATAGCAGAGCTGGACCAGAAAAAAAAATCAGGTGTGTCCTTAGTGGGAGAATTCAATGGCTAATATTTGCAGTGTATTGTAACATATGAAGACACGTTTAGCCTTAGATGGTATTTCTCAGTGATTAGAGTATTGGCCCACACAAAATAAGGGTAGCAGGTTCAATTCCCAGTCAAGGGCACGTATCAGGGTTGTGGGTTTGATCCCGGCCCCAGTCAGGGTGTGTGTGGGAGACAACCAATCCATGTGACTCTCTCACATCAATGTTTTTCTCTCTCTACCCCCTCCCTTCTACTCTCTAAAAATCAATGGAAAAAATATCCTTGGGTGAGGATTAACAATAACAACAAATGTATTCATTAATTCAACAAGCATGTATTGAGTGCTATCTATTTTCCAAGTGTCCATCTACTCTCTAGAGAGTCTAGCTCAGTTATAATAAAATGACGAATAGTTTTTATACATACCATTTTGACCTTAATGGCAAATATTTCTTACACACTACCAAATAAAAGTAACATCGTAGCCCACTGCCATGGCTCAGTGGTTGAGCATCAACCCATGAACCAAGAGGTCACAGTTTGATTCCCAGTCAGGGCACATGCCCGGGTTGTGGTTTCAATCCCCAGTAGGGGACATGCAGGAGGCAGCCTATCAATGATTCTCTCTCATCATTGATGTTTCTATCTCTCTCCCACTCCCTTCCTCTCTGAAATCAATAAAAACATATTTTAAAATAAATAAAAGTAACCTCATTCTCTAAGAATTATTGAATTCCAAATCAATTTGAGTTTTACAGCCCCATATTCCACGTGTATTATGATATCTTGACTCCGCTATCTACTAGCAGTGTGAGCCTTGAGCAAGTTACTTAGTCCAGTTTGCTCATCTCTACAATATGGGTACAGGTACAAGCCACCTAGCTCAGAGGGTGGCTGCAAGAAGTGAGTTAGTTCAAATCAACCCACAACAAGTGTTGGCAAGGTTGTGGAGAAAAGGGAACCCTGGTACACTGCTGGTGGGAATGCAGATGGTACAGCCACTGTGGAAAACAGTATGGAGCTTTCTCAAAAAATTAAAAATGGAACTCCTATTTGACCCAGTCATCCAACTTCTAGGAATATATCCTAAGAAACCTGAAACACTCATCAGAAAGGACATATGCAACCCTATGTTCAGAGCAGCGCAATTTATAATAGCTAAGACTTGGAAACAGCCTAAGTGCCTATCAGCAGATGAGTGGATAAAAAACTATGGTATATCTACACAATGGAATACTATGCTGCTGTAAAAAAGGAAGAATTCTTACCATTTGCAACAGTATGGATGGACCTGGAGAATATTATGCTGAGTGATATAATTCAATCAGAGAAAAGTAAGTATCACATGATCTCACTCATATGTGGAATCTAATGAACCTAATAAATTGATGATCGAAAATAAACCCAGAAAAAAATTTTTTTAAAAAAAGGCCCAGAGTCATAGAAGCATGAACAGACTGTTGAATCTCAGAGGGAAGGTGTGTGTGTGGTGGAGGAGGAGGGGGGAAGATCAACTAATGAACTTGTATGTATATATATATATGCACTAGAGGCCTGGTGGGCAAAATTCGTGCACGGGGGGTGTGTCCCTCAGCCCAGCCTGCACCCTCTCCAATCTGGGACCCCTCGAGGGATGTCCAACTGCCCGTTTAGGCCCGATCCCACAAGACATCCCTCTGACAATCCAGGACTGCTGGCTCCCAACTGCTCGTCTGCCTGACTTCCTGATTGCCCCTAACCGCTTCTGCCTGCCAGCCTTATCACCCCCTAACCACTCCCCTGCCAGCCTGATTGATGCCTAACTGCTCCCCTACCAGCCTGTTTGCCTCTAACTGCCCTTCCCTGCAGGCCTGGTCACAACTAACTGCCCTCCCCTGCAGGCCTGGTCACCCCCAACTGCTCTCCCCTACAGGCTTGGGTCCCCCCCAACTGCCCTTCCCTGCAGGCCCAGTCACCCCCAACTTCCCTCCTTTACCGGCCTGGTCACCCCTAACTGCCCTCCCCTGCTGGCCTGATCACCCACAACTGCCCTCCCTTGCAGGCCTGTTCCCTCCCAACTGCCCTCCCCTGCTGGCCATCTTATGGCGGCCATCTTGTGTCCACATGGGGGCAGCCATCTTTGACCACATGGGGGCAGCAATCTTATGTGTTAGAGTGATGGTCAATCTACATACTACTCTTTTATTAGATAGGATAGAGGCCTGGTACATGGGTGGGGGCCAGCTGGCTTGCTCTGAAGTGTGTCCCAGATAAGGATGGGGGTTCCCTTGGGGCGTGGGGCAGCCTGGATGTGGGGCCTGTAGTGATTTGAAGGCTGGCCATGCCTCCGGTGACCCAAGCTGAGGCCCTGGTATCTGGGATTTATTTATCTTCTATAATTGAAACTTTGTAGCCTTGAGCGGAGTCAAGCCTCCTGCTTGCTCCATGGCCGCAGCCATTTTTGTTGGGATGCCAGGGCTGTAGAAGCTTGGCTTCCTCCATTGCCAGGGGCAACTCCAGCCTCCTGCTCTCTCCAGCTCCGTGGCTGCAGCCATTTTTGTTGGGATTTATTTATCTTCTATAATTGAAATTTTGTAGCCTTGAGTGGAGTCCAGGGTGTGCAGAAATCTTGGCTTCCTCCATTGCCAGGGAAACCCAAGCCTCCTGCTCGCTCCATGGCTGCAGCCATCTTGGTTGGGTTAATTTGCATACTCACTCCTGATTGGCTGGTGGGCGTAGCTTGCAGGTGTAGCGGAGGTATGGTCGATTTGCATATTACTCTTTTATTATATAGGGTAGCTTGTGGATACAGACAATGGGGTGGTGAAGGCCTGGGAATGTGGGGGTAGGACAGGAGGGGGCTGGAAGAGGTTAATGGGGGAAAAGGAGTATCTATGTAATACTTTCAACAATAAAGATTTTTAAAGAAATAAGAGAATTAAGTTAATGTGTGTAGTTAGGAGGGTGTCTAAAACACGTAATTGCTATAAAGTGTTACTTATTCCTGAGAAGTGAACCGAGGTTCCCAGATAAGATTTATTCAAATGTGGTCCTGGGACCACCAGAGTCAATGTCTCTCAGGATGTCTAGTAAGAAAAGTAGATTCCCAGACCTCCGCTGCTGAATCAGGGTCTCAGGGGATCTGTGGTAACTGCAAGCCCTGCCTGCCCCTGGTGATCCTTAAGTACGTGAGTGTCCTTGAGGCAGTATCTTTGCGCGCAGCAGCCAGTAAGACAGGCAGATCCCTAAGAAAGGACGCAGCTCTTTGACATACCAGAGTGCTAAATAGAACGGAATTTTAAGTGGTTTTTCCAAGATGACAAGTTACCTTAGTAACAGGCAGAACCAGAATTTCAAAACACATCTGTGACTGATACGGTGGGCTCTCAGCCTCTCCACCAGCAAGGACAGAAATGTATCCGGATGATGCTCACCTCTGAATACAGAGCAGAATGAGATCTCTCACAGCATCTCGCGTTTGATTTCAGGACACTTTCTCCATTAAACCAGAGTGCCATTTCTGCCACTAATTTGCAGGGGTCCCCTTACCCTTAGAAACTTTGTACTGAAGGGCAGACCCCTGAGCCCCTGCTGGAAGGGAGGGGCGTCCCCGGCGGTGGTGGGGAGGACCCGGCTTCGGAGCAGCCCAGGTACGGCGGTCCCTTAGGTGCTCACACCAGGACTGCCGACAGCCAGGATGGCCTTTGGGTCCCAGTTTCACTTTGGAGAATTTCCTTTCAAGGCGGGATTTTTAATGCTCATAAGAGAACAGGATCAACCAGTTTGGCTCTTCAGTAGGTCAATGTCAAAAGGGAAAAACAAAGACGGTACTTTAGATTCAAAGACCTTAAGAGATTGTAACAACCAAAGGTCATGTGGGTTCTTGATTGGGTCCTTATGTGAAAAATATACTGAACTCTAAAAGATGTACAAGTAATTTTGGAAAATTAGAAAATTTTTAAATACAATGTATTAGACAATATTAGGGAATTATACTTAATTTTGTAGTGTATGATAATGATGATTATATAGAAAATGTCCTCATTTTTATGAGACACACTGCAGTATTAGGGCAAAATGTCATAATAAATGTGCTTTATTTTCAAATACATAAAAACATAGGTTAAGCAAATATGGCAAAATGTTAAAAGTCTAAATATTGCTGCTAACCATATATGTAATCCTTTCTAATTGTATGTTGGCTTGCAATTTTTCATAATAAAAAGTATATATTTAAAAACTTAAATAGGGCAGTTTGGGCCTATCATAGCCACATCTAGAAATGTGTCGATATTTATTTGCTTGGTGAACAAAAGTGTCAAACAGAAAGAAAATAATTAGGCAAGTATTTAAGTTGATTGTCACAGTGTGATAGATAATAGGTGAAAATTAATATTTTAGAAAGCTAAATACCCAACCATTAGAAGCTAAGAAGCCAACTGTAGTTCATGTATGCAGTGGGAAGGTATGCATCTCATGAAGAATGACATAGGAGTCCCTTCCCAGTCATACAGAAAAATGTTGAAGATGAAATCGTGTGGAAAAAAAACCATATGTAACACATTTATGGTTTTTTGTAAATAATACCATTTTTGTAAAAATAAAATAAACCAACATTTCTTTACTTAATGGTGATTTTACAAGCTAACATGCATTGAGAACTTACTATTTCCATCGCCTGGGATACATTAAAGGATTATTTCATAATTATCAGCATTTTCTATCCTGGAAATCGAGGCACAGAGAGGTGAAGAAACTTGCCCAAGATTATCCAGCTGTAAGAGAATGTAAACCCAGGTCTGCGAGACTCCTAAACCCAACGCCCGTGTGCTCCGCACTGGGCCCCCACAGGCAGACAACAGGGCCCAGCCTCAGCGCACTTTCCTCACTGGGTTGTGTGGAGGGATGGTGGGTAACTGTTTTCCTGTTATATTTCCCTATAGCTTCTAAATTTTTTTCTATAACATTGTTACCTGCAGCTCTTTTTATAAGTTTAGGAACAAATCATAAAGGAAAAAAATACAGCAATGAGCAGAATTTCCCTGATCTGGGCCCAGACATCCATCATCATGTGGCCCTGCGAGGCTGTCTGCTTACTGCTGCAACCCCGGTGGGCGAGTCTAGCCCCTGCCCTGCATGCCTCTCTTTCCACTTGTGCCTGCCGCAAACCCGGAGCCCAGCCTGTCTAATCCTGTCAGGCCTTCTTTCCTGGACTGAACTTTCCTGGGAAATTATCTTCTACTTTGCCGTGGACTGTACTTTCCAAAGATGGCCATCACCCTGTCTCTCACCCCAAGCTTTTCCTAACATGTGACTTACCTGTGACTTGGCTACTCCCCCATTAAGCAGTGGTGTCTACCCCCTTCCTTGAATCTGGTGGAACTCTGTGACTCTCTTGGTGTGTGGCAGAAGTGATTCCACGTGACTTTCCAGGAAACAGAACAGCTTCTCCCTGGCTCTCCCTCTTAGGGAAGCTTGCTCTTGGAACCCAGCCACCATGCTGTGAGGGAGCCCAGGCCACATGGAGAGACCATGCGTAGGTGTTCCAGACAACATTCCCAGCTGACGTCCTAACCAACAGCCGGCATCACCCACCAGGCATGAGAATGAGGAATCTTTGGATGACCCCAGCCCGGCACTATCTGACCCAAGCCAGAACCACCATGTTGAGCCCGGTCAGCCTCCAGAACCATGAGAGGAAATAATAAATCATTGTGAATTTACATCACAAAGTTTGGGGTATTTTATTACATAATTATAGATATCATACATAATCGTGCAGTACATTGTAATTTATAAAGCATTTTTACATTCATTCTCATATAATAGTTACAACCCTGTGGGTATAGATAATATTCCTTTTAGAGAGGCAAAAACTGAGGCTTTGGGAGTTAGGAGTCTGGGATTATAAATATCAGAGACCTGGGTCTAAATCCCATTTGAGGCACTTACTGGTTAGTTACATGATCTTAGACAGTTAAGTTTTGAAAGACTCCGTTTATTCATCCATAAAGTGGGTACAATACTATTATGAGCCTTGCAGAGATGAGCAGTGGGTTGTTTAATGCATGTGAAGTAATTATTACCAGCCCATCTCAGTAAATGCTTCCGGTTTTCAGGCCCAGGACCTCGCAGTATCCTTTCCATCATGCCTCAAATCCAACCATCAGCACATTCTAGTAGTTACGGCTCCACAGTACGCGAAACCTCATCCGGTGTGCGCCCAGCATCCCGGGCTGGAGGCTGAGTAACCAGCCTACAGCAGCGCCGTGGTCTCCCTGGTCTGCCCTTGCCTTCCCCTGACCCTGTGTTCAGTACAGACACAGAAGTGACCCTGCAGTCTCTCCACACCCCCTCTCAAAACCCCAACGGCTCCTCCTTCCACTCTGAGCAAACGGCAAAGCACGGCCAGCCGTGTGCACAGGGCCTGGCCTCTTAGCTCTCTGACCTCCGCTGCTTCTCCGCTCCCCTCCTGCTCCCCTCCTGCTCCCCTCCTGCTCCCCTCTGCCTTGCTGGACTTGCTACTCACATCCAGCCTCGGATCCTTCGTCCTTGCCCCGCCCTCCACCTGGGAGACGTTTTCTCCAGGCGGCTTCCGGCTCATCCCTCCCCTCCTTAGAGACGTTGCTCCCAGAAAGCTTTCACTGAGGCTCCCCGGGGCATCCTATTTAACACCGCAGCCCTCCCTGCACCCAGCAGTCCCTGCACCTCCCCTAACCCTGTGTCTGTAGTGCTCAGCACCTCACACACCATGTCCTGCAGTTTATCGTCTGTCTGTATCCACCCTCTCCCCCTCCAGAGTGTGGACTCGGTGAGAACGAGAAATACGCCAGTTTAGTTTGTTACTAGAAGTCCCAGAATCCAGACTGGAACCTGGCACATAGTAGATGTTCCGCAAATGTGTGTTGATCATGACTGAGTGCCTGACAAATGGTAAAACTTAAAGTGTAGCTGTTATCCTATTATTAGTTGGGATTAAAATCCAAGTTTTCTAACTTTATATCTACTGTGCGGGTCCAACGGTGGCCCTAAAAAAAGACACGACCTACCCCGCAGACCTGTAAAGGTGGATGTAATTGAGAATCTCCAGATGAAACCATCCTGAATTTGGGGTGGCCCTAACCCAACGACAGGTGTCCTTATCCGAAGAGGAGAAGGTGATGTACAGGTGGTGGCCGAGATTGGGGTGATGCAGCTGAAGCGAGAGCACCACGGACTGCCGGCTGCCCCTGGAGCCTCCCTCCGACCCCGAAGGAAGCAGCCCGGCACCCCTCCATCTCACACCTCACCTTCCAGGCGGGGAGAGAGGAAGCTCTGCGGCCAGCCAGCCAGGCTGTGGTCATTAGTGACGGCTGCGCTGGCAAAGTCACACACACACGTACACCGGGGCCCCATGTCTCTTTGGACACTAAACGGGTCTCCGGTTTGGCCCAGCGATCTGGACTTGACCTTACTTTGGCAGCAGGCCTCATCGGAACGGCACACCCTTCCAGGTGGACAAGTGCCCTGGCTCAGCCTCCGCTCGGCCTGGGCACTGCTTCCCTGGCCCGCCCAGCCTGGCCGCTGGTCCTGAGCTCCCCGCCTGCTCCCAGCACAGCTGGTGCGGCTGCGAGCGGCTGATAAGGCTCCCAGGCCCGGCTCCAGACCCGAGGGGCTGAGGTGCTGCGGGATCGGAGCCAGGCCACGGCTCTCTGGCCCCGCCTGCCGGTGGCCTGGCTGGTACCCCCGGCTCCGACCTGCTGGTGCTCTCGCTGCCCTCGGACCCATCGGCCACGCTGCATTAACGCGCTGGCGGTCCTTCGGTTCCTGTCCCCGTTCCAGCCATGTCTGTGTGATGTTTAATTTATGCTGGAAGAAGTGGAAGAAGCTCACTCCTTCCTGCCTCCGGCGCTTGCTGGCACTGCTGGCCCTGGGCCCGGAGACCAAGTGCCAGGAGGAAGGTTTGCCGTCTGGATCCAAAAGGGTTTCACAGCACCCTCCTCCCCGCAGGTGGGAGCAGTGCACTCAGTTCCCCAGACCTCCCCCGGAGTGAGGCCCCAGGCAGACAGGAAGCCTGCTCTCCAACCCCTTTCTCCTTAGCCGCTAACGGGGATTGACAGCTAAGCAGGTGGCTTTCAAAATGTCTTTTGCTTCCTGTTAATCAAGCTGTGGTGCCCGCCTCCCCACCCACCCAATTTGTCAAGTCCTCCCTCAGCCCAGGCGAGGGGGACCTCCTTCCCACAGCTGTCTACACGCCCCCTGGAAGGTGAGCCGTCCCTTCACAAAAATACACCGCAGAGCACTCGCCAGGGGAATGTATCTCTGAATAGGTGACGGCTAAGGAAAATAGCTTCCTGTCGGCGCTGAGGGTTTTCCAGTCCAGAAAGGGCCTCCATTCAATGGAACAAAGATGTGTTGAGTACTTCCGTGCACCTAGAACCACAAGACAGGCCAGCCCTCAGCCTGTGAACTCTGAGGGGCGAGGAGCTGTACCTATGCTCAGTGGAGCCCTAGTGCTGCCAATGGTCCTGGCACATAGTAGGTGCTCCATCATGAGTAAGGATGAATGTTCAATTCTTAGGAAAGAAAACAACTGGAAGTTCTGGGAGAAACTTCCAGAAGGTGTGTCCTAAAAATCCAAACCAGCAAGGCCCCTTTGGAATCATCCTGCCTACCCTGAATGTTTATGAGTAATGACAATAGCCAGCACTTTCTGTGACGTGCCAGGCACTGAGCTGAGCACGTCAGATTTATTACCTCATTTAATCCTATCACTACCCTCATTACACATGAGGAGATGAAAGATCAGAGAGGGTAACTGACTAACCTGAGGTCACACAGCTGGTGAACAGCAGGTCAGGACTCATGCCCAGCTCTGTGAAGCCAGGGCCTGTCATGTTTGACTCTGTGCTATAATGTCACCTTTTATAATTTAACTAGTAGCCCATTTGCAGGAAGAATCCTGCAAGCGGCCACTGCAGCTGTGTGCGCTGCCGCTTTTGCAGCTGCCGCGCCTGCACCCACGCACCACTGCTGCCCGCCCCGCTCTGCCCCGCTCTGCCCCGCTCTGCCCCGCTCTGCCCCGCCCCACCCCACCCTGACCGGGCTTTCCCTCTGGCAGCCACCTTGCTTTCTGCTTTTCCTCCCTCTTCCTTCTAAGTTGTCTTCAGTCTTCACTCCTGCCTCCCTCAGCATATGCAAATTAACCACCATCTTTGTTGGGTAATTTGCATACTCACCCTGATTGGTTGGTGGGTGTGGCTTGGGCATAGTGAAGGTGCAGTCAATTTGCATATTACCATTTTATTAGGTAGGATAAGCTGAATCCAAGAAGCAGGAAGAGGTGACCGGAATTTGCACGGCTGAAAGTAACATTGAGGGCTTAAACTTGGCATTCCTGATCTCTCACCCCGAACTCCTGCTCCACACGGCAGTGCCCCTTACCACAGGCCAAACCAGCAGCCTTAAAACTTCAGCTCTTACAAAGAAAGACATCTGTCTGGCCAAGGCCTTTTAAAAAGATAATTTTTAAAAATAAAATAATTATTTTGGAAAAAGGCAACATGTCTGATCACCCTCCCCCCCCCCCCAAAAAAAAAAGACAAATAGAAAAAGTTAACCTGCTTAAAATATTAATATACTGCTTGTATACTGCCTTTTTTCCAGGAACTAAAAGAGTTTAATACAGGCCATGAATTCTTGGACTATTTCTGAAGGGAGGAAAGCAAGCATCAGTATCTACTTTTTAATACAAGGACCACCTGGAGAGCTGGGATGCAGAGCAAATTCAGGGCCAGCCAAACAAGGTGCCTTGAGAAGCGCACGGCTTCCCATCATTCATCAGTGAACCCTGTGGCTTATGGCATTGTTCTTGAAGCGAAAGTCCAAACAAGTGATTCTCACACTTGAACCTGCATCAGAATCACCAAGAGGGAGAGAGCACCCATCAGGGCAGCACCCCATGCCTCCCCTCCCCTCCTCTCCCTTCCCTTCCCCTCCTCTCCCCGCCCCTCCCTTCCCTCCCCAGTTTCTGATTCAGCAGATCTGGAGTGAAGTCTCCATTCTGCGTTTGCACAAGTCCTGCTCCAGGAACCGCACTTGAGAAGCGGCCGCCAGAAGGCCGTGCCGTTGGGGATGGTCCTACAGCAGGTAGGCGCTCAACCTGCAAATAAAGTCACGCAGCTTGGGCTCCTGGCTCTGCCAATTTACATGCTCACTTCTTTCATATTTCAATGTTTTTCTTTTGAAGAAATGGGGATGGTGATGGTGATGGTGACAACTTTACAGTGTTGGCAGAGTGTGCAGTAGTTGGCACCTTCCTTTTGTCCTGACGCAGGTGACCGTGCTTAGCAGTCTTCCTTGATGCTACAGAGCCTCCCTAACAAGGCATCATAAATTAGGAAATAGCCCTTCTGAGAAACCGGCGGTCCCCGAGAACTCTTAATTATGGGAATGATCGTGGAGCTCGCGGGCCCTGAAACTGTGATCAGCGGGTGTGCTGCTCTAGGATATGAACTTCCGAGTCCTGCGGTACAAGCCCATTAGCGAGGGTAGTGACCTAACTGTGATCCATTTCCAGAGAGTTAAGTAACAACATCAAATTTTAATGATGCTGGCAAGGTTAACTATGTCTGATGGCGGTATATTCAGCAATACTTAAGTCTGAGTTTTAATAACAGGGTTCTCTCCACCCCTGGGTTCCATTTGTTCCCCAGCTGGAAGAAAGGACCTGTGTACATGTAAAATGGCAAGAGTATGCTGAATTTTTACCCGTTTCCACAATTCTCCCAGTGAAATGGAGGGCCTACAGTCTCCATTGCGTGCCCCTGTGAGAGCATATGGGGAAAGTAAGCATTCACTGCAACTGTTACTAGGGCTCCTATTGTCCCTGGCATTTTAGGCATGTGAACAGGTAATGCCATGGACCTTTAGGAGCAGTTTGTCAGCTAGTGCCAGTTCAGCATCTTGCAAATGCCCCATCCCACACCTCTTATGGACTTGCACCCTGCCCCAGCCTGCAAGCATGGGTGCACACCCGTCCCAGGTCCCTGGGGCAGGGCCTCAACTTCACGTCTTTGCACACAAAGCTAGTTCCCAAAGGCAAGTGATAGGGTGTCCTAAGCCCGTGGTCGGCAAACTGCGGCTCGCGAGCCACATGCGGCTCTTTGGCCCCTTGAGTGTGGCTCTTCCACAAAATACCACTGGCCTGGGCGAGTCTATTTTGAAGAAGTGGCATTAGAAGAAGTTTAAGTTTAAAAAATTTGGCTCTCAAAAGAAATTTCAATTGTTGTACTGTTGATATTTGGCTCTGTTGACTAATGAGTTTGCCGACCACTGGCCTAAGCTATAGCACGCGGAGTGGAGCGGCAGACTGTACTGGCCCCCAGTGAATGACTCTGGGGACATTTATGCTCATCTGTAGCCCACTCCCCTGAAGCAGGGCCGGCTCTGTGACCAGCAAGACGAGGCCGGGATGCTGGTGTGTCTGTGGAGTCTGCTTTTGCACCTGCTCTCATGTAAGATCAGGCTACCTTACACCGCCATGCTGAGAGAAGTCCAACCTCATCACGTGGACAGGGACACATGGAAGAGAACCCAGGCCCCAGCCAGGGGCCCCATCAGACTCCTAGCGGCAGCCACGCCTACCTGCCAGCTGGTGACTGAGGCCATCCTAGACATGGAGTCTCCAGCATTAGTCCAGCAGCCCCAGCTGCAAGTTGGGAGCAAATACAGTGGCTATTGTTTACCTGGTGAGGCCAGTGGGTCTTATGCAGGTGCCCCACGTTGGGCTGCCAGTTGCAGGTGTCCCCCCCACATCCCGTGTGAGGTTCAGGGTTCAGGTTCAGGGTTCGGGCTCTGGAGGAGGCCACACACAAATGAAAGAGACAAGACAAGAAAATATTAATTTGGGAATTGGGGGCCAGGCAGAAGCCCAAGAGAGGACTCTGCTTTGCTCTGGCCTTGTGATTCCTTTTATTCAGGCTTGGGATCCACCCATAGCCCTTAGGCAGGCAATTCCAGTAACAGCTCCATGATAGCCCATCAGCAAGGATTTACATAAGACTGAAAGGTGGAAGTTGCTTCAGCTCCCTTTGTCTCCACCAGATAGTGGGTGTATGGCTCTGACCCTTGCCAGAGCCTCATGGTTGACGAGTCTTCCGAACTCCTTGTTCACCCCTTTCTGCTAGTGAAGGCAATGGGCAGCTTCCAACAGTCTTATTAAGCAGCAACAGATAACCAAGAGAGTAACTCAAAGAATAGCCAGGGCAGCTCAGCACGAGGATGCTGTGCAGATTGCAGCCTTAACGAGTCACAGCTGCCGCCATTAGGGTGCCGTGGAAAACACACGTCCTAAGGAGCGTGGTGCACACTTTATTTGATACCAGTTTCTGACCACAGCCTTCTTTTACTCTTCTGTTCTCACCCCTTTGGGTTTGATTTTTATATCAGGAAGAAACCCAAAAGGAGTATTTTTATTATTATTAGACTAGAGGCCCAGTGAACTGGGCACGGGTAGGGTCTCTAGTGGCTACCGACTGCTGGCAGGGGCCTCCCTTCATTTTACACCACCCCCTGGTGGTCAACACACATCATAGCAAGTGGTCAAGCTCGCAGTCAGTTGAACTCCTGCCCGAGGGGTCAATTTGCATATTAGGCTTTTATATATATAGACTAGAGGCCCGGTGCATGAAATTCATGCATGGAGGGGGGGGGCGGGGTGTCCCTCAGTCCAGCCTGCATCCTCTCCAATCTGGGACATCCCTCTCACAATCTGGGACTGCTGGCTCCTAACTGCTCGCCTGCCTGCCTGCCAGCCTGATCGTCCCCTAACTGCTCCCCTGCTGGCCTGATTGATGCCTAACTTCTCCCCTGCCAGCCTGATCATCCCCAACTGCCCTCCCCTGCAGGCCCGATTGCCCCCAACTGCCCTCCCCTGCTGGCCTGGTTGTCCCCAACTGCCCTCCCCTGCCAGCCTGGTCACCCCCAACTGCCCTCCCCTGCCGGCCATCTTGTGGTGACCATCTTGTGACGGCCATCTTGTTATGATGTCATGCGATGCCACCTAGGCTTTTATTATATAGGATTCTGACAGTCCAATAATCTAGGCCTGGCATTTAATTATGTCTAATATTCATTTTCATCATAAGAGCATCAGAAAATCTGGTCAAATATACAAAAGTGATGACCTAATTAACACGATGGTTCGTGTGCATTTAAAACTGTGTGTACCTCAGTGCATTTGGGGACTAGTGACAAAAAGAACTGACTCCACAGTGAGCCATTCACCCTCCAGCCGTATGTGGCCTGCCTTGAGAAACTCACGTTTCTGTCGGTTAAGGGGACAACTGTGCACAGTGAAGGTTTCTGGCACTTCCTCTGTGAGGCACTCATTTCTACCAGTAATCTTTCCAAAGTGAGAGGAAGCACACAGGACCCAAACCAATCAATCAGCAAATTATCATTTGTAAGTATTCCGTAAAACCTGGTTCCGTTCCCTTTTAACCCCTGAGGAAAAACTCTTAGATGTCTGGTGGTAACAACCAGAGGCTGATTTTCAAAGTCTTCATTCTGTAGTGGCTGTTTCTCCGGACCTCGCATCGTCTCTGAATCTTCCTTCTCTCCAGAGAATGGCAGTGGTTATGTGAACAGTTTGCTAACTCCATCCTGCAAGAGGGAGACTAGAACATGCATGAAGGTTTGGTGTTTACCTTTGCAACAGTGGGATTTTCTGAACTTCTGCAAACAGATACTTTAACCTCCTGAAATGTTTCCTGGGAATTGAACACAAATGGCCACAACCAGAAGGGAGCTAAACTGCCAGTTGGCACCACACACTGGTGTCTGCAGCTTCCAGGGAGGCAGGGAGCCCATGAGAAAGAGACTCACACAAGAGCCCTGGGATTGTGATCAACTCCACAGCTTCCTCACATGAATGTAGTGAGATGAATGAGGCGTCTACCAAGACAGAACTGGCATTGTTGCTATTATTACAGCACTAGAGGCCCAGAGCACAAAATCATGCAGGTAGGGTCCGCTAGGCCTTAGCCTCCTGCGATCAGGGCCATCTTCTGCCTGTTCACCAGTCTCCAGGCTGAACGCCGCCTCCACTGCTGGGCTGTCAGGCCGTTGGGATCACCAGCTCATTCCCAGATGCTTGGGGGCTCAGGCTTGTGGGAAAGCAGGTGCCAGTGACTTCACCTCCAAGCGCGTGCACCGGGCCGGCCGCTGATGGAACGTGCTGCCTGCTCGGGGCTGCTCACACGGGCGCTGCCGCTGCCGCTGCCGCTGCCGCTGCTGCTGGGGCTTGAGGCGCTGTCATTTGGTCGTCACGGTCGTCACAGACACTGGCTTTTTATGTATAGAGATTCTTAATCTCCGAATATTAAGAACAGCCACTATTTGTTGACTGTCATGCACTTCTTGCATGATCTTGACCAAGATGGTTTTCTTCCCCTAGGGCTGTGTCCTCCCCACCGGCTATGAAGGAGCTGTACTGAGGATTGAATGAGATCTCCTCAGATGCTGGGGTTTACTTCCCAAATAAACAAATTACATGTCAAGGTTTGTTCTTGGAAGATCCCACACTAAGAAACCGCAGAGCCCGGGTGGTCGTGCCTGATTTACCAGCCTTGGCCCTCACTGTCTGCTGCCTGGGACTGGAAACTTGAGTGCCTGGTGGTTTTAGCTCTCACCTGAGAGCAATCATGTCAGCTCCACCTCTGCAGCATCCTGATTTTCTATATTCTTTAAGCAGCTGACATCTTTTTAAATATATACATTAAAATTAACAAATAACTGCTACTCAATATTTCTTTTATCAGCAGAAGAAAGTACCCCTAAATGCATGTTCTTCTGGCATAGAAATGTGCTGGGAAGCTGTAAGCATCACTTTGTCTCTGCTGCTGTGGTTCTGAAATGTGCTTATGATCCACTTCCTTGTCCTCATGAGACTCCTGGGCCTTTTTATCAGATGTTAAATTCAGCCAGCAGACCCACTTTCGCTAACCCATAGACTGGGAAAAAAACGGAGACACTGACTTACACCCTCAATTTGCCTGCAATCAACTTTTGGAGACAATTATGTGCATAAAAATATTTTTACTTAAGATCGACTCTAATACTATAACGTAGGGTCAAGGGCAGGAAACTGGGGAAAGGATGGATTTCTTTCTATCAGAACATCAGAAAAAGCTTGAGCATCAGAGCTAAGCAACAGGACCAACAAAAGCATAAGCACTAACCTGAAAACATGCAAAACAAAAGTTTAGGTCCTGCAAGAAATCTGTAGCTGCGAGCTTGTTATGGATTTACAGGATGCAACTATGGACAATTGCCCTGAATGGTTACCTGACTTACGTCACTGATTAAGTGCAGGGTCAGGGCCCGTCCCAGTCAGAAGACGGCCCTGTACCTGACTCATCGCTACGGCTCTGGAAAGAGGCTGTTTACTCCGGAGGTTTTCACTGACGGCCAAACCCCTGCATTTCCCATGCCTGGGGAGGAGCAGCTGTATGGTTCCCAAAAGCAGGCTGCCTCACCTTGGTGTTTTCTCTTTTTCAATAACCATAGGTATGTACACCACATGAGGAGCTGGTTTTGCATAATGCTTGGGCAACCTTATATGTGCAGTTCCAGATTGAGTGCCCCATCATGTATCAATCAGTTACAAACTCATCTGTATTCTATCCCTACACCAAGTCTCTACCCATCATCTCCCAGCCATTGATGCCTTTCCACCCTAATTTTAGGTGTTCATGGATTGTGTTTTGGTTTTTGCCATCTGGTCTCCCTTCTCACATTCAATTTTTCCTTCCCAACCAGCCATTATCCCTCTGCCTATGCTACCTTCCTGAAGCGTGATTGCAGGTAGTATAATGGCGTGTTTAAGAGAGCGGGCTCCGGCACAGACAGAGTTGAGTTGAAGGCTTGCCTCTGTAGATAAAAAGACAGTAAATGGATGTTATCATCTACATCCAGTGTTGGCAAGTCTGGCCTGTGCCATAAAGTTTTGTTGAGATGAATGCATTCCCATTCATTTCTGTATCATCTAGGACTGTTTTCCACCACAGGGGCTAAGTTGAGTTTTTGTCACAGGGATTGTGTGGTTCTCAAAGCCTAACATATTTACAATATGGTCCCTACAGAAAAAGTTTGCCAATCCCAGATCTATATCTTGGAAGTGCTGAAAAAATTACATACAAAATTTCATGAAAAGAGGCAAAGGGATTCAAGATGACAGTGTGGGAAAAGCCTGAACTCACCTCCTCCCACAAACACAACACATCTACAGCTACATATGGAATAATGTTCTTGGAAAGAGACCTGAAAACTAGTTGAACAGTAAATCTACAACATAGCCTAAAAGAGCCACATCGAGACAGGTAGGAGAGGCAGAGATACACTCTTGCTCCACATGGGGCAATCCACAATTGGGAGGGACCTCAAAAACACAGAGCTTGTCATGAAGAAGCAAGGGTTCATGCCCTACATCAAGCACCCCCAAATCCTGGGTCCTGCTCTACAGAGACAAGCTGCCAAAATATCTTGCTTTGAAAGCCAGTGGGGATTACATCCAGGAAAATCATAGAACTCTAAGGAATGGAGAGTCACTTTAATGGGAGTACATGCAGACTCGCTAGCCCTGTTGACCTAGCGCAAAGGCAGCAGTTTGAAAAGCACCTAAAATACATGTGAACGAGACACAATTACTAATATTAAACCTTCTTCAGAGAGGCAGAAACCTGTTGGGATCCTCTCCAGAGACAGAGACACTAATGGGCACCATTTCTGCAATCTGATCCTATCTTGCTAGTCCTGGCTGCCTGGCACCATTTTAGAATTCTCCCTCTCTCCTCCTAGCAGCTGTGGGAGTGCCCCAGCAACTTCCATGCCACAACCATGTCCCAGCCAGCTGGGTGAGCACCCCACCTGCACCCACACAGCATCCTCAACCCCACCACAGCAGATGTGCATGCAGCCTACACAGGGAACACCCATGGGAGTCTGGCTCTGGTGGCCAGGGGGATTGTGCTTGTAATCCCCACATATCATCTCCTACACAGGCATCTCCTTCAAGACTGGGAGAGGTTGCTGATTCATCTAACATGCAGAATCAGGCAAAATTGGACAGAAATGTGTTCAAAACAAGAGAAAACAATATAGAACCTCAAAAAAAAAAAAAAAAAAAAAGACCCTCTAAAGCAGAGATAAGTAATCTGCCTGACAAAGAATTCAAAGTAATGATCATAAAAATGCTCACTGAACTTGGGAGAGGAGTGGATAAGCACAGTAAGAACTTCAACAAAGAAAGAGAAAATGTAAAAAAGAAAAAAACACCAAACAGAAGTCACAAACAAAGCTGAAGAGTAGCTGAACTGAAAAGTAACTAGAGGGATTCAACATCAGACTGGATGCAGCAGAAGAACAAAGCAGTAAACCGAAGGACAAAGCATGGGAACTCATCTAGACAGGTCAGAAAAAATAAGAAAAATTAAAAGTGAAGACACATCAAAAGATCTATGGGACATCATTAAGCAGAATAAAATTTGTATTATAGGAGTCCCAGGAGGAGAAAGGAGGAAGGACCAGAGAACTTATCTGAAGATATAATGACTAAAACTTTCCTAATCTGGGGAAGGAAATTCAAGTCCAAGAAGCCCAAATAAGAAAAACTCAGATCCACACTAAGACACATTATAATTAAAATGTCAAAAGTTAAAATTAAAGAGAGAATTTCAAAAGCAGCAAGAGAAAAACAACTTATTACACACAAGAAAAAAACCATAAGGATATCAGCAGATTTTTCAGCAGAAACCTTGCAGGCCAGAGGTAGTGGTACAATACATTCAAAGTGATGAACAGGGAAAAGCTACAACCAACCATACTCTACCTGGCAAGGTTATTACTAAGAACTAAAGGAGATCCTGGCTGGCATGGCTCAGTGGTTGAGCATCCACCCAGGAATCAGGAGGTCATGGTTCAATTCCCGGTCAGGGCACATTCCCCGGGTTGCAGACTTAATCCCCAGTAGAGGGCATGCAGGAGGCAGCCAGTTGATGATTGTCTCTCATCATTGATGTCTCTCTCTCTCTCCCTCTCCTTCCTCCCTGAAATCAATAAAAAATTTATTTTTTAAAAAAGAGTTAAAGGGGAAATAGTTACCCAGATAAGCAAAAACTAAGACTTCATCACCACTACACTGGCCTTACAAAAAATGGTGAAGGGTCTTTTTAAATTGAAAAGAAATGGTACTACTTAATAACAAGAAATCATATGAAAGTAAAGGAAATGTAATAAAGGTAGGGTATTAATAAATTATAAAGTTAGTAAAAATGTTAAAAGACAAAACTAGTAAAGCTACAGCAAATAGTTAAGAGACATACACAATTAAAAGATGTTAAATGTGACATCAAAAAACAAAATTGGGAGAAGAATTAAAATATAGCTTTGGACTATGTTCATATTCAAGTTGCTATAAATTTGAAATAGATTCTTATATTCACAGAAAGTTGTATGCAACCTCATGATAACCACAAAGCAAATACTTACAGTAAATATGCAAAAGAAAATGAGAATGGAATATAAACATACCACTAAATAGTCATTAAACCAGAGGGAAAAGAGAACTAGAAGAAGAAAAGGACAGAGAGGAACTACAAAAACAACCAAAAAAACAATGAACAAAATGTCAATAAGTACAAACATGCCGATAACTACTTTAAATGTATTGGATGAAATTTTCCAATCAAAAGGCATAAGTGGCTCAATGTATAAAAATAACAAGATGCATCTATGTGCTTTCTACAAGAGGCTCACTTCAGAAGGATAGACACACAGACTGAAAGTAAAGGGATAGCCAAAAATCCATGCAAATAGAAAAAAAAGCTGGTATAGCTATACTTATATAAGATAAAATTTACAACAAATATCATAATAAAAAAAAAACAAAGAAGGGCATTAATTACATAATAGACCACATCTAGGCAGAGACAAATAAATATATCCTATCCAATGGAAAGCATCTAGAACAAAACAAACAAAAAATTGCTACAGAGGAGAAAGAGTGAATGAGCAATATACCTGACTACCAATGTTAGAATTTGCTTTAATTATTCCTAATAAAAATTTAGTTCCATAATATTTATTGTAATTTTGCAGGGCAGGTATTGGGACTTATTCATTCTCATATCCCTAGTGCCTCACTCAACACATGCCACTTAATGATGCTCAATAATTATCAGAGGAATAAATGAATGATGAAGCAAGAAGATAAAGGAAGTGGAAAATGGATGTGTGAAAGAAACACTGTATCCATTCATCCATTAATGGACACTTAGGTTGTCTCCATGTCTTGGCTGTTGCATAAATGCTGCCCTAAACATAAGAGTGCATATCTCTTTTTGAGTGATTGTTTTCTCTTTTTTCAGGTATACCCTAAGTGGAGATGCAGGATCAAATGGTAGTTCTATTTTTAATTTTTTTACAGCCTTCCATACTGTTTTCCATAATGGTTGCACCAATTGAAATTCCCACCAACAGTGCACAAGGGCTCTCTTTCTCCATATTCCTACCAACAGTTGTTATTTCTTGTCTTTTTGATAGTATCTATTCTGACAAGTGTGAGGTAATATCTCATTGCATTTCTCTGATTATTAGAGATGTTGAGCATTTTTTATGTGCCTGTTGGCCATCTGTATTTCTTTGGAAAAATGTCTATTTAGATCTTCTGTTCATACTTCAATTGTATTTTTGTTATTAAGTTGTATGAGTTCTTTCTATATTTAGTTTATTGATTCCCCTGTCAGATAAATGATTTGCAAATATCTTCTCCAATTCAGTCATCTGGCTTTCATTCTGTTGATGGTTTTCTTTGTTGTGCAGAAGCTTTTTAGTTTGATATTGTCCTATTTGCTTATTTTTACTTTTATTGCCATTGTGGTCAGAAAGCATGACCGATATGATTTCAATCTTCTCTGATTTACTAAGACTTGTTTTATGGCCTAACATGTGATCTATCCTGGAGAATGTACCATGTTTACTTGAGAAGAATGTGTATTCTGTTGCTTTTAGATGGAATGTTCTATACATATCTTTTAAGTACATCTGGCCTAATCTGTTGTTTAAGGCTGATATTTCCTTATTGATTTTCTGTCTGAATGGCCTACCCATGGATGCAAGTGAGTTATTAACATCCCCTGCTAATACTGTAAGACTGTCTATCTCTTCCTTTAAGCTGTTAATATTTGCTTTATATATTTAGGTGCTCTTATGTTGGGTGCATAAATATTTATAAATCTTATATCCTTTTGTTGGATTGACTCCTTTATCATGATGTAATGCTCTCTTTGTCTTTTATTACAGTCTTTGTTTTAAAGTCAATTTTGTCTTTAATAGACATATTACCGGAAAGGGACCAGTCCTGAGAACAGGTCAGAGACAAAGGGGGCCTTGGAGACAGGTTTGGAGGTAAGCCTGGACAAGCTGCTGCTACCCATTGCTCCCCTGGTTGCAAGTCTCATGGGATCCCTTGGAGTTTAGGAGATGCACGCATGTGGGGGAAGAAGGGGAAGAGAATGGCACAGGCATGATCCTGGGAAGGAGGGTGTACGCTGGGTCCTTCATTTTGAGGGTTTTTAAAGGCTGGGAGTTTGGGGAAGGTCTTATGGGGGATCTCAATACAATATTCATCAGCTTGTTGCTGATGCACCAAAATGAGATTTATTCCCTTAATTTCATCTGTCCTTGAGTGTGGTTGGCACAAACAGCACTACTTAGATTTCTGCTATCCATCTTCCTGAGTAGGGTGATTTAAGCTATTTACCCTCTGGTTGGGGAGAAGTGTAAACTACTTACTCTTTTATTTTGGTGTTTTAATTGTTTGTTATTTTTTAAATGTGTCTTTATTGTTGAAAGTATTTCCCACATTGGACCCTCCACCCCTCCCTTATCCCCTCCCCCAGTCCTCACCACACTATTGTCTGTGTCCATGGGTTATGCATATATACAAGTTCTTACTCTTAAGTGTCCTTGATTAGGGAAGATAGGATTTTGTGATTTACTAGATGGCTATAAACTGCTTGGCCATTTAACTATCTGTCTCAACTTCCCTATTCCCCTTGTCCTGGCTTACTGGCCTGTCTCATTTCCCCCTCAGAGACTTGCACACCTGACATCTTTTAGGGGTGATGAGGCAGAGCAGCAGGTCTTCAGTAAGGGCTTCCTGCGGACAAGGGCTGTGGTTCCTGCCTACACGGGGTGTGGAAGGCTCTCCCTGCCTGACATAAGGGGGAAAGGGACGGGGATCCGAGACTGGGACAGAGGCTGTTAGCTGACGCTTCCAAAGTAGGGGAAGGCTGGAACCCCCAAAGCATCATCATCTGTGTTGTCAGTGGAAATAGGATTCTTCCACGGAGTTGCAAGAGAAGCATTTCGGGGTTCACACATAGGAGGATGTGAGGTGCAGTGGTAAGATTTATTGGAGCAAAAACTAAGGAATGCCCCCGGATGCCAGAGTCTCGCCCATGACCAGGTGGCTGGTGGATGGAAGTCCAGGGCCTGGTGAGCACAAGGGCCCAGCAGGAGGTCAGGATCCAGAACTGTAGCACCATCCCACTGGGCTCGGAGAGTCCAGCAGAGGCTGTGCCCCCACTGCGCTCCGGCCCCATCGGCGCCATGCTTCAGCCCAGGCGGGGGCCACACAGCTGCTGTGAAGAGAGAACACCAACCAACCAGCCTCAGGCCTTGTTAAGCTCTCCCCATATTTCCTTGGTTTGGGGCCGTGGTTGGCAAACTGCGGCTCTCGAGCCACATGCGGCTCTTCGGCCCCTTGAGTGTGGCTCTTCCACAAAATACCACAGGCCTGGGTGAGTCTATTTTGAAGAAGTGGCATTAGAAGAAGTTTAAGTTTAAAAAATTTGGCTCTCAAAAGAAATTTCAATCGTTGTACTGTTGATATTTGGCTCTGTTGACTCATGAGTTTGCCGACCACTGGTTTGGGGAAACAGAAAGCTTTCTTTCAAACTAACCAATCTTCTCCTAACTCTTCACGAGCTCGTACTGGGGTCTTCCAGGTCTCGTGCCCTCATCTTATTGGGTCTTTCCCCCAGATGTTTCCCAGGCTAGACTCCTCCTTTTCAGTCGTCATCTTGGCTCCTGCTACGCATGCCTCATCCTCTGGCTTCTACTGTGCATGTCTCAGCAGAGGGCTTTCCCCTGCCGTCTGTGCTTGTCTCCCAGAGACTGCACAGCTGGTTCTTCCTGCCCACGGCGGGGAGGGGTGCTGATCCCCTGGGCTGGGCAATGTGGCAGAACCCTGGAGTGTCCGGAAGCTATAGATTCCACACTTAATTACTCTTAGCCAGGTTTGCTCCCTCTCTTTGTTAATACCTGACTAGCTGCCTACTGTAACAATGTAAGTATCGCTACCCAGCTTTCTTCTGGTTTCCATTTGAATGGGACATCTTTTTCCATCCCTTCGCTTTCAGTCTGTGTGTCCTGATATCTGAAGTGAATTTCTTGTAGACATTATGTTGATAGGTCTTGTTTGTTTTTATCAATGGAGCAACTTCATGTCTTTTGATGAGAGAATTTAAATCCAATACATTTAAAGTAATTATTGACAGGTGTGTACCATCGGCATTTTGTTCATTGTTTTCTGGCTGTTACGTTGTTTCTCTCTGTTCCTTTCTTCTCTCGCTTTCTTCCCTTGTGGCTCAATGACTTTTTGTAGCGATGGGCTTAGATTCTTTTCTCACAGTCTGTTGCGTATTAACTATAGGTTTTTTGTTTGTGGTTGCTATAAGGTTTACCTATCACAGCCTATACTTATACCCGTGTATTTTGTGGATAACAAATTTGGTTTGAAGACATTCTAAAACTCCAGATTTTTACATTCCCCCAACATTTTGTGGTTTTGATGTCACATTTCACATCTTTTCATTGTATGTTTTACTCAGCACCATTAACTTTCACCATTCTGCTCTTCTGCCTTCTAACATTCTATATCAGTGATGGCGAACCTATGACACGCGTGTCAGCACTGACACGTGTAGCCATTTCTGATGACATGTGGCCGCATGCCGAGGATGAAACATTTGCTGCTCCTGAGGATGAAACATTTGCGACTAGAGTCTTGGAGTTAGTTTTTTCCTCAAAGTGACACACTACCCGAGTTATGCTCAGTTTTTTGGCGAAGTTTGACACACTGCCCATCACTGTAGAATCTATATAGTTTCCTCCTTTTAATCACTGTGAATTATCACTCACTCTTTTCTTTGATTTTTTAAAAATAGCATATGCAACAGTCCCTTGATTTTTATTTACTTTATTTTTTACTTGTATTTGGTTATTTTATTTTCTGCTTTTAACTAAAGATTCCAAATATATTTGCCCACCTCCCATGAATCTGTTAAACATACCTATATAATTAATATACCCTTAATACAATTTTTTCATCTTTTCCTTATTTTATAATCTCCTAATTCTCCTTACTTTCTATAGTGGCATTATTAAAAATGTGCTTCTTGAAATGTTAATAGCTATTCTATTTAAGAAAAATAAAAAAAGACTTGGTATTATAGGGTTGTTGTTTTTCTTAGAGGAGAAACAAAAGAGCAAATAATTTGAAATTTTAAAAAGTATATATTTTTTGAAAAAAATAACTTTTTTTGCTGAGGTTTTGTGAAGAACACTTCCAGAATTATTGAACTAAAATGTTATTACATTATTTTAAACTAGAGGCCCAGTGCACGAAAGTCGTGCATAGGGTGGTGGTGGGGGGATCCTCAGCCCAGCCTGCACCCTCTCAAAATCCAGGACCCCTCAGCGGATGTCCAACTGCTGGTTTAGGCCTAATCCCACACAGGATCAGGCCTAAACCGGCAGTCAGACATCCCTCTCGCAATCTGGAACCACTGGCTCCTAACCACTAGCCTGCCTGACTGCCTCATCACCCCTAACCACTCTGCCTGCCTGCCTGATCACCCCTAACTGCTCGCCTGCCTGCCTGATTATCCCTAACCACTCTGCCTGCCTGCCTGATTGCCCCTAACCACTCACCTGCCAGCCTGATCATCCCTACCTGCTCTCCTGCCTGCCTAATTGCCCCTAACCGCCTCAGCCTTGACCCCTGCCGTGGTGGCTTCGTCCAGAAGGATGTCCGGAATGATGTCTGGAAGGTCGTTCAGCTGTCTAATCTAATAAGCATATTACCCTTTTATTATTATAGATACTTAAGTAATTAAGAAGACTAAAATGTTATGTAATTTGTGGTAAGCTACTACTAAGCATTTTCTTGGAAACTAATAATTTAGTACCAAAGAGATAAGATGCATTAGTATCCAAGTTAAAGCTGTAGTCATCCAATGGAGTAGGAGGAAGATAAGACAGTATTAAAGCTGATTTCCTCATTGGGGTAGTGATGTCAGCCATTTAGAAATTTCCCAATGGTATTGATTTGAGACTACGTGCTAAAGACTGGGAAGCCACAACATGGAGAGGCCAGAACTCCCCTTCCCACACGCACACCTTAGACTGAAGTGAGTGAGAAAGAGACTCCGGAAATTTCGTGCTCAACCACTGAAATGTTGAGGTTGCTGTTATTGAGCTAGTATTACTGACCCTGAGAAAACTGAGGCCCCGAAATGTGAGAGCATGTCCAAGGTTCCACAGTGAACAAGGCCACAGCAGTCCTGTACTCTTTCTACCCAAAGATACAGCTTTATTTAGAGGAGACTTCATCATTTTATTCTTTTATTTTTAAAAACCAATTTGCAAGTAATCATTTGTATCCTCTCATAGCTTACCTTAGGTAAAGGTAAAAACTGCACTAAATGTCATGACATTAAATCAAGTCATTATATCAAAAAATTACAGTGGCAACTACTCCAAAACATTGAAGCAGCTCTATAATACAGCACATTAAGATAAATGAGATAACACTGCTTAAACTTTCTTCTGTTACCCAGTAATAGAATAGCCTGACATGACAGTGAAAGGTCTCCACAGCCTCAACAGTAGGATTTCTATGTACTTCAGGTAACTCTTTCCTCCCCTACCAATTGTTCTGCTCTAAATTAAATTATATGGGTATTTTTTACTTTAACAAGACTGCAATGTAGGGCATAGTGTCTTTAAACACAATCCTAAATAGAAGCCCTAATAAATCACTGTGTTTTGGATCTGAGCCATGTCTCCTCTATAAATTGGAATGGAAGATAAATGGTTCTGCAGAGGGACATTCACCTAAATAGGTTTATCCTCAGTAACAATGACAATGCTTTACAAAGATGTAAGAATCTAATGGAATCTCCGGGGAAGTTGGAAAGGTGCAATGTCAGTAGATTGAATCCAGGTCCTCCCTATTAAATAGCCATTCTTAAGCCAATCCTGACCAAGAGTTAAAGATCTCAAAAGCAAAAATTAAGTAGAGGCATTAGGAGCTACCCCCACCCCCCACTTTGTAAGGCTAAGACCAGGATAGAAGCAGAGAAATCTATATCTGGGCCGGGGAAACGTCAGTAAACAAAAGGCAAGAGCAGGGACACCAGAGGTCAAATTTAGGATGGACAAGGGCAAGCATAGGCTTGAGGTCTAAAATACTGACCAAGCCAGAGGAGAGAGAAAGATGCTTATGAGGGTAGAGGAGGGGGGAATTAGGACTTTAAATTTAAAACTAGATTCAAAACCTCATTCTACTACAATCAGAAGACTATTGGGAAGTCATCTCTTATTGCCTGTTTCTTCAAATGTATAATGAGAACACAGAATTGTATCTAATAGTACATCTTATGCAAATTCAAATATAAGTGCTCAGCAAAGAGGGAGAAACAATTTAAGTAGCTCACAGGTTCTGCCAGCCTTTAGGGCTGTGCTGTGTGCTCTGGAGGCTACATCCTTCTTCCTGTGTCTGTGCGCCTCTCACATGTATGAGGTCAAGAGCTCATTTCTCTGGCTAGTCACTGTATTTTCAGTCTCTAGAATAACACTTGAGATGTAGGAGTCCGTAAGTATTTGTGGGAGGGAGGAGGGAAGTAAAAAGGAAGGAAGAGAAAATAGAATCTTGTTGGATTGGGTGTGTCTCTATTTTTTATATGACATGACCCCAAAGAGAAGTCATTTACTTTACCAGGTGTGAGTGGAACAAACAGCAATGAATCCTAATACTTGTGTGAAAAGTAGCTGTGTTGAAACTTTGAAAGATAGAATTCTCAGGGGTAATTTTGGCCACATAAACAATTTCTGCTTATGTACTTTAGAACACAGCTGCCAAGTAAGATGCAACACTACTGTAATAATAATTGTAATGATGCTTGCACTAGGTTCATAGAACTAAGTAAGATTAAAATATAGACTGGCATTCTGCATAACAGTGTTGTAGTATGCAAATGCCAGGTAAAATAACTTAAATCATCTTCTGACTTCACATACTAGTATATCCTTTTATATGGAACTCTGTCACATAACAACTATTGTACATAGTTTCTATAGTTGCCTGGCAAAAGGAATTTCTACAGTTGAACTGCTAGATGATGATACCCCGGGGATAGGAAAATTCGCCAACTAAGGAGTCCAGCTACTCATTCCATCAGCCACCTTAGCCTTATAGCTCTATTGACATTCCCATCTTGGTTCTGTGGGGTTTGTCAATAGACATGCTCACAAACAATTAAAAGCTGTTGCTACCATTGTTAAACTTGCAAGCCTACATTCATTACTATTTGTGAGGTATTTTGTAATCTAATGACAACTCCATTGGTCAGTCAATGCTAACATGGTGTGGCCTGATATTTAAAGGAGCTACCTGTATCTTTGGGCAGACCTAAGATCAAGTAGAAGTTCTCTACTTATTTTTCCTATGAGTTTGAATAGGTCATTTCCCCTCCCGGTGCCTTCTTCCTCAACAATAAAATAGCATGTCTGTCGTGAATCTCAAACTTAATAGGTCATAAATAGAACTCTGCAGCTCCCACACTAATGCTCATACTGCTATCCTAGCCATGTATATGGCATCTCTCTACCCTCAGGTAATTGAGACAAAAACTTAGGAGTCATCATGTATGCCTTCCTTTCCTTTACCTGCTCCCAACATCACTGAGTTCTGTAGGTTCTTCTTTCAAAATACATTTCACTTCTAAAAACTTCTCTCAATATTCATTACCATCACCCTACCACACACCACTATAACTTTTTTTGAACTACAAACCCACTTAACTAGTTAGTTTTCCTCTCTTATCCCTTGTCACAATAATTATTTTTCAACCTCAAATCAGTCTTTTAATAGTTTTCCTTTCATTCCTGTTAATATAAAATCAGAACTTCCACACCATGCCCTAAGAAATATTTTCCATATTCTAAGGGTCACTTACTTCTGTGACTTCATCTCCTACCCTCTCCCATCACTCACTATTGTTCAAGTAGACAGCTCTTCTGTTCCTCAAACACATATTACAGTTTTCCAACTGAGGTCTTTGCCATTGTTGTTCTTCCTTCTGCCTAGAAGGTTCTTGGCCACTGACCAACAGATTAGTTCATTCTCATCCTTCAGAGCTCAGTCACTTCTCAGAGAAGCTTCCCCTGACTACCTTCAACAAGTCTCCTGCTCCTTATTAATCTCAATAATCTCAACCTTTCTAGAAACTACCCCAGTATATAATGAGCTCAATTACTTTTTTAATAATCTTCTCACTCATTAGAAAGTAAATTTTATGATATCAGAGATCTTGTCATTACTCTGTGCTGTGTTTGTAACACATAAAAGTTGCTCAATAACCATTTTGACTAATGGAATGAATGGTGGATGAGGGAGAAAGAGAGAGAGAGAGAGAAGAGAGAGAGAGAGAGAGAGAGAGAGAGAGAGGAAACTGACAACTGATGTATGGGAGCATGGGATTCCAAAGAATAATTCTGACTACACAGTTTTCACTCTGTATATTTAGAACCCATCTCCTGAGAAAAATATAATTCCACTGCAATCATCCTATCTAATAATAGACAAATATGCAAATTGACCATACCTCTGACTCACCCACAAGCCACGCCCACAAGCCATGCCCATCATCCAATCAGAGCAAGTATGCAAATTAACCCAAACCAAGATGGCTACAGCCACAGAGAGCAAGGTTTCCTAGGTAACAGAGGAAGCCAAGCTTTCTTCGAGCCGTTGCAGGTCTAAGCCTCCACTCAAGCTACAAAGTTTCAATTATAGAAGGTAAACAAATTCAAACAAATGGCGGCAGAATGGAGCTTGAGAGAGCAGGCCAGGGTTGCCGCCGGCAACAGGGGAAGCAAAGCTTTCCACACACCCTGGCCGGGCCCACCCGCTTAAGGCAACAATGTTTCAATTATAACCCAACAGAAATGGCTGCCGGCCTCGGAGGGAGCCCCAGGCTTGGCTCTGCTCCAGGCTACAAAGTTTCAATTGTAGAAGGAAAATAAATTCCAGATACCAGGGCCTCCACTTGTGTTGCCAGGGGGCGTGGCCCACCTGCAAACTACCACAGGCCCCTCACTCAGGCCGCCCCACGCCCCAAGGGAACCCCACCCTGATCAGGGACACCCTTCAGGGCAAACCAGCTGGCCCACACCCCTGTACCAGGCCTCTATCCTATCTAATAAAAGAGTAATATACAGATTGATCATCACTCCAACACACAATATAGCTGCCCCCATGTGGTCAAAGATCCTGCCCCCATGTGGACACAAGATGGCCACGGCCAGCAGGAGAGGGCAGTTGGGAGGCACCCAGCCTGCAAGGGAGGGCAGTTGGAGGTGATCAACCCAACATGAAATAATAGTTAGGGGTGACCAGGCCGGCAGAGGAGGGAAGTTGGGGGCAAACATGCTGGCAGCAGAGTGGTTAGGGGGTGATCAGGCTGGCAGGCAGAAGCGGTTAGGGGCAATCAGGAAGGCAGGCAGGCAAGCAGTTGGGAGCCAGCAGTCCTGGATTGTGAGAGGGATGTCCAACTGGGCAGTCGGACATCCCTTGAGGGGTCCCAGATTGGAGAGGGTACAGGCTGGGCTGAGAGACAACCCCCCTCAGTGCACAAATTTCGTGCACCGGGCCTCTAGTATTTGTATAACCTCACTCCTTAAGCTTATAGAAATTCACTGAGATTAAAATGCATAATAGGCACTTTAAAAAATATCAAGAACCATGTAAATGTGATATATAAGTATTTTTATTCTCATATTTTTATTCTTGGTGTATCCTCTTACATTAATACTGTACATAATATAACAAACAGTATTCATGTGAAGACAAGAAACAGAAAATCCATTTCAACTCAGCTCAGAGGATACAGAGAATGTATTGGCTCACATATCGGAAAAGTCCCACAGGTAGGGCAGACTGATCAGGGCCCAGTCTGTGTCTTTGTGACTCTCTTGCCTCTCCCTTTTTCTCACTGTTGGCATTATCTGTGAGCTGATAGTGAGAAGGCTGTGGACTCTGCCATGACCATGTCCACAGCCAAGGGAGGCCATCTTTCCATGGCTTTCTCTTTTCCAAATGACCCCAGCAAACATGCCAACCAGTCCTTCACATGCACTGAGTCACCTGCCATTTCTGAACCCGTTATTTTATCCAGGAAAGGTTGGTTGCCTTAGGCCTAAATTCCTAGCCAACCACTGTCAAAGAGATAGGAGACAACTCAGACTCATGTGAGAGCTGGAGCCAGTCTTGCTACCCCTGGAACACTGGTGGGGTCCCAAGGAGGACATGTAAATACCAAAGAGTAAGTCAGGCAGGAAGGGGCAGTGTGTCCACTACATTTATACAGAGTAAATGGCGAAGGCAGGTGGAGCACTTAGACAATGTCTGATATACAAAAATACTCAAGAACATTAACCATCCTTTTGTTGGGACTAAAACGAACTAATCTATTTTTCTAAATAAAATTCTAGAAGCTTGTGCAACAAAGAATTCATGTCAAACCAAGAGAAAACATGGGTTCATATAAAGTATTTTGTAGACTTTTTAACTTGACCTGAGAGTAAAAAATGTTCTGGTTAGACTTTGGTCAATGTTTTAGTATCTACACCATAAGAGATACAATTTGAAATGCTTTCTAAGCCCTAGCTGATTTGGCTCAGTGGATAGAGCATTGACCTATGGACTGAAGGGTCCCAAGTTTGATTCCGGTCAAGGGCTCAATCCCAAGTCAGGGGCAGGCAGGAGGCAGCCAAAAAATGATTCTCTCTCATCATGATGTTTTTATCTCTCTGTCCCTCTCCATTCCTCTCTGAAATCAATAAATATATATTTTTAAAAATAAAAATTAAATTAAATGCTTTCTAAGACATTAAGTCTAAAGTATAGTTTCATCCAAGAGCTTGGAGCTAACCCATGATGTGTTCTACAGCAACATTCAATGGCAATGTATGTTGTTGCTAAATAAGTGGAGCTGTATCAACATGAAATAATAGTATAAGTTAAATATTAATATTTGTGTGTAACACAAATATGTATACATAATAATAGAAATGCTAAATAATCGGTTCATTGCAGCAGTGTTTTTAAGAGCCTGTGCATTAGAGCCCTGCAGAGTACAGTTTGAATCCTTGCTTTAGGATTAGAATCTGAGTGGTACTTAATAATTTATTTCTCCTCCCCTCACTTTAGTCGCCTTACCTGTAAAATGTACTTCTCTCATTGGGTTGCTGTAAGAGTTAAACTGAGTGAGCTGGTGCAGATAAGGGCTGTCACTATATCTGGAATATCGTAAGTGTTCCATAAAGGCTAGTTACTAGTACTCTTAGAATCACCATTCTTAGTATGATTCCATTTTACAAAATTCCAGAAAAATAAGTCAATCAAAGTAGATGAAATTTGGTCTGTCTTAAAAGAAGTGTAGGATTCAAACTGGCAATGTAATCACAAGTCAAACTTAGGAACTCAGTAAATAGCCCACAATGTATAAGGGGGGATATGTAATAACAAATCATATTTGCACATCATCTTACTAAACCCTTCTATTTAAAATTTAAATAGCTATTAACTTCCCTCACCCCCATCTTTAACCCAACTCACAAATGCCTGCTTTTTAACAAACAGGGAAACTTAGGCCAGTAGTTAAGTACTTCAAATCTATTTTCACAATGAGGCGTGTTCCCACAGGAAAGAGACCTGTTCTTATTTACTCCTGAGAGGCAAGGAAGGAGTCGAGAAAGGTGCCCCACGAACATTGTATGGGTGATGAGGGGGCAAAAATAAATGAGTTAATAGATAACGTGTGTAGAGTTGTCTGACTAGGAAGCAGCAGAGATGGAGCTGAACAAGAACTTGGGTCTCCTAACTCCTGATCGTTTCTTAATTTTGCCTGTGACACCTGCCCTGCCCCACATACAGGAATTACTACGAGGAGGCTGGTCAGGAGCCTCTCTGGAGAGTGCAATGGTCAGAAGCTCAGATAAACACATAAGACCCATTAAGTCCCAAGAGCGGTGGGGAAGGACTCAGTTAAAACCTCAGTTCCTCCTTTTATAGCACCTTCTGTGACCTTGAGTATGTTACCTCACCTCTCTGTGTCTCGTTTCCCTGGTTTATAAAAAGGGGACAAGATAACATATTTATATCCTAAAGTGGTGAAAATTAAAGGAAACAATGCATGTAGACCCATAAAACAGTGCTTAGAATCAGAAAGTACATCATAAATGTTAACAATTATTACTTAGAAAGATGAAAGGACTTGTCTTTCAGAATACTGCTGTTTTCTCTGGTTGCCCCCACCCCACCCATGCATTTGAGTGCATGCCGCGGGAGGCCAGCTGCTCCCTGTCCGAGCTGGGGATGTTGGCTTTTCCAGCCCTAAGAGGAGCACTCTCAGGGGGTCAGTGGTCTCTGCTTCACTGGAATCATTCCAGCGAAGTGATCACCTACCTCAGTGGTCGGCAAACTGCGGCTCACGAGCCACATGCGGCTCTTTGGCCCCTTGAGTTTTTAGCAAAGGCCAGCTTAGGAGTACCCTAATTAAGTTAATAACAATGTACCTACCTATATAGTTTGTTTTAAAAATTTGGCTCTCAAAAGAAATTTCAATCGTTGTACTGTTGATATTTGGCTCTGTTGACTAATGAGTTTGCGGACCACTGACCTACCTCATCACGCAAATGATTCAAAGCAGGGAAAATGGCCAGTATTCCATGTCCACAGGTCTGAGGCTCAGCACTGGCCACAGCCTTTGAGGGACCCAATGTAAAATGACAACGTAGGGCTTTTTGTTTGAAATATACTAAGAATTTTCAGACAGCAACAACAGAGCATTAACATGAACAACAGTGTTGCGGGGAAAAGGGGAAGGGGATGGTTGAGGAGGGTATAGGAGGGATAAATGGCAATGGGAGGAGACTTGACTTGGTTGGTGAACACACACTACAGTGTACAGATGATCTGTTATAGATTGTGCACCTGAAACCTGTATAATTTTGTTAACCAATGTCACCCAAAAAAAAATCAATAAAAAGGAAAATAAACTAAGTATAGGACCCTGCTGAGCACATACGCAGGTTGAAGCCTGACCTACCAAAGCTTTAAACATCCTGTATGTCTCCTCATTTTCCTTTATAGTCATCTTTCTGCTGCTTTTGCTCCAAAAGCTTGGCAGAAAATGTTCCTCTCTCCCTTGATCTTCACATTAAACTTCCTTTGCCTCCTGGAATCCAACTACCTGGATTCAAATTTGGGTTCCACCCCTTATAGCCTGTTTGACCATAGGCATGATGCTTAACTTCTCTTTACCTCTATTTTCCGATCTGAAAGTTGAGAGTGATAATAGCAATCTTACATACCTATTATGAGGACTGCTTGAGCTACTAATTTAAAAGATTTAAAACAGCAGCTAACAATGTGTTCTCAACCATCGCTGCACATTTGGATCACCTGGGAGCTGTTAAAAAATGCCATTGCCTGGGCCCCACCATTACAATGAAACCAGAGTCTTTGGGGGTGAGGCCAGGGCAACAGTTTTAAAAAGCTCCCCGTGGGATTCAAGTGAACAAGAAGGTTGGGGGACCACTGTTCTTCTGCTCAGTGAGTGCTCAATAATAAATAATAACAATGAATAATAAATGTTATAGTAAATAATATAATAATAAATTATAAATGTTGGCCAGCTATTATTGCACAGCTTAGCTAAACAGAGAAGTAGAACATTCTGTATTTCAGTTCTTCCCCTGGATCTACTCTGCCTCTGGCTTCTTTCTCACTCTCTCATCTGCTTTGATACAGGATGTACTTGCAACCAATATAAATCAATACCAAAGATATCTACGGTGCTCCCACTGAGAAGAAGGTGGCTTTGAATACCAGTCTTCTCATTAACCCAGAGATAACAGGTCCTTCCTTTGATGTCAGGGTGGTGTATATTTCAGAAGCTCCTCAGTTTGGGGGGCAGTTAGGGATGATTTCAATCAAGTCACCAGAGATCCCTAAACAATGCAAAGCAAAGATAGGCCAGGGGGTTGTGAGAATGTTAATTTCTTGAGCTTGTATTTCTTTCCCATCATTGTGGATAATCATATTTCTGAAAATGTCCTTTTGTCATATATATGATGGTAGCACATCCATTATGAATACAGAAGCTCATTTGCAACATGACCTGACAAATATAGAATGTTCTAGGCTACATTTAATTTCAAAGTAACTAAAATCATTTGTGTTTCTTAGTAACCAGAAAAGGTGTTGATTACACAAAGCTTATGACGCGGTCTTCACAATGAATCTATCGATTGGGACCTGGACTGGGGCGGGGTAGGAGCTGGAGGAGTGGCCAGTTGAATCAATTTGGCCTCAAGATCCTGAGGATCTTCTTTTCAGGCTGAGGTTCATGGACGAGTTGTTGGAGGGGAGTCGGGTTTCTTAACTGAAATCCAGCTAACTCAGGAAATAGGGTCACAGACATGAGGCCCCTGGGACTAGGCGCACAGAAGCTGCCTTGCACAGACTCCCGGAGGCCCCAGTCCCACATCCAATTGTTGAACGCCTGCTGTTTGCCCAGATGTGGGTCTCAGAGAAAAGAGCACCTGCCAGAGCTGCTTGTACTCTCGCTGGCTCCCCGGTCCTAAATACCTGAGAAGGCAGCTCTTACGAGACGTTATACAAAACCATAGAGCGAGGGGCAGAGGAAGCAGCAGTGAGGACAGCGTTTTCCATTACTTCTCCTTTCAGTAAAGCGTTAGCGGTACCGATTCTGAAAGTTTGCTTCATTGCCCAGGTTTCTGTGTGTGCACATTAGGTTGTGATGTACAATGGAATATTTTGGTGTGGTTCAATGTCTAAAAAGAATGAATTCACCATATTAGGGGAAAGACTATCTTTGGGACAAAATTTACAAAGTGGTGGTGACCCATTGGGTGGATTGGTGGGGGAGGGGGGGTTAATATTATTTTATTTTGTTCTGTGTTTCAAAAGAGAGATTTTGAAAAATATAAATTAATAGCTAGTAGTTAACAGCCACTGTATTTCTTAGATTTCTTTTCACCAGCCTTGTAATTGCATTTTTAGTTTTCTGTGTGTGTTTTTTTCTAACCAGACTGTACATTCAATACCATTCTGCACCAGTTTCAGATGAACAATAAAGTGGTCAGAAAGCCATGTGCTGTACAGAGTGGTCCCCCCGCTGCCCTGAGCACCCATCTGGCCCCACACCCCTTTATCTCTACTTTATTGACTCTGTTCTCCATTCTGCAATTCACACCTTTGTGGCTATTCTGCAACTAACAATAAAGAACATACTTTTCAGCTTCTCCTCAAATAGCCACAGTATCTGGAAATAATGACTCTGCGTTCCACACACCAGGAGAGTCCATGTCTATTTTTTTTTTTTTTTTTTTAGTTTGATATAGCTTTACTTCATTTGTAAAATAGGTTCCTACAAATATTTTAAGTAATTGCAATAAAAACAGTAATGCTTTAATTGCTGGCATATCCTAAAGGCTACACATAATTTATTTTTTTTAAAGGAAATAGGCTGGTAGGTGAGTCGAGGGAATCCATTTCTATGATTTTCTACCCCAGGGTCCTTTGGCTTGACAATGGTTGGACCTGCCATCTGCTCCTACTCATTTCTGGCCTTTTCACTGACCCACCTCCTGTTCTAGCCAACTGGAGAGCTCGCTCATCCAGCAATAGTTGCCTCCATCCTCTATGTGACATCCTCTTCTACTCCAGCTTCTCTTCCAGTTGAATAAAAACTTTATCAAATCCCAGTTTAAATATGTAGACCTTCCAGAAGGCTATTCAGTGTCTTCTTCTATCACTTCCGTGATCCCTATCCCTGAATTCTACTCGCACATTACCCTTCTTTACTGGCCTTGCAGTATTCATAATTCCATATATGTCTTTCTTACTTATTATGATCTGTCTCCCTCAGCAGGTCAGGAGCTCCCTGAATGCAAGAACCATGTCCCATTAGTTTCTGCTTTGCCATCCATTGCTCAGACCAGTGAATTGCATGTAGCAGATACTCAATAGTGGTTTGACGAATTGGATTACAAAAAGACTTCAATATAAAATTATTCATTGCAGCATTGTTTGACATAGCAAAAATTTGAAAACAATCCAGCTGTTCATCAGCTGAGTATGAATAAATCAATTATGGCTCCTCCATACAACAGAGTACTCTGAGACGATTAAACTATTAAGATCTATATTTGATGATGTAAAAAGATGTCCAGGACACATTACTAACTAAGAGAGCAACTGGCAGAACTGTGGAAGGAGCATTATCCAGACAATTTCTAGGGAGACATTAGTGTGTAGAGAAAAGATCTGAGAAGATGTTTACTGATGCTTACTCTGAGCTCAGGACCGTTCCAAGAGCTGTACACAGAGCATTACACAAAGTCTCAATGAACATGGATTT